>NC_138770.1:85102989-85762989 GCF_965119305.1 Pelophylax lessonae | reverse complement strand
AGTGGTGATCAGTGAGAAGAATGTCCCTAACATTGGTGGCCAGTGGGAAAAATGTCCCTTACATTGGTAGTCAGTGGAAAGAATGTTCCTTATATTGGTGGTCAATGGTAGGAATTCTCCTTACATTGGTGGTCAGTGGTAGGAATTCTCCTTACATTGGTGGTCAATTATAGGATTTATCCTTACATTGGTGATCACTGGTAGGAATTCACATTATATTGGTGATCAGTGGGAGGAATGCTTCATACATTGGGGGTCAATGGTAGGAATGTTCCTTACACTGGCATTCAGTGGTGGAAATTCTCCTTACATTGGTGGTCAGTGAGAAGAATGCTCCTTACATTGGTGGTCAGTGAGTAGAATGCTCCCTACATTGGTGGTCAGTGAGAAGAATGCTCCTTACATTGGTGGTCAGTGAGAAGAAGGTCTCTTACATTGGTGGTCAGTGGAAGGAATACTTTTTACACTGGTGGTCAGTGAGAATAATATCCCTTACATTGGTGTTCAGTGAGAAGAATGCTCCTTACATTGGTGGTCAGTGAGAAGAATGCTCCTTACATTGGTGGTCAGTGAGAATAATATTCCTTACATTGGTGTTCAGTGAGAAGAATGCTCCTTACATTGGTGGTCAGTGAGAAAAATGTCCCTTGCATTGGTGGTCAGTGAGAAGTATGTTCCATACATTGGTGGTCAGTGAAAAAAATTCCCCCTTACACTGGCAGTCAGTGAGAAAAATGCACCTTACATTGGTGGTTAGTGGAAGTTAGTGAGAAAAATGTCCCTTACATTGGTGGTCAGTGAAAAGAATGCCCCCTTACACCGACAGTCAGTGAGAAAAATGTCCCTTACATTGGTGGTTAGTGGAAGTTAGTGAGAAAAATGTCCCTTACATTGGTGGTCAGTGGGAAGACTGTCCCTTACATTGGTCAGGAAGAAGAATGCCCCTTACCTTGGTGGTTAGTGGTAGGAATTCTTCTTATATTGGTGATCAGTGGGAAGAATGATCCATACATTAATGATCAGTGGGAGGAATGCTCCATACATTGATGATCAATGGGAGGAATGGTCCATACATTGATGATCAGTGGGAGGAATGCTCCATACATTGATGATCAATGGGAGGAATGGTCCATACATTGATGATCAAACGGAGGAATGGTCCATACATTGATGATCAATGGGAGGAATGGTCCATACATTGATGATCAAAGGGAGGAATGCTCCATACATTGATGATCAGTGGGAGGAATGATCCATACATTGATGATCAGTGGGAGGAATGCTCCATACATTGATGATCAGTGGGAGGAATGCTTCATACATTGATGATCAATGGGAGGAATGCTCCATACATTGATGATCAGTGGGAGGAATGCTCCATACATTGATGATCAGTGGGAGGAATGCTCCATACATTGGTTATCAGTGGGAGGAATGCTCCATACATTGATGATCAGTGGGAGGAATGCTCCATGCATTGATGATCAGTGGGAGGAATGCTTCATACATTGATGATCAGTGGGAGGGATGCTCCATACATTGATGATCAGTGGGAGGAATGATCCATACATTGATGATCAGTGGGAGGAATGCTCCATGCATTGATGATCAGTGGGAGGAATGCTTCATACATTGATGATCAGTGGGAGGAATGCTCCATACATTGATGATCAGTGGGAGGAATGATTCATACATTGATGATCAGTGGGAGGAATGCTCCATACATTGATGATCAGTGGGAGGAATGCTCAATACATTGGTGGTCAGTGGGAGGAATGCTCCATACATTGATGATCAGTGGGAGGAATGCTCCATACATTGATGATCAGTGGGAGGAATGATTCATACATTGATGATCAGTGGGAGGAATGCTCAATACATTGGTGGTCAGTGGGAGGAATGCTCCATACATTGATGATCAGTGGAAGGAATGCTCCATACATTGGTGGTCAGTGGGAGGAATGCTCCATACATTGATGATCAGTGGAAGGAATGCTCCATACATTGATGATCAGTGGGCGAAATACTTCATAAATTGGTGATTTATTGGAAGGAATGCTCTTCACATAAGTAGTAAGTGGGAGGAATCCCCATCTTACAGATAGCTAAAAAGATCATTGGTGCCAGTGGTTAAATATCTGAGAGGCAGAAATTGCTCATTGCTCAAGGAACCCCAACAACATTTGGAGGAACCCTAGAGCTGCACAGAACTCTGGTTGAGCAAGGCTATTCTAACCTGATAACTGTGACTTGTCAAATCTCACTTATGGCAGAAAAAATGTGCTCATGTATACAAATTTGAGTTGAAAAATTATTTAGAATGGCTATACTCTAATTTGTGCAAAAGTGATATTTTATATGTTATTGTAAACTTGATCTTTTTATAACAGAGAACCATTAATCAAAAATATTAATACATTTTATCTTTATGTCTTAAACAGCTACTTCAAACTGCTCAAAATGTCACCCCAGTGCTACCTGTGAAGACTATTTTGGTTATCTCCAGTGTTCTTGCAAGGACGGGTTTATAGGAGATGGTTTTAACTGTTCTGATATTGATGAATGCGCCTATTCCTGGTCAAATAAATGCGGTTATTACACTTGTGTAAACACATTCGGTTCTTACACCTGTATGTGTCCATATGGCTACTACAATAGCAGTGGAGAGGGATGTGTTGATATTGACGAGTGTGCTAACCCTGCCCTAAATAGCTGCGGTCCAAATGCAACATGCATCAATACCATTGGCTCATATACGTGTGTGTGTGCTCCCAGATACATTGGGAATGGCTTTTCTTGTGAAATTGATGAGTGTGCCCTTGGTGTTTGCGGTTTTGGTATGGAATGCATAAAATACTTTGGTTCTTATTCTTGCTATGATCCATGCATTATTTACACTACTCTTGATGAACCATGGAGAAGCACTTCCAATGAAGAATATTACTGGAACTGTGACTATGACAAGAGTGGATGGTACCGTTTTGTAGGCGTGGGAGGTGTGAAAATGCCAGAATACTGTGTATCTCTATTTAGGTGTGGCACGATGGCTACAATGTGGCTCCAGGGATCCCATCCACAAATTGATGATGGAGTTGTAAATCGTACAGTCTGTGCTTCCTGGAATGAAAATTGCTGCATGTGGTCAACATCGGTGCAGATTAAATCTTGTCCGGATAATTACTATGTGTACAAATTAAGTGGAACTCCTGCTTGCAGTTTATCTTACTGTACAGGTAAATTTTATATTGTATTAATGGGATGTATGTAAAGCTAGCATTTTCAAACTGCACTCTTTCATTGTAACATGTGGTCTTCTTTTCAGATCCCTCTTCCGTCACTGGTGATTGTGCATGTGCAGACACTGAAGTATGTGCCTTTGTTGATGGAAAATATGTTTGTGATTGCAAGGATGAATTTAAAGTTTCTGGTAAGTATGAGCATTTTGTAATCTGTTGGGTCAACAGTACTGTCTGCCCTCACGTTTTAAAGCGATGACCAAACTGTCGCTTTATCAATCCTGTATTATAATAATAATAATAATAATAAACAAAAATCAGTTTTAGTATAAGGGATGGTGCAGTGTTGGTATGTGGCGCTGCCACTACATAAAGTATGTGTATCTATGTGGGGCATCAACTGTGTGTAGGAAGATATTTACACATCCACAGATGCCCTAATCAGCACATATGATAATACCACCTAAAAATGACAATCATAGAAACATTTTAAAAACAGGGTCACTGCACTATGGGTGAGCAGGGTTTTGGGTAGAAATGCATCTGTGGTGTCACTGAAATAAAAAATTCCCTGCATTTGTGGTTTCACTGGAAAGACAAATGTCCTTCTGTCCGTGTTGTCACTGGAAGAAAAAAATGTTCCCTGCGTCCATCATATATAATGTGCACCAGAAAATTTTAAGGGGCTTGGGTGGTAGGAAGCTGGAAGTGGGGTACAGGGGGATGAAGATGACAGGGGGTGGGATGGGAGGAAGATGACAGGGAGGGATGAAGATGACAGGGGGTGGGATGGTAGGAAGATGACAGGGGGTGGGATGGGGGTGAAGATGACAGGGGGTGGGATGGCAGGAAGATGACAGGGGGGATGAAGATGACAGGGGGTGGGATGGTAGGAAGATGACAGGGGGGATGAAGATGACATGGGGGATGAAGATGACAGGGGGTGGGATGGTAGGAAGATGACAGGGGGGGGGTGAAGATGACAGAGGGTGGGATGGTAGGAAGATGACAGGGGGGGTGAAGATGACAGGGGGTGGGATGGAGGGAAGCTGATGGGGGATGAAGATATCAGGGGGGGATGAAGATGTCAGGTGGTGGGTTGGTAGGAAAATGACATACACCCCCACCACCCCCCAGCTTCACACACCCCTCCATCTCCATACACCCCCCCAGCTTCATACACCCCTCCATCTCCATACACCCCCCCAGCTTCATACACCCCTCCATCTCCATACACCCCCCAGCTTCATACACCCCTCCATCTCGATACAGCCCCCAGCTTCACACACCCCTCCATCTCCATACACCCCCCCAGCTTCATACACCCCTCCATCTCCATACACCCCCCCAGCTTCATACACCCCTCCATCTCCATACACCCCCCCAGCTTCATACACCCCTCCATCTCCATACACCCCCCCAGCTTCATACACCCCTCCATCTCCATACACCCCCCCAGCTTCATACACCCCTCCATCTCCATACACCCCCCCAGCTTCACACACCCCTCCATCTCCATACACCCCCCCAGCTTCATACACCCCTCCATCTCCATACACCCCCCCCAGCTTCATACACCCCTCCATCTCCATACACCCCCCCCCCCAGCTTCATACACCCCTCCATCTCCATACACCCCCCCAGCTTCATACACCCCTCCATCTCCATACACCCCCCCAGATTCACACACCCCTCCATCTCCATACACCCCCCCAGCTTCATACATCCCTCCATCTCCATACACCCCCCCAGCTTCATACACCCCTCCATCTCGATACACCCCCCCAGCTTCATACACCCCTCCATCTCCATACACCCCCCCATCTCCACTCCCCTAGCACCATACACCCCCCCCCAGCTCCATACACCCCCCCCTTGCAAGTTAGTAGTAGTTATAACATCACAGACCTCAGATCAGAGCGGCGCTGTTGCAGAGTGAAGAGTTTCTGCCCGCCTCTCTCCTCTGTGTACAGGAAACACACAGGAAGGGGGAGGGGTGGGTTCATTGCTCGTCTCTGCTCTGCACTGACACAGGCAGCTGGGGAGAGAGACCAGCTGCCGTGTGTGTAACTCGCGGGCGGCATGCGGGAACCAAGGTTCCCGCACCGCCGTGAGCATTCCGGGACTCAGCCCTGATTCA
This sequence comes from Pelophylax lessonae, assembly GCF_965119305.1. Classification (NCBI taxonomy): domain Eukaryota; kingdom Metazoa; phylum Chordata; class Amphibia; order Anura; family Ranidae; genus Pelophylax; species Pelophylax lessonae. Next base: position 85,757,613 of record NC_138770.1, on the reverse strand, counting down.
CCGGGGAATAAGGGACGCTTGGGAGCGGGAGGTATGGTTGCGCCCTAGGCGGCAGTGCGCCCTAGGCGGCTGCCTTGTTCGCCTAGCGGTAGCACCGGCCCTGTAAACACATAAATAGCATAAAAATGCACTGTGCTTTGCTGGACGGCACTGATTGATCACTTTCACATAGTAGTAAGGTGATATACTCACAAATCTAGCAGCTTTCCATACGTAAGCTTGCATGAACCCACCCTTCCCTGCCTCCCTCCCCCCACCCCCTTTTTTTTTTCTTTTCCCCCAGCTTTCCCTATCCTTCTCCCAATCTTCCACTTTACCCTTGTCTTCCCTCCAACCCACTTTCCCATCTCTCTCTTTTCTGTCTTACATCGATTTACTCTCTTTTCGATTTAACATTGCTCCTGGATAGCACATTACACACACCTGAGACTCGTTACTTGTCTCTTCTACACTCCCACGCCCCTCTGCTATTATTGAGGGTACTTGAGACTCTCCTGTTGTGGCCTCTCCAGAGACTTGGACACAGTTTGATCTCCTTGGGGGTGTCTGGTCCCCGCAGTGGTCCTCGTGTTACGTTATTTGCCTTGACCCCTCGGAACATTTCTAAAACTAAGTCTGGGTTGGGATGGACTTACTTTGGTCTCATTATTGGACTGCCTGTTTTAATTGTTTCACATGGATGTTCTATCTCTGTCTGAACGTAAATCTGTAATGCGTACATGCCGTTTTCATATGTTCCATGAGCATCTGGCTATTGTGGCATCTTGACTGTATCCTTTTTGCGTGTATGTTCACAATTTTCACTAAAATGTTTAAAAAAAAAAAAAAAGTGCACTGTGCTGAGGTGTTAGGACCATTAAAAAAATGCAGTGATCCTAAAAAATCCTGTGCGATTATTCCGTGACTTACTAAAGTGCACTGTGCTTATTGTATTAAAGTGCTAGCATGCTGGATAATGGCGTCAAACTGCTACTTTTTAACCAGTGTATCATATAAAGAAAATGAAAAAAAGAAAAAAATACACAGTATATAAATAAAGTGCCAGTGTGCTGGATATTTAATTTTGAGTAAAGTTGCTATACAAGTGCTGCGTGCTTGGTGAAATTGTGCAAAAAGAGAAGTGCTGCTTGAATTCCTTTTATTGTGTGACCTCTGATCACAGGGAATAATTAATAATTATAATTGCCCAGTGCTAGGTGCTAGTGGGTGAAAGACTATAAATGCGGATGGTTGCTAGACAATTTAAGGAGTACAATCTCTCTAATGAGAAATCCGTCCAATTACGTGCTAATGTGTGCGAGTGCTGCTACCCGTGGCCCCCCACTAGGTAATGCACTCACCACACGGACTTCCCCGTTTGCAGGGGCACAGGCTGTTGTGGGTATATCATTGGCCTATGGAAAGGGTCCCCTCACGGATGTCCTGTGTGTCTGTGGGTAATGTCCCGCTAGAGTCCCCTCTCAGATTCCTCGTGGGTTTGGTGTGCTTTAAAACATATGATAAGAAGCCTCCATTGCGTAGTATTTCTCTCATGTATAGAAAAAATGCAGAAACTTACACTGTAGGTAGTTCACTGTCAGCTGGGTCTCCGGTTGGCCGCAACACTTCCTCGTTCCACGGCTCAGATCCACTCTACTGGAAGTGACGTGTGACGCTGTAGCTCTGCCCTACGCTTTTCGTCACCACGACGTCATCTGAAGCAGTTTTCCTATAACAGGTATAGTCATTTTTGTTATTGTTTAACCACTTCTGGACCGGAAGGTTTTAAGTGGGGTACACACTATAAGAAAATCGGTCGAACGATCGATCCGATTTCCCTTGTTGTATGAAAATTCTCGTACGACAAAGACTTTTCTTTTGTTGTTTATTGTTTTTGATCATGAGCAGTCTTTCTTTTCTGATTTTTCTTATACAAAAATTGTACGAAAACGGTACACATTAAACGAAAATCATTTGTTTTTTCCCGTACGGGAAAAATTTTGGAGTTTATCCCTTCGAGAATTTTCGAACAAAAATTCAGAATCATTTGTAGAAAGTTCTGTAAACACTATATGAAAATTGTTTGAACAAAAATGTTCGCCCGATTTTCTTATAGTGTGTACGAGCCTTTACCCCCTTAATGAAAAAAAAATGTTATCAGAAGTTTCTGGGTAGCGATCACTTATATATGCCCTTTATAATCTTTATCTAGTAAGAAGCACATTTAGCAGGTGGTGGGAAACTGTCACCAATTTGTTACATCACTTCATCACCAGTTCATCTTTTGTTTTCACATCATCACCTGTTGGTGACTGAGTTTGTGCAGCAGAAACATTGAACAGTCGGTTTTATCGGGCTGTAGACTCAGCACATTTTTTTATTTATTTATTTTTTTTATTGCAAATGGGGCATTGCACTTGGTGGACAATATATTTGAGTTTTGGACAATTTCTTTTGGATTTTTGTGGGTCACAGTGTTGATCGAACATAATTTTTATCTTCACTCATCATTGTTATCACGTGGTGTATGCACATTGCATTTGTTTATGTTTATATGTTTATATTTATATGAACTCTCAACACATTGTAGCGCACTAATTATTTTTCACAAACATTTACCCCCTTAATGTCCAGCCCATTTTTTGCGATACGGCACTGCATTACTTTAACTGACAATTGCACTGTCGTGCGACGCTGTACCCAAATAAAATTGTTGTCCCTATTTTCCCACAAATAGAGCTTTTTTTTGGTGGTATTTGATCACTCCTGCCTTTTTATTTTTTGCCTAATAAACCATAAAAAGAGCGACAATTAAAAAAAAAAAAAACAATATTTTTTACTTTCTGCTATAAAACACAGCCAATAAAAAATCATATTTTTTCATCAATTTAGGCCAATGTATTCTGCTACATATTTTTGGTAAAAACAATCCCAATAAGTGTATATTTATTGGTTTGCGCAAAAGTTATAGCGTCTACAAACTAGGAGATATTTTTGAGGAATTTTTATTTATTTATATTTTTTACTAGTAGTCGAGGCAATCAGCAATTTTTAGTGGGACTGCGACATTGCGGCAGACAAATCGGACATCTAACTGACACTTTTGACACTTTTTGGGGACCAGTGACATTATTGCAGTGGTCGGTGCTAAAACAAATGCACTGTTACTGTACTAATGACACTGGCAGGGAAGACGTTAACATCAGTGGCGATCAAAGGGTTAAGTGAGTCCCTAGGGGGTGTTTTCTAACTGTGTTTTCTAACTGTGGGGGGGTTGCACTGATTGGTGGAAGACAGAGATACTGGTTCTTGTCCCCTTGCAGAACGGAGATCTGCCTTGTTTACATAGACAGACCGCCATTCTGCCTCTCTCGGAAATTATCGTGGGTGGCCGGCGTACATCAGGTCTTCCGAACCCATTTATTTACATTCCTGCTAGCCAATCACAGCGCGATCATGCCTCTAGTGGCATGATGGTGCCATCTAGTGGCTATTGAATGAAACAAGGTATGGGTATGTCGTTTTGCGCAATAGCACCAGTTTGCCGCAGTATATGCACGGCTATATACAATGTACATTCAATTCCATTCAGAAGAGAAAGTAAACACATGGGTGGACTGTGCAGTGACTGATCACTGTGATAGCCAATCAGAGGTAGATCAAGTAGGAAGGCCAACTAATAGATCAAGCAAGATGGTCAAGCAGTGGATCGAGAAGGAAGGTCAACTAGAAAACCAAGCAGAAAGGTCAAGCAGTAGATCAAGAAAGAAGGTCATGCAACAGTTTTTGAGCTAAAAGACATTTAAAGCAAAATATGCTAGACAACAGCAATATCTGTGAACAGGTAGAGGTTAGGCCAGGCAGGATCAAGCAGGAAGGTCAAGCAATAGACCAAGCAGAAAGGCCAAGCAATAGATCAAGCAAGAAGGTAAACTAGTAGATCAAGAAAGAAGGCCATTCAGTAGTTTAAGGAAAGTCAACTATTAGATCAAGCAGAAAAGCCAAGCAGGAAACCAAGAAGGGAGGCCAGCTAGCAGATCAAGCAGGGAATTCAAGCAGTAGATCAAGAAATAAAGTCAACATCAGCTTTTGAACTAAAAGGCATTCAAAGTAAAGTATGTTAGACAAAAACATAATCTGTGAACAGGTAGAGGTTAGGCCAGGCAGGATCAAGTAGTCGATTAGGTAGGAAGGTCAAGCAGTAGATCAAGAAGGAAGGTCAACCAGTGGATCAAGTATAAAGTTTAAGTACTGGATCAAGCAGGAAGGTCAAGTAGTAGATCAAACAATAGATCAAGCAGTGGATCGAGCAAGCAGGAATAGTGGAAAGGCCAGAGTTATATACAGTGCCTTGCGAAAGTATTCAGCCCCCTTGAATTTTGCGACCTTTTGTCACATTTCAGGCTTCAAACATAAAGATATAAAACTGTAATTTTTTGTGAAGAATCAACAACAAGTGGGACACAATCGTGAAGTGGAACGAAATTTATTGGATATTTCAAACTTTTTTAACAAATAAAAAACTGAAAAATTGGGCGTGCAAAATTATTCAGCCCCTTTAACCACATCTCGCCCGCCCTATAGCAGATTGACGGCGGGATTGTGGTTGTATTATCCTGACCTGACGTCATATGACGGCGGCAGCATAATACAGCTCTGCGCGCCCCCCGGGGGCATGCAGAGTGGCGATCGGTGATGCGAGGTGTCACACTGACTCCCTGCATCTCCGATCTCGGTACTGACGTAGGCTCTTTACCATGTGATCAGCCGTGTCCAATCACGACTGGTCACATAGTAAACAGGAAGAGCCGTTGATCGGCTTTCCTTAGTTTGTGCCTGACAGGCACGAGTAAAGGAGCGCCGTTCGGCGGCTCCCCTGACAGGGGGGGGGGGGGCTCGGCACTGGTAATCAGATCATTGATTACCAGTGCAGACCCTCGGGGGGTGCCACTAGAACCACCAGGGATGCCCACCCATGACCCCAGGGATGCCCACCTATGACCCCAGGGATGCCTACTATGGCCACCAGGGATGGCAATCAGGGCTCAGGGAGCCCCCCATTGCCCTCCCCATCAGTGCTGCCCGCCAGTGCCCTCCCTATCAGTGCTGCCCACCAGTGCCCATCATTGCCATCTATCAGTGTCGCCCACCAGTGCCCATTATTGCCCACCAGTGCCGCCTATCAGTGCCCATTAGTGCCCATCAGTGCCGCCCGTCAGTGCCGATCAGTGCCGCCTATCAGTGCCCACCAGTGCCGCCTATCAGTGCCCATTAGTGCCCATCAGTGCCACCTATCAGTGCCCATCAGTGCCACCTATCAGTGCCCATCAATGCCTCCTATCAGTGCCCAGCAGTGCCGCCTATCAGTGTCCACCAATGCTGCATATCAGTGCTACCTATCAGTGAGACCCCATCAGTGCCACCCCATCAGTGCCTCCTCATCAGTGCCTGTCAGTGCAGTCTCATCAGTGCTCATCAGTGCAGGAAAAAACTTATTTATTTACAAAATTGTATAACATAAACAAAAATTTTTTTTTTTCAAACTTTTTGGTCTTTTTTTATTTGTTTAGCAAAAAGTAAAAAACCCAGAGGTGATCAAATACCACCAAAAGAAAGCTCTATTTGGGGGGGGGGAAATGACATAAATGTGGTGTAGGTACAGTGTTGCATGACCGCACAATTGTCATTCAAAATGCAACAGCGCTAAAAGGGGAAAATTGGCCTGGGCAGGAAGGGGGTGAAAGTGCCCGGTATTGAAGTGGTTAAGTTAATACTTTGTAGCGTCACCTTTTGCTGCGATTACAGCTGTAAGTCACTTGTGGTATGTCTCTATCAGTTTTGCACATCGAGAGACTGAAATTTTTGCCCATTCCTCCTTGCAAAACAGCTCGAGCTCAGTGAGGTTGGATGGAGAGTGTTTGTGAACAGCAGTTTTCAGTTCTTTCCACAGATTCTCGATTGGATTCAGGTCTGGACTTTGACTTGGCCATTCTAACACCTGGATATGTTTATTTGTGAACCATTCCATTGTAGATTTTGCTTTATGTTTTGGATCATTGTCTTGTTGGAAGACAAATCTCCGTCCCAGTCTTAGGTCTTTTGCAGACTCCATCAGATTTTATTCCAGAATGGTCCAGTATTTGGCTCCATCCATCTTCCCATGAATTTTAACCACCTTCCCTATCCCTGCTGAAGAAAAGCAGGCCCAAACCATGATGTTGCCACCACCATGTTTGACAGTGGGGATGGTGTGTTCAGGGTGATGAGCTGTGTTGCTTTTACGCCAAACATAATGTTTTGCATTGTTGCCAAAAAGTTTGATTTTGGTTTCATCTGACCAGAGCACCTTCTTCCACATGTTTGGTGTCTCCCAGGTAGTTTGTGGCAAACTTTAAACGACACTTTTTATGGATATCTTTAAGAAATGGCTTTCTTCTTGCCACTCTTCCATAAAGGCCAGATTTGTGCGGTATACGACTGATTGTTGTCCTATGGACAGAGTCCCCCACCTCAGCTGTAGATCTCTGCAGTTCATCCAGAGTGATCATGGGCCTCTTGGCTGCATCTCTGATCTGTCTTCTCCTTGTATGAGCTGAAAGTTAAGAGGGACGGCCAGGTCTTCGTAGATTTGCAGTGGTCTGATACTCCTTCCATTTCAATGTTATCGCTTGCACAGTGCTCCTTGGGATGTTTAAAGATTGGGAAATCTTTTGTATCCAAATCCAGCTTTAAACTTCTCCACAACAGTATCTCGGACCTGCCTGGTGTGTTCTTGTTCTTCATGATGCTCTCTGCGCTTTAAACGGACCTCTGAGACTATCACAGTGCAGGTGCATTTATACGGAAACTTGATTACACAGGTGGATTCTATTTATCATCATTAGTCATTTAGGTCAACATTGGATCATTCAGAGATCCTCACTGAACTTCTGGAAAGAGTTTGCTAAACTGAAAGTAAAGGGGCTGAATAATTTTGCACGCCCAATTTTTCAGTTTTTTTATTTGTTAACAAAGTTTGAAATATCCAATAAATTTCGTTCCACTTCATGATTGTGTCCCACTTGTTGTTGATTCTTCACAAAAAATTACCGTTTTATATCTTTATGTTTGAAGCCTGAAATGTGGCAAAAGGTTGCAAAGTTCAAGGGGGCCGAATACTTTCACAAGGCACTGTATATAGTATAATATATAGTATAAACCAAAGTACAAGTACTACAAAAAAAAGGACTAAAAATCTGTCTATGCTGTACTATTTCAGCTAGTATGATATTGTGGGCACACACCTAACCCTCTTCAATGGGAGATGACCATCTCCCAGCAGTTTACACCCACTTTGTCTTACAGAACTTAAGTAAACCAGGAGACCTGAGCCTCTGCCTATAGGTGAGCTATGAGATTTTTGTTAAATGACTTTACATTACTACCACTTAGAATTGCCTTGAACTTCAAAGTAAGACCCCCTTGCAAGAACACTTTGTGTCAACAGATACACATTCTTAAGTGTCCTTTTCAGCAAATTAATTGCAGATGGGCAGGAGAAGGTGAAATACCCAAAATCCTTCTCTAGGCTCTTAAGGTTTCTCATTCTCAGGACTGTCAGCTGCAGGTTGTGGTTCAACTCCAGGAGCACACAGCTACCAATAGCGTAATTCTCTAGAAAACAAGAGGTTCTTGTGTTGCTCTATTCCAGCTGCTTGACTGTAACATCAGGATATTTCCAGGTACACAGCCAGCTTTTTTAGTCACAAAAGCCTCCAAGCACATAGATTGCTTCTCTAGTCTTACAGCCTACAGTTACACAGCCTATGTGTAGAGGTCCAAGTCCTCTAGACCTCTGGCACCAGTCACCAATGGCTTGAAAAACAAAATGGTGGCACAGTCTTCTTTATTGACGAAGGGACAAAGCTGTATATCGCAAGATATGTAGAACATGTTGTTACTGTATAATGGCAAAAGACCCTTTAATAATACAGAAAATAAATGACAAATCGGGAGGTGGGTCTGTTTTAGCAAATTGCAGTGAAAGAAACAATTCTAACAGTAACTGAGATGTTACAAAAATTAAAAGCCAGCATTCCTTTGTTGATCTTCTCTTCTTCTGTACATTGTGGCTAGAATATCTAAGTCAACAGCTACTGTTTGGGAGCACTGAGCACAGCCATACATACATGTTCACCTACCCAATAAGTGTAACGCTCATGCGTTTTTTGTTAGTGAATGGATTTGCAGCTGCAGAATTATTACACTCAGTAGTCATGTAGAGAATGTGTTGAACAACATATCCAACTCTCAGGACTTCTTTACTGTGTACAGCCTGTTATGCAAATATACATACACTCAATATGATGTTCCTGGAGTGATAGAATGTATATGATAGAATAGAGGTGAGAGACAGGCAATAGGATGGTGAGCACTTAGTAGTAGTATTCAGGAGAGTGGTAGGTGATGATAGTATGCAGATAGGTTTTAGCAATCATGTATAGTAACAGGTGGTAGGGGACAGCAGATGAAGTATGCAAGAGAGAGTAACCTAGTGCAATGATAGGTGATGGTAGTCCCAAGAGCTAGCAATCTATGCAGATGATAGAAATAGCTTAGATAGTAATAGTCCCTTTAGTATGCAGTAGTAGATAGTGAAAGTTAGGTTGAGGAAGGAATCCCCTGCGGGGTACTTATCACTAGATGGGTTAGTAGTAGCAAGGTCCAAGAGTAATGGAGTAATCCGGTAGCGAGATACTGGATCGGTAGCGAGGTTCCGGTCTTGTTCAGGCAAGGGGAATAGCTTGAAGCTCCAGCAGCATTGGACAAGACAAGGCAACATGCGGTTTGAACGAGCAATGAGTGAGAAAAAGCCGGCGATTGAAATAGCCGCTCATAGCGGCGCCCGGCGATGACGTCATTGCCCTTAAAGGTGTATGCGTTATATTTGGATAGCAAGATGGGACGCAATATTAAGAGAGAAATGTGGAAATAAGGGTACCAGAGGTACCAGAACATTACAATAAGAAACTTACAAAAAATGTTTTGCAAACCTATTGCCCTTTCTGTAAGGTAATAGGCTTCACTGTTCATTACATTCTGCAAAGGCAGAGGTCATGAAATGCTTCAAATGAAATGTGCACTGTCTCACCATTATATTATTAGATATATGAATCATTTCTTTCAACCTATACTTATTCAAAAATACAATTTTTTTTTCTATTTTAAGATATTTCAGAAATACGCCCAATACTTACCTGTGGAGCACGTGAAATGAAAGTCTCATTCCGAAAATGTCAGCTAAGAAGTCAAAATATTGATGTCAGTAAACTCAATATTGCAAACACCGACTGCTATAAGCTTCAAGATGATATTGTCAATGGAACCTACTCAGTAACAGTCGCTCTTAAAGATGGGGAATGTGGAGTTCAGCTAATAGTAAGTCTTTCTTTCTTTCTTTCTTTCTTTCTTTCTTTCTTTCTTTCTTTCGTGGATTTCAATTTAGGTGTTTTAAAATGGGAGAGCTGGAGCTGGAGATGGGAGAGCTGGAGCTGCTGATGTTTGAGGAGGACTTAGATTTTGTGGGGATAACTGAGACTTGGTTTGACAGCTCCCATGACTGGATGGCGACCATTCAGGGGTATTCCCTTTATCGCAGAGATAGAGAAGGTAAAAAAGGGGGAGGGGTATGTCTGTATATTAAGAACAGTGTACAGGTAAATATGAGGGATGATATTAATAATGGAGCTAAGGACGAGGCAGAATCCCTATGGGTAGAGCTTCAAAGGGAAGGCACGGTGGGGAAGGTAATATTGGGCGTATGCTATAGGCCCCCCAACCAGAAGGAGGAGGGGGAGGCGGACCTCATTTTACAGATAGGATTGGCAGCAAGGATGGGAAATGTCATTATAATGGGGGACTTTAATTATCCTGATATAGACTGACAGAAGGAACCGCGCATTCAGCCAAGGCTAGGCAGTTCCTAAATGTTTTGCAGGATAATTTCATGGGTCAGATGGTGAATGCACCGACGAGAAACAATGCGGTACTTGACCTACTGATTACCAACAATATAGACCTGCTCACGGATATAGAAATACGGGGCAACTTAGGAAACAGTGACCATAGGTCAATAAGTTTCAGTATTAATTACAGTAATAGGAAACACAAGGGTAATATAAGGACGCTGAATTTCAAAAGAGCCAATTTCCCAAAACTGCGCTCGCTGCTAGAAAATATCAATTGGGATAGAACCCTGGGAAAAAAGAACACGGAGGAAAAATGCGAGTGCTTCAAGAGCATACTTAACAAGGGGATTGGCCAGTGCATTCCAAAGGGAAATAAATTTAAAAGAGCAAAATTAAACCCTGGGTGGCTAAACTCCAACATAAAAATGCATATTAGTGCTAAAGAAAAGGCCTTCAAAAAATACAAGACTGAGGGGTCATTGGCAGCATTTAAGCATTACAAAGAGTGTAATAAGAAATGTAAAAACGAAATCAGGGCGGCTAAAATAGAACACGAGAGACATATAGCGGAGGAGAGTAAAAAGAACCCCAAGAAATTCTTTAAGTATATAAACAGTAGGAAAGCGAGGCCAGAACACATTGGCCCCATAAAAGATGACAAAGGAAATATGGCCACTGAGGACAGAGAAAAGGCGGAAGTGTTAAATAATTTCTTCTCTTCAGTCTTCACAAAAGAATCAGGGGGCTACACGAACCTAGCTTGTAAGGCCGAACTAAACAACACACCTCAGGAAGTGCCGCCATGGCAAACAGAAGATAGACTTAAAGCTAAACTAGAGAAACTTAACATAAATAAATCACTGGGACCGGATGGCTTGCACCCAAGGGTTCTTAAAGAGCTCAGCCAGGTGATTGCCAGACCATTATTCTTGATCTTTAAGGATAGTTTACAGACGGGTATCGGTGCCAGCCGATTAGAAATAGCCAACGTGGTACCAATATTTAAAAAGGGGCCGTGGTGTATCCCGGGTAACTATTGGCTGGTCAGCCTAACATCTGTAGTCTGCAAGATTTTGGAGGGGTTGTTAACGGACTACATACAAGACTTTAGTAATGAAAACTGTATTATTAGTAGTAATCAGCATGGATTTATGAAAAATCGTTCTTGCCAAACCAATCTATTAACCTTCTACGATGAAGTGAGCAGCCACCTAGATAAAGGAAAGCCTGTGGATGTGGTGTATCTGGACTTTGCAAAGGCCTTTGACACCGTTCCCCACAAACGCTTACTGTACAAACTAAGGAAGGTAGGTATGGACCATAAGGTGAGTACCTGGATAGAGAACTTTCTCCAGGGGAGAGTCCAGAGGGTGATGATTAATGGGGAGTACTCGGATTGGGCGGGTGTGGAAAGCGGGGTCCCCCAGGGTTCTGTCCTGGGACCAATCCTGTTTAATTTATTCATAAATGATCTAGAGGAGGGGATATCTAGCACAATCTCAGTATTTGCGGATGATACTAAACTAAGCTTGCCAATATCTTCTATGCGGGATGTGGAAACCTTACAAGCAGACCTGAACAAAATAACGGGGTGGGCAACTACATGGCAGATGAGGTTTAATGTTGAAAAATGTAAAGTAATGCACTTGGGGGCCAGAAACCAGAAAGCAAGCTACTCACTAGGGGGGGGGGGGGACCTCTGGGTGAGTCTAGGATGGAAAAAGACTTGGGGGTACTGGTAGACAACAGGCTTGGCAGTGGCATGCAATGCCAAGCCGCTGCAAGCAAAGCCAACAGAATACTGGGATGTATAAAAAAGGGGATTCACTCCAGAAATAAAGAGATTTTTCTCCCGCTCTATAAGACTCTGGTCCGGCCACATCTGGAGTATGCTGTCCAGTTCTGGGCACCGGTCCTCAGGAAGGATGTGCTGGAATTGGAAAGAGTCCAGAGAAGGGCAACAAAAATAATTAGGGGAATGGAGGACATCAGCTATGAGGAAAGACTACAAGCACTGAACCTATTCTCTCTGGAGAAGAGACGATTGAGGGGGGATATGATATCAATGTACAAATACTGTACTGGCGACCCTAGCATAAGGAACAAACTATTCAGAGTAAGGGAATACAATAAGACACGTGGCCACTCACTAAAACTAGAGGAAAGGCGGTTTAACCTTAAAATGCGTAAGGGGTTCTTTACTGTAAGAGCGGTAAGGATGTGGAATTCTCTTCCACAAGCAGTCGTATCAGCAGGAAGCATTGATAGTTTCAAAAGACTATTTGATGGGCACCTTAGAGACCACAACATATAGGGGTATACAATGTACGGTTAAAAGCAAACACACACTCACATCATAGGTTGAACTGGATGAACTGATGTCTTTTTTCAGCCTCACTAACTATGTAACTATGTAATCAACTCGGTAAAGGAGGAGAGCATATTTAAAAGAAGAAAAACTACCACAAGAGGACACTGTTTTAAATTAGAGGGGCAAAGGTTTAAAAGTAATATGAGGAAGTATTACTTTACTGAGAGAGTAGTGGATGCATGGAATAACCTTCCTGCAGAAGTGGTAGCTGCAAATACAGTGAAGGAGTTTAAGCATGCATGGGATAGGCATAAGGCTATCCTTCATATAAGATAGGGCCAGGGACTATTCATAGGATTCAGATATATTGGGCAGACTAGATGGGCCAAATGGTTCTTATCTGCCGACACATTCTATGTTTCTATGTTTCTATGTAACTGTGTAACTAATATTATATAATCATCCAGAGCCACAGCCACAGCCACAGAAGTTGGGGTTTCGAGGTTCTTTAATTAAAAAAACAAAAAGTTTGGACGGAAAACTGTACAAATAGACAACTGTTATAGACAATCACATCTGCCCTTTCTTAATGGTAACTGACCCAAACAGCTATTCAATGCTGTACCATTTCTACAAACTTTTGTGCTTTTTTACCTTACGATTTTTTTTTTTTTGTTCTGTGATTGCAAGACAATACAATATAATTTTACAATAAAACATGATGAATAAAAATAAGGCATCCAAGTACATGAAAACCAAATGTATAAATCAATAAAAATAACTAACAGTGTCACATCAGCAAGGCCGAATACAAGAAGCCAAAACTGACAACTAGATATCGTACTGGGCAAGTCGGGATGGAAATCAATGGTTCTAGAGTGCCTGAGGTCATTTCTGACTTCAATAATCAATGGTCCAAGGGTTCCATGTCATTAGGAATTTAGATACCATCAAGTGGTATCTAAATACCACTTGATGGTATCTAGTATGTATGTATTCAAGGAGGAAATGGTTATTAAGGGTATGTAACAATTTCTGAGTTAGAATTATTGAAGACTTCCAGTATTTCATGATGGAAGAGCAAATTGCAATGGATATATGGAAAACAAGTGCCTGACAATCTTTGGGCTAGATGTCCAGCCCTATGTCCAGTAGGACCCCCTAAAGTTTATATTTTATGTGGTTGACAGGGTGGGTGATAAATAGTGCAATGTCAAGCCAAAAAGTGGTAAAGTGTGGGCAGTCCCACCAAATGTGAAAGAGAGTTCTTTAGTCACTGCAGTTCCTGCATGCACAGGAGGGAAGAAGATGGAAAGATAGACAAGAGAATGTATAATACCATTTATGGAATATCTTTTGGGCTGTCTTCCAATTTTAAAGTGGTCTGAGCACTACATGCCGTTGCTGAGGGAATATCGAGAGGTAAAGGGCATGCTCCTAATATTGCATCGAGGATGACCTCCGAGGATGGTTGAATCAAGAAGTTATAGAGATTCTTCATGCAGTGAGAAGTAGGATGATCATAAAACGTTAATAGTTTTAGAAGGAGAAGGTTGGTGAGGTACTAGATGCTCAGCCTGCAGAACCTGCCCGATAAACTTAACTACATTCTGCTTCACTTGACCCCAATTGAACTGACTTCACAGACTAAATTGGAGTCAAACTAAACTCTAGTGACAGGACCAAAGTTTTAGGGGTGTTCCGGGCTCCATCAGAACCACTATCAATGTGAAAAAGCACTAAAGAAGATTGCGAACAGGCAGGTAAGATTGTTTTATTACAAGTCAGGCATAGCGTGCACCCAGAGTTGTCAAAATACAATAGCTGACACAATAGATTTGCCCATCCACACTATTTAACATGGTTGGAGTAATTGTTAGATTTCCCTAGTTCAGCTCACAGACAAATCTATGCATGTATGGTAGAACTAACTTTAGATGGACATAGAGGTATAAATTAACTTTATAACAGGCAAACACATTAAAGCCTACCTAGTTTAGGCAGTTACAGCAGCAGTTTTCTTTTGCTTTGTGAAAAAGGCTGCAGCATGGAGGCAGGTATGTATGGTCTTTTTTATCAACCTCATTTATCTCCTTTAACCAGTTCTGGACTGGAAGGGTTTGCCCCCTTAATGACCAGGCCATTTTTTGCGATTCAACACTATGTTACTTAAACGGAAAATTGCGTGTCCGCGCGATACTGTACCGAAATACATTTTATGTCCTTTTTTTCCTCACAAATAGAGCTTTCTTTTGGTGGTTTTTGATCACCTGTGCAACTTTTATTTTTTGCGCTATAAACAAAGAAAAACGAGAACTCTGAAAAAAAAAAAAAAAAAACAATATTTTTTTACTTTACTCTGCTATATTACATTCCCAAGAAAAAAAAAAAAAAATCAAAACTTTTCATCCTTCTAGGCCAATTTGTATTCTTCTACATATTTTTGGTAAAAAAAAATCGCAATAAGTATATTTTGATTGGTTTGCGCAAAAGTTATCGTGTCTATAAACTAGGAGAAAGATTTATGTCATTTTTATTTATTTATTTATTTATTTATTTTTCTAGTAATGGTGGCCATCTGTGATTTTTAGCGGTACTTCGACATTGCGTCGTACAGATCGAACCCCTAACTGACATTTTTGACACTTTTGGGGGGGGACCAGTGACATTACTACAGTAATCAGTGCTAAAAATATGCATTGTTACTGTAATAATTACACTGGCAGGGAAGGGGTTAACCTAGGGGGGGTCAAAGGGTTATTTGTGAGCCTAGGGGAGTGTTTTCTAACTGTGGGGGGAGGGACTTGTGAAATGATCATAGAGACCTGTGATCCTATATAGAAAGATCACAGGCGCTCTGTGATAAAGAACAATGGTCAGCTGTGTTTACAACAGCTGACCGTCCTCTCTCAGCGGGGAGCGATCGCCCGTCAGCACCACTCCCACGAACCGACATCCCCCGACGTCGAATGGCGCAGCTGAGCCAGCCTGCCACAGTAAATCTGCGGCGGGTGGTTGGCAAGTGGTTAATAAAGATAATGTAAACAGATCCCAAAAGGACTCAATGCAAAGGGCATTATATGCATTTTTTTTTTATTGTTTTTATTTCATTGTCTGAAATCATACCCATGGAATATTTCCATCTAGCAAGTGTTCTGAAAACGGAATCATTTCCATAGCCTTAGCAGTTTTGCAGCTCTTATAGCTTTTATGATATATTTTCAAATTATTTTTTTTGTCCCCACAGAAATCTAAAACCTATGCTACTTTTATTAACACTTTATATATCACATTGGGATCCGGTAATGGCTCATACATACCAAGCGAATTGGCTGTTCAAATGAAATGTTCTTACCCACTTGACATACAACTTAGCCTTGACACTGCAATTAATCCCATGGTTAGGTAAGTTATGTTATTTATTTATTATTATTATTTTTTTTATAGAATCATAGAAGCCTTTTGAAAGATCCATGCCATTTTCTGTGGTATGTACCCCTACAGATTGTACAGTAGATGCCAATACATGTACATTGCAGGGCACCACACCACACAGGGCATTGAGGTGCATTATTTTAAAAAGGTTAAAAAAGGCTCATATTATTTTTTGTGTCTCTTATACTATATTGGCACCCCATTTGTAATGCCAATCCAATAA
Source organism: Pelophylax lessonae (assembly GCF_965119305.1). NCBI lineage: Eukaryota > Metazoa > Chordata > Amphibia > Anura > Ranidae > Pelophylax > Pelophylax lessonae. The sequence continues at coordinate 85,741,718 of NC_138770.1, read as the reverse complement.
TGTTTACCCTCCTTCCTTAAAGATACCACTCCAGCTCACTAGGCATACAGGCTGGCCTTCACATGAATGGAGGGTCACTGAGCCCTCCTCACCATGGTTACATCAATCTGTATACCCGTTTACATAGTCGATACTTTAGTAGGGATATCCATACAAAAGGGAAGCCCCTTTAAAAGCACCAGTACCTGTCAGCTGTTAGCCCACTAACCCTAAGATAGGTGACTACATTGAGCAGGTTTTTATGTGCAACCCCCCTGCCCCAATGTATTCTGATAAAAAAAAAAAAAAAAAAAAAACCTTTACACACCTTGCTAAGGGAGTATGTTAAAATATTAAAAAAAGACACCTGACAAATTTTCACTACACTTTGTTGAGATAAAATCATTATTTACTTTGTTCACTGTTTAATTGAGCATATTTGAACCATACATATTTACTAAGGGTTCTTCTGGACTTCTCTAGGCTGTGGGATTCCCTTTAGCAAAAAATGCAAAAATATCCACACTAGATACACAAAAAATAAATATATGACAATTTAACAGCTGCTAGCACAAGCCAATAGACAAAAGCCAAAAACAATATAAATATATACAAAGTGCAGCCCTATCAGCATGAATAATATATAAATGACATATATGTGTAAAAAATGAATGAATGAATAATTGTGCATAAAATAAAAAGGGAATACCAAAAAAACATGCATTCAACTAAAAGTATATAAACGTCGTAAATTGCATAATTCACCAATGAAAGTCCATAAAGTTTAAAACAAAGTGAAAAAAAGAAGCGATTGAGTTAAGGATAGATTTCAGTGTCCCAGAAAGCATAATCCACGAAAGAGGTAGGTGCATGCATAAGGAGAGACATTTTCCCCAAATCCCCTGTGTAAATGCACCAACAATGGTAGAAATGGCAGCTTACCAGAGCGTGTTGGCTTCCAAACTAATGGAAAAACCAAATAAGCTTTGGAGAAAAATTTACCAAACACATCTGCATGGATACTGACAGTCCTGGCGTGCTCCAAATCAGAACTCATTACCAGTATGGACATGTGTGAAACATAAATCTCATACCATAATACTGTATTAAAAACAAAAGAGTGCACACATTTTTTTGATAAAAATTAGCAAGTAGACAATACTTGCACCGGCGTGCATTCCAGACCCTGCGATCAATCGCCACACATGACACAGCAGGAAACAGGTTGTACATCTCCTCTCCCCCTATGTCATGCCATACTTTTCCTTTTGTTGCAATTGGTATGCCCTTCCAGGCCCCCTTTTCCTTCCTCCCCCCACCACTGTTCATTTATTTATTTATTTCCATTTTTCTATAATGTACGTATTATTTTTATCATCAATGTCTGCCTTTCAGTGTTGTGTTGCATTGGCTTTTGATTCTGTATTATCATGTTTTATTAATGTAATGACCTTATGTAATCTTTAAATTGGTTCCTTCCCCCCCCCCCTTTTTTTTTAGCACAAGCGTGTGCCCATTGGTCCAGTCCCACATGCTTGTGTGTATGTTTGGGTGTACATGTGTTTTTTTGTTTGCCATACACATTGTGGTTTTTTTTGCCCCTGGGGCACCCTGGGGGGTAGCTTGGCCATGGCTGGGGGTCCACAGTAGGGTGGTGGCTGGATGGTCTGCCCTTGTGCAGCTTGGGAGCCTGTGTCTCTTGTCTCATCAATGTGGTACTGGCCTTCCGAGGACACTGGAGTTGACTGTTTCTTCCTGTCAAGAGGGTGGGCATTTACACAGCCGACTCACCCCCTCCTGATGTTTCCACGTGATCCCCAGGCTCTGGCTCTCTGCATACTTTGGCTGTCATGTTTTGGATACAGGAAGTGGCGGGTGGAATGCACGGCGTGCATTCCAGACCCTGCGATCGATCGACACACATGACACAGCAGGAAACAGGTTGTACATCTCCTCTCCCCCTATGTCATGCCATACTTTTCCTTTTGTTGCAATTCCAGCCCCCCCCCCCCCCCACTGTTCATTTATTTCTGATTTTAGAGGTGCTGTTATTTGAATACTTGTTGATTACTTTATTTGGGAAATTGTTAGACTTTGCCTTTGCTGGTGTGATCATTGTCTGTATCATTTTGATGCATTAAAGTATGGTTTGCCTTTACACCACTCCTATGTCCACCCACTTTTGGGAGAGGCTTCGAGACCATGTGACAAGCCCCTTCCTCCATATCAAATGTGTCAATGCATCATTATAGACTGGCTCTGAGGAAGAGGGCATCACCCCTTGAAACACGTCAGCCATTTGGAAGGTCCTCCAGCGTGCTGGACACTGTCCCAGTGACCTGGTTGCTATGTGTCCATTGAAGACTGATTTGCTTTTAAGATTTTTGTGTTTGTAAGTATATTTCTTTCCATTTTATTTTAATAAAACTCCACTTGGGTAATGCACAAGGTTGATGCGCCCTCTTTTTGTTCTTTTCACCTATTGACCTTGTCACCAAGGTCACCAGAACTAGTGTCCCCATTGGAGGATTTTCCCCTATGTTCCTGTTCTGGTGTCAACCCAAAATGTAGCATTTTCCTTTTCTTTCACCTTCAATAATAAAAAAATGTTTTGCCTTTAGTTATATTTTAAGTAACCTTTGTGCCTAAAATAAACGTTAACTGTATATGCAAAAAATGTAAAAAACAGCTCTGGCAGGAAAAAGGATAACCCCACCACCACCATCTTAAACACTATTATCTGAAGTTTGACTTTCTACTGTCGATCTTTTACCTACAGTGGTTCTAAAGCCTTAGGGTTTTTGCCTTAATGCATTTTCTGTAATAATGTTAAAAACATTCAGGTCTCCCCCCCCCCAGCAACCCCCCCCCCCCCTATATTTACCTGAGCCTGATCTTGAGATGCAGTGGCTCTCTCCACTCTCTCCATCCTCACAGGGTATAGGACATTGGCTCATGCTGCTGTCGATCAAATCCTATGATGAGGGGTTGGGGGGTAGGGCAAATGTCTACTGTCTGTGTCTATGGATGCAGGGAGCGGAACTCGGGATCAGCGGGGAGGGGCCAGGTGTGCCACCCCAGAAGAGGAGGATCAGCGCTGCTCTATGCAAAGCGATTACATAAAACAGGTAAGTATTACATGTTTGCTATTTTAAAAAGTTTAGAATGACTTTAAACTCCATTTATGTCCATCTAGGACTACCCTGTCCAGAAAGTGACAATTCTGAGGTGAGGAGCAGAACAAACAGCGTTTTCACCATATTGCAATTAGTGAGAGAAGAATGTTGTATGTATATCCATAGATGTCAATTTTTTTATTTTGCCCAGAGTTTGTTTATATTGCAATGGGACACATTGACAATTGTATGTAATAATTTAGTATAAAACATTTTTTTCTCTTTGCAGTATAATAAACATTGTCACAGAGGGCACTGGTCAATTTAAGATCTCCATGGCACTTTTCCAAGATGCCAGCTACACTCTTCCCTATCAAGCACCCGAAGTTCAGTTGTCAACTAAATCTTATCTGTATATTGGTGTCAATCTCGATGGGCCTGATAGTTCCCCGTATGTTGTGTTGATGAAAAACTGTTTTGGCACCCCAACAAATAACATAAATGATACTGTAAGATACTATATCATCAGAGACAGGTTTGTAACAGTTTAAAACTGATTGCACTGTTAATAAATGTTAATGATGATGAGGGCTCGTTAGAAGGTTTATGTATGACAGTATACAATTTGTGACAATTTTGAAAGGAGAAAAACAGGAAACAGACAGAGTACCATTATAGTGTTCAGTATGTATAGCCAAACCCATTCTTTTTAAGATTTAGATGAGATGTGTTGGGAAGGATTTGAATCTTTGTCAAGTTTGTGTCGTTACAAAAATGAAATTTGAAGTGCCACCCCACTGCTAAAAGGTCCAGATATGACATTATTCCAATAAACATCATGAGGACAATTGAAAGAGTAGCCAACATATTTTGGAGGTCTAAAAGTCCCTTTATCAGAATTTGAGATTGAATGGATCAGTAGTGAATTGGACTAAACAAGATATGGTCTTGGGAGTCTCCAAAAATTGTAATTGTGCCTTGACCAGCAGAAATTATTAAAATAATGGTGGGTTCTCACAAAGCATACTCTGAACAAAACTAGAAATGGAATTGGTACTGATACTAACCTAAACTAAAAAGTTTATTCATAAATTGTATCAAAAAACACATTGTAAATCCAATTTCTTTCCCCATCCCTCCCTAAACCACCCTGCTCAACCCCTGGATGGAAACGGCCTTTCCTCCCACTAACGTCCTCCCCTCCACACTTGGGAATAAACCACCCACCCAGACTGAAACCTCCTTTGTGGATGGGGGAATGCTAATTTAACTAAAAGAACTGACCTATGGTGACTTAATTGTTGATGGTACCTCTGTTGATATAAATACTAACACTCACTGGAACTGAAGATGTGGCTTGGATAAGTTGCAAAACATCTTCAACCTAAAAAAACAATATTGAATGGGACTAATTACCATTAGCTAATTGATACACCAGTGTCCTTAAGCAGGTCATAGATAAGTAGAAACACAAACAAAAATTCAGGTAGCTGGACCGATAGTTCGATTGTTACATAATTAGCGTGCCTGTTGTATCAGGCTATTTTTGTGCCACCATCAAAACTGAACAATTGAGCATGTTGGAAATTTTTTTCAGAAGAAACAATTTTTTTATCATTAAGAGGGGACATGTTTAAGAAAAGAATAAAATGTGCATGAGCAGAAGAAATTGATTGAAATAAATAAAACAAAATGTGTCTAAGTTGAAAATGATCAAAAAAAAATGTTGTACAAAGTTAAATAGTAGGTAAAGTTCAAAAAAGACAATAGTACATCCAGTTCAACCTGTGTAGATGTATGTGTGTCAGTGTTGATAATCATTTCCCATATCCCTGTATATTGTGTTCACTAAGATGCACGTCCAAGAGTCTCTTAAAAATATCAATACTCCCTGCTGACACCACCAATTGTGGAAGAGAGTTCCACCTCTTTATTGCCCTGACAGTGAAAAAATCCCCGCGCAGCTTAAGGTTAAACTGCTTCTCCTCATTATGTGGCCCTGTGTCCTCTTACACTCCCTGAGACTGAATAGATATTTTCCTATGCTTGGATCACGATTGAGGTATTTGTAAATCAATATCATATATACTCACAAGCATTTCTTCTCCAGCGAGAATAAATTTAGTACTTGTAGTTGTTCCTCGTAATTGAGGTCCTCCAATCCCCGTATTAATTTCATTGCCCTTCTTTAGACTTTCTTTTTAGCTCCAGCACATTCCTTCTGAGGACCAGTGACCATAACTGGACCAAATACTCCAGATGTGGCCTTACCAGAGTTTTATAATGTGGCAATTTTGCTGCGCAAATTCCTAGCCAATGGAACTATCACGTTATATTGAACATACATTTCTATTTTCATTCAGGCGATCATTTATTTTACTACTCATCTATGACCTGCCTTAATTAGTCAGAATCGCCTGGTGTCTAGTGTATGCTTATAGATCAATCAGTATCAAGTAGTATCAAGTAATTCTGAACTGATCAGGTACAATATATTCTGGGTATTTGGCCTACTTTGATATCTGTATTTGATGAATACTGTCCCACCACTTAATGCTGCTCCTTTTCTGAGAACTTCTACTTTGAAGTTTGTTGGGAAATTTACACTTCCGGGAGTATGGATCTCCGTGTTTCCTGTCTTTTTCACTAGTTCCAAATGCATGTCAATGTAAGATACAGTAGTGATTTTGAGGGACCCTTCTTTACAATGGAACAAGTTGAGCAGAAGGAAAATAAGTATTCAGCCTTTTCTTACAGTAATATGCTCTCTTAAAAATGTTTTACCACATGACCAGGTCTCTTTCAAGGTATCAAAAAAAAAAACACAAATGGTGTATTATAGCAGAACCATAGCGGCCTAATGGATTTTCTTCCTTTTGTTTAACAGCTGTTCTAGCAAGCAGGACTCCACCATCAGTGTTCCCATGAACGGTATTTCAAAAGAAGGTCGCTTTTCCTTGCAGTTTTTTAAGTATTTTGCCGGTTACAGCAAAATCTACCTTCACTGCCAGATAAATCTCTGTGATCTCACGACTGGCGATTGCACTCCTGTGAGTACAACAAATAGAGTTATCATTTTAAAATGGGTACAAATAATTTCAGGAATCCTAAAAAATTGCATGCACCATTTTTTATTTTAGTTAGTAAAGCCGGAAAAAACTCTTGCATGCAACTTCTAAAAAAGATTCTTCATACAGTATAACAGTAAGGCCTCATGCACTCTTGAGTTAAAAAATTTTGGTTTTGCAGGAGTTTGATGATTTTTTTCTCCCTCTAAACGTCCCTCCATGTTGGCCTATGCATCCATGCACACATAGGCCTTTACAGGAGTTTTAGAGGCAGAGGCATTTAAAGGCAGAAAAAAAACATCACTTGCGTATTCAAGAGAGGAGTGTTTTGGCTTAAAAATTGCCAAAATTAGCCAAATTCATCTAAATACACCTAAGCGCTAAATTAATATTCTGACCAATGAAAGCAATAAATGCCCAAGTGCTTGACGCGCGCAAAAATGTTGAATATGCATATTTTTGGAGCTGCTTTTCTCCAGGAGAAAATCTTTTACAAAAGCCCCAGTGCGCATAAGGACTAAGTATCTTTATTAATACATAATCAAATACTAAAACAAAGGCACGTATAACACATGCTTATTTAAAAACATGTTAATAAACAGATGTGGCAGTGGAGTGGTTCTACTTTATGTACTGTATAAAAATGAGTGTCCATCTCTGCAGCTGCCCAACACGACCCCTGTGAGCTAGAGCTACGAGGTGAGTCTAAAAGATTCAGTGAATGCTCTGATATCTGAACAGGAACATGGGCCAGGTGCGTGTGCATGCATATGTCTATCCAGAGAAACATCAAGAAGCATCACCTAGAGTGGAGTACACATGACCGTCAGGGAAAACTCACTGTGGGCAGTCAAACCTAGTCAGTGTGAGAGGTAGGCAATGCAGCAATGAGTGAACATCAAGTTCTGCTACAAATTGGGGAAAACGGCAATGGAGATGCATGCAATGTTGGTGCAAGCATACAGGATGGAAGCCGTGAGCAGAAAATGTGTTTACGACTGGTTCAAAAAACGCTTTTGCAACGGGAAGGAAAGAACTGGGAATGAGCCACGTTCAGGTCGGCCGTCAACAAGCAGAACCCCAGACATGATCGGGTGAGTGCGACAAATGCTGGCATGAGATCGGCAACTGACTCTACGATTGATGGCGGAGGAATTGGGCATCAGCAAGGACACGGTGCGCACCATCCTCCACGGAGATTTTGGTAAGCGGAAAATCTGTTCCCGTAAAAATGGATGGAAGCCTCTGGAGATTTCATTATCATGTATCACCAGGATGTTGCTGCATAACACGCCTGCACACTGTGCGATCTGCGCGGTGTACCTGTTCTCGATCATCCATCATACTCCCCTGATCCAGGGCCTGCAGACTTCTTTCTGTTTCCTCGTCTGAAGAGTGCTATGAAAGGGGTTCTGGGATTGATTCCTAAGGAGGCTTTTGCTGACAGTTTCCAGAAGCTTTATTGCGAAGAATGGTGATTATTTTTATTTTGAAGACCAATAGGTAATTTGCTTGTATCTTCTGTTTTGTTTGTTTTCTGGTATCATTCACTGAACCTTTAAGATACACCTTGTATATTTGATATATACTGAACAAAATTATAAACGCAACACTTGTATTTGCCCCCATTTTTCATGAACTGAACTCAAAGATCTAAGAAAACTGGGATTCATTCGTGAAGAGAACATCTCCAAAGTGCCAGACGCCATCGAATGTGAGCATTTGCCCACTCAAGTCGGTTACGATGACGAACTGCAGTCAGGTCGAGACCCCAATGAGGATGAAGAGCATGCAGATGATCTTCCCTGAGACGGTTTCTAACAATTTGTGCAGAAATGTTTTGGTTATACAAACCGATTGTTGCAGCAGCTGTCCGGGTGGCTGGTCTCAGACGATCTTCGAGGTGAAGATGCTGGATGTGGAGGTCCTGGGCTGGTGTGGTTACAGATGGTCTGCGATTGTGAGGCCAGTTGGATGTACTGCCAAATTCTCTGAAACGGCTTTTGAGACGGCTTATGGTAGAGAAATGAACATTCAATCACGGGCAACAGCTCTGGTGGACATTCCTGCAGTCAGCATGCCAATTGCACGTTCCCTCAAAACTTGCAACATCTGTGGCATTGTGCTGTGTGATAAAACTGCACATTTTAGAGTGGCTTTTTATTGTGGCCAGCCTAAGGCACACCTGTGCAATAATCATGCTGTCTAATCAGCATCTTGATATGCCACACCTGTGAGGTGGATGGATTATCTCGGCAAAGGAGAAGTGCTCCCTAACACCGCTTTAGACAGATTTGTGAACATTTGAGAGAAATAGGCCTTTTGTGTACATAAAAAAGGTCTTAGATCTTTGAGTTCAGCTCATGAAAAATAGGGGCAAAAACAAAAGTGTTGCTTTTATAATTTTGTTCAGTGTATATATACTATGTATATATATATATATATATATATATATATATATATACAGTATCTCACAAAAGTGAGTACACCCCTCACATTTTTGTAAATATTTTATAATTTCTTTTCATGTGACAACACTGAAGAAATGACGCTTTGCTACAATGTAAAGTAGTGAGTGTACAGCTTGTATAACAGTGTAAATTTGCTGTCCCCTCAAAATAACTCAACACACAGCCATTAATGTCTAAACTGCTGGCAACAAAAGTGAGTACACCCCTAAGTGAAAATGTCCAAATTGGGCCTTATAGCAACATCACATCACACCACACAAATCAGCAGTTGTCTTCTCTTGGTGGGGGGGCAGGCAGGTAGCAGCTATAGCAGCTGCTCACGATAATCGCAAGACAATCCAGCAAGCTGGTTGTATCCAAGTTGATCGATCAATCGGTACATTTAGCCTGCCCATTAACATTTTGAATCTAGGCCGATTCAGCAGGATTTGAATTGTGTTTTTACGTCCTAATAATATCCCGTAAGAATAATTTGCAAAGATGAAGACAATGTCGTTGACATATTGAAACATGCAATTATTTGTTAATTATGCAACTAGTATATTTTGGATGGATGGTAATTCTCCTTTGCTTTACACTACTGATCTAAATATTTTATGTGTTACAGTCATGCTCTGGTGCTAAAAGCAAAGCTGTAAAATCTGCTGATCAGATCTACAACATCAGTGTGGGACCAGTTACACTTCTGCCAGGGATATCAGGTAATGTACGTTAAAGATAAAGTGTGTGTAAACCTTCAAAATCAATGTATTTATCTTTAATTTACATATTTATATATTAAACGTATGTAGAGGCAATTGTTTTAACCTTTTCATGTCACATCTCCTGGCACTTTAGGAGGTTTAAGATGCTGGGAGGTGGGGCATGGCTTAAGATCATGTAAACGCTGTGATTGGATGTCACGGCAGTCATGTGATCAGAAAACAGTTAAACTCCAGTAACTGGGAGTGCGCAGGGTGCCTGCTCTCGGCACAGCGCTACTGATCGCAATTCCCATAAATATGCGGCATGTTGGCCCCAAGGCCCAGGCGCATGTTTGCGTGTGGCCGGCTCCAAGGGGTTAGGCTTTGAAAAGTGTAGGGAAGGGTAAGAGCCTTTTGGGGTTGATTTACTAAAGTCAAAGAGGCTGTTCAATTTGCAAGGGAATTCTCCCCAGAGCTTAGCTCGGATGATGGAACTAACCACATTCCCTAAGCTTACGTTTTTAATGCTGTCCTTCTGACCCATGTCACCAATGCAGTAAGTATTGGAAAATCCCAAACATTTTTTTGAGTCATTACCTGAGCAAGGTGTGAGGAAAGACCATTAAATGGTGACACCTGTTTAATTCTTAGTTTACACTTGCAGTTGGGTGAGGGAGGGTTGTAGAAACATGCAGATGGGCCACATTTTTCTGCCCTTCAACCACTCCCTCTAAGCTAGAAGGGTAGCCATATGGGGGTATACACATAACACAGCCACAATGCTGTCCCCACCGTCCCCCACAGTACTGATTTCTGAATGGGATTCACCATGTGAATGCAATGCACCTAGTGGTATGGGCTTTTAGAGGTCTCAGATCTCTGTGAATGAATAAGACTGCACAGCCAAACCAGTTTCTGACAGCTGCTGAATGGGATAAGAACCCTATAAGGGCATTTTGGTGGCAAAGTACCCCCCTCCTGTGTTGAGGGTAGCTGCCTTGGTATGGTTCTTGGGGCGCAAACTTATCCTTCCCTATCCTGGCCTGCCAGGCTGCATGCTTGGATAAGGGTCCGGTTTGGATTTTGAAGGGGACCTCACATTCATGCTAGAATTAAAGGAATTGTGTATTTTTATTGTTGGCTGGTAAACATTATGAAAACATTAAAATCACAGATTTTTGTGTTAGTACATATTCCCCAGGTCAGTGCCCAATAATCATGCCATTTGTTTGACAATCCATTACATATTAGCCTAGAAAATGGCCAACCCTGTTTTTAACATTTGGGTTCTATTGAATTCAATAGGATTCTGCACCAGAACTTTAGTAATATTTAGTGAACCCTCCCTGAACCAAACCCAGGTATGTTTATCTAAATGCCACCTCTGGAAGCAGCGATACTTTGTGTAGAAACATGCAGATGGGCCACATTTTTCTGCCCCTCTAAGCTAGAAGGGTAGCCATATGGGGGTATACACATACCACAGCCACAATGCTGTCTCCACCATCCCACACAGTACTGATTTCTGAATGGGATTCACCATGTGAATGCAATGCACCTAGTGGTATGGGCTTTTAGAGGTCTCAGATCTCTGTGAATGAATGAGACTACACAGCCACACCAGTTTCTGACAGCTGCTGCATGGGATAAGAATCCTATAAGGGCATTTTGGGTGCGGGGGGGGGGGGGTTCCCTTGGCAACCTGTTTCATCCTTTATATATAGGTGTAACATGTAACATGGTCATAGGACACTTTCACATGGGCGGCTAGGGGAGGGGGCTCCCCACCTAAATGCTAGGATTATAGCCTGACAGGTAGCACCGCCTGTTGAACCTGCCCAAAATCTCCGTTAAAAAAAGCTAATGTTCTGGAGGCAGCAGAATTGCTTCCTGAACACCTTCCAACCACCACTATACTGTCATCTGAAGCGTGATCCACCTCACATCGATTTTAAAAGGATGGTAATCATTGCCACCAATATAAAAGAAGCTTTAAAGATGGAATAAGCCTTTTAACCACTTGCCAAATGCATAACGTACATATACTGTGGCAGGTCGACTTTATTGCGTGAAATCGTATACCTGTACATAGATTTGTGCAATAGCCTATAGAGGGCGCTCGCGCTGCCGGAGACCCCACCACACGCTGATTGGACAGAGGGGGAGCCAATCAGCGGGTCTGCTGGACCTGATGTCTGCCGCCCACCTGCAATTGCTTCCAAGAGAGGCAGAACAAGGCAGATTGCTGTTTTGACAGGGGAAAAGATAGAGATCTTGTGTTTCTGCTAAGCAGAAACACAAATCTCTGTCTTCCCCCAGTCACAGTTAGCAAGCACCCCCTAGGGACACATTTAACCCTTTGATCGCCCCTGATGTTAAACCCCTTCTCTGCCAGTGTCATTAGTACAGTAAGTTACAGTGCATATTTCTAGCGTGAAAATGTCAGTTAGGTTTCCAATTTGTCCGTCACAGTGCTGTTCACAGTTCTTCTATAAGTCACAGATCGCCGCCATTACTAGTAAAAAATCAAATAAATAAAAATTCCATAAATCTATCCCCTAGTTTGTAGACGCAATAACTTTTGCGCAAACCAATCAATGTACAGTTATTTGGATTTTTTTTACCAAAAATATGTAACAGAATACATATTGGCCTAAATCAGGGGTGTCAAACTCTATTTCATCGCAGGCCGCATCAGTATTTTGATTGCTCCCAAAGGGCCGGTTATATCTGTAAGGTTAGATGTCCAGAGCACCCCGCGCTTCCTTATACCCTTACATGAGATTTCAAGATCCCCCCACCATCATAAGTCAAGAGTTACCCACCCTTCCTTACATCACAATGCAGCCCCTTACCTGGTGCTACTGCCAGGAAGAAGATGAGGGTGCATCTGGGAAGAAGAAAGTGCGAGGTCTGGAGGAGGACCAGAGAAGGGCTGGAGTCCAATTACAGAGTCTGCTGAATGCTGAGACCAGGGGAGGCAGAGACAAGGTGATGTTGTGGCTGCACAGAGAGGTGCAGGATCTGTAGGAGGAGTTCTGCCCTCCTCTCCGCTGCAGACTGCTGAGAAGGAGGGGGGGGGGCAAAGACAAGCCTTTCTGCAGCAGCACAGAGAAGCACAGGATATGACAAAGGAGTTCTGTCCTCTGCTGCTGACGACTGAGACAAGGGGGGTGCCGCAGCTGCATGAGAGGTGTGGGGGCCACATGAAATGGCCTGGGAGGCCACATTCGGCCCGCAGGCCTTGTGTTCGACACCTGTGGCCTAAATTAATGAAGACATTTTTTTTGGGATATGTTTTATAGCAGAAAGTAAAAAATATATATATATTTTTTTTTCAAAATTGTCGCTTTTTTTTTGGTTTATAGCACAAAAAATAAAAAATGCAGAACAAATGCCACCAGAAGAAAGCTCTATTTGTGGGGAAAAAAGCACATCAATTTTATTTAGGTACAGCATTCCAAAACCGCGCAATTGTCAGTTAAAGTAACGCAGTGCCAAATCGCAGAAAATGGCCTGGTCCTTCCAGTCCATAAGTGGTTAAAGAAACCAATTTCCTACAAGGTAAAAGAAAGTGATCCATGCAGCTTTAGAACCACTGAAACAATTTTCAGGCAGCAGAAAGGGCCCCCCCCCCTCTGCCGTCCCGGCCTGCTTCCTTTACCGCACTATCCTGAATGATCGGTAGCCTGGTACTGCTGCCACTGGGATCTGTAAAGCACTTGGAGGGTAGGAAGGTACATTCATACCCGCCAGGGGCGTAACTACAGGGGTTGCAGGGGTTGCAATTGCAACCGGGCCCCATGCTCCAGGGGGCCTGTGCGGCTGCCCTGTACACCTGGATAGGAGGGGCGGCTGGGGCAGCATGTAGAGAAATCACTGTCCTCCTTTTTCCTCCTGTAGCTGCAGGAGGAAAATTGAGGAGATTGGTTCCTCTGTATGCTACCCCCGCCACTCCTTCTATCCAGTTCACTTGTGTTCAGCTGAATACAATTAAAATACCAAAAAATAAAAACTACTGACACCAGTGGTTGAACTTCCAGGATTGCAAAGGTCACACTTCCACCACTGTGGGGAGGCCCCAAGATGGCAGGAAGGGGGCCCACTGCAGAACTTGTGAAAGGGTCCCGCTGTGGGACCATAATAAAGGGCCCCGCAACAAGAGTAAAGGGCCCCGGATCAGTGGGAAGAGCTCCAGGCTTGAATGGAAGGGCCCCAGCCAGGGGTCCGGGGGAAAATTCATGGTTTCTTGCACCGGGGCCCTGAAGGTTCTAGTTACGCTTCTCGCCGCTTCCAGTCACGTCAGAGAGGATTTCTTCCAAAAGTAGCTTTCAAACTTTCAAATTTCAAACTTTCTTTCAAAAGTAACTAGCTTTTGATCAGATGCTTTGGAGAACAGTGGAGACCTAGGATCTCTCCATAAAGAGGACATGTCCTGGCCCATGCTATTACATGGGATGTTTTTCAATTAAGTTTCATTTCAGTTTAATAAAATAAATAATAAAATCATTTAATAAAATGTATTGTGCCCCATGCTCACACGCAAATGCAAACTCACACATAAGTCCCCCATGCATAGGTAAACTGTGATCGCACCACACATGTGAGGTACTGACACGGATACCAGTGTGAGAGCAATTATTCTAACCTCGGACGTCTTGTGTAACTGAAAACCGTTAACTTGTGAAGGCTTTTAAAATATCTCCATGGAGAGTTTTAGGTACCGTAGTTTGTTGCCGTTCCCTAGGTGTACAGGCAATTTTAAAGCGTGACATGTTTGGTATCGGTTTACTCAACGTAACATTGACAAGGTGGTGCAGATTCCACATAGATTTGCAAATGTTATGCAACTAAAACCTCTGTTAAAAAGTAGCGTAGTGTTTGTTCTTAGGTATGTACCTGTATATTTATTAACTTTTTTTCCCCACAGGCTATGTTTTATTATTTTACTATTTTACTAAAATGTTTTGGCATGGAGGAAGTGAAAAAAGCAAACCTTGCTAGATAGTATAATGTATTATTTAAGGCAAAAAAAAACAGATAGGAGTACATGGTTTCCTAATACTCTACTTTATGATTTTTTTTTCAGTAAATGTGCAAATATTTTATTTATCATATAATTAATAATGATGAAATTCTTAAAAACTAGATATTGCCATCAAAAACTATTGTAAATGCTTTAGCCTATATGTAAGCCAATTAGAACTTTTTAACATTTTTATTTGTAATGATATCTTATAAGTAATCACTGTAATTGATTTTTTTTTTTTTTCTTCACAGCTTCCTCCTCTGGCGTAGCCGGTAAAAGAATTTACTATAAACTTTCCTGCAATTTGTTGTCATTTGTAGCATATAAGAATGCTTAAAGAAAAATACTTTTCACCTTATGTTTCTAGCCTTGGAATCTTATATACAAACACACACATGTACAAGCACACACATGTTGAATCCAAATAGTGCATTGTCAAACAAATAATACCCAAATAAAATAATAAAAAAAAGCCCTTTTAGTACAATAATATACAGTAGCTCACAAAAGTGAGTACACCCCTCACATTTTTGTAAATATTTTAATAAATCTTTTCATGTGACAACACTGAAGAAATTACACTTTGCTACAATGTAAAGTAGTGAGTGTATTGGATGTAAATTTGCTGTCCCCTCAAAATAACTCAACACACAGCCATTAATGTCTAAACATCTGGCAACAAAAGTGAGTACACCCCTAAGTGAAAATGTCCAAATTGGGCCCAATTTGCCATTTTTCCACCCGGTGTCATGTGACTTGTTAGTGTTACAAGGTCTCAGGTGTGAATGGGGAGCAGGTGTGTTCAATTTGGTGTTATCGCTCTCACTCTCTCATACTGGTCACTGGAAGTTCAGCATGGCACCTCATGGCAAAGAGCTCTCTGAGGATCTGAAAAATAGAATTGTTGCTCTACATAAAGATTGCCTAGGCTTTAAGAAGATTGCCAAGACTGAGCTGCAGCATGGTGGCCAAGAACATACAGTGGTTTAACAGGACATGTTCTACTCAGAACAGGCCTCGCCATGGTCGACTAAAGAAGTTGAGTGCACGTGCTCAGCATCATATCCAGAGGTTATCTTCGGGAAATAGACATATGAGTGCTGCCAGCATTGCTTCAGAGGTTGAAGGGGTGGGGGGGGGGTCAGCCTGTCAGTGTTCAGACCATATGCTGCACACTGCATCAAATTGGTCTGCAAGGCTGTTGTTCCAGAAGGAAGCATCTTCTAAAGAGGATGTAAAAGAAAGCTTGCAAACAGTTTGCTGAAGACAAGCATGGGATTACTGGAACCATGTCCTGTGGTCTGATGAGACCAAGATAAACTTATTTGGTTCAGATGGTGTTAAGCATGTGTGGCAGCAGCCAGGTGAGGAGTATAAAGACAAGTGTGTCTTGCCTAAAGTCAAGCATGGTGGTGGGAGTGTCATGGTCTGGAGCTGCATGAGTGCAGCTGGCACTGGGGAGCTACAGTTCATTGAGGGAACAATGAATGCCAACATGTGGTGTGACATACTGAAGCAGAGCATGATCCCCTCCGTTCAGAGACTGGGCCGCAGGGCAGTATTCCAACATTATACGACCCCAAACACACCTCCAAGACAACCACTGCCTTGCTAAAGAAACTGAAGGTAAAGGTGATGGACTGGCCAAGCATGTCTCCAGACCTAAACCCTGTTAGGCATCTGTGGGGCATCCTCAAATGGAAGGTGGAGGAGCGCAAGGTCTCTAACATCCACCAACTCCGTGATGTCATCATGGAGGAGTGGAAGAGGACTTCAGAGGCAATCCGTGAAGCTCTGGTGAACTCCATGCCCAAGAAGGTTAAGGCAGTGCTGGAAAATAATGGTGGCCAAATTAAATATTGACACTGTGGGCCCAATTTGGACATTTTTTACTCAGGGGTGTATTCACTTTTGTTGCCAGTGGTTTAGGCTGTGTGTGTTGAGTTATTTTGAGGGGACAGCAAATTTACACTGTTATACAAGCTGTACACTCACTACTTTAGATTGTAGCAAAGTGTAATTTCTTCAGTATTGTCACATGAAAAGATATAATAAAATATTTACAAAAATGTGAAGGGTGTACTCACGTTTGTCAGATACTGTATATTTACAATAGTATCCTCAGTTTTTGCAGTGACATTGCTCAATTTTGATATTTGTACAGCTGAAAATATTTTATACACAAATATATAAATATGTCTGCACCCAAGTGCATAAAAACTCCTTTCTTTTAAATGTAATCGACAGAGTGCTTATTCTACTTTTTCACAGTGGACATCCATCAGTGATAGGCCAAGACCTTATCCAAGATTTGACTCCTCAGTACTTAAGTAGCTCAGATTGCTTTTATAGATGCAATTGATATCCTTTTATGTTTGTCTTGTTGAAAATAAACTGCTCCAAGATTCTCCCAAAACAGACATTCATAGATGAAAGAAACAAGACTCCATATTGTAAAAACATGTTTTTATTTATTTATTTTTTTAAAAAAAGCTATAGTATGACATTCACATATGTTGGTGCACAGACCTCACCTAAACTCAGTAGCAGCCAAACTTCCGACTTACGACATGCATGCAAGATGATGTTTCTGCTTCCTTCTCCCTACATGTGTTGTCACAAGGACGTCATCAAGGCTATTATTCTTTTAAAAGTAAAAACATTTTATTCAATGGAGACCTGTTTGTTTGTCAAACACTGTCTATTTGGGAGCATCTTGGAGTAGTTAATTTACTTATGAAGACAAATCTAAAAGGATATTAATTGTTTCTAGACTAGCATATTACTGGTATTACTCTAGTACTGAGGAGTCGAGTCTTAGGTGAGTTTATGGTTTATCATGGTAGGTTTTGATGGCTCACTGGGAAAGTGGGACAAGAACATTAAGGATTACATTTACAGGAAAATGTTTTTTGTGCATATGGGTGAGTATTTTATACATTAATGACCTACTCCATATGACCTTTTCTAGTATTGTAAGGGTCAAATCATGGTTGAGTTCTCACCAGATCATTGATGAAGGCTCCCCCGGAAAAGGTGAACATTATATATACTTAGATTTTTTTAGCTGGGTATATTAATTGTAAGAATCGGCATTAAAAGGGGAACTTTTCAAGGATGTAGTCTAACTGAAAGATAATGATTTATGTTTACCCTCACATAGGGTTGTTTCTGTTAATTACAGCCACAAATCAATGAACAACTCTCTGGCTATTTGGGCGCCCAGCTTGTTCTGGGTAGCATCTTTGCCCATTCAAGCACCATCTCACTTGCTAGACAGGGTCGTTTTGACATATACTGTATGCAATATATCAATTTGGTTAGGGAGTCTGTCTAGAGGGCCAGACAGGCCTGGACATATCAGCACATCAAGAAGATTCTGAAGCAAGATTTCCCATATCAATAAAAAAAAGCTACACTGATATCGCTGAGATCCTGCTTCAGAATCTTTTTGGTGGGCTAGTTTTATCATTATCACTGGTTTATGTACAGTACCAGTGTTAAGCCATGCAAAATTGCCTATGATTAGCTGTGCAGTATAGTTTGATGAATTGTTTGGCCTTGACACATGCCCAGTGTGTTCTTAGTAGCAACCATATCCACAGGAGCGCTTTCTGACTTTGTGGACCAAACCCATTTGGTCCACAAACTCATGAGTCCTTTTACTGCCACAACTGTCATTATCTCCACACATTTTCACAGTGACAGATGGCCCTTCTGTCACGAAACATACTATTTATTTATTTATATATGTGTGTATATGAATTTGCTTTTGGTGTACATACATAAAAAGGAGCACCTTATCCAAAAATATTTTCTTTGAAATATTCTTGTGAATATTTATTTTTAACTATGGTATATACTGTATATGTTTACCTATGTGAATCACACTGCACTATTTGAATTTAATATTTGTGGAAATTGCACTATATAGGGGAGTTGCGTTATGTATAGATTATCATTCATTTAGATGGATTGTTCCCTTATTAGCACAGCAGCTCTACACTTTTTTTTGCTGCGATGTAGAACATTAGTGAGAGCCATTATCACACAATGGAGATAGCTACGATTTTTTAAAAAATGTGGGCAGGGGACTACAGGTAACACATGTAAGGTTATAAAGAAATATTGTATATGGAAGAACAAAATAAATAGGCTTTTGAGGCACCAAAGATTTTTTTAAATGATAGCCTAAGTTTAGTCAAAATAAAAAAAAAAAGACCAAAACATGACTTACCATTAATATGATGTATAAATAAAATTCAAAAAATTTCCGCGCTAGTGTGATAAATGAAACAATGATAAATGTCTGCAGCCAACACAGAATCAACCAACAATGACTCAAAATAATAATAAACCATAAAAGTGTGGCGCTGAAAGTATAAATCACAATAATGATGAATAGTGTCCAAATGAATAAACAACTAATAATCACAATAATGTGCATATAGGAAAAAAAAGAAATAAAATTGTGTCCAAATGAATAAGTCCCAAAGAAAAACTGATGTGAAGTCAATTCATAAATCCGCATGCACAGTAATCCAAGGGGGAATTCTTCCCGTGACACCAAGGGTGTGTGGAGGAAAGGAACACCTCTGTGATGGGGTAAGAAAAGCAGCTTACCAGATTTCAATGGCTGCTCAACTTAATGAGTCAGCCTCTCCCAGCTTTTAATCAAGACCACTGAAGATCTGATGTTGCATGGATACTTATTCAGTACAGATGGACCACCTCTTAAAATACGTTAAGGGATCAGTACAGGATAAACTCTCCTCAATATTTTCCAGCAGTCATAAATGAATATGTAGGGAAAGAGAAAACGAAGCCCATAGCGTGATCCCGTTTAAAATACAATCTTATTTATTTAAAAAAGGTACTCACAATGTGGCATGAATAAACAGGCATATCGATTGGTAATACAAGGGATGGAAGTGCGGCGTCCCGCAGACTGTCCCAGGTAGTAGGTAATGAAGGCCGGCGAAAAATTTCAAGGGGCGTGTGGACGTTGCGTCTGGAATCGCCAACGTTTCGTCTCAATAGACTTCGTCTGGGCGTGATTCCAGACGCAATTCACACGCCTAAGTACCCCCAATAATCAGCTTATTGGCCGTGGAGTCCGCAGCAACCCATCTATAATTGGCTATGGCGACGAGCGTCTACCAATCCGCAGTATGCGGAAGCGACACTCGTCTGCCAATCCAGTGTCAGCATGTATGCAGTCGACTGTGGCGACTAACGTCTCCCAATCCGCAGTGGGCGGAAGTGACGCCAGTCAGCCAATCCGGTATCGGCAGGAAGGGATGTTCATCATCCCCTGGCGGAAGTGGCCCGACCTGCGTCAGCCAATCAAACGCCGGAGGAAGACCACGTGACCAAGCAGCAGAGAAATAAACAACATAAAGCATATCGCTCCTCCCGTATCTGATATTAACAAGGGAGCGAGCATTTAAAAAGCATATATAGTGGGAAATGTGTACGATATTACAAAAGAGCACATGAAAAGAAATTTATATAATTATAATGAATTTAAAAAGTCTCATGATATATGATTATAATGGGATGTCTGATGTGTTCCTTATGCTGCTGCCTCCTGGATTCCTTGACATCCAATTTTGTATTTTGGCTAAACCTAGTCTTTAATCAAATCTTTATTTTTTTTAAAGAATATAGTTGTAATCTTTGTGTACCTTATATGGCAGTTTATTTTGCTCTTCCATACAGGTGCATCTCATAAAATTAGAATATTATCAAAAAGGTAATTTATTTCAGTAATTTAATTCAAAAAGTGAAACTCAAATAATTTATATAGACGTGTTATGCACAAAGTGATATATTTCAAGCATGTATTTCTTTTAATTTTGTTTATCATGGCTTACAGCTAGTGAAAACTCAAAATTCTGTATCTCAGAAAATCAGAATATTACATAAGACCAATAAAAAAATAAGGATTTTTAATACAGCAATGTTGGCTTACTGAAAAGTATGTCCATGTACAGTATAGTATGCAATCAATACTTGGTCGGGGCTCCTTTTGCATGAATTACTGCATCAATGCCGTGTGGCATGGAGTCGATCAGCTTGACAATACCGCACAAATTTCCTATGTGGTTTAGGTGAGTTAGCTGGCAAATCAAGCACAATGATACCATGATCATTAAACCAGGTATTGGTATTTTTGGCGGTGTGGGCAGGTGTCAATTCCTGCTGGAAAATGAAATCAGCATCTCCATAAAGCTGGTCAGCAGAGGGAAGCATGAAGTTCTCTGGAATTTCCTGGTAGAGGGCTCCGCTGACTTTGGACTTGATAAAACACAGTGGACCAACATCAGATGTCATGGCTCCCCAAATCATCAATAAATGTGCTAAATTTTGCATTTCATTTGGAAATCAATGTCCTAGAGCCTGAAGGAAGAGTGGAGAGGCACAGAATCCAAGTTGTATGAGGTCCACTGTGAAGTTTTTACACTTAGTGATGATTTGAGCAGCCATGTCATATGCTGGTGTTGGTCCGGTGTATTTTATCAAGTCCAAATTCAGCGCAGCCCTCTAGCTGGAAAATTTTAGATCACTTTATGCTTCCATCTGCTGACCAGCTTTATGAAGATGATGATTTCATTTTACAGCCCACCTGCCCATACTGACAATAATACCAATACCTGATTTATTGATCATGGTATCACTGTGCTTTATTGGCCAACAAACTCACCTGACCTAAACTCCATAGAGATTCTGTGGGGTATTGTCAAGAGGAAGATGAGAGACACCAGACCCAACAATGCAGACGAGCTGAAGGCCGCTATCAAAGCAATCTGGGTTTCCATAACACCTCAACAGTGCCACAGGCTGAGCGCCTCCATGCCACGCCCCATTGATGAAGTAATTCAGGCAAATGCTGCCCAGATCAAGTATTGAGTGCATACTATACTGTACATAGACATACTTTTAAGTAAGCCAACATTTCTGTATTAAAAATCCTTTTTTCTTATTCGTCTTATGTAATATTCAAATTTTCTGAGATACAGAATTTTGAGTTTTCACAAGCTATAAGCCATAATCATAAAAATTAAAAGAAAGAAATGCTTGAAATAAATCGCATCTATATAAAATATTTGGGTTTAACTTTTTTTTTATTGAATTACTGAAATAAATTAACTTTTTGATGATATTCTAATTGTATGAGATTCACCTGTTCATCAAACAACTGAGATAGAAACAGAGGATAAGGACAAGTCACATCACCAGAAGGTTGTACCATGTGAGCCATCAGCAAATCAGAGAATTATGAATCTAAACTAATACAATATACTGCCTAGCTTTGTAGAATGATAGAGCAAACGTTTAAAACATGTTAGGTTTAATTGTCAGATGAAATGTTTTGTATTACTCCTAATTAGGAAACAAATGTATGTAGCGCTAACCCCTGTAGGAGCCGCTGAAAATATGCCTATTTCCCAGTAGTTGTACAAGATGAGGACAATAAACTTCCTTTGGTAGAATTGAAGCAAAAGTCCTTGCAAAAGCAAACTGTTGACTTGGCTTTGAAGTAGGAGTAGCTAAAGGCACAAAAGCCTCTTCGTTAGAGCGGATACAGCAGAGTCCTTTCACAAAAAATTAGATTAGACTGAGCTATTCAGGACACCAGTCAATGTCCCCTTTTCACATATACAGCTGACTGCCTAGCACCAGAGGGGTGGCAGCAGAACAAATGTCTCCAAGATCTCTCCTATTGTCTTTACTCACAAAATGTCCTTGGGTGTTGGTTGCCTCCTTCCATAATCCATGTGACCCCTTTGTCGTGTAATTTCAGTCTAGATCCTCAGAAGACTTCCAGCTGAGGCCTCACGAACAGCGAGGACATGGCAGGATAGCCCAAGGGGGCAAGCAGCACCCCTTAGGCGGTGTTCCTCTACTATAGGAAATGACCTGGAAGCTCTGTGTCTCAGACTATTTATACAGACCCAATGCAGCCATCCTTTCAGGGATTGGCCAAGACTGTATAAATATTCATGCTGCCTTGCTCCACATCTAGAAAGAGATGTACACCGCTCAGGCAGTTGGAACTTCACAGCCAGCTATGGGTGCAGGACCTCGGATCGTTACCGCAAACAGGATACAAGAAAAATGGTCGCACACCAAGCGATGGCTCACTCTGAAAGGCTTTATTGAACAAGGATGCAAGGTACAGCAAAATGAATGGTAAACATGTTTCACATGACTCACAGCGTGCTTGTTCACATGCTGTGAGTCGTGTGAAACATGTCTACCATCCATTTTGCTGTACCTTGCATCCTTGTTCAATAAAGCCTTTTATCGAGAGCCATCGCTTGGTATGCGGCCATTTCTCTTGCTTCACATCTAAACAGATCCACAGTTCTCCAGAAAGCATAGAGAGCAATCAAAATTGCATAAATGAAACACTGAAAAGGCCAGAATAATCAATAAAGCTACACTAATTACAGTGAGCACAACTAAATATGCCTAAGAACAAAACAGCAGCTCCACTGAATACAATGTGCCCGAACTAAATTTACCTAATTCTAGCACCTATCTTAGAGGATGCTACATGTATTTAAAAAAATGTACACTTTATAGAGTCAGCACAAAAAAAAGCAATTAATTTATAACATTTGTGTTACTATTATTATGCTGACACGAACTTCTGTTTTTCATTCTATTTCAGGAGCTCCTTGCGCTGTTCATCTTTTACCAACTTTTTTTATTTTTGGAAGATTCCTTATGTCATACATATAAATATAGTCTTGTCATGTACAATTTTCATGTGTTTTGACAAGTTATTATGTAGGACAATGAAGCTGTTGGGTTATGTTGCAGTCATAGATCAGTAACAAACTACAGTCACAATTGATCAAAAACAGTTTCTTACCTATAGATATTATACAACAATTCCTCCCAGATATTCATCTCCACTCCTGCAAATCCAAAGGTATCACCCTTCTGTCCCACTTCTATAACAACCATACTATATACACTTTTGAGTCCCTTCGCAATAGATTTCTACTTCTCTTATAAACAGTACGTACTGTATATGCCACTTTTATGGTAAACACCTTTTACCTTCCTATGTTTAAATAGATGCCCACATCTACTGATTCCTCTCTGATAAGCAATCTACCTCAAAGGGTATCTCAATATTCTGTAATCTGCTAAATAGGACAGTACACCTTTCCAAAACCAACTCCATTATTACTATTATACAGGATTTATATAGCGCCAACAGTTTGCGCAGCGCTTTACAGTGGGGAAAACTCCATGAACTAATGAGAATCGGAATTAGATATTTCACACCCTAGTCCCTCCTGGAAAATAGAATTTGCAACACCCTTTAAGGCTTCCCATTTTATCAATCACTGAGAGTTGTACCGTAAAGGAAATTGTCTTAAGTGGTTCTCTTTAAGGAGTGATAAGAAATGATCTCATGAGTTCAGACAGACACAAGGCTTTCCAAGGGTCTGAACTGTCTTTATTAGCTAGTCTTACTTCTTTTATATTGTACACTCATGGATGTATACATGAGTTAATGAACAATATCTTAGGCGTGACATAGGCTTAATGAATTACAATATAGGTGTGCCATGGTCATACTATGGGCGTGTATCAAATAATGAATTAATCATGGTATTTTCCATTTTATGATGGATTCTTTTTGCAATGTAGCATATTAAAGTAAAATTCAATACATTGTCCAAACAAGAGTACATTTAATCAAGCAGAACAAATAGGACATGTTGCTTTTGAAGAACACGCTGACATTGACAAACAGTTATGAGATTGATTCTGTTCTACTACAAATTTTTAGCTGAGCTTAATGTAGTGTTTTTTAGGCAAAAAAGCTATTCTAGGCAAACGGGCTAATACTTATTCATAATATTCTGCAAGCACTGCAACTATAGATGCATACAAAAACCTAATTGTTCTAAATTATAAAATCTTATCAATACCAAAAGGTCCTACACCGGTGGTATCTTGCATCTATTGAAATATTTACCCCCCACTTCTCTACTGTATATGCTGGAGACAATATGGCGATACTAGCTCTTTAAGCTAAATATTAATGGACTTTAAGTCTCTACGTTCATATTGGAATGGGATCTTTAAATTGGCCTCTGATATTGTACGGATACCAATATGGCCCAGAACTTGCATTATTACATCTTGGGATTAGGCAATTGAAACCATTCATAGAATGTGTCGGCAGATAAGAACCATTTGGCCCATCTAGTCTGCCCAATATATCTGCCCAATATATTCTTATCCATCTGTTCTTTGCAGCAAAATGTAGTATTGTTAGAATGTGGCTCTCTGCATCCTCCTGGCATAGTTGATACTCTGCAAATTCTAAACCACCAATGTGACATTGAAAGACTGCTGGCATCTACAAACCAAATGAATACTACATTTTCTGAACTATGGTCCTTATGGCCTAATAACCCTAAATGTATAATAAAATATTGTTAACCTTGATAATCTCTGTTCTGACTGGTCTCAAGCAAAGTTGATTAAAAATTATGATTGACTGGATGTTCTCTCTCTTTCTACCTTGTTCTCCTCCTCTTCCTCCATTCTCTTTTAACCACAGTTTATTCCCCCCTTCCATTACTCCCACTTTGAGATGAGCTTGTGACATTGGTATGTGATGAAAATGAAATCTTCATATGTGTATTATTCTTTAAGCGACCTTTTGATATCTGTATGTACTTTGCCATGGTATACAATATAATCTAATCTCTCCCCTTTATGTACAACCTCTTTATAATCTTTGTACAAGACACTTTCTCATTGTCAATAAAGAATTATTGGAAATAAAACAGGGTTTCTTACCCAGGGTTCCACAGAACCCTATGAATCCTAGAGAGATTCCTGGGGGTTCTGCCATGATCTGCCCATTAGTCACAGCTGTGACGAAGCAGGTGTGATAGTGATGGCTATGGAGCACTGTTTCCTGTCCCCCCCCCACCTCCCCTGCTGTCCATCTCAGGTGCTTGTATGGGACATCACCTAGGACAGTGATGGCGAACCTTGGCACCCCAGATGTTTTGGAACTACATTTCCCATGATGCTCATGCACTCTGGAGTAAAGTTGAGCATCATGGGAAATATAGTTCCAAAACATCTGGGGTGCCAAGGTTCGCCATCACTGACCTAGGATCTATAGGAGAGGAGGTGAAACCGGCAAGGAACAGCAAGCTTGAAGAGAACTAATCACAGCCGCTTCCTTGCCTAGTTCTGCACATGAAGGATACTTCCGCTACTGTTATGTGCCCTGCTGTGTGCCCCATGTCCTGTGCCCTGATGTGTGCCTCATGTACTGTGCTTTGCTGTGTGTCCCATATTGTGCTCTGCCCCAATATAATGTACCCTGCTCATATGTAATGTGCCCTGCTATTACGTAATATGCTCTGCTCCCACATAATGTGTCCTGCTCTCAGGTAATGTGCCCTGCTTCCACATAATGTGGCCGACTCCCACCTAATGAGCTTTGATTTCATGCATTGTGCCCTGCTACTACATAATGTGCTCTGCTCCCACATAATGTACCCTGATTTCATGTATTGTGCCCTGCTTCCATGTAATATGCTCTGATCTCATGTATTGTGCCCTGCTCCCATGTAATGTGCCCTGCTCCCTTTTTTTTGAGCCCTGACCTAATGTAATGAGCCCTTCCCTTGTGTAATGTGACCTGCCCCCATGTAATGTGCCCTGCTGTCCCTTTCCCTACCCCCATGTAATGTGCCTGCCCCCCCCCCCCCATGTAATGTGTCCTTATTACCCCATGTAGTGTGCCATGTACTCCGGCTTGCTGCCCCCCTGTACACTGCTTACCTCAGATTGGACCCAGAATTGAGCATCTGTGCAGAAAAAAACAAGCACAAGTTTTATGTTAAATATGTATGCTTTAACACTGATTCTAATATTTAATGTTCTTTTCAAAAAATAATTGTTAATATATCAACAACTCGCTGATCACACCAATATTCCGTGAGCTGTACATGTGAAAATTATTTCAAGGGTTCCCTAAGATATCAAACGTTTTGCCAAGGGTTCCTCCAAGGTAAAAAAAAAGGTTGAAAAACCCTGATCTAAAACAAAAAAAAGTTGGATGCCTGTGTTTTTGAAATTTATTCACATTTTTCTATTCTACACGCTTTAGTTAAATGCAATATTTTAAAAACAATTATTGTAAACATAACTGATTTTTTTTCATGATTTATAAAGTAAATATACAGTAAATGTGTTATATTTACTCACATTATACTAATAAGATATCAAACCAATAAATAAGCAATATTTTCAGCAATGTATCAGAGTCTGACTTTTGCATTTAGATCTATCTATTTGTGCCTCTGGACTGACACATTATAAAGGAAAATTAACCAATTCACCATTTGAGATTAAGGCATCAACCCCTTCCTCTCTTATGCTGTAAGCTTTAGGAGATGCTATATGCTCAAAGTTCTAAGTATTGAGTGGTCCAAATTGCATTCTATCTTGAAGTATAGCAAAAAACAAAACAGCTTTTATTGCTGTCTGTGTCCCAGTTAGGGAGATTCACCATTTCTATTTGTCCTGTTTACCACTCTAACTGAGAGTGAAAGTAAAATAATATCCCAAATTTTGAGTTGTCCCCAGAACAGTAATAGAAGGGAATTCTTCCAATGGGGACAATCAGGGATTCCCCTACTTTGAGGATTTCCACTCACTTCTTGTGTACCTAAGGGACAGCAAGTGAAGGGAAATCACTCCAATGCAAAAAAGATGACAATAGCCCTCCCTTAAATGTTACATTTAGTTTTATTTTAGGTCATTATATATTGTGAGGGATTAGCTCGGTGGTAGGCGTGGATGACCCCTTTGGGGGTGCGTTTTCACAGAGAGATAGCCGAGCAGAGGTTGCAAACAAGACTGATTTATTCATGCAATTTACTTCACACAATTGCAAGCGTCAAAACAGCCAAAATAAAATAAAAGACAAAATAAATCCTTGCCTCTGTGGGCGGCTACCTTCTCACGCTGGAACCTACCTAAGAGTCTGTCTCTCAACCTACTGTTGGGCAGACTTTCTTATCCTACAGCGGATACTCAACAGTCCATGTTTTATCTCTTCACACAGCACATGTTCATTTATAACAGGTCCCTTTACTCTTCAGACTCTTCACATTGAACACAGTTCATTTAACAGGTCCCTTTACTCTTCACAGTTCACACTCTTCACATGGAACATAGTTCATTTAACAGGTCCCTTTACTCTTCACACTCTTCACATTGAACACAGTTCATTTAACATGTCCCTTTTCCTCTTCATATGGAACATGTCCCTTTGTTTCTTTCCTCATAGCAAAACAGTCCATGTCCTCACCTTTGAGACGTCTTCACACTTGGTTACCCTCCTTAGCGCATATCACTTCAGGGGGTCTTCTCCCGTGCTCACCAGCTTGTCGGAAGGCACACATCTGACTGTCCCCCTCTCCCAGCCCACACGGCGACAGGAGGCAGCAGTCCTTCTCCCATGCCCACACGGCGTCGGGAGGCACCCGTATGTCTGCCCTCCTCTTCCCAGCTCACACAGCGACAGGAGGCAGCAATCAATAGGACTTCCTTTGGACAAATTATAGAGGCCTTCTTTTCCTCATTCTGAACAGCTGAAGGCCTTTCAACTTCTTTACACCCTCCTGCTGCCTTTGGCAGCCGACACCTTATAGTAATTAGTGAACTTTGCAAAGCAGGTGGAAATGTATCTCCGGCCTGTGACTACATTCCCAGATTTACCTGACTTCCTGTCACAATATATATATATATATATATATATATATATATATATATATATATATATATATATATATATATATATATATATAACTATATCTTGTATTAAAGAGTCATTAAAGTAAAACCAAATCATTATAAACTGTAAATATATTCTGTATTACACTTTGTGCATACTCACTCACTAGTGTTGGGCAAACAGTTTGGCCCGAGCATGAGTTCAGGCCAAACATTGGCTGTTTGCCCATTTGGCGAACATACAAATTGTCGGGGCGTTCAACTGTTTGTTTAGCTCGCTGAATGCCCACAATGCACTGCGCTGACGCACAGTGCATTGGAAACCCTTAATGGCTGAAGCAATGAAAGCTTTGCCCAATCAGGGCACATAGCACTGTCAGAGAAATGATACTCTATCCAATTATGGCTCTTAGTCCCACCCCACACTGTAAAAATATTCTTCGCATAGCCTCCATTTGCAGTGTGAAATTGGCTTGGAGAGAGATAGAACAGGGCTCTGTTTAGTACTACTAGTGGATAAGTGTGCTATTGTGATTCTATTGTGAGTGTAAAATATAGATTTAGTGTGAATCTAGTGATAGTGCAGCATAAGTGAAGTGTGACCGTTTATTTTTACATAAGTGTCATTTTATTTTGTCAAGGCAGGTTTCCTTTAGTATATTTCAGTGCATTACTGCACGTTAATAGCACTACATTGCAGTGCGTTAGTGCACGTTTATGGCAGTATATTGCAGTGCATTAGTGCACGCTTAACGTAGTATATTTCAGTACGTTGGTGCAATCTTACCGCAGTATACTGCAGTGCCTTAGTGCATGTTTAACACAGCATATTTCAGTGTGTTGGTGCACGTTTACTGCAGTACATTTCAATGCGTTTGTACACGTTTAACGCAGTACATTTCAGTGCCTTATTGCATGTTTACCGCAGTATATTGCAGTGTGTTAGTGCACGTTTAAGGGAGTATTTTTTTAGTGTGTTGGTGCATGTTTACTGCAGTATATTGCAGTGCTTTAGAGAACGTTTAGCACAGTATATTTCAGTGCATTATTATAGGTGTACTTCAGTATATTGCAGTGTGTTAGTGCACATTTAATGCAGTATATTTCAGTGAGTTGATGCACATTTAAAGCAGTACATTTCAGTGCATTGGTGCACATTTACCGCAGTGTATTGCAGTGCATTAGTGCATGTTTAACGCAGTATATTTCAGTGCAGTATATTTTTCATTGTTTCCGGCTGTATATTGCAGTGCGTTGGTGCATGTTTAACGCAGTACATTTCAATGCATTATTGCACGTTTACCGCAGTATATTGCAGTACGTTGGTGCACGTTTAACGCATTATATTGCGCTGCGCTAGTGCATGTTTGACACAGTATATTTAAGTGTGTTTGTGCACGTTTAATGCAGAATATTTCAGTGCAGTATAATTCAGTGCGTTCTTGCACATTTAACTCAGTATATTGCAGTGCGTCAGTGCAGTTTCACTGCAGTATATTTCAGTGCGTTAGTGCATGTTTAACGCAGAATATTTCAGTGCAGTATATTTCAGTGCATTCGTGCACATTTAACGCAGTATATTGCAGTGCGTTAGTGCAGTTTTACTGCAGTATATTGTAATGTGTCCGTGGAGTATGACTGTGTAGTGAGTACTCAAGTTAAAGTGCACCAAACACCACTTTCCATTGATTAAAGTGCATCCATGTACACATTTCCCCATCTTTATTACATTTTGTTAATCACTTGCAGACCGTATACGGTATATATACATCGGCAGAGTGGCTCTCCCAGGCAAAACCACGTATCGGTACGTCATTAGCTAGGGGCGAGCGCATGCCGCCGCCGGCATGCACCCGCCCCCGATCGTCAGCGGGAAATCAGTGCGTGTGTCAGGAGGCTCCGATTGCCTCCTGACAACGGCAATCTCTCCCCGCTGAGAGAGGACGGGCGGCTGATGTAAACACAGCCGTCCGTCCTTCTCCCTGCAATGATCACAGAGCTCATGTGATCCTGCTGTGTAGGATTGCATGTCTCTGTAATCATTTCAGAAGCCCAACCCCCCCCCACAGTTAGAATCACTCCCTTAGGCTTACATTTAACCCCTTGATCACCAACAGTGTTAATCCCTTCCCTGCCAGTCTCATTATTACAGTAGCAGTGCATATTTTTAGCACTGATTACTGTAGTAATGTCACTGGTACCCCCAAAAGTGTCAAAAATGTCAGTTAGGGGTCCGATCTGTCCGCCGCAATGTCGCAGTCCCGCAAAAAATCGCAGATCGCCGCCATTACTAGTAAAAAAAAAACAATAAAAATTACATAAATCTTTCCCGTGGTTTATAACTTTTGCGCAAACCAATCAAATTACGCTCATTGCGATTTTCTTTTTTACCAAAAATATGTAGCAGAAAACAAATTGGCCTAAAATGTTAAAAAAATGTAATTTTTTTTTGGGGGGGGATGTCCTATAGCAGAATGTGAAAAATATTGTTTTTTTTTAAAAAAAATTGTCACTATTTTTTTGTTTATAGCGCAAAAAATAAAAATCGCACATGTGATCAAATACCACCAAAAGAAAGCTCTATTTGTGGGAAAAAAAGGACGTCAATTTTGTTTGGGTACACCATCGCACGTCCGTGCAATTGTCCGTTAAAGTAACGCAGTGCTGAATTGCAAAATAGGGCCTGGTCATTAAGGGGGAAAATCTTCCAGTCCTGGTTAATAAGCCTTTGGGAGGCCAACATAGAGAGGCAGACATTCCCATGGCACTGTGAGGGGGCCAGGGTCTGTCCTCAGGTAGGGCATAATTTTCTCTGTTTAGTGATGTTGCCCATGCTATCTAGCCACAGCATGCAGAGGAGGTGGTGGACTGACCTAATACACCATCCTCATCCTCCATCACCCTAGCAGGGACTAGTTTGCAGTCCACCACAGGCTTATTCTGCTTAATTGTACACAGCTACTCCTGCCATAGCCCTAGCATCAGGCATGGATAAGTCTGCTGAGGTTTTTGAACAAAGCATCAGCCACTTGCTCCTTGATGATACACAGACATTACTTGATTCAAATGTTGGTTCTGAGGTAGAGGAAGGGATGCGCATGAGCCTACGGAGAGGGGAGAACACTGATAAACAACAAATTGGCAGTCATGTTCCCCCAGCCCAGGGTATTGCCAAGTTGGCTCCAGTGATGATGAGGACGGAAGGGATGATAATGATAATGAGGTTACTGATGTGACTTGGGTGTATAATAGAGCAGAGGAGGAAAGTGAGGGTGAGGTACAACTCCTATAAAGCAGCCATCATGGTAAAGTAGAGAGCAGCCAGCCTATTCCACCAGATTGTTGAGCTGTTATTTCCCAACCCACTTCCCACAGCTCAGCTGTTTGGGCCATTTTTAGCACATGTGCACACGATCACACTGTTGCAATTTGCAAACGTTGGCTCAAGCAGATCAAGCGAGGCAAAAACACCAGTGATTTGGGTACTATATGCTTGACAAGGCCTTTAAGATCTCACCACTTAGCCCATAGGCAAAAGCATCTGAAAGCCCCACAAAAAGGATGCAATTCTGTTCCTCTTCACTCCTCACCTTTCCGGTCTACCCCGGCATACCTCATGACCTCTCAGCAGCCTCCACTGACAGGGATGAAGGTATAGCGAAGGGTGTCGCAGGTCCTTGCAGCACGTCTGCCAGTAGCACACCACCAGCAGTAGACTATAGCAGGCAAATTTCTCTGCCCTATCTGCTGCAGCGGAAAAAAAAATACAGACACTGCCACCCACATGCCCCGCATCGAAATTCAAGCTTATAAAAGCTGCTGACTTTACAACTCCTGCCATTCTGCCTAATGGATTCTGCCTCCTTCTGTGAATTTGCAGAATGGGCTGTACCACAATGGCAGGTTCCCAGTCCCTTTTTCTTAGCACATAAGGTCATTTCAGCTCTGTATCATCACGTGGAAGTCAATATTGTGGTATCGTTGGGCAATGTGACATGTGGCCCAGCAAGCATAGTCAAGGACAATATATTTTTCATTAAAAGTTGTATACCTGCTGCGCCTAGTACAAGTTTATCTGCAGAAATTGAATAAGAATGATACAAACAGCTGCTGCTAACACAATATTGTGAAATACAGTCAAGTCCATAAATATTGGGACATCAACACAATTCTAATCTTTTTGACTCTATACACCAACCCAATGGATTTGAAAAGAAACAGACAAGATGTGCTTCAACTGCAGACTTTCAGCTTTAATTTGAGGGTATTAACATCCAAATCAGGTGAAAGGTGTAGGAATTACAACAGTTTGTATATGTGCCTCCCACTTTTTAAGGAACCAAAGGTAATGGGACAGTTGGCTGCTCAGCTGTTCCATGGCCAGGTGTGTGTGTGTATTCCCTCATTATCCCATTTACAAGGAGCAGATAAAATGGTCCAGATTTAATTTCAAGTGTGCTATTTGCATTTGGAATCTGTTGCTCTCAATTCTCAATGTGAGATCCAAAGAGCTGCCACTATCAGTGAAGCAAGCCATCATTAGGCTGAAAAAACAAAACAAACCCATCAGAGAGATAGCAAAAACATTAGGTGTGGCCAAACCAACTGTTTGGAACATCCTTAAAAATAAAGAACGCACGATGAGCACAGCAACACCAAAAGACCTGGAAAACCACAGAAAACAACTGTGGTGGATGACTGAAGAATTCTTTCCCTGGTGAAGAAAACACCCTTCACAACAGTTGGCCAGATCAAGAACACTCTCCAGGAGGTAGGTGTATGTGTGTCAAAGTCAACAATCAAGAGAAGACTTCATCAGAGTGAATACAGAGGGTTCACCACAAGATGTAAACCATTGGTGAGCCTCAAAAACAGGAAGGCCAGATTAGAGTTTGCCAAACAACATCTAAAAAAGCCTTCACAGTTCTGGAACAACATCCTATGGACAGATGAGACCAAGGTCAACTTGTACCAGAGTGATGGGAAGAATAGAGTATGGAGAAGGAAAGGAACTGCTCATGATCCAAAGCATACCACCTCATCAGTAAATCATGGTGGTGGTAGTGTCATGGCGTGGGCATGTATGGCTGCCAATGGAACTGGTTCTCTTGTATTTATTGATGATGCAACTGCTGACAAAAGCAGCAGGATGAATTCTGAAGTGTTTCGGGCAATATTATCTGCTCATATTCAGCCAAATGCTTCAGAACTCATTGGACGGCGCTTCACAGTGCAGATGGACAATGACCCGAAGCATACTGTGAAAGCAACCAAATCGTTTTTTAAGGGAACAAAGTGGAATGTTATGCAATGGCCAAGTCAATCACCTGACCTGAATCTGTTCTGTCCCCACATGAAGGCGAATGAAGGTATAACTGATAATAGCTGTGTGACTTCCTACCTTCGTATCCAAGAAGTGGAGCAGACCGGACCGGCAGATGCTCAGGTAAGATGGATCCAGACTTAGGTATGAGGATGAAATCAAACATGGGTTTATTCAATCCAAATACAGCAATAGACGGTGATACAATACTGTTCTGTAGTAGTGATATCAATACTGTCCTGTTGGTGTTTATCCTGAGGCTAACTGCTGGTCAAAAACTGATGCCTTCACAAGTCCAAAAATGTGAAGTTTCCAGTCACACAGCCATAAGGAACTGAAGATGGCTGCTGGATGTGATAAGACAGACAGTCTGAAAAACCACGCCCATAATATCAAAAACTTTACTAACAAGAACAAAGGCGTGCGGCATGCAAATTCTGGCCAGCAGATGGCAGCAGTACAACAATGCATAGAAAACAATATTGTGGAAGAAAGATTGATAATGCAATGTACAAATAACTATAAGGAGAACAGCACACTCCCCGTCTGAAATTTCCTTTGGAGATTTCACTATGACGAATGTCCAAGGAATATGATACAACCTGCAACAAAGAACATGTTAAAATGCAATAAACAAAACAGTCATCCCTGGCTCGTAGTGGAGTAGATACATGAAGTTCAAGTTCAGTCCTTTTCATCCTTCAGGAACATTCTCAATGGGTAATATTAAAATTAGTTTGTTAATTGGTCTTGCAAACTTTTTAAGTTCACCCTTCCTGAAGATCTTCAACTCCACCTTTCGGACCTTGCCATCCTTGCTAGGAAAAACCTTTGTAATTAGTCCCATAGGCCAGGCAATCCTTTCGGTTTCTTGCTCCTTCATCAATACGAGGTCTCCTTCTTTCAAGTTTGGTTTTTGATGTTGCCATTTTCTCCTTCCTTGAAGAATATTGAGATACTCTTTTTGCCATCTGTTCCAGAAGTAATCTGCCAGGTGTTGTACACGTTTCCAATGTTTTTGGTAGATATTCCCATGAGTAAATTCTCCACTAGGCATTAGCATATTGTTAGTTTTTTGGGTAAGTAGAATAGCCGGAAACAGTATGGCTGGTGTTTCAGGATCCATAGACACTGGCACAAGGGGTCTCGAATTGATAATAGCTGAAACTTCAGCAAGAAGAGGGACAAGAGTCTTGTGTGTAAGTCTTGCAGAGTTTACATCCATCAACATAGAATTTAAGATGTTGCGTGAGATCCCGATCATTTTCTCCCAGGAACCCCCCATATAGGAACTATGAGGAGGATTAAAAATCCAGGTGCAACCTTTCTCCGCCAACTGATCTTGAATAGGCTTAGTGTCGATGTTCAGTTCTCTACAGGCCCCAATGAAGTTACTTCTTTGGTCTGACCTCAACTGTTTCACTGGTCCTCTGATTGCCAAGAACCGTCTTAAGGCATTAATGAGGCTGGATGTGTCCATAGATTCTATCACCTCTATGTGAACGGCTCGCATACTCATGCAAGTAAATAGCACAGCCCAAACTTTACTGTTTGCATGACCGCCACGGGTTCTATGTGCGGACACCATCCATGGTCCAAAGACGTCCAGGCCAGTGTAGGTGAAGGGCAGTTCTGTACATAGTCTATCCGCAGGCAAGTTGGCCATTTGTTGGTGTAGCTGTTTTCCTCTCGCTTTCTAGTTTCAATGGTTTTTATTTAATTTTTCAACAAGGGAAAAGAAAAAGGTTACAAACAATAACAGCAGTGCAGTATTAATTTAACATTCCACTTAGAATAAAGAACAATGAGAGGCATCAATAGACATAGTAAACTAGTAAGGCAGATCTATGTCTGAAGCATATCACGGTGGTAACAACAGACAAGATATCCGATACTCCCCCATCCCTCCCGGGACACCCCAGTGGGAGCAAAAACTGCATCCCAGGGGGAATGGCAATCTACTTACAATGAGTTTTTATTGAGTAAAGAAGATAATGCATCAGGAGTTCAAAACAGTAGTATGAAGGATGATACAACAGTAGGAGAATGGTACAAATCAGCTGTGAAGCATATTCAACCCATTGGCAGAACTAGAGCTTACTGTAGGATAAGAGGGCGATAATTTCCATACCCCTTACTAAACATGAATACTGTAGTGAAGTTCATAACCCTGTATAAACAGCCTCATTGGCATATATAACATCCTGGTCCTGACCCCCAGAGCCCTATTGGGAGAGATGGTAACAACAGTATCTAGGTGGCAGAGAAGTCAGGACCAGCCATAAAAGAATAAAGATTAGATAACCCGGGGAGAGAGGAACTTCAGACCCATCTTCCCCATATACTGTATTTAGCATATACCAAAAGGGACAATACTATAAACGAAAACAGAACCCCTCGTCGTGTGGTTCAGTATGGAAAGTGAAAATTATCTCAATGAAGTCAGGCAAAAGGGCCTACTGGCCTAAAGTAGGTGAAGAAAGAAAGAGAAATAACAATGTAAAAGAGGATGGGGACTATAGAACAGCTCCGTGGGAATGGCTGCATTAAGGGATGCTCACACCAACTGTGTTAATTTGAAAAAATCTTTATTGAAGAGCAAAAAGACACATTGTCTAAAATGCCCCCTATGGGGAACAGTGTACAAAGTATAAAGGTATCAATGATGAAAATGTTCAACAAACACGACAATCAACATGAAACAATGACTCACACACACAAAGCCGGCCACACATACACTCCGGAGGTTCTGACCAACAGAATAACATACAGGCTGCATACGTTCCTAAACGGAATCTATGGATGCTGCTCTGTTATGAGTCTGTTGGTCGGCATGCCACAATAGAAAAAATTGCACCACAAAGTAGTAACTTAGTCACTTCAACTAGATTTGTCATCACGGTGTAGTACACATATTGCATATAATATATGCCTAATTAGTCAGCAGGCTGCTAATGAACCAAGTCCCTGAATAAGATTGGAGTTCAGAAATTCAAAATTCAAAAAGGGATGAAAAAATAGGATGAACCAATAAATTTTCAATCAAAGGCAGTACGTGTCATTCTTGAACTCATATAGATTGTAATAATTTTTGGAACTCTGCAACTTCAATTGAAGTCCTCAAAGACTGGAATGCAGTTGGAGGAATATCTGTGTGTCACTGCTGACGAGCTGGATGTAATATCAGTGCATTAAACTGAATAGTGATAAATGACTCCTAGTGGGTGACAAAGGAAGTCCACTTTGATTTTAGGGGTAACGGGGTCAGGCCAACATGATCACCCTGCCACAATGAAAGTCTCTCCTTATTTAGAACCAAATACGGGAGCTGGGGAGAGACGCAGTATTGCTTGCTAACTGCGCAGGCTCACACCACTTCAGGGCTGTGTCTGGTATGATAACATAGTGATTGACATTTAGTCGACCTCAAAGATATGGGTATCAACTGGTTATTTAGCCCAGACCTGCCGGTGTTCACTGCCCTTTCTCTATCCCCTATTTCCAAATGAACTGTGGCTCACCGTAAGTTCTCCAGGCTGAAAAAAGCTGCTCAAAGACGGGAGACCGCTGTGACCCCTCCGTGGGTGAAGTGAGCATGAAGGCCCAAAGTTTGCGTTCCGCTATCGGCGTACCACGAGGAGGCAGCATGTACCATACGTCGCGGACTTATTACGCCATTCACAGGAGCTGGAACGCATCGGTGGCTCTTCCGGGTGTTGTGAGGCCGGCGTGTGACGTCAACGCGTTTCGCGTGCGTGACGCACGCTTCTTCAGGACGTCATTGGTTAGTACGGAAGATCAATATAAAGGGGGTAGCCTGATTGGTAAGTGCAGACAGGTGACAGCACAACAGACATTCCTCAATACTGCTTCCTATGTAATTAAAAGACCGGATGGTGTAACACCATCTTGTGGTTAAAAACCGGTAATGCTAGTTATTTCATATTCACTGGCTAGTATTGGTGTGGCTCGGGGACTTGATTCAGCATAAATATTTAGGCAGGATCAACAAAGGTATAGCGATATGGTGGGATTACTTTAAGCAAGTTAAATCACTTAATGAAAATTTTGCTGCTGTAGTTCGGCTTCATTTACTGGGTGACACAACGACTATTCCCAAGATTGACTCAAATAAACATGCTAAAACGTACTTGAAGTTAAAAAAGTCTTCATAAGGGATTCGAAATGAAGTTCAGGCCAAAACCATAGCATGGCATTTTTAGCATATACAAAAAGATGTTTTAACCATCTCATTTAGGTTAATTTATAGAAGGTAACTATATAGGTGGAGTTCATTCATCAATCCATAGAGGGGAGAAAATAATTAATGATGCTATTGTAAGCATCACCAAATACTATTGTAAGAACCTACAAAATTATTTTCATAAATAAAGGGAATTAATGCCAATAATGGTATGATAAGAAAAATCGACCAAGGCAGTAATAACATAGTATCCCAATGAAAAGAGAACGAATTCCTTCTGGAATTACTTGAATTTTCGTTACTGAACAATGTCTTCCAGTTTTCTAACCACTTTTATCAACAAATTAGAGGCACGGCCATGGGAGCCCCATGGGCTCCTTCCTATGCCTGCCTACATTTGGGAATGTGGGAGGAGGAAGTGGTGTACACCTCGTCTATGTACCTCAGCCATGCCCTTACCTGGCTGAGGTACATAGACGATGTGCTCATGATGCTCATGATTTGGGATGGTACACCACTCCAGCTGGAGCAGTTTATGTCAGAACTCAATGCCAATTCACGCATTGACCCATATTGCGGACAGGAGAACAATTTCCTTCCTGGATCTAAAGGTTGAGCTCAGGGAAGGCAAACTAGTCACCACTACATATCGAAAACCAACGGCTGCTAATACCCTTCTTAGGGCTGACAGTCACCATCCAGCCAGCCTAAAAATGGGGATCCCAGTGGGACAATTTACTCGTATCAAACGTAATTGTTCACTCGGTGAAGACTATATCCGTGAATCTAAAGAGCTATATGCGAGGTTCCGTGAGCGAGGATATTCACACCGAGTGATCAGGAGGGCCAGGAAAAAAGCTGCGGTCAAGGATAGAGATAGTTTACTGACCCAAAAAAAATCAAAGTCGGAAAATCCTAATTTGCCGCGTTTGATTACCAAATACGGTTGTCATTGGGATAAAGTGAAACAAATACTTCAATCACATTGGCATATGCTGCAGAAAAATGAACAACTGAAAAATATAGTGGGTCCGCGACCACTTCTGACGGCCAAAAGGGCCACAAATCTCAATGACCACCTGGTACGCTCCGAGTTCACACGTACCCCTAAAACCAACTGGCTTACCGAATTGAAACCCTTAAGGGGGATGTACCCATGTGGTCACTGCCAGATCTGTGGCCATGTAACTAAAACAAAAGTCTACACTGATTCTACAGCAAAGGTCATCTATGGCATTGAGTCCTTTATAAACTGTTCCACCTCCAGGGTACTGTATATCATCACGTGCCCATGCCACAAAATGTACGTAGGAAAGACCAAAAGGCAACTACGCATTAGAATAGGAGAACACCTCAAAAGTGTGCGTCTCAAGGAAGATACTCCCATCGGCACACACTTTGCCGAGAAGCATAATAGTGACCCTTCAGGTCTGAAGGTAATAGGCTTCTGGGCCCTTAAGATATCTTCTAGGAGAGGAGACTTTGATAAAGTCCTGTTAAAAGAGGAGAAGGCCTGGATATTTAGACTCCAGACTTTAGTTCCCCTAGGCCTGAACACAGAGATGAGTCTTCGTATCTTTCTGGAACCATAACATCTAGGTATTGTTGAAGGATAGGTGGACTAGGCTTGTTTAGGGAAATAGGAACTTGATAGGTGGAAAGATCTGCTTGGGAAAATCTAACTATGGGAGAATAGAGCCCCAATATGGCATAGATAAAATAGGGAATATGACCACTTGATTATTGACTTCTTCACGTGACATCATTCCTGTTGCCCGTGAACCAGGTTGGACTATGTACTATATTTCTCACTCTATGCGGGCCCTTTTCTTTTCATTGGGATACTATGTTATTACTGCCTTGGTCGATTTTTCTTATCATACCATTATTGGCATTAATTCCCTTTATTTATGAAAATAATTTTGTAGGTTCTTACAATAGTATTTGGTGATGCTTACAATAGCATCATTAATTATTTTCTCCCCTCTATGGATTGATGAATGAACTCCACCTATATAGTTACCTTCTATAAATTAACCTAAATGAGATGGTTAAAACATCTTTTTGTATATGCTAAAAATGCCAGGCTATGGTTTTGGCCTGAACTTCATTTCGAATCCCTTATGAAGACTTTTTTAACTTCAAGTATGTTTTAGCATGTTTATTTGAGTCAATCTTGGGAATAGTCGTTGTGTCACCCAGTAAATGAAGCCGAACTACAGCAGCAAAATTTTCATTAAGTGATTTAACTTGCTTAAAGTAATCCCACCATATCGCTATACCTTTGTTGATCCTGCCTAAATATTTATGCTGAATTAAGTCCCCGAGCCACACCAATACTAGCCAGTGAATATGAAATAACTAGCATTACCGGTTTTTAACCACAAGATGGTGTTACACCATCCGGTCTTTTAATTACATAGGAAGCAGTATTGAGGAATGTCTGTTGTGCTGTCACCTGTCTGCACTTACCAATCAGGCTACCCCCTTTATATTGATCTTCCGTACTAACCAATGACGTCCTGAAGAAGCGTGCGTCACGCAGGCGAAACGCGTTGACGTCACACGCCGGCCGCACAACACCCGGAAGAGCCACCGATGCGTTCCAGCTCCTGTGAATGGCGTAATAAGTCCGCGACTTATGGTACATGCTGCCTCCTTGTGGTACGCCGATAGCGGAACGCAAACTTTGGGCCTTCATGCTCACTTCACCCACGGAGGGGTCACAGCGGTCTCCCATCTTTGAGCAGCTTTTTTCAGCCTGGAGAACTTACGGTGAGCCACAGTTCATTTGGAAATAGGGGATAGAGAAAGGGCAGTGAACACCGGCAGGTCTGGGCTAAATAACCAGTTGATACCCATATCTTTGAGGTCGACTAAATGTCAATCACTATGTTATCATACCAGACACAGCCCTGAAGTGGTGTGAGCCTGCGCAGTTAGCAAGCAATACTGCGTCTCTCCCCAGCTCCCGTATTTGGTTCTAAATAAGGAGAGACTTTCATTGTGGCAGGGTGATCATGTTGGCCTGACCCCGTTACCCCTAAAATCAAAGTGGACTTCCTTTGTCACCCACTAGGAGTCATTTATCACTATTCAGTTTAATGCACTGATATTACATCCAGCTCGTCAGCAGTGACACACAGATATTCCTCCAACTGCATTCCAGTCTTTGAGGACTTCAATTGAAGTTGCAGAGTTCCAAAAATTATTACAATCTATATGAGTTCAAGAATGACACGTACTGCCTTTGATTGAAAATTTATTGGTTCAT
This sequence comes from Pelophylax lessonae, assembly GCF_965119305.1. NCBI lineage: Eukaryota > Metazoa > Chordata > Amphibia > Anura > Ranidae > Pelophylax > Pelophylax lessonae. The sequence goes on along the minus strand of NC_138770.1, from coordinate 85,700,771 downwards.
CCTATTTTTTCATCCCTTTTTGAATTTTGAATTTCTGAACTCCAATCTTATTCAGGGACTTGGTTCATTAGCAGCCTGCTGACTAATTAGGCATATATTATATGCAATATGTGTACTACACCGTGATGACAAATCTAGTTGAAGTGACTAAGTTACTACTTTGTGGTGCAATTTTTTCTATTGTGGCATGCCGACCAACAGACTCATAACAGAGCAGCATCCATAGATTCCGTTTAGGAACGTATGCAGCCTGTATGTTATTCTGTTGGTCAGAACCTCCGGAGTGTATGTGTGGCCGGCTTTGTGTGTGTGAGTCATTGTTTCATGTTGATTGTCGTGTTTGTTGAACATTTTCATCATTGATACCTTTATACTTTGTACACTGTTCCCCATAGGGGGCATTTTAGACAATGTGTCTTTTTGCTCTTCAATAAAGATTTTTTCAAATTAACACAGTTGGTGTGAGCATCCCTTAATGCAGCCATTCCCACGGAGCTGTTCTATAGCCCCCATCCTCTTTTACATTGTTATTGCTATTTGGCTACGGTGGCTCCCCACGACCTAGTAGAGGCTGTCTGATATACTGATGAGTCTCCAGACGGAGTGTGTCAAGTATACACAGACACCACAGACTCAAGGCCCGGTGTATACTTTTTATTTATTCCCGAAGAAAGAAAGAGGCCAGGGGGGAAAGGAGAAAAGGGAAAGAGGGGGAAAAGAAAAGCAGCAGAAACGCTAAGGGACAGCCGGTCTCCAGGGCCACAGGTGATTATCATTTAGTTCAGGTTCACGCCGGGAACCAAGGAGATTCCCACATATGTGGCCCAAGGTTCCCAGATTCTTTCAAATTTCGACACAGTGTCCGTGAGCACACTTACCATTCTTTCCTGGACCATAACCCATGTGATCTTATTGCGAATCTTCTGGATGGAGACAGTAGATTTTTTCCAAGCTCCTGCAATACAGACCCTAGTACTAAGTAAAATGTACAGAATCAGCTTTTGGGTGTGTTTCGGCACCCCAGGAATTTGTTCATTTAGTAGGGCTATTTGGGCCGATTTAGGAATTCTGTGGTTAGTGACCTTGAAGATCATATGAAAGATCCGATCCCAGGTGCTTCTTATACGTGGACATTCCCACCATACGTAGATCATGGACCCCGAGAGATGACATCCCCTGAAACAAAGGGGTGAGGAGGAACGATACATTCTGTGCAGCCTCGTTGGCACCAAGTACCAACGGGTTATGACTTTTAAGCTAGCTTCCATTAAAGACACGCTGCCTATCCCTGGAAAAGATCGGAAGCATGCTCTGCCCCATTCCTCCACATCCCAAGATTCCGCCAACTTCAAATCCCAGGCCTTCATATAAGGCAATTTGTCCCCTATGGAAGCAAGTGACAGGTATATCAGAGAGATGCCCCCTCTCTGCTCCTTGGAGTTACAGCACCATACCTCGTATTCCGTAAAGGATAGGGGGGGAGTCTCCTTTGCTGAGATTGATAAAAGGAAATGGGAGATTTGATAGAAACGGTATGTTTCAGATTTTGGCATTTTAAGCTTGTCAGTACAATGTGCAAGGGAGAAGGGTCCTCTTTGCATAAAAAAGTGTCCGATACGATAGAGGCCCTTGTCTAGCCACCACTGGAACACCTTGATGTCCATTCTGGGGTGAAAGGCCGGATTGTGAAATAGATGAGATAACGGAGACATTCTAGAGGTAAGGGATGGCAAATATCTTAGTTTGTCCCATAAAGCGAAGGAGGACGACAGGACCGGGGATAGAAAGGGAGGCCTGTTTTTAGGGGGGCACCAGAGAAGGAAATCCAGTGTGTAAGAGGGTACTGCCTGTCTTTCTATTTGAACCCAATCCGGCTTTTCGTAGCGGGAGTATATTATAGATAGTTGAGCCAACCTGGCGGCTTGATAATAAAGCCAGAGATTGGGGACTCCTAGCCCTCCTTGTTTCCTCAGACCGTACAGAGTCTTGCGAGACAATCTGTATCCCTTGCTACCCCAGATAAATTTTATGAAAGAATTTTGAAAATAACGTAACGGGGCCTTGAGAAGGGGGATCGGCAATGCTCTAAACTGGTAAAGGAGCCTGGGAAGCAGATTCATCTTTATGGCATTGATTCTACCCAACCATGATAAATGATGAAGTGACCAACCCTGCATTTCTTTACCCAAGACTTGGTCGATACTTGTGTAATTCGCTTTGGCCGTCAGGGTAACCCCCAAGTATTTAATATGCTTGTCTTTCCAGGTAAATGCAAATGAAGATTTTAAACGTTGAGCCTCCACAGCATTGACAGAGATATTCAAAACAATGATTTTGCCAGGTTAACTTTGAGGCCAGAGAAATTCGCAAAGTCTTCCAGCGCCTTGCAAATGTTTGGCAGGGAGGTGGAAGGGGAAGTTACAAACATGAGTACATCATCCGCAAATAATGCACATTTATGTTCTTGGGGTCCGCACAACACCCCTTTTATGTCCGGGTTGGTACGGAGTGCAAGGGCCAGCGTTTCTATCGATATGGCGAATATTAGGGGGGATAGGGGACAACCCTGCCTTGTTCCTTTTGAAATCGGGAATGCCTTCGAATAAAAGCCCTGGTATCTGATTTGTGCTGTCGGGGAAGAGTAGAGAGACTTGATTATTCCCATAAAGTTATCCCCAAAGCCCCAGCGTTCCAGAATCGCAAATAAATACGGCCATTCGACCGAATCGAAGGCCTTTTGCAGATCTATAGAAAGAAGAATACCTTCCTGTGGACCTCTACCATCCCACCCAGTTTGCAATATGGAGATTATGTCAATAGCGCGTCGCACTAAGTAAGTCGCCTTTCAAAGTAAGTTGAAAACTCCTCCATAATACGTTGTGGATTTTGGGTCCTACAACCCCCCCCCCGTACAGATATCTTAGGAAGAGCCTGGAGTCTCAGTCTAGGTCTAAGGTTAAGAGCTAGCATAGAGCCCATCTTGTCCCTGAGGTTATAGAACCTGGCGCTCTGCCAGCGAAGGTGTTTTTCAGCCGAGTTGGTCAGAGCCAGATTAAGTTCGGCCCTGGCTGCATCCAGAGCCCTTGCAGACAGTGCAGTTGGGTTCTGTTTGTGGCAGGAACTAAGATTGGTGAACTCCTTTTCAAGACAGTCTATATAAGATCGCCTATCTCGTTTAATGTTTGACACAATTTGGAGAAGCTTCTCCCTGATTGTTGTTTTATGGGCCACCCATAGTGTTGCGGGAGAAATCTCATCCATATCGTTCAGGGTAAAGTATTCCGAGATTGCGCGTTCGAGCTCGGTTACCCTGCACGGTTCACTAAGTATTGATTCATTCAGTCTCCATTGGAAAGGTCCCCTGGGAGCATGAGAGTGACTCAGCCTAATGGTCACCAAAGAGTGGTCCGACCAGACCACATCCTTGGTATCTGCTGAGGTCAGGGACGGGAGCAGTGCCTGGGAAACTAACAAATGATCGATGCGGGCGAAAGTCTGGTGTGGGTGAGAAAAATGGGTATAATCTTTAGCAGTTGGGTGCATTTCCCTCCAGCTATCCACTAATCCCATTTGGTTTATCAGTTTGGCAATTTGTGAGCTATGTTTTGGTGGTTTAATCCCTCGGGAGCCCGGTGGTTTAGACTTGTCCAAGCCATAATCAAAAGCAGTGTTGGAATCCCCGCCAAACACAATATGGCCCTCTAAGTGTGGCAGTAGCTTTGTAAACATATTACGGAAGAAAGTGGTAGGATTTTGCTTAGGCGCATAGTAGGAGACGAAGGAATATAATTGCTCATCGATAGTGCCCTTAACCAAGATAAATCTACCCCCGGGATCCCCCATCTCAGAGAGGATAGAAAATTGGCAGGATTTGGCAAACAAAATAGCCACACCGCGTTTTTTGTCATTCGCATTGGCTAAATAGAATGTGGGGAATTTAGCATGTAAGAACGGAGGTTTGTAAGATTTTGGAAAGTGAGTTTCTTGGAGCATTAAGACCTCCACCCTCCTATGGTGAAAGTCCTGAAGTACCTTCCTTCGCTTCATGGGAGAGTTTAGACCCTGCACATTATGAGTCGCAATCCTGAGGTATGGTGCCGAACCTTTAGAACTAGCCATGGGGCAGAGAATGTGAATGCATCTGGAACACCATGTCACTTACCCGAACCCGAGTCGAGAAATCCTGCAGGAAGACTGGGTGGTGCTGAAGGACTTGCGTGCAGAAAACGTTCTGTGAAGTTCGACCCTGGAGACCAGCTGTGGAGGGATAGTAAGAGAAGGGGTGAATAGAATATAGAAAGAAGAAACGAGAGCAGACCTACATCCAAAAAGGATATCAGTTGTCGGGTCGAGGTCTGCAGCAACCCGACAAGTTTTTGTACAGAGTTCCTGCCCCCCAAAATGGGGAGGCTGGAAAAGATCACGAGAGAGAACCGGAATTTTCCCTCGTGATCAGTGGAGGCACCATCCGGCCACCCCGGCAGGGCTCCCGCCCATATTATATGTCAAGAAAGAAAAATAACATTCAATGAAAAAACAGCCATATTAATTAGATGGTATAACGCCACCAGTTTCCCAGTGAAATATTGAAGAGCATGTGTCCCGGGCCATTGGGCCCCCGTACATTCCATACTAGGTGATCAAACGCAAGTGAAAGATGTATGCAGCGATCGGGTTTGTGGGAAACAACCATATCCAGGGGAAATATACCCAAAAAAAATAAAATAAATAAAATGTATTTTTCAGAAGTTAAATGTAGAGCAGTCAGTCGGCAGACAACAAGAACACAGCAACTTGCCAGTCTCAGTGTATGAGGAGGAAGTCACTTATAGGAACATAAATGCTCCAGATGTGAAAATGGAAGGAAAGTCAGCCGAAGATGATCAGGGAGGCTTGCTATCCTTGGAGCGTTTAAAGGTCGACTTGTGCCACAGGGGAGCAATAGGACTAGACGGATTAGGGCGTTTGGAGGATCCAGAGCTCGAAGTGGAGGAGTCCGGTGCTTGAGGGAGCAAATGAAGGTGATGAAGCTGTTTTTCACCTTCTGGAAAGCTTGAAAAGGAGTACTGTATTTTCTGGCGTATAAGACTACTTTTGAACCTCAAAAAAATCCCCCAAAAATGGGGGGTCGTCTTATACGCCGAGTATAATATCTCCAAGGTAACCTAAGTATAAGTATTACCGGTAGATGAAAATTAGGGGGGGTCGTCTTATACGCCCAGTCGTCTTATACGCCGGAAAATACGGTAGGTCTTGTTCTTGTATGTGAACTTGAGCGCAAATGGGAATGCCCACCAGTATTTCAGTTCTTTCTGAGATAGAATGGACAAAAGCGGTTTTAGAGATCTCCTGCGTTGGATCGTGGACGGGGCCAGGTCGGTAAATATTTGAACTGCGTGACCTTGACAGGTAAGTTGCGTAGCACTTCTAGCTCTGCTAATTATTTCTTCTTTTACTGAGAAGAAGTGAGGCTTGACCACATCTTTAGGATTGCCATCTCTCCTGGGAGGCCCCAGTGCTCTATGGGCCCTGTCCAGCTCCAATTTATGCGTGGGGATGTCTGGGATGAGGTCCTTAATAAACCCCTGAATAGCTGTCGGAATGTCCGTGACAGAGTCAGGCAGGCCCCGCAGCCGAAAGTTGTATCTGCGGGACCTGTTCTCCAGATCCTCAACTTTAAGTAGTGCAGAGTCCAATTGTTCCTGCAGATACTGTATGAGCCCTGTGTGCTGATTTGTTTTAGCCACTGTCACATCTAGTTTACCCTCTATGGCTTCCATTCTGTGTCCCAGATTTTGGAAATCCAGTCTCATGCCAGCTGTAATTCTATCAGCAATTTGGTTTAAGCCCCTATCTAATAAGGATGACATTTTACTGAGTAGATCATCATATAATAGTGGATCAGGCCTGCCTGCGCCCACCATGGTGGGCACTCCTGTGGTGATGTGGGGGGGAGGTATAGTCAGGGGAGGAGGCCCCCAGAGTTCTGCTCAGAAGGGATTCCGTGGATGCCGGTGAGGGGGTCAGCAGTAAGTGGTTACTCACAGTCCTCGGGGTCGCCTCCAGGAGACCCCCGATCTGTTGTGCCGCCAGAGATTGCGTCTGTCCTCCCTCTTCCATCCTCTCGCTCTGAGGTGCCGGATCCGCCATTTTAGGAGGAGCGGTTTCCACCAGGGATGCCTGAAATTGGCTCTGGAGGTCCCTTCTGACCCGGTTTGCGGTCATATACCGGGTGCCGCTGTGATGTAGCGTGACCGGCAGCGGATCATGATGCGGTGTGAGGCCGTTTAACCGCTCGGGGTGGGAGAGTGTGCTGGGATGGCGCGGAGCTCCGGACTCAAGCGTCCATCTTGGGAGCTGCCGCGCATGCGCCTTTTCCTGTGGCACCCATTAAAATGTCTGGCCACATTGGTGGACACATTTTTCTCTATGCTATAAATGTGTTGCTGGAACCGGTCCCTGAGCCGTCTCGTGGTCCTGCCTACGTATTGCATTTTACAAATAGCACACGTGATTAAATAAATGATGTAACTGGTATTGCAATTAAAGAAGGAACCAATGTCATACACTTTATGACTAACGGAGGACCTAAAGGTGGTACCATTCTGGATATGACCACAACAGGCACATCCCACAGCCCCACATTTTTGATTCCCTTTGCAGTGTAACCATGTAACTGATTGGGGAACCTTAGTGTGGAAAAAGCTGGGAGCCAGGGAGCACGCTAAAGATGGAGCTCTACGTGAAACAACATTCACCCCTCCCTTCAAGATCTTGGAACAGATATCATCAGAAAATAAAATAGGCAGATGCCTGTTGAAGATCTGTTTTATTGTATTGAATGCATTGCTGAAGGGGGTGGAAAGTGTAAGCTGGTAACTTTTGTTGGTTCGTGCCCGAGTGTCTTTCCCAATTAGTTCACATCTATCTTTGTTTCTAGCTATGGTAAGTGCCCTATTCAACATCCATTTGGGGTATCCCCGCTGTAAAAATCTTACATAAAGGGACCGTGCCTCCCTTTCAAATCGTTCATTACTACTGCAAATACGTCTGATTCGCAGGAATTGACCTACAGGGATACCTCTAATGGTGTGCCTGGGATAGCCCGACTGGGCGAGTAAAAGAGAATTGCCCGAGAGAGGTTTCCTATAGAGAGTGGTGTACACCCTGCCATCTGCACCTGTCAGACAAACATCCAAGTAGCACATGGAGTTTCTGTCCGCGGCGCCAGTGAATGAAAGATTTAAATTGTTATTGTTGAGATATGATAACATAGATGGCATGATTTCCACTCCCCTGTGGACCACCAGCAAGAGGTCATCTATGAATCTAAAATAGACCACAATTTCTGTTCTATAGGGGTTCCCATCCCCAAAGATGTGGGACCGCTCCCACCAACCCATGTAGAGGTTGGCCAATGAGGGCTAAAATTTGGCCCCCATAGCTGCCCCACACCTCTGGAGGTAGAAAACCCCATCAAAAACAAAGAAATTGTGTGACAACAAATAATCCAATACATCAGCATTGGATTTAAATCACCACTGAGATGCCCTTTGGGGCTGAGGCTAGGTGATTAATTGAGTTGTGCACAACTGCTGATCGTTACCGCCCCCGCTACACCTGTTTTCATTGGGGCGGTCTATTTAAGATCTATAGTCAGCTATAGTCATTGTAATGATTAAGCACAAGATGTATGTGTGAAACGCGTCTACGAGACATCATGCTGGTGTCTTTGTTGTCATCACTTGCAACTTTTTGGAAATAAAGGTATTTGAAACCTATTGGAATCCCTGGATGTGCGGCTATTTCTTTTCCTACAAGTGTTCCCACGGAGGCGGGCCGGGGCCAGCACTCTATTGGATATCCTATCTCCTGGCAATCACCACACACTATAGACCTGGAGCAGTGTCTTTCCTTTCTTCAGCACCTCGAATACTAGGTCAGGGGTGCTCTCCCGAATAAGCCTGTGGTGTGTGAACACACTCAGACTATCACCCGGCGGGTGCATAAAAAAGTACGGTGTGTACACATGGTCCTCCTCCCGAAAGAGGAAGGACCCTGACCCTTATCCCCAGGGGCGCAAGGCTGCTGACAGGCACTGGTGTACTTACACTGGCAAAGTACTAGATGGGTGAACCAAGCCAAAAGGCCATATCAATACCCCCCCCCCCCCCAAGACGTTCAGGGACAGTCCAAAGGACCTACACCCTACTAATCAGATTATGTGTGCAAATAAAGTGTACTGCCACATTACAAAAAGAAAAACGTGAAACACACAAACAATAAAGAGTGGGGGAAAGGGAGGTGGAGAAGTGCAAGCCTGAAGCTTTATTGAAAGGACAAAAACACACAAGGGAGATTTGGCGAAGGGGAAATCGCTAGACCTTCTCTTCCTCCATGAGATCCATTAGGTTATAGTCTCTGAGCAGACTATGAACCAGTCTGTGACAGTCCTCAATGGACATCCTCTCTCGCTGGTAGATAAGGCACTTTTTGGCGCACCATAAAGTGTCCTTAAAGGAACACAGAACCTGCCAGGCGTTATCAATGTCCTCTTGGGAAAAAGTTCCACCAAATAATCCATTTAGCACACCAAAGTGTGTGATGGCAGTCTGTGGTACAAAGTCCTTAAGTTCAGGTTCCAAGGCCCTAAACAGGCTCTGTGCAAAGGGGCACTCTCAGAAAACCTGCAAAGCAGTTTCCTCCTGGATGAACTATTCCTCTATTCAATATACACCCATGCGGGTGAAAATAATTAAATTGCGGCCTAGTCTGTACGTGTGAGATATACCCTTTTATATACTTTTGTTCTATTCCGCTATTCAATATACACCCATGCAGGTGACAAAAATTAAATTGCGGCATAGTCTATACGTGTGAGATGCACCCTTTTGGATACTATTTTTCTATTCCGCTATTCAATATACACCCATGCGGGTGACAAAAATTAAATTGCCTCATAGTCTGTACGTGTGAGATGCACCCTTTTGGATACTATTGTTCTATTCCGCTATTCAATATACACCCATGCGGGTGAAAATAATTAAATTGTGGCCTAGTCTGTACGTGTGAGATACACCCTTTTATATACTTTTGTTCTATTCCGCTATTCAATATACACCCATGCAGGTGAAAAAAATTAAATTGCGGCATAGTCTGTATGTGTACGTGTGAGATACACCCTTTCAATTTGTTTGGCGCATCTCCTTCCACCACTGAGGATTGCAGGGCGCTTCAGTTTGCCTCCTGTTTCTAACTCCTCCTACTCCGCTTGCTCATCCTCTACCGCCTCCTCATCCGGTCAGCGTAACACCTTCACCACCAAATTCAGCAAACCCAGGGGTAAACGACAGCAGGCAGTTTTAAAACTTGCATGTTTGGGGGAAAAATCCCACACCGCGCATGAGTTGTGGAGGAGCATGGAACAGCAGACCGATGAGTTGTTGGTGCCAGCGAGCCTCAAGCCCGGCATGGTGGTGTGCGATAACGGGCGAAATCTCATAGCAGCTCTGGGCCTAGCCGGTTTGACGCACATCCCTTGCCTGGCGCATGTGCTGAATTTGGTGGTGCAGAGGTTCCTTCAAAATTACCCCGATATGTCAGAGCTGCTGCAGGCCGTCTGTGTGCACTTTCGCCGTTCTCACCCTGCTGCTGCTGCTCGCCTGTCAGCGCTGCAGCGTAACTTCGGCTTTCCCGCTCACCGCCTCATATGTGATGTGCCCACAAGGTGGAACTCCACCTTGCACATGCTGGAAAGACTGTGCGAGCAGCAGCAGGTCGTAGTGGAGTTTCAGCTGCAGCACGCACGCGTGAGTTGCTCTGCGGAACAGCACCACTTCACCACCAATAACTGGGCCTCCATGCGAGACCTGTGTGCTTTGTTGCTCTGTTTTGAGTACTCCACCAACATGACCAGTGCAGATGACGCCGTTGTCAGCTTAACTATCCCACTTCTATGCCTCCTTGAAAAAACGCATCGGGCAATGATGGAAGAGGATGTGGCACAGGAGGAGGAGGAGGAGGAGGAAGAGGGATCATTTCCATGGCTTTTAGGGCAGTCATTCACAAGTGGCTCCGAGGGTGGGTTCCTGCACCCACAAACACCAGGTACACAATTGTCCAGCAGGGGCACAGTTCTGGAGGATGAGGAGGAGGTAGAGATGGAGGAGGAGATGGAGGAGGAGATGGAGGAGGAGTTGGAACCATGTTCACAGCAGTGTGGCACCCAGGCCAGCTCATGACCATCACTGGTGCGTGGCTGGGGGGGATACAGAAGACACAGACGATACACCTCCCACAGAGGACAGCCTTTCGTTGCCTCTGGGCAGCCTGGCACACATGAGCGATTACATGCTGCAGTGTCTCCACAACGACCGCCGAGTTGCCCACATTCTAACTTGTGCTGATTACTGGGTGGCCACGCTGCTGGATCCCCTTTACAAGGACAACGTACCATCCTTAATTCACTCACTGGAGCGTGATCGCAAGATGCGCGAGTACAAGCGCACGCTGGTAGAAGCGATGCTGCTGGCATTCCCACCTGACAGCGGGGCCACAGTGGAAGCACAAGGCCAAGGCAGAGGAGGAGGAGGAAGAGGTGGCCAACAGGGCACCGCCAGCACCTCAAAAGGCAGGGTTAGCATGGCCGAAATGTGGAAAAGCTTTGCCAGCACGCCACAACAAACAGCAGCACCAGCAGCTCATATGGAACGTCTTAGCAGGAGGCAGCATTTCACCAACATGGTGGAGCATGCCCTTTACGCCTTGGAGGTGCTGGCGTGCCCTGCAGCCAGTGTATTATCTGAACGTGTATTTAGCACGGCTGGGGGCGTTATCACAGACAAGCGCAGCCGCCTGTCTAGAGACAATGTGGACAAGCTCACATTCATTAAAATGAACCAGGCATGGATCCCACAGGACTTTTCCGTACCTTGTGCAGAATAGAGATGGATACCGGCCTTACCCAGCCATTGTTATATTTTTGATCTTTCTCACTCTTTTGGGGTGTACCCTGATTTAAAATGACTAAAAAAAAGCAGTGTTGGCTACCTCGTACCCCTCCACCGGCGCTTCCACCTACACCGCCACATCCACCGCCACCTCAACCTCCCTCCTACTCCATATGAGCCTCGTCCTTCACAGATGAAGAAAATTGTTTTATTTTTCTGTTTTTTTGTTGTTTTAAGTTATTTCCCTATCCACATTTGTTTGCAGAGCACTTGCCATGCTCTTAACTACATTTTTCTGCCATTTGCAGCACTCTAGCCCTTTCCATTGGTTTTTTAGAGCCATTTTAGTGCCTGAAAGTTCGGGTCCCCATTGACTTCAATGGGGTTCGGTGTCCGGGTCAAGTTCGGAAAAAGTCCGGGTCACGGACCCGGACTTTTTTTTCAAGTTCGGCCGGACCCACCGAACACGGACATCCAGGTGTCCGCTCAACTCTAGTCATTTATCTTTGCCCGTCGGGATCTTTTCCTAGCTGCAGCCATGGCAATCAATGAGCCCCTGATGTAGCATTTGTGTGCCTCCCACTGCATAAGAGGTGACCCTTCTGGTGTATTATTAATCTGAAAAAATTTGGAGAGGCGAGATTTCAGAGTTAGAATGTTTTGTAGATCAGTCAACAGGGATGCAGCTAGTCTCCACGTTTTATGGGGGTTACATTGGTCAGGAAATTCCAAAGTTAGCGATATAGGGTTGTGGTCAGAGAAGAACAAGGGTTCTATTGAGGTTGCCGTGATATACGGAAGGTGTGAGATCCAAAAGTAGTCCAATCTGGAATACCTATTATGTGGGAATGAGTAAAATGTGTAATCTTTTTCCTTAGGGTGTAGTGTACGCCAGGAATCGTGGAGAAGGAGTTGCTGAAGACGCGATTTGATTCTATGTAGTGCTCGGTATGGTAGTGACGATGTGCCCGTGGAAGTATCTTCTAGGGAATTTATTGCAACGTTAAAATCACCACCCATAACTAGTATTCCTTTTTGGAAAGATGCAAGCTCACTGGAGATATTATTGAAAAAGCTAACTTGAGCAGTGTTAGGACTATATATATTCGCCAGGGTTATGGGTTTGCCCCAAATGGTGCCCTTTAAGCAAAGATAGCGACAGTTGACATCTACCAGTGTGTCTTCAATTATTAGAGGGGTGTGTTTTGAAACAAGGATCGTAACTAGTGTTGAGCGAACACGGACTGTATAATTCGGGTTCGTACCGAATAATTGGATTTTTGTTACCCGAACACGGACCCGAAAACTTTACTGTATGTTCGGGTTTAAAATCCGTGTTCGGTAATTTTATTTCCTGTTTTGTATGTAATGGCGCGCTTTTAATGGCGGGCTTTCAACAGCAAGCGTTTAACTGGTGTGCCTTAAGCCATCCCAGCCATGCCTACTAATGTATTAGTAGCTGTGATTGGCCATCTGAAGCATGTGACCATGTCTTTATAAGTTCGAGAGACCCAGCGCGCTGCGTCATTCTGCTGTAGTATAGGGAGAGAGCACACATCATACGTGCTGGCTGCTGATTAGGGACAGACAGTGAAAAATTGTATTGTGTCCGAAAAGAATGCAGGGACAGGTCGGAGTGTAGACAGGGAAAGTTATTTGAGCATTTTAGGGACAGGCTGCAGAGATTAGGCAGGGACAGTCTACATTGATTTTGCTGTGTGGGGGGTGGTGCAGTGAACAATCTTTTTGAGCATTTTAGGGACAGGCTGGAGAGATTAGGCAGGGACAGTCTACATCGATTTTGCTGTGTGGGGGGTGGTGCAGTGAACGATCTTTTTGAGCATTTTAGGGACAGGCTGCAGAGATTAGGCAGGGACAGTCTACATCAATTTTGCTGTGTGGGGAGTGGTGCAGTGAACAATCTTTTTGCCCTCACTTGAGCCCACTGAGGAGGAGGAGGAGGAGGAGGAGGGGGAAAAAAATCTATTTTTATCAGTCAGTTGTGTGCAGCGTTCATCAGCTATATTTTACTACAAATTAAAGGGGAATTTTTTTTTCCCCCTTCATAGCCTGCTTGCTGCTGACTCTGAGCTGACCGTGACATAACACACTGCTGTGTTCACATGTGCTATTGAGTGATTTTCAATTTTATACACTTTTTTCTATTCCACTATTCAATATACACCCTTTTGGGTTAAAAAAAAATTAAATTGTGGCATAGTCTGTAATAATCTATTTAAAAATTACAAACTTAAAGGGGAATTTTCTTTTTTTTTCCCTTCATAGCCTGCTGCAGAGCTGACCGTGACATAAAACATAAGACACTGCTGTGTTCACATGTGCTATTGAAAAATCACCAATTTTATATCATATTTTCTATTCCACTATTCAATCTACACCCTTTAGGGTAAAAAGAACTAAATTGCGGCATAGTCTGTATCGGTACGTGTGAGATACACCTTTCCAATTTTTTGGGCGCATCTTACACCGCCGAGGATTGCAGGGTGCTTCAGTTTGCCTCCTGTTCCGAACTCCTCCTACTCCTCATCCTGCCTTTAGGGTACAAAAAATAGTAATCGGGGCCTAGTCTGGGTTTGTACGTGTCAGATACACCTTTTGATATCATATTTTCTATTCCGCTATTCAATCTACACCCTTCGGGGTAAAAATAATTAAATTGCGGCATAGTCTGTATCGGTACGTGTGAGATACACCTTCCAAATTTTTGGGGCGCATCTTCCACCGCCGAGGATTGCAGGGTGCTTCAGTTTGCCTCCTGTTCCGAACTCCTCCTACTCCTCATCCTGCCTTTAGGGTACAAAAAATAGTAATCGGGGCCTAGTCTGGGTTTGTACGTGTCAGATAAACTTTTTGATATCATATTTTCTATTCTGCTATTCAATCTACACCCTTTGGGGTAAAAAGAATTAAATTGCGGCATAGTCTGTATCAGTACGTGTGAGATACACCTTCCAAATTTTTGGGCACATCTTACACCGCGAGGATTGCAGGGTGCTTCAGTTTGCCTCCTGTTCCGAACTCCTCCTACTCCTCATCCTGCCTTTAGGGTACAAAAAATAGTAATCAGGGCCTAGTCTGGGTTTGTACGTGTCAGATACACTTTGTGATATCATATTTTCTATTCTGCTATTCAATCTACACCCTTTGGGGTAAAAAGAATTAAATTGTGGCATAGTCTGTATCGGTACGTGTGAGATACACCTTCCAAATTTTTGGGCGCATCTTACACCGCCGAGGATTGCAGGGTGCATCAGTTTGCCTCCTGTTCTGAACTCCTCTTACTCCTCATCCTGCCTTTAGGGTACAAAAAATAATAATCGGGGCCTAGTCTGGGTTTGTACGTGTCAGATACACCTTTTGATATCATATTTTCTATTCCGCTATTCAATCTACACCCTTTGGGGTAAAAATAATTAAATTGCGGTATAGTCTGTATTGGTACGTGTGAGATACACCTTCCAAATTTTTGGGGCGCATCTTCCACCGCCGAGGATTGCAGGGTGCTTCAGTTTGCCTCCTGTTCCAAACTCCTCCTACTCCTCATCCTGCCTTTAGGGTACAAAAAATAGTAATCGGGGCCTAGTCTGGGTCTGTACGTGTCAGATACATCTTTTGATATCATATTTTCTATTCCGCTATTCAATCTACACCCTTTGGGGTAAAAGGAATTAAATTGAGGCATAGTCTGTATCGGTACATGTGAGATACACCTTTCCAATTTTTTGGGCGCATCTTACAACGCCGAGGATTGCAGGGTGCTTCAGTTTGCCTCCTGCCTTTTCCGAACTCCTCCTACTCCTCATTAGAGATGTATAGAACTGTTTGCCGGCGAACAGTTCCCGGCGAACTTAGCATGTTCGCGTTCGCCGCTGCCGGCGAACATATGCGATGTTCGGTCCGCCCCCCATAAGACATCATTGAGGCAAACTTTGACCCTGAACTTTACAGTCAGCAGACACATTTCCAGCCAATCAGCATACCTCCCTCCCACACCCTCCCACCTCCTATAAATAAGCAAGGGCAGCATCCATCTTAGATCATTCTGAAGCAGTGTGTGTAGTGAGAGTAGGGAGAGAGCTGCTGCTGCTGCTGCTGCTGTTAAGCTAGGGACAGTTAGTCAGTGTTCCTGGTCTTGCAGTGTTCTTGGTCCACTACTGCTGTAATATCAGCACCCCAAAAAGCCCTTCTAAGGGCTGGTATTTGTGTTTTTTTTTTTTATATATATATATATATATATATATATATATATATACCTAGCGTCCCCAAAAGCCCTTTTAAGGGCTGGTAATTGAGTTGTTTCTTCTTATATATATATATATATCTATATCTATCTAGTGTCCCCAAAAGCCCTTTTAAGGGCTGGTAATTGAGGATTTTTTTTATTTATATATATATATATATATATATATATATATATATAGTGTCCCCAAAAGCCCTTTTAAGGGCTGGTAAGGTAATAGAGTTTTTTCCTTATATATATATCTATATATATCTATTGTACACTGCAGTTGCCTGCCCGCTGTGTGTGAGAGGCCACAGACCCACCACAGACTGTACTGTGTGCACACCACACTCATTTCGGGTGGCACAGGCACAGTACCTTGCATTTTAAAAAATATTTTTTTTTTCCTCTGTCATAATTGCAGTGAGTGCTGTGTCAGGTCCACAGAGTGCACTGTACCCACTGCAGTGCACTGCCCACCACTGAAATATATACGGTGGCACAGCATCTTGTTGCAATAAATTGAAAAAAAAAATATTTTTTATTATTGCAGTTGCCTGGGCTGCCAGTTACTGTCAGGTCCACAGAGTGTACTGTGCCCACTGCAGTGCCACTGTGTGCCCACCCACCACTGATATATAAGGTGGCACAGCAGCTTGCAAAGTAAAAAAAAATATATATATTTTTTAATTGCAGTTGCCTGGGTGCCAGTGACTGCTGTCAGGTCCACAGAGAGTGTACTGTGCCACTGCCCACCCACCACTGATATATAAGGTGGCACAGCAGCTTGCAAAGTAAAATAAAATATATTTTTTTAAAATTGCAGTTGCCTGGGTGCCAGTGACTGCTGTCAGGTCCACAGAGAGTGTACTGTGCCACTGCCCACCCACCACTGATATATAAGGTGGCACAGCAGCTTGCAAAGTAAAAAAAAATATATATTTTTTTAAATTGCAGTTGCCTGGGTGCCAGTGACTGCTGTCAGGTCCACAGAGAGTGTACTGTGCCACTGCCCACCCACCACTGATATATAAAGTGGCACAGCAGCTTGCAAAGTAAAAAAATATATATATATTTTTTAAATTGCAGTTGCCTGGGTGCCAGTGACTGCTGTCAGGTCCACAGAGAGTGTACTGTGCCACTGCCCACCCACCACTGATATATAAAGTGGCGCAGCAGCTTGCAAAGTAAAAAAATATATATATATTTTTTAAATTGCAGTTGCCTGGGTGCCAGTGACTGCTGTCAGGTCCACAGAGAGTGTACTGTGCCACTGCCCACCCACCACTGATATATATGCCTGCAAGAGAAAAAGCCAGCCGCAGAGAAGCCGTATTCCTGAAAATATAAGAAAAATGCTGTTTTTTAGGGGTTCTGGACATGCTACAGAGCTGAAACTTGACAGGTACACTTTTTAGACCCCCCAGACACTAAATACAAAAAATTACATGCCTGCCTAAAAAAATGCCCGCTAAATGCCTGCAAGAGAAAAAGCCAGCCGCAGAGAAGCCATATTCCTAAAAATATAAGAAAAATGCTGTTTTTTAGGGGTTCTGGACATGCTACAGAGCTGAAACTTGACAGGTACACTTTTTAGACCCCCCAGACACTAAATACAAAAAATGACATGCCTGCCTAAAAAAATGCCCGATAAATGCCTGCAAGAGAAAAAGCCAGCCGCAGAGAAGCCATATTCCTGAAAATATAAGACAAATGCTGTTTTTTAGGGGTTCTGGACATGCTACAGAGCTGAAACTTCACAGGTACACTTTTTAGACCCCCCAGACACTAAATACAAAAAATGACATGCCTGCCTAAAAAAATGCCCGATAAATGCCTGCAAGAGAAAAAGCCAGCCGCAGAGAAGCCATATTCCTGAAAATATAAGACAAATGCTGTTTTTTAGGGGTTCTGGACATGCTACAGAGCTGAAACTTCACAGGTACACTTTTTAGACCCCCCAGATAATAAATCCAAAGAAATTTTTTATTTTTATTTTTTTTTAATTTTTCCAATAATTGGCTCTCTATCAAAAAATTATAATTTTTAAGAACTTTTTTTTGCGTGATCCCTCTCCGGCATGCCACAGTCCAGGTGTTAGTCCCCTTGAAACAACTTTTCCATCACTATTGTGGCCAGAAAGAGTCCCTGTGTGTTTTAAAATTCGCCTGCCTATTGAAGTCTATGGCGGTTCGCCCGGTTCGCCGGTTCGCGAACATTTGCCGATGTTCGCGTTCGCCGTTCGCGAACGGCGAATTTTAGGTTCGCGACATCACTACTCCTCATCCTGCCTTTAGGGTACAAAAAATTGTATTCGGGGCCTAGTCTGGATTTGTACGTGTCAGATACACCTTTTGATATCATATTTTCTATTCCGCTATTCAATCTACACCCTTTTGGGTAAAAAGAATTAAATTGCGGCATAGTCTGTATCGGTACGTGTGAGATACACCTTCCATATTTTTGGGGCGCATATTCCTCCGCTGAGGATTGCAGGGTGCTTCAGTTTGCCTCCTGTTCCCGAACTCCTCCTACTCCTCATCCTGCCTTTAGGGTACAAAAAATAGTAATCGGGGCCTAGTCTGGGTTTGTACGTGTCAGATACACCTTTTGATATCATATTTTCTATTCCGCTATTCAATCTACACCCTTTGGGGTAAAGAGAATAAAATTGCGGCATAGTCTGTATCGGTACGTGTGAGATACACCTTCCAAATTTTTGGGGCGCATCTTACACCGCCGAGGATTGCAGGGTGCTTCAGTTTGCCTCCTGTTCCGAACTCCTCCTACTCCTCATCCTGCCTTTAGGGTACAAAAAATAGTAATCGGGGCCTAGTCTGGGTTTGTACGTGTCAGATACACCTTTTGATATCATGTTTTCTATTCCGCTATTCAATCTACACCCTTTGGGGTAAAAAGAATAAAATTGCGGCATAGTCTGTATCGGTACGTGTGAGATACACCTTTCCAATTTTTTGGGCGCATCTTACACCGCTGAGGATTGCAGGGTGCTTCAGTTTGCCTCCTGCCTGTTCCGAACTCCTCCTACTCCTCATCCTCATCCTGCCTTTAGGGTACAAAAAATTGTAATCGGGGCCTAGTCTGGGTTTGTACGTGTGAGATACACCTTTTGATATCATATTTTCTATTCCGCTGTTCAATCTACACCCTTTGGGGTAAAAATAATTAAATTGCGGCATAGTCTGTATCGGTACGTGTGAGATACACCTTCCAAATTTTTGGGGCGCATCTTACACCGCCAAGGATTGCAGGGTGCTTCAGTTTGCCTCCTGTTCCGAACTCCTCCTACTCCTCATCCTGCCTTTAGGGAACAAAAAATAGTAACCTGGGCCTAGTCTGGGTTTGT
This sequence comes from Pelophylax lessonae, assembly GCF_965119305.1. Classification (NCBI taxonomy): domain Eukaryota; kingdom Metazoa; phylum Chordata; class Amphibia; order Anura; family Ranidae; genus Pelophylax; species Pelophylax lessonae. The sequence continues at coordinate 85,682,212 of NC_138770.1, read as the reverse complement.
ACGTGTCAGATACACCATTTGATATCATATTTTCTATTCCGCAATTCAATCTACACCCTTTGGGGTAAAAAGAATTAAATTGCGGCATAGTCTGTATCGGTACGTGTGAGATACACCTTCCAAATTTTTGGGGCGCATCTTACACCGCCGAGGATTGCAGGGTGCTTCAGTTTGCCTCCTGTTCCGAACTCCTCCTACTCCTCATCCTCATCCTGCCTTTAGGGTACAAAAAATTGTAATCGGGGCCTAGTCTGGGTTTGTACGTGTGAGATACACCTTTTGATATCATATTTTCTATTCCGCTGTTCAATCTACACCCTTTGGGGTAAAAAGAATTAAATTGCGGCATAGTCTGTATCGGTACGTGTGAGATACACCTTCCAAATTTTTGGGGCGCATCTTACACCGCCGAGGATTGCAGGGTGCTTCAGTTTGCCTCCTGTTCCGAACTCCTCCTACTCCTCATCCTGCCTTTAGGGAACAAAAAATAGTAACCGGGGCCTAGTCTGGGTTTGTACTTTTCAGATACACCTTTTGATATCATATTTTCTATTCCGCTATTCAATCTACACCCTTTGGGGTAAAAAGAATTAAATTGCGGCATAGTCTGTATCGGTACGTGTGAGATACACCTTCCAAATTTTTGGGGCGCATCTTACACCGCCGAGGATTGCAGGGTGCTTCAGTTTGCCTCCTGTTCCAAACTCCTCCTACTCCTCATCCTCATCCTGCCTTTAGGGTACAAAAAATTGTAATCGGGGCCTAGTCTGGGTTTGTACGTGTGAGATACACCTTTTGATATCATATTTTCTATTCCGCTATTCAATCTACACCCTTTGGGGTAAGAATAATTAAATTGCGGCATAGTCTGTATCGGTACGTGTGAGATACACCTTTCCAATTTTTTGGGCGCATCTTACACCGCCGAGGATTGCAGGGTGCTTCAGTTTGCCTCCTGCCTGTTCCGAACTCCTCCTACTCCTCGTCCTCATCCTGCCTTTAGGGTACAAAAAATAGTAATCGGGGCCTAGTCTGGGTTTGTACGTGTCAGATACACATTATGATATCATATTTTCTATTCCGCTGTTCAATCTACACCCTTTGGGGTAAAAAGAATTAAATTGCGGCATAGTCTGTATCGGTACGTGTGAGATACACCTTCCAAATTTTTGGGGCGCATCTTCAGCCGCCGAGGATTGCAGGGTGCTTCAGTTGGCCTTCTGCCTGTTCCGAACTCCTCCTACTCCTCATCCTGCCTTTAGGGTACAAAAAATAGTATTCGGGGCCTAGTCTGGGTATGTACGTGTGAGATACACCTTTTGATATCATATTTTCTATTCCGCTATTCAATCTACACCCTTTGGGGTAAAAAGAATTAAATTGCGGCATAGTCTATATCGGTACGTGTGAGATACACCTTTCCAATTTTTTGGGCGCATCTTACACCGCCGAGGATTGCAGGGTGCTTCAGTTTGCCTCCTGCCTGTTCCGAACTCCTCCTACTCCTCATCCTCATCCTGCCTTTAGGGTACAAAAAATAGTAATCGGGGCCTAGTCTGGGTTTGTACGTGTGAGATACACCTTTTGATATCATATTTTCTATTCCGCTGTTCAATCTACATCCTTTGGGGTAAAAAGAATTAAATTGCGGCATAGTCTGTATCGGTACGTGTGAGATACACCTTCCAAATTTTTGGGGCGCATCTTACACCGCCGAGGATTGCAGGGTGCTTCAATTTGCCTCCTGTTCCGAACTCCTCCTACTCCTCATCCTGCCTTTAGGGTACAAAAAATAGTAACCGGGGCCTAGTCTGGGTTTGTACGTGTCAGATACACCTTTTGATATCATATTTTCTATTCCGCTATTCAATCTACACCCTTTGGGGTAAAAAGAATTAAATTGCGGCATAGTCTGTATTGGTACGTGTGAGATACACCTTCCAAATTTTTTGGGCGCATCTTACACCGCCGAGGATTGCAGGGTGCTTCAGTTTGCCTCCTGCCTGTTCCGAACTCCTCCTACTCCTCATCCTCATCCTGCCTTTAGGGTACAAAAAATTGTAATCGGGGCCTAGTCTGGGTTTGTACGTGTGAGTTACACCTTTTGATATCATATTTTCTATTCCGCTATTCAATCTACACCCTTTGGGGTAAAAATAATTAAATTGCGGCATAGTCTGTATCGTTACGTGTGAGATACACCTTTCCAATTTTTTGGGCGCATCTTACACCGCCGAGGATTGCAAGGTGCTTCAGTTTGCCTCCTGCCTGTTCCGAACTCCTCCTACTCCTCATCCTCATCCTGCCTTTAGGGTACAAAAAATTGTAATCGGGGCCTAGTCTGGGTTTGTACGTGTGAGTTACACCTTTTGATATCATATTTTCTATTCCGCTATTCAATCTACACCCTTTGGGGTAAAAAGAATAAAATTGCGGCATAGTCTGTATCGGTACGTGTGAGATACACCTTCCAAATTTTTGGGGCGCATCTTACACCGCCGAGGATTGCAGGGTGCTTCAGTTTGCCTCCTGTTCCGAACTCCTCCTACTCCTCATCCTGCCTTTAGGGTACAAAAAATAGTAATCGGGGCCTAGTCTTGGTTTGTACGTGTCAGATACACCTTTTGATATCATATTTTCTATTCCGCTATTCAATCTACACCCTTTGGGGTAAAAAGAATAAAATTGCGGCATAGTCTGTATCGGTACGTGTGAGATACACCTTCCAAATTTTTGGGGCGCATCTTACACCGCCGAGGATTGCAGGGTGCTTCAGTTTGCCTCCTGTTCCGAACTCCTCCTACTCCTCATCCTGCCTTTAGGGAACAAAAAATAGTAACCTGGGCCTAGTCTGGGTTTGTACGTGTCAGATACACCTTTTGATATCATATTTTCTATTCCGCAATTCAATCTACACCCTTTGGGGTGAAAAGAATTAAATTGCGGCATAGTCTGTATCGGTACGTGTGAGATACACCTTCCAAATTTTTGGGGCGCATCTTACACCGCCGAGGATTGCAAGGTGCTTCAGTTTGCCTCCTGCCTGTTCCGAACTCCTCCTACTCCTCATCCTCATCCTGCCTTTAGGGTACAAAAAATTGTAATCGGGGCCTAGTCTGGGTTTGTACGTGTGAGTTACACCTTTTGATATCATATTTTCTATTCCGCTATTCAATCTACACCCTTTGGGGTAAAAATAATTAAATTGCGGCATAGTCTGTATCGTTACGTGTGAGATACACCTTTCCAATTTTTTGGGCGCATCCTACACCGCCGAGGATTGCAGGGTGCTTCAGTTTGCCTCCTGCCTGTTCCGAGCTCCTCCTACTCCTCATCCTGCCTTTAGGGTACAAAAAATAGTATTCGGGGCCTAGTCTGGGTATGTACGTGTCAGATACACCTTTTGATATCATATTTTCTATTCCGCTATTCAATCTACACCCTTTGGGGTAAAAAGAATTAAATTGCGGCATAGTCTGTATCGGTACGTGTGAGATACACCTTCCAAATTTTTGGGGCGCATCTTCCACCGCCGAGGATTGCAGGGTGCTTCAGTTTGCCTCCGGCCTGTTCCGAACTCCTCCTACTCCTCATCCTGCCTTTAGGGTATAAAAAATAGTATTCGGGGCCTAGTCTGGGTATGTAGGTGTGAGATACACCTTTTGATATCATATTTTCTATTCCGCTATTCAATCTACACCCTTTGGGGTAATAAGAATTAAATTGCGGCATAGTCTGTATCGGTACGTGTGAGATACACCTTCCAAATTTTTTGGGCGCATCTTACACCGCCGAGGATTGCAGGGTGCTTCAGTTTGCCTCCTGCCTGTTCCGAACTCCTCCTACTCCTCATCCTCATCCTGCCTTTAGGGTACAAAAAATTGTAATCGGGGCCTAGTCTGGGTTTGTACGTGTGAGATACACCTTTTGATATCATATTTTCTATTCCGCTATTCAATCTACACCCTTTGGGGTAAAAATAATTCAATTGCGGCATAGTCTGTATCGTTACGTGTGAGATACACCTTTCCAATTTTTTGGGCGCATCTTACACCGCCGAGGATTGCAGGGTGCTTCAGTTTGCCTCCTGCCTGTTCCGAGCTCCTCCTACTCCTCATCCTGCCTTTAGGGTACAAAAAATAGTATTCGGGGCCTAGTCTGGGTATGTACGTGTGAGATAAATCTTTTGATATCATATTTTCTATTCCGCTATTCAATCTACACCCTTTGGGGTAAAAAGAATTAAATTGCGGCATAGTCTGTATCGTTACGTGTGAGATACACCTTTCCAATTTTTTGGGCGCATCTTACACCGCCGAGGATTGCAGGGTGCTTCAGTTTGCCTCCTGCCTGTTCCGAACTTCTCCTACTCCTCATCCTGCCTTTAGGGAACAAAAAATAGTATTCGGGGCCTAGTCTGGGTATGTACGTGTGAGATACACCTTTTGATATCATATTTTCTATTCCGCTATTCAATCTACACCCTTTGGGGTAAAAAGAATTAAATTGCGGCATAGTCTGTATCGGTACGTGTGAGATACACCTTTCCAATTTTTTGGGCGCATCTTACACCGCCGAGGATTGCAGGGTGCTTCAGTTTGCCTCCTGCCTGTTCCGAACTCCTCCTACTCCTCATCCTGCCTTTAGGGTACAAAAAATAGTATTCGGGGCCTAGTCTGGGTATGTACGTGTGAGTTACACCTTTTGATATCATATTTTCTATTCCGCTATTCAATCTACACCCTTTGGGGTAAAAAGAATTAAATTGCGGCATAGTCTGTATCGTTACGTGTGAGATACACCTTTCCAATTTTTTGGGCGCATCTTACACCGCCGAGGATTGCAGGGTGCTTCAGTTTGCCTCCTGCCTGTTCCGAACTCCTCCTACTCCTCATCCTGCCTTTAGGGTACAAAAAATAGTAATCGGGGCCTAGTCTGGGTTTGTACGTGTCAGATACACATTTTGATATCATATTTTCTATTCCGCTATTCAATCTACACCCTTTGGGGTAAAAAGAATTAAATTGCTGCATAGTCTGTATCGGTACGTGTGAGATACACCTTCCAAATTTTTGGGGCTTATCTTCCACCGCCGAGGATTGCAGGGTGCTTCAGTTTGCCTCCTGCCTGTTCCGAACTCCTCCTACTCCTCATCCTGCCTTTAGGGTACAAAAAATAGTATTCGGGGCCTAGTCTGGGTATGTACGTGCGAGATACACCTTTTGATATCATATTTTCTATTCCGCTATTCAATCTACACCCTTTGGGGTAAAATGAATTAAATTGCGGCATAGTCTGTATCGGTACGTGTGTGATACACCTTTCCAATTTTTTGGGCACATTTTACACCGCCGAGGATTGCAGGGTGCTTCAGTTTGCCTCCTGCCTGTTCCTAACTCCTCCTACTCCTCATCCTCATCCTGCCTTTAGGGTACAAAAAATTGTAATCGGGGCCTAGTCTGGGTTTGTACGTGTGAGATACACCTTTTGATATCATATTTTCTATTCCACTATTCAATCTACACCCTTTGGGGTAAAAATAATTAAATTGCGGCATAGTCTGTATCGTTACGTGTGAGATACACCTTTCCAATTTTTTGGGCGCATCTTACACCGCCGAGGATTGCAGGGTGCTTCAGTTTGCCTCCTGCCTGTTCCGAGCTCCTCCTACTCCTCATCCTGCCTTTAGGGTACAAAAAATAGTATTCGGGGCCTAGTCTGGGTATGTACGTGTGAGATAAATCTTTTGATATCATATTTTCTATTCCGCTATTCAATCTACACCCTTTGGGGTAAAAAGAATTAAATTGCGGCATAGTCTGTATCGTTACGTGTGAGATACACCTTTCCAATTTTTTGGGCGCATCTTACACCGCCGAGGATTGCAGGGTGCTTCAGTTTGCCTCCTGCCTGTTCCGAACTCCTCCTACTCCTCATCCTGCCTTTACTGAACAAAAAATAGTATTCGGGGCCTAGTCTGGGTATGTAGGTGTGAGATACACCTTTTGATATCATATTTTCTATTCCGCTATTCAATCTACACTCTTTGGGGTAAAAAGAATTAAATTGCGGCATAGTCTGTATCGGTACGTGTGAGATACACCTTTCCAATTTTTTGGGCGCATCTTACACCGCCGAGGATTGCAGGGTGCTTCAGTTTGCCTCCTGCCTGTTCCGAACTCCTTCTACTCCTCATCCTGCCTTTAGGGTACAAAAAATAGTATTCGGGGCCTAGTCTGGGTATGTACGTGTGAGTTACACCTTTTGATATCATATTTTCTATTCCGCTATTCAATCTACACTCTTTGGGGTAAAAAGAATTAAATTGCGGCATAGTCTGTATCGGTACGTGTGAGATACACCTTTCCAATTTTTTGGGCGCATCTTACACCGCCGAGGATTGCAGGGTGCTTCAGTTTGCCTCCTGCCTGTTCCGAACTCCTCCTACTCCTCATCCTGCCTTTAGGGTACAAAAAATAGTATTCGGGGCCTAGTCTGGGTATGTACGTGTGAGATACACCTTTTGATATCATATTTTCTATTCCGCTATTCAATCTACACCCTTTGGGGTAAAAAGAATTAAATTGCGGCATAGTCTGTATCGGTACGTGTGAGATACACCTTCCAAATTTTTGGGGCGCATCTTCCACCGCCGAGGATTGCAGGGTGCTTCAGTTTGCCTCCTGCCTGTTCCGAACGCCTCCTACTCCTCATCCTCATCCTGCCTTTAGGGTACAAAAAATAGTAATCGGGGCCTAGTCTGGGTTTGTACCTGTCAGATACACATTTTGATATCATATTTTCTATTCCGCTATTCAATCTACACCCTTTGGGGTAAAAAGAATTAAATTGCTGCATAGTCTGTATCGGTACGTGTGCGATACACCTTCCAAATTTTTGGGGCTTATCTTCCACCGCCGAGGATTGCAGGGTGCTTCAGTTTGCCTCCTGCCTGTTCCGAACTCCTCCTACTCCTCATCCTGCCTTTAGGGTACAAAAAATAGTATTCGGGGCCTAGTCTGGGTATGTACGTGCGAGATACACCTTTTGATATCATATTTTCTATTCCGCTATTCAATCTACACCCTTTGGGGTAAAATGAATTAAATTGCGGCATAGTCTGTATCGGTACGTGTGTGATACACCTTTCCAATTTTTTGGGCGCATTTTACACCGCCGAGGATTGCAGGGTGCTTCAGTTTGCCTCCTGCCTGTTCCGAACTCCTCCTACTCCTCATCCTCATCCTGCCTTTAGGGTACAAAAAATTGTAATCGGGGCCTAGTCTGGGTTTGTACGTGTGAGTTACACCTTTTGATATCATATTTTCTATTCCGCTATTCAATCTACACCCTTTGGGGTAAAAATAATTAAATTGCGGCATAGTCTGTATCGTTACGTGTGAGATACACCTTTCCAATTTTTTGGGCGCATCTTCCACCGCCGAGGATTGCAGGGTGCTTCAGTTTGCCTCCGGCCTGTTCCGAACTCCTCCTACTCCTCATCCTGCCTTTAGGGTACAAAAAATAGTATTCGGGGCCTAGTCTGGGTATGTACGTGTGAGATACACCTTTTGATATCATATTTTCTATTCCGCTATTCAATCTACACCCTTTGGGGTAAAAAGAATTAAATTGCGGCATAGTCTGTATCGGTACGTGTGAGATACACCTTCCAAATTTTTTGGGCGCATCTTACACCGCCGAGGATTGCAGGGTGCTTCAGTTTGCCCCCTGCCTGTTCCGAACTCCTCCTACTCCTCATCCTCATCCTGCCTTTAGGGTACAAAAAATTGTAATCGGGGCCTAGTCTGGGTTTGTACGTGTGAGATACACCTTTTGATATCATATTTTCTATTCCGCTATTCAATCTACACCCTTTGGGGTAAAAATAATTAAATTGCGGCATAGTCTGTATCGTTACGTGTGAGATACACCTTTCCAATTTTTTGGGCGCATCTTACACCGCCGAGGATTGCAGGGTGCTTCAGTTTGCCTCCTGCCTGTTCCGAGCTCCTCCTACTCCTCATCCTGCCTTTAGGGTACAAAAAATAGTATTCGGGGCCTAGTCTGGGTATGTACGTGTGAGATACACCTTTTGATATCATATTTTCTATTCCGCTATTCAATATACACCCTTTGGGGTAAAAAGAATTAAATTGCGGCATAGCCTGTATCGTTACGTGTGAGATACACCTCTCCAATTTTTTGGGCGCATCTTACACCGCCGAGGATTGCAGGGTGCTTCAGTTTGCCTCCTGCCTGTTCCGAACTCCTCCTACTCCTCATCCTGCCTTTAGGGTACAAAAAATAGTATTCGGGGCCTAGTCTGGGTATGTACGTGTGAGATACACCTTTTGATATCATATTTTCTATTCCGCTATTCAATCTACACCCTTTGGGGTAAAAAGAATTAAATTGCGGCATAGTCTGTATCGGTACGTGTGAGATACACCTTTCCAATTTTTTGGGCGCATCTTACACCGCCGAGGATTGCAGGGTGCTTCAGTTTGCCTCCTGCCTGTTCCGAACTCCTCCTACTCCTCATCCTGCCTTTAGGGTACAAAAAATAGTATTCGGGGCCTAGTCTGGGTATGTACGTGTGAGTTACACCTTTTGATATCATATTTTCTATTCCGCTATTCAATCTACACCCTTTGGGGTAAAAATAATTAAATTGCGGCATAGTCTGTATCGTTACGTGTGAGATACACCTTTTCAATTTTTTGGGCGCATCTTACACCGCCGAGGATTGCAGGGTGCTTCAGTTTGCCTCCTGCCTGTTCCGAACTCCTCCTACTCCTCATCCTGCCTTTAGGGTACAAAAAATAGTATTCGGGGCCTAGTCTGGGTATGTACGTGTGAGATACACCTTTTGATATCTTATTTTCTATTCCGCTATTCAATCTACACCCTTTGGGGTAAAAAGAATTAAATTGCGGCATAGTCTGTATCGGTACGTGTGAGATACACCTTCCAAATTTTTGGGGCGCATCTTCCACCGCCGAGGATTGCAGGGTGCTTCAGTTTGCCTCCTGCCTGTTCCGAACTCCTCCTACTCCTCATCCTCATCCTGCCTTTAGGGTACAAAAAATAGTAATCGGGGCCTAGTCTGGGTTTGTACGTGTCAGATACACATTTTGATATCATATTTTCTATTCCGCTATTCAATCTACACCCTTTGGGGTAAAAAGAATTAAATTGCGGCATAGTCTGTATCGGTACGTGTGAGATACACCTTCCAAATTTTTGGGGCGCATCTTACACCGCCGAGGATTGCAGGGTGCTTCAGTTTGCCTCCTGTTCCGAACTCCTCCTACTCCTCATCCTGCCTTTAGGGTACAAAAAATTGTAATCGGGGCCTAGTCTGGGTTTGTACGTGTGAGATACACCTTTTTATATCATATTTTCTATTCCGCTAATCAATCTACACTCTTTGGGGTAAAAATAATTAAATTGCGGCATAGTCTTTATCGGTACATGTGAGATACACCTTTCCAATTTTTTGAGCGCATCTTACACCGCCGAGGATTGCAGGGTGCTTCAGTTTGCCTCCTGCCTGTTCCGAACTCCTCCTACTCCTCATCATGCCTTTAGGGTACAAAAAATTGTAATCGGGGCCTAGTCTGGGTTTGTATGTGTCAGATACACCTTTTGATATCATATTTTCTATTCCGCTATTCAATCTACACCATTTGGGGTAAAAATAATTAAATTGCGGCATAGTCTGTATCGGTACGTGTGAGATACACCTTTCCAATTTTTTGGGCGCATCTTACACCGCAGAGGATTGCAGGGTGCTTCAGTTTGCCTCCTGCCTGTTCCGAACTCCTCCTACTCCTCATCCTGCCTTTAGGGTACAAAAAATAGTATTCGGGGCCTAGTCTGGGTATGTACGTGTGAGATACACCTTTTGATATCATATTTTCTATTCCGCTATTCAATCTACACCCTTTGGGGTAAAAAGAATTAAATTGCGGCATAGTCTGTATCGGTACGTGTGAGATACACCTTTCCAATTTTTTGGGCGCATTTTACACCGCCGAGGATTGCAGGGTGCTTCAGTTTGCCTCCTGCCTGTTCCGAACTCCTCCTACTCCTCATCCTGCCTTTAGGGTACAAAAAATTGTAATCGGGGCCTAGTCTGGGTTTTTACGTGTCAGATACACCTTTTGATATCATACTTTCTATTCCGCTATTCAATCTACAGCCTTTGGGGTAAAAAGAATTAAATTGCGGCATAGTCTGTATCGGTACGTGTGAGATACACCTTCCAAATTTTTGGGGCGCATATTCCACCACCGAGGATTGCAGGGTGCTTCAGTTTGCCTCCTTTTCCGAATTCCTCCTACTCCTCATCCTGCCTTTAGGGTACAAAAAATAGTAATCGGGGGGCTCGGCTCAAGAAGCAGAGATCTCAACAGTTACAGTGCCTTCTGGAAGAGATCCACAAATTGGAAACCTCCCATAAAAAACACTTGGACAAATCGGACGAACAGGAGCTTTTTGTGCTGCGTCGTCAGGTACAGGACCTTATGTTCTCCAAGGCTAAGGCGGACCTCCAGAGGGCCCGCCATGCCTTTTATATGGAGGGGAACAAATGTGGACGACTACTAGCGGCTTCGGTCAAGGCGTAGAGGCTTGCGACCTATGTTCCCCGTATTACGTCCCCCTCGGGGGGCTCGGCTACCTTGCCCGAACAGATCGCAGGTGAATTTCGGAACTTCTATGCCTCCCTTTATAACCTCCCGGATCACGGGGGGCGTCGCCCACTGTGGGGGACAACCTGGCTTCGGTGGACCTCCCGTCCCTGGGAGCTGAGGCTAGGGAGGAATTGGAGGCCCCCATTACCATACTGGAGCTTCAGGCGGCGGTGGGAGCTCTGCAGGCGGGGAAGGCGCCGGGTCCTGACGGCTTCACTTTGCCTTACTATTCCACCTACCTGGACGTGCTTGGGCCTCACTGGGTGACTTGGCTCAATTCGCTGGGCAAGGGGGAATCGTCTTCCCCCCGGACACGCTTCGGGCTCATATCTCGGTCCTTCCCAAGGACGGAAAAGATCCCTCCAGCTGCGGCAGCTACAGTCCTATATCCCTACTGAACATAGACCTGAAGGTGTTTACAAAGATCCTAGCCAATCGCCTCAGCCACCATATGCCGCACTTGGTCCATCTGGATCAGGTGGGCTTCATCCCCTCTCGGGAGGCGAGGGACAATACCTCTAAGGTCCTGAACCTTATCCACGTGGCCCGTTCGACGAACACACCCTGTGTGCTACTCAATACAGATGCGGAGAAGGCATTTGACCGCGTCAACTGGCGGTTCATGCTTTCCACGTTGCGGGCGATGGGCTTCAGGGACACGTTAATGTCCTGGATAGGGCATATTTACTCCTGCCCGTCGGCCCAAGTGAAATGTAATGGGGTACTTTCTGCCCCATCTGCTTCTCTCCCCCCCCCTCCCCCTCCTGTCCCGTCCCCTCCATCATCCCTTCTTGGTGTTCTTGTTTATCGCCCTGTCTGGGGCTCTGCTCTCCTTTCCCCTTTCCCTCTCTTTGCAAAAATTTGGGAGCGACGGTCGGGAAAGGTCTTTCCCTCCTATATGTTCCAGCTCCTCTACCTGTTTACATGGGGTCTGGCTATCCGTGACTTCGGGCGGAGGTGTTCGCACTTTACCCGACTTCGGGGTTGGATTCTTTGCTTAGGCCAGGTCCTTCATCATTATTTTTCAATGTGATATTCAGGTTCACTTTTATATATTATGTAACTCCTGCTCTGGGTACATGTGTAGAACGTTTTACAGATTGTTTCTCAGCTGTTGTTCCTTTTCTAAAATAAAATATTTGAAAAAAAAAAATAGTAATCGGGCCTAGTCTGGGTTTGTGCGTGTGAGGTACACCGTTTTGTAAAATTTTTTCTATTCCGCTATTCAATATACACCCTTTTGGAGAGTAAAAAAATTAAATTACGGCATAGTCTGTATCGGTACGTGTGAGATACACCTTTTAAATTTGTTTGGCACATCTCCTTCCACCGCCGAGTATTGCAGGGTGCTTCAGTTTGCCTCCTGTTCCGAACTCCTCCTACTCCTCTTCCTCATCCTCCCTTTTGGGTAAAAAAAATTGTAATCGGGGCCTAGTCTGTGTTTGTACGTGTGAGATACACCGTTTTATATCCTTTTTTCTATTCCGCTATTCAATATACACCCTTTTGGGCTGAAAAAAATTAAATTGCGGCATAGTTTGCATATTTGACTGTGAGATACACCCGTTCGATACTGTTGTTGTTTTGTTCCGCTATTCAATAAACACCTTTCTAGGGCAAGATCATAAATTACAGAAATATGAGGAGACCGTCAAATAGGGGCTGTGGCCTGGGTCGTGGTGCTGCTGGTAGAGCTCCTGTTGCAACGAGAGGACGTGGTCGATCTGTGCCAGCTACACGCACAAGTGAAACACCTTCCTCAAGTGTGAGTAGGCGACAGAACCTGCAGCAGTATTTGGTAGGGCATCATGCGCCTCTACAAGTGTTGAGGCCAAAACAAGTAGAGGCGATAGTAGATTGGTTTGCTGCTGACAGTGCCTCCAGTTCCTTCACATTGTCTCCCACCCAGTCTACTGCAGAAAGGTCAGAGTTGGCACCTGCAGCCGATGTCCAACCGTCTTTCACCTCACCCCCTTGCAAATCAGGCAAGCAGTCTGAGCCCCAAGTCATGCAGCAGTCTCTTCTTCTTTTTGATGACTCTGTCAGCAGGGTTTCCCAGGGCCATCCACCTAGCCCTGCCCCAGAAGTGGAAGAGATTGAGTGCAGCGATGCCCAACCACTTATTTCTCAAGATGAGTACATGGAAGGACCATCGCAGCATGTCTCCGATGATGACAAAATGCAGGTGCCAACTGCTGCGGCACTCAGAATTGTGGAGACCGACAAGGAGGACAGGGGTGAAGACTGGGTGGAAGATGATGTGGAGGACGATGAGGTCCTCGACCCCACATGGAATGAAGGTCATGCAGGTGACCTGAGTAGTTTGGAGGAAGAGGCGGTGGTCGCACAGAGCCACCAGCACAGCAGAAGAGGGAGCAGGGTGCAGAAGCGGAGCGGCCGTGCCCTAGACACTACGCCTGCTACTGCTCAACGCAGCAAGGGACCGAGCGCACCAAAGCCAGCTCAAAGGAGTTCTCTAGCGTGAAAGTTCTTCAGAAAATGTGCTGATGACAGGACACGAGTGGTTTACCCAATGTGCAATCAGAGCCTGAAGCGAGGCAAAAACCTTCTCAACCTGAGCACAACCTGCATGATCATGCATCTAAGTGCAAATCACGAGCTGCAGTGGAGTAGACACCTTCAAAGCCAAGAAAGATCTCTGGCTCCTCCTGCTTCCTCTTCTGCTGCAGTCTCGGCCTCTTCATCCACCTCTGTAGTGATACCGGCCCCTGCCACCCCGCAAACAGACGATCTGTCAGCAACACCACCACCTGGGTCACCTACCATCTCCACAATGTCCCGTGGAAGCGTTCAGCTTTCCATCTCCCAAACACTTGAGAGGAAGAGGAAGTACCCCCCTACCCACCCGCGATCCCTGGGCCTGAATGCCAGCATTTCAAAATTCTTGGCCTTTGAAATGCTGTCATTCCGTCTGGTGGAGATGCACAGTTTTAAATGCCTTATGTCAGTGGCTGTCCCACAGTACGTCGTGCCCAGCCGCCACTACTTTTTCAGGCAAGCCATCCCTTCCCTGCACAACCAAGTGGGGGAAAAAATTCGGCCTTCCCGCTCACCGCCTCATATGTGACGTGCCCACAAGGTGGAACTCCACCTTGCACATGCTGGAAAGACTGTGTGAGCAGCAGCAGGCCATAGTGGAGTTTCAGCTGCAGCACGCACGCGTGAGTCGCTCTGTGGAACAGCACCACTTCACCACCAATAACTGGGCCTCCATGCGGGACCTGTGTGCCTTGTTGCGCTGTTTTGAGTACTCCACCAACATGGCCAGTGCCGATGACGCCGTTGTCAGCTTAACTATCCCACTTCTATGCCTCCTTCAAAAAAACGATTCGGGCGATGATGGAAGAGGATGTGGCACAGGATGAGGAGGAGGAGAATGAAGAGGTAACATTTCCAAGGCTTTCAGGGCAGTCATTCGCAAGGGGCTCCGAGGGTGGGTTCCTGCACACGCAAACGCCAGGGACACAATTGTCCAGCAGGGGCACAGTTCTGGAGGATGAGGAGGATGAGGAGGAGGAGATGGAGGAGGAGATGGAACCATGTTCACAGCAGGGTGGCACCCAGGCCAGCTCATGGCCATCAATTGTGCGGGGGGGATACAGAGGACACAGATGATACACCTCCCACAGAGGACAGCCTTTCGTTGCCTCTGGGCAGCCTGGCACACATGAGCGATTACATGCTGCAGTGTCTCCACAACGACCGCAGAGTTGCCCACATTCTAACTTGTGCTGATTACTGGATGGCCACGCTGCTGTATCCCTGTTAAAAGGACAACGTACCGTCCTTAATTCACTCACTGGAGCGTGATCGCAAGATGCACGAGTACAAGCTGGTAGACGCGATGCTGCTGGCATTCCCACCTGACAGCGGGGCCACAGTAGAAGCACAAGGCCAAGGCAGAGGAGGAAGAGGAAGAGGTCGCCAACGCAACCAGGGCACCGCCAGCACCTCAGAAGGCAGGGTTAGCATGGCCGAAATGTGGAAAAGCTTTGTCAGCACGCCACAACAAACAGCAGCACCAGCAGCTCATATGGAACGTCTTAGCAGGAGGCAGCATTTCACCAACATGGTGGAGCAGTATGTGTGCACACGCCTACATGTAGTGAATGACGGGTCTGCCCCCTTCAACTTCTGGGTCTCCGAATTGGGCACATGGCCTGAGCTTGCCCTTTACGCCTTGGAGGTGCTGGCGTGCCCTGCAGCCAGTGTATTATCTGAACGTGTATTTAGCACGGCTTTGGGCGTTATCACAGACAAGTCTGTCCAGAGACAATGTGGACAAGCTCACGTTCATTAAAATGAACCAGGCATGGATCCCACAGGACTTTTCTGTACCTTGTGCAGAATAGAGATGGATACCGACCTTACCCAGCCATTGTTATATTTTTGATCTTTCTCATTCTTTTGGGGTGTACCCTAATTTAAAATGACTGAAAAAAAGCAGTGTTGGCTACCTCGTCCCCCTCCACCGCCGATTCCACCTACACTGCCACATCCACCGCCACCTCAACCTCCCTCCTACTCCATATGGGCCTCGTCCTTCACAGATGAAGAAAATTGTTTTATTTTTCTGTTTTTTTTGTTGTTTTAAGTTGTTTCCCTATCCACATTTGTTTGCAGAGCACTTGCCATGCTCTTAACTATGTTTTGCTGCAATTTGCAGCACTCTAGCCCTTTCCATTGGTGTTTAAGAGCCATTTTAGTGCCTGAAAGTTCGGGTCCCCATTGACTTCAATGGGGTTCGGTGTCCGGGTAAAGTTCGGAAAAAGTCCGGGACACGGACCCGGACTTTTTTTTTCAAGTTCGGCCGAACCCGCCAAACACGGACATCCAGGTGTCCGCTCAACTCTAATCGTAACCCCTTTCGTTTTACCCTTGTTATTAGTGGCATGGTATACTGTAGGAAAGTTATGATTACTCAGTTTAGGAACTTTGTCTATTTTAAAGTGTGTTTCTTGCAAGAACACCACATCTGCATGTTGTTTTTTCATGTATGTAAAGAGTTGCGATCTCTTTTCGGGAATATTAAGTCCCTTTGCATTTAAGGAAACTAGTTTGAGGTTAGGACAAGTTTTATTGGATTTTGGTTTAGCCATATTGTGTGGGAGGGAGGGGAGGAGAAGTAACACACACGAGGGGGGAAAAAAAAAGTGGGTGGGTGAGCTCCTACTGATAAGAGGAGTGAGGGGGGGAAAAAGGAACGTAAGGTGGAGAGATGAGGGAAGGAATCAGGTGGGTAGTAATGCTGTAGCGCAGCAAGGGAAATGAAGATTATGTCAAGGGATACCATTAGTTGAATGTGTATGGGGGAGTGGGTATATCCGACCGCGAGTATAGACCTGCTAACTCGCCTATGAACAGGTATACGTGTGAGATGTCGGGTAGGTTCAGCACCTAAGTTCAGTTGACGAGGAATGCTTGTCAAAATATGAGAGATGATGCATGTGTTAGGACTGTGACGCACCGGGGTTCTTTAGGTGAGAAGTGAACAGGGATTAATGAAGAGTAGTTTTGATGGGTTGATTGAGATGTAGGATTAATGTAGATTAATGGGATTGGAGTGGAATCAGGATGTCAATAGTTGAAATTTTACCAAGGGTGAGAGGGTGATCAGATATGGAGGAATTAGAGGGAGTTGTTAAATTCTTTATACATATGAGGTAAGACATGTACCGGATAAGTTGTTCGCATTTACCTGCAACCAGAAGTTCCAGTTGAATTGCAAATTGTGATGATTCTGTTTTTTCTCGGGTTTATCTAAAACGAAACATAGTCAATAGAGTTGCATAAGGAATTAAACCAAAGCTAAAGACTGTCAGTCAAAAGGATATAAACAACAAGTACATTATGCGTGTATTGAATGAGAAGTGGGCACAATGAGACCAGTGCACGCAGCAAAAAAACAAAACAAAAACAAAAAAAAAAGGGAGGGGGGGGGGGGGGGGAGAGGTAAAAAGGCAAACGGAATGTTGCTATTCCAGGCAGGTCTATCATTACAAAAAAATACATATAAGTGTATATGTGCGCCAAGGTAGACTTCACCTGAGCAATTTTAAACCTGGGAATGGCGGTAGGAAAAAAAAAAAATTGTCAGGGTAGTTTATGGCAAGCGTGATTGCATGCTGGGTAGGAAAAAAAAAAAGAAGAAGAAAAAAAAAAAGGGGGGGGGGGATGAAGAAAAAAAAACTGCTTCCCAGTCCTTCTGAAGATTTCTGCTCAGATTTTCTCATTCTCCTCCATCTTCTCCTGTGCCTTGTTAATGGTATTTAACTGTATTCACTGTCCGAACGGTAGGCTTCAGAGGAGGTTCAGTTGGTCATAAATAAGTAGTCAGTAAGGGTCGCAAAGCATAGCAGGTGGAGGTAAAGACTTTAAAAAGACTTGCTTTCCTGTACTATGTATTTGGTGAATCCGAGAAGTGTGTATTACAGTCGCCTTCATGAAGATCCGAGAAAGGGGCTGAATTGGTGTAAACAAGAGTAACAGAGTAACAGTGGCTGGCGGTGTTGTAATTAGGATGAGGTGCCTTTTTCATTATCCCCATTCGGTAAGGAGAGTTAAAGTCAAGTTCAGGATGTTTCAGAAAGATATAACTATAATAAGTGGTAGACTTATCACTCATGTCTAGCTTTGCGGTGGGCCGGTGATGACGGCACACTGCCTCTTCCAGGCGAGCATCTGTTCGCTGGCGGTGGGGATTCATGTTGGTTCGGCCTACGCCTTCTGGAATTAGAAGAGCTCCTGTGTTGATGTGAATCCATTGGTTCAGCTTCCTGAATGTGGGGGAGTCTGACGTCTGCATACCAATTTGGCAGGTCGATCAAGGGGATTCGCAGGGCTTCGCAGAAAGAATGCAGATCTTCAGGCCCTCTCAGTGAAGACATCCTGCCTGTGTGACCCGCGACGAGGCAAAATGGAAACTTCCATTTATATGGTATCTCCCATTCTCTTAAGATGTCTAGTAAGGGTCTCAGGTTTTTGTGCTGTTGTAGCGTGATTGGGGAGAGATCTTGAAAAAGCTTTATTTCTGCCTCATGGTATTGAATAGGACCTCTTTGCCACGCTCTGGATAGGATTTCCTCTTTAATTCTGAAATTCACAATGCAACATATGACGTCCCTTGGAGGATCTGTATCACGTCCTTTTGACCTAAGAGCTCTGTGTAGCCGCTCATATTCTATATTGGCCTCAGGGGGTCTGACTAATAGGTCATTAAAAAGGGCGGTCACAACATGGCGTAGATTTCCTTGTTCAACTGACTCTGGTAGACCCCGTACTCTGATATTATGGCGCCTGCCCCTGTTGTCCAAATCTTCAAGGTGTCTATGTATTTCCCTGAGGTATTGAGTATGGATGTCATCGGGATTTCTCATTTCTTGGATAGAGGTTTCATGGCAAGCTGTGGTCTCTTCCACCGTCTCCACTCTGGAGGTGATGGCTTGAATGTCTTTTTTTAAGGTCAGAGATAGCTGCAGAAATTGCTGCAGATAGAGTCTCTTTGATGTCACCCGCTACCGCTTTCAGATCGTCTAAGCTTGGAGTGGCAGCTTGGGGTGGTTGTGCAAGTGCTTGGGTATAAGAAAGAATTCCACTATGTTCTGGATGGCGTGTATCACTGGGTAGTTGTGATGCGTTCTCCATATCTCTGGACTGTGATTTAAAGATTTCAGGAATGCTGCGCCCTTGCTGTGGTGCGTTGTTTAGGGCAGTGGTTCTCAACTCCGGTCCTCGGGACCCACCAACAGGCCAGGTTTGCAAGATAACTAAATTACATCACAGGTGATCTCATTTGCTGCTCAGTGATTGCAGTATTCTAGTCTGCATCCCCCAAGGTAATACTTAAAATCTGGCCTGTTAGTGGGTCCCGAGGACCGGAATTGAGAACCACTGGTTTAGGTGAGAGCGGGAGCGTGTGGCTGAGCTGCTGCGATCAGGCTTCCACATTATATGTTTGCAAGATCCCTGTATACAGCTTATAGTGAACCCCTGTGCATCAGGGCAAGAGTTTTAGGCAGCCATCATCATGAATATAAGCGCACTAAAACAAAAAGCAGTTTGCGAGTGCACCAGGATGAATAGTTAGAATGCTTGAGTGCATGGAAGTGGGCTAGGTATTGAATACTGACTGAGTTTGCTAGAGTGTGCACTTCACTCAGTAACCGAGTAGGTTGTGTTTTAGCCTGGCTTTATGTGCTGGCCTCAGCTGAAGTTAAGGAGCCCAGGTGAGGGGAAGCTGCTGTCTCTGAGTGTGGAGGGTCCGGTGTGCTTGTAGTGATAGCAGGGCTTACCAGGCGTCTCTGGCGGGGTCGCCTTGTTCTTTAGGCGAGGCCGCGGCTTCTGGCAGTGGGTAGGCCTCGCACTCTGTGCAGGAAGGATCTTCTCTCTTTTCCTCTGAAATGGATGGCTGTCAGCCCGGTCGAGCAGGGCCCCTCTTGGGGGGCTGATCGAGGATGCAGGGGTGCGGATCTGTACGCTTGTATGCTTGTGGATGGGTACGGCTGCTTTAGGAAAGGCCGCGGCTTCCGCCTATAGTTAGGCCGCACCGCCTCACGGGGGCCGATCGGACCGCTTGTCACAGCACAAATCCCACTGGAGTGTTGGGCAAGTGTTGTGGCTAGTGGTAGTGCAATTATATTGCACTCTATGGCTTTAAAGATGAAGGATGGCTGCAGATTAGATTAGGCAGCTCAGAGCTCTTGTATCTTGCGTCCTCCTTCATCGGCTTCCGGTCACGCCCCCGAGCTTCTTGAGCATGATGATCTGTATGACCAAGAGGAATGTTTAGATGAATTTGATCTGTGTGATCCAGTTTCTTGCAAATGGGAGATACGGAGTTCCGCTTTATCTTTAGCACGCAGCACCATGGCGTCTCTTTGTCTGTCTATTGATTCTGCCTTGCTCAGTTCTGAAAGGGCTTCATCATTATTAGCATCTTTTAGAAAGGTTATATACCTTGTGGACAGTCTCTTGTATCTTTCATGAGCTGTGTTCAGCTGCCTGATGGCAACTTGTAAGCTTGTGGCATCACCAGAGGATTTAAGTCCTGACATGAGGGAGGAAACTCGTTCCCATAGCTCTTCCAGGTTATCGCATAGCTCGTCTTTTGTGGTTTGATAGTTTTCCCTGACCTTTATTGTCGGTTTGAGGGAGCGTCTTGGTCGCACGACTTGGTCTACTGGAAGTGTGGGTTCTACTTCCTGTTCTTCGTAGTGATCAGTATCAGGTTGTATTAGCTTAGTTTCATCACTGGGGAACTATGCAATGTCCTTTTCTGCCATTTTTATTTAAGGTGCGCTGTCTCTTTAAGAAAAAAAACTTCTGCCAGGGCTTAGATGATTCATATGAAAGCAAACAAAACCCTGTGTTTTGTTTGCTTTCATATGAATCATCTAAGCCCTGGGGGAGATCATTTGAGAGAGCAGGAAAGAGGTTGCTGACAGTCCAAGAGCCCGCTGAATATTTAAATATCGATTATCCAGACCTTTGTAGTGAGGATCATTTTGGGATGGTAAGAGGCTGTGTTGTTGGGTGAATGGTGGTGTGCGATAATGGCACAAACCTCCTGTCCCCCCTTAGACAGGGAAAGTTGACATATGTGCCATGCCTGGCAAATGTCCTCAATTTGGTGGTGCAGAATTTCTTAAGCAGGTAACCAGGGTTGATAAATATGCTAAAGCAGGCCAGAAGAGTCTGTAGCCATTTCAGGCGGTCATACACACAGCCAGTGCTCGGTCGGCTAAAATTCAGCAGGAATTCCACCTGCCTTTAAACTGCCTGATTTGTGACATGCCCACCAGGTGGAACACAACTTTGGCAATGCTGCAGCAGCTGCACATTCAGAGGGCCGTCAATGAGTACGGCTGTGTCAGTATGGCACAACGACAGGCTCTGCTTTTCTCACCACGTCAATGGCTGCTGATAAGGGATGCATGCACTGTACTGTCACCATTTAAGGAGGCAACAAGGATGGTGAGCCATTACAATGCATGCATCACCCCTGTTGTGTTCCTGCTGAAGCAGACTCTGCGTGGCATTAGGGACATGGCACTCGAGACAGAGCTGAAGAGGAGGACTTCCTTTCATTTCAAGGCCCGCTTTATGCAGACACATTTCTTGCGATGCCACACAATACACAAGAGAAGGAGGAGGAGGATTCTGGCAGTTTTGGAGGCATTGAAGCAGAGGAAAACATACGTCAACCCTTAAGCGATGGCTTCCCATACCCAGAACCCCCTGAGTGTAGTAGGTAGCTGGAAGGAAGCAGTTCCAGATACTGTATCCTCAGTGACCCAGAGAAGTCTGCTTCTCATGCCTCCACAAATTTGCAGTGCATTCTTCAAAGCTTGTGAAAGGACCTGAGAATATGTGGCATCAAAGGCAAGAATCACTATTGTTTGGCAACCCTCCTTGACAACTGTTACAAGGGGAAAGTCTCAGAACTCATCTGGCTCCCACAGAGAGAGCAGAAGATGAAGTCTCTTGAGGACACCTTAAAGAGGAGTTTATGTA
The DNA here is from genome assembly GCF_965119305.1 of Pelophylax lessonae. Taxonomy (NCBI): domain Eukaryota; kingdom Metazoa; phylum Chordata; class Amphibia; order Anura; family Ranidae; genus Pelophylax; species Pelophylax lessonae. The sequence continues at coordinate 85,660,979 of NC_138770.1, read as the reverse complement.
ACACCTTTCTAGACTCTGGTAGGTTACAGTCTCATGGAAAACATAGTTTTGGGGCTTCTGCTGGTCAAGAGAGGAGCAGTGGAAAAGGGGGCCACCTTAGTGATGCATTTCAACATTTTCTTTGTCCTCAATGCTAAGGGATTTCAGCTTTCACATCCCATCGGCAACGTCTGCATCATATAGTGGGATATTATCTAGGGGCGAAAAAATAGCTTTCCAATTGATGATCCACTGGGTTACTGGGTCATGAGAATAGACCACTGGCCAGAACTTACCCAGTATGCAATTGAGCTGCTGGGCTGACCTGCATCCAGCTTGTTTTCCGAATGAGCATCTGGCATTTATCTAAATTAATAAGTCCTGGATTTGGTCCTGGCAGCAGCTATCAAGCCCCTGATGTCAATGTCGCTGATTAAGTGCTTTCTGGATCTGTCTAGGCTGCCTAGCTTTGTGGGTGTTGATTAAATCTGGAGGAAAATTTTGGTGTTGGATTCATGGGCACAATTACCACCCAAGGACCAATTTTTATTGCACCTGTTCAACAGTTGCATATCATTTAAAATTTTGACAGCAAGGCCATATCTTGTGTTTATCAGGAGTACCTCTATAGGGTTATGGTGTGAAGGCACCACCGACACCCAAAGACCAATTTTGTCCGCCACTGTTTAGCTGCGACATATCATTTAGATTTTTGACAGCAAGGCCAATTCTTGCTTTCATCAAGAGTACCTCTATAGGCTTATGGTTTATGGGCATCACAAACAAACAAAGCCCAATTTTTCCGCACCTGTTACTTCTATCCAAAGTCTCAGAAAGAGACACCAAAATTAATTTAAAAAATCTGTAAACTTGCTCAACAGGCACTAAATTGTGGCCTCATCATACAGATTGGCTCCACAAGCTGTTGTTTATAAAATAAAGAAAGCTTGCAGGAAAAATGTCATTTTTATGGCTTTATAAACATAATTTCTGCTGCAGCAGGTTTCATACATGGTACAGATGTGCCACTTTACGGGCAGACTAAGGGGATCCCCAGGCACCATATTTAACATTTTTTATTTTTTTTGTTATTTCCCATTTGTATGGTTTCACTTTAGGAATCGGTAAATCACTGCTCATTTAACCACTTGCCTACCACTCACATGGAGCGTACTGCGGCAAAGTGGTTCGTTATCGTCCAGCGATGTAGACCTACGTTGCTGGACTCCTCCCCTTGTGGGCAGCGCGCGCTCTGCCGGAGGCTCGCTCCCGCTGTATTCAGACACAGTGGGAGTCGGGCCAGGGGAGGAGAGGCGTTGATCGAGTGAGGAGATCCGCCCGCTTGTGTAAACAAAACGGGCGGATCTCCTATGTGACAGGCAGTCACAGATTACAGGATTCAGCATAGCTGAACCTGCGATCTGTCCCTGTGTCACTCAGTCACCTCCCCCCACACACGTTAGTAAACACCAGGCATACACTTAACCCCTAGATCACCAATAAAGTTAACCCCTTCCCTGCCAGTGTCATTATTACAGTAACAGTGCATATGTATAGCACTGATTACTGTAGTAATGTCACTGGTACCCCCAAAAGTGTCAAAAATGTCAGTTAGGGGTCCGATCTGTCCGCAAAAAAAATCGCAGATCGCCGCCAGATCGCCGCCATTACTAGTTAAAAAAAAACAATAAAAATGACATAAATTTCCCGTAGTTAGTAAACGCAATAACTTTTGCACAAACCAATCCAAATATGCTTATTGCTATTTGTTTTTACCAAAAATATGTAGCAGAAAACAAATTGGCCTAAAATGTTAAAAAATTTTGATTTTTACATTTTTTTTTGGGGGGGGGATTTCATATAAAAAAATGTGAAAAATATTGTTATTTTTTCAAAATTGTCACTCTTTTTTTGTTTATAGCGCAAAAAGTAAAAATCGCACAGGGGATCAAAGACCACCAAAAGAAAGCTCTATTTGTGGGGGGGGGGGGGGGGACATAAATTTAATTTGGGTACAGCATCGCACGACTGCGCAATAGTCCGTTAACTCCCTGGAGGTATGATTCTTTCAGATTTTAGGTGCTGAAAGCGGTACCATTATTTTGCTTGCAATTCTGGAGAATGAGCAGCCCAAACCAACTATTTACTAATGATTTCTTTTTACCGTGTGTTCTTCTTTATAACATCCCGAGTATGATAAAGTTTGAAACACAAAATACTAAATTATAATATAATAAATAACTATAAAATAATAATATAATAATAACACTTTTTTTTTCCAAAAAATAACACTTTTTATTCAATAAATGATAGTAAATCATGTAATCAAAAACACTGACATTTTTTTTTTGTCAAACAAGGATGCAATATATTTTTTTTTTTCCCAAAAAGGATGCAATATTACTCTTCATACCGCTTCAATAAACGTCCCGGGTGTGGAAAATTTTGAAACAGGGTACAGCGCAAAGTCCAACATCACAGTCTGGACAGTAGTACCGCGTTTCCTTTCTTATTTTCCGCCCGGTGTCGTCGTGCTTGGAACAGCACACCACACACATTCTTGTGGGTGCAGTCTTCTTCTCCGTCGGTGGAATGAGGTCCATAAAATGACGACCGGTCAGTCGTTCGGGGTTCACGACACCAGCAGCACGGCGTCCGGATCCACTTACTGTTGGTGTCTGGTGCCTGAGAAAAATCAGCTCCGCAATTTTCCACACAAAGTCCGCATGGATAACAGGCCGGTCACTTTTCTTTTTTAGCAGAATGAAGGCATTCCACAAACACTGCTCCAGGAGGTGTCTGAAAAATTTTTTATAGTATTTTTTCTGCTGTTTCCGCATTGCTGGATAGAAAGTCATGGCCTGGTCAGCTCTGTCCACACCTCCCATGGTGTTATTATAATCCAGGGCCAGTTGCGGTTTCAGCACATCTTTTCCCCCTTTTGTATGGACCATGACAGTGGCGGTGTTATGGATGGTGCTCATCAGGCACACATCTTTTTTGTCGCGCCATCTAAGTGCCAACATTTTTCCTTTCTGCCAGGCAACTAACTCTCCGGGCTTGAGTTTTTTGTTGGCAAAGCTGGAGGGCATGTCACGCCGGTTTGCTCTGACGGTCCCATACGCATCCGTCTTATGCTGTAGGAGGAACTCAAACAGTTCTGGGGACGTATAAAAATTGTCTGTAGTGACACAGTACCCCTGATCCAGCAGAGGCTCAATCAGCGTCAGAACAGAAGCAGTTGCCATCCCATAGCTGCTGAACCTTGGGTTGAACTTGGTTCCTCTTCCGGTATATAGGACCGAGTTCCAAATATAGCCAGAGCTGGATTCACACAGCATAAAAGATTTGATTCCAAAGCGTGCTTGCTTGGACGCAATATATTGGATCCAGCTAAGTCTCCCTTTATATGCCATAAGACTTTCGTCAATGCAAATATCTCTTTCTGGGACATAGGACCGCTGGAAGTTTTTCAAAATTAATTCATAAATGTCCCAGATCTTTTTCAGCTTCGTAGCCAGATGAGAAGTCTCATCAAAATCCTCATTGTTGGCAAAGTGCAAATATCGCATAATAAGGGAAAATTTGTACTCCGACATAATGGTTCCAAAAAAAGGTGTGGCCAATAATTTGTTTGTGGTCCAATACCACTTCTGCAGGGGTTTCCCCACCACTCCCTGCAGAATAATAAGGCCCAGGAATCTCCAGATATCCGCACTGGTAACGGGTTCCCACATCCTGCTCCTGGAAAACCGCCGATGTGCTGCGGCTTGTTGTTCCTGGTACCGGTTGGTCTCCACAACAATTTTTTCGATGACCTCATCAGTCAAAAAAAGCTGCAGATACGCCAAGGGGTTATCCTCCTCAACATCAACTTTGAGACCAGGCGTTCCGGTAAACGGGAACCTTGGGGGTGCTACGTGCTCCGTACCGCAGTCGATCACGCACCAAGTACGCACATCGCTCGGCCCATCATCATCACTAAACTCACTTTCAGCATCGGATGACGAGCTTCCCCATGAATCGCTGTCACTCCACTCTCCGTGCGATTCGGGATCGCTGTCGCTATCGCCCAGCAGGTCATACACCGCTTTTGATGTTGCGGCACGCTTGCTTGAGGCCATGGTCGCTCTGCAATGATCCAAATACAATGTATGGGAATAATGCAGGAAGTGCAATGGAGAAAGCACTGGGGGGCAATCAAAGGTCACTTTATTATATTTTGGGAATGTAATCCAATAGGATTACAGTGTATCAGTGTGTTTGGTGTTATACTTTTTGAATTTGCCGCCGGTTCCACCCCCCGGCGGACGTCACGTCGCCGGAGACGGAAGCCGGGGCTGACAGACGATCGAGAGGAAGATCCGCCGCCGCACACCACCGAGATACATCGCTGGATCCCGGAGAAAAGGTAAGTGAAACCTCCACCAGGATCCAGCGATCTTCCTAGCGCTACCCCGAGTGTGACTCGGGGTTACCGCTTTTGGCTCAAAAATCTTACCCCGAGTCACACTCGGGAATACCGCTAGGAAGGTTAAAGTAATGCAGTGCCGAATAGCAAAATATGGCCTGGTCAGGAATGGGGTAAAATCTTGCAGTCTTAAAAATACGCTCATTGAGAATTTTTTTGTCAAAGACATGTAGCTAAATACATTTTGGCCTAAATATATGACAAATATTGAACATATTGGATATTTTTTAACTGTCAAAGTAGAAAAATATTGTTATTTTTTCAAAATTGTCGCATTTTTTTATTAATATCGCAAAAAATGAAAAGCGCAGAGGTGATCAAATACCACCAAAAGAAAGCCCTGTTTGTGGGGAAAAAAGGACATAAATTTCGATTGGGTACGGTGTTGCATGACCGCGCAATTGTCAGTTAAAGTCGCACAGTGCCAAATCACAAAAAGTGGCCTGGACGTAAAGCAGGAAAATCCTCCGGTGGTAAAGTGGTTAAAAACTATGTTTTTTACAAACTTTTTTTTCTTCAATCTCTGAAAGACTGTCTAGGCTGCCTAGCTTTGTGGGTGTTGATTTCACTTGAAAGACTTTTTTTGGTTAGGTTTAATGGGCACAATTAACGCTTAAGGACCAATTTTCTGCACCTGTTTGACAAGTGCATATAATTTAAATTTTTGGCAGCAATGCCAATTCTTGCATTTATCAAGAGTACCTCTATATGGTTACACTGTGAAGGCACCACTGACACCCAAAGACCAATTTTTCTGCACCTGTTTAACAGTTGCATATCATTACAATTTTTGACAGCAAAGCAAATTCTTGCATTCATCAAGAAAACCTCCATAGGGTTATGGTGTGAAGGCACCACCGACATCCAAAGACCAATTTTTTTGCACCTGTTTGACAGGTGCATATCAATTACATTTTTGACAGCAGGACCAACTTTTGCTTTCATCAAGACTACCTCTTTGGGTTATGGTGTGAAGGCACCACAAACACCCAAAGAATAATTTTTCTGCCACTGTTTAGACCAGTGGTTCTCAAATCCGGTCCTCGGGACCCACTAACAGGCCAGATTTTAAGTATTACCTTGGGGGATGCAGACTAGAATACTGCAATCACTGAGAAGCAAATGAGATCACCTGTGATGTAATTTAGTTATCTTGCAAACCTGGCCTGTTGGTGGGTCCCGAGGACCGGATTTGAGAACCACTGGTTTAGACAGGGCATATTTTTTCAATCTTTGACAGCAAGGCCAATTCTTGCTTTTATCAAGAGTACCTCTATAGGGTTACTGTGTGAAGGCACCACCAACACCAAAAAAAAAACTATTTTTCTGCACTTGTTTAAAAAGAGCATATCAATTAAATTTTTGACAGCAAGGCCAATTCTTGATTTCATCAAGAGAATTTCTATAGAGTTACAGTGGGAAGGCACCACAAACACAAAGTCAACTTTTTCCACACCAGTTACTTCAATCCAAAGTCTGCGAAAGAGACACCAGAATTAATTTTAAAAATCTGGAATCTTGTTCAGATTTCACTAAGTAGTGTCCTCATCCTAGAGACTGGCTTCCCCCATTTTTTTGGCTTTATAAATGTCATTATTGCTGCAGCAGGTTCTATACAGGATATGGATGTTCCACTTTATGGTCAGACTAAGGGGACCCCCAGGCACTATATTTAAAGTATTTTTTCATTTTTATTGTTATTTCTCATTTGTATGGTTTCACTTTAAGCATCAGTAAATCACTGGTCATTTAAAAATGATGTTTTTTACAAACTTTTTTTCATTGATACATCTCCCTCAGGGCAATACCCGGACCCAAAAACCATTGTATGCCAGATTACTTGCATATAAGCCTTCAAAATGGGCACACATTTTTCCAGTTTGGGTACCATAAACTTTAATGGGGTTTATTATTCTGTTTCTGAACCTTTGCGAGGTACAAAAGTTCTGCCGCAAACCGAAACGGGGGTCATTCGGCTCATGTCTACTTCTATGTTGTTCATCCAATAGTGTAGCCCAAATACCTGGTTTCTTCTAAACTAATGGCACGCTTTTTAGGATTTGCCGAAAACCTTCCTTCAAGAGGGAATCCAAGACAGCCTGGACATGGGGCAAGTGAGACTCCCAGTCAGTGCTATATATTATGACGTTATCTAGATATTCTTCTGCATACTGTCTATGAAGTTTTAAGGTCCTGTCCATCACCCTCTGAAATGTCACAGTGGCATTTTATAATTCAAAAGGCTTCTTTTTATATTGAAACAAACCCTCAGGGGGTGACAAAGGCAGACTTTTTTTTTGGTGCTTTTAGTCAGGGAGATTTGCCAATATCCTTTTGTCAAGTCCAAAGTGGTCAGATACCAGACTTTCCCAAGTCTGTCTGTGAGCTTGTATACCCTAAGCATAGGGTAGGTGTCAAATTGTGTCACTGAATTAAGCTTTTGGAAGTCATTATAAAATCTCCAACTACCATCTGGTTTTGGGACTAAAACTTCATAGGGACCCTGCTACTAGGGATGATCGAACTTTTGAAAAGTTCGGTTCGGCCAGAACATCCGAACTTCCCGAAAGTTCGGCCCGGATTTCAGAACCCCATTGAAATCAACGGGACCCGAACTTCGGTAATCAAAAAACACAATTTTTAAGCCCTAAAACCCAATAAATGCCCCTAAAAGTCCCTAGGGTTCTGGGTCATGCCTCATTAACTATTAATCACACAAAAAAAGTTCTTAAAAATTGTCCTTTTTGATAAAAAAAGGCAATTATTGAAAAAAAAAAAGAGAGATTTTTTGATTTTGAATTTAGAACTTTGGATTTAGTATCTGGGGGGTCTAAAAAGTGTACATGTGAAGTTTCAGCTCTGTAGCATGTCCAGAACCATAAAAAAATGGATTGTTTGTATTAGAACACTTTCAGCTCAGGGGGTTAGCTTCTCTTCTCGGTTTTCACACCTTGCCGGTTTCAAAGCAGGCATTTTTTTGGGTTCTTTGCAGTCAGGAAAAACATCTGAACTTGTGTATAGTGGTACTGTGCACAAGTTCTGATGTTTTGCCTGCCTCCAAAAACCCCCAAAAAATGCCAGCAAAAACACACCTGGGCATTTTTTTTGGACGCTAGCGGTTTTTTTTGGCATTTTTTGGGGTTCTTTTGAGGCAGGCAAAACATCTGAACTTTTGTATAGTGGTATATATACACACATAATTATATGTATATAGACACCTAGCCATATATAGGTGTGATAGTAGCAGAAATATATTACTATAAATGATTTCATTAGCGCAAGCATATATTTCTGCTACTATCACACCTATATATGTCTAGGTGTGTATATAAATATATGTATGTGTGTATATACACCACTATACACAAGTTCTGATGTTTTGCCTGCCTCCAAAAACCCCCAAAAAATGCCAGCAAAAACACACCTGGGCATTTTTTTTTTTTTTGACGCTAGCGTTTTTTTGGCATTATTTGGGGTTCTTTTGAGGCAGGCAAAACATCTGAACTTGTGTATAGTGGTATATATACACACATAATTATATGTATATAGACACCTAGCCATATATAGGTGTGATAGTAGCAGAAATATATTACTGTAAATGATTTCATTAGCGCAAGCATATATTTCTGCTACTATCACACCTATATATGTCTAGGGGTATATATACAGACATATATGTGTATATATACCCCCTATACACATGTTCAGATGTCATGTCTGACATCAAACATGTCCTCAAAAAAGCACTGGCAGTGGCAGCCCCTGCAGCATGAAAAATGCTTGGCTGGTGAGAAGCCATATTCCTGTCCCGAAGCAACTCAGAGAAATGATCATTTCTCTATAGCGGTCACCCTGCTGAGGAAGGGTTTTGTCACCCTTCCATAGCAGTCACTGTCAGTTAACCCTACACTACACTACGGTCCCCTTACACTTAACACTTTCCCTACAGAAACTAAATTTTTGAAGCTAACTTAAGTGTAAAGGAGCACTCTAACTACACTAGATATCCCTTTCCTCACACTAAAAATAGCTAAATGACACTTTGTAACACATTAGAACAGAACAGCATTCCGCTCTCTTCCATGTCCCGTACAAGAATGCTAGGAATTTGGTGGGGGCGATCTTATATACTGGGGGACGTATTCACTAATGATTGGTCTAGGGACCCCCTAGTCACTCCAATCACATTCCTAGCATTCTCCTGCCCCCTCAATTGGCTTTTGCTAATGGTTCTGGTCCAATCACGGACTTTTAAAGCCCATTTCCTGAAGCATTGCATTTTAGTCGGTTCTGGTTGCCGAATTCCGAACTTTTTGGGCAAAAAGTTCTAAATTCGGCCGTACCTCGAAACACCCAATGTTCGGGCCGAACCGATGGTGGACCCGAACCGTTCGATCATCCCTACCTGCCACATAGCCAGAAACATGCTTTTAACAGTGGGAACCAATAACAAGACCCTTTAATCAGGTGAGAAAGCACAAACTCGTGCCATCCTTCCCCCCGTTAAATATTCTTTGTTGGGCTTCTTGGGCCTGAACTAAGTGTTCTTTTACAATGGGTATGATCACTGCAATTCTGTCATGCATCTGAGCAATATCCCCAATGATACTTTTGTGGGGCATCTTCTAAATCTGCCAGTTTTCCTTGGCTGGGTGTCTCCCATAGAACAACTCAAATGGAGAGTACCCCGTAGAGGAATGGGGAACCTCCCTGATGGCAAACATCAAGAATGAAAGCAAAAAAGTCCCAGATTTTCCCATCTTTTTCAACATACTTTTTAACATTTTATTCAATCGTTCCACAAAGCCATTAGATTGAGTTTGGTACATGGAGGTTCGCAAATGCATCACCTTAAACAATTCGCACAATTCCTTAGTGATTTGTGACATGAATGGGGCAGTGGCAGCTGGTCAATAGGTGTCTTCTCCACCCTCCACTCCCTCATGTGACACAGCGGGCCGGAGGACTAGGACGGGAGCAGTGGAGGTGCGGTATGGGGGTGTCGGTGCGGCTCACACCTGGGTGACACCCGCAGAGAGGTGGCACCATCCCAAGGGCAGCCAAGGGTCCAGGAATCAGCCAGGACATGCCGGTGTACTGCCCAAAGTTTCAACCGGCGCCACGCTAGCCCTGAGTGAGACTCTTCAGTCTCACTCTCACTGCTGCTGCGGCTGCCTCCTGTCACAAGCCTCCTGCCCGGGATGGACAGTCAGAGCAAGAAACTCTCAAGGCAGCTGCTACACACTGTATCCTCCCCCACCCGCCGCCCAGTTGCAATAAGGGGGGTCTGTAATGAGAGGGGGTGTGTACTGAGGGGGGGGGCTGTAGTGAGTGAGAGGGGGGTCTGTAATGAGAGTGAGGGTCTGTAATGAGAGAGGAGGGGTCTGTACTGAGGGGGGTCTGTACTGATGGAGGGGTCTGTACTTATGGAGTGGTCTGTGCTGAGGGGGGGTCTGTACTTAGGGGGGGCTGTACTGATGGAGGGGTCTGTACTGAGGGGGGTCTGTACTGATGTAGGGGTCTGTACTGAAGGGGGTCTGTACTGATGGAGTGGTCTGTACTGAAGGGGGTCTGTACTGATGGAGGGGTCTGTACTGAGGGGGGTCTGTACTAATGGAGGGGTCTGTACTGATGGAGGGGTCTGTACTGAGGGGGGTCTGTACTGCTGGAGGGGTCTGTACTGAGGGGGGTCTGTACTGATGGAGGGATCTGTACTGATGGAAGGGTGTGTACTGATGAAGGGGTCTGTACTTAGGGGGTTTGTACTGATGGAGGGGTCTGTACTGAGGGGGGGTCTGTACTGATGGAGGGGTCTGTACTGATGGAGGGGTCTGTACTGAGGGGGGGGTCTGTACTGATGGAGGGATCTGTACTGATGGAGGGGTCTGTACTGATGGAGGGGTCTGTACTGAAGGGGTCTGTACTGATGGAGGGGTCTGTACTGAGGGGGGTCTGTACTGAGGGGGGTCTGTACTGATGGAGGGGTCTGTACTGATGGAGGGGTCTGTGCTGAGGGGGGTCTGTACTGATGGAGGGGTCTGTACTGATGGAGGAGTCTGTACTGAGGGGGTCTGTACTGATGGAGGGGTCTGTACTGAGGGGGGTCTGTACTGATGGAGGTGTCTGTACTGAGGGGGGTCTGTACTGATGGAGGGGTCTGTACTGATGGAGGGGTCTGTACTGAGGGGGGTCTGTACTGATGGAGGGGTCTGTACTGAGGGGGGTCTGTACTGATAGAGGGGTCTGTACTGAGGGGGATCTGCACTGATGGAGGGGTCTGTACTGAGGGGGTATGTACTGATGGAGGGGTCTGTACTGAGGGGGGTCTGTACTGATGGAGGGGTCTGTATTGAGGGGGTCTGTACTGATGGAGGGATCTGTACTGATGGAGGGGTCTGTACTGATGGAGGGGTCTGTACTGAATGGAGGGGTCTGTACTGAGGGGGGCTGTACTGATGGAGGGGTCTGTACTGAGGGGGGTCTGTACTGATGATGGGATCTGTACTGATGGAAGGGTCTGTACTGATGGAGGAGTCTGTACTCAGGGGGGGGGGGGGCTGTACTGATGGGGGGGGGGTCTGTACTGTCAGAGGGGGTCAATACTTAGTGGAGAGTGGGGTCTTTACTGATGGAGGGATCTGTACTGAGGGGGGTCTGTACTGAGGGGGGGACTCTGTACTGACAGAAGGGGGTCAATACTTAGTGGAAAGCAGGGTCTGTACTGAGGGAGGGGAGCCTGTACTGAGGGGCGACTATAGTTGGTAGATAGAGATGACACAATGTTTTATCACACCGGGTGACACCAACCCTAACGACGCCACTAGACGGAAGGTGCAGACAGCCAGGAGTCCGTTGAAAGGAGCAGAGCACCCCCGGTTCAAGGAAAACAGGCCCTGCCCGCTGCTGGCAATCATGAACATCCTACTACTGGCGTGGAAGGTAACATTTTATACACCATCATACACACCAAACCCGCAGAAAGAGATTGGGACAGGGCTAACGGGTCTCTCTCTCACCCTCCCTCTCTCTCACCCCCACCCCCTCTTTCTCTCACCCCCTTCTCTCTCTCTCACCCCACCCCCTCTTTCTCTCACCCCCTTCTCTCTCACCCCCACTCTCTCTCTCTCTCTCTCTCTCTCTCTCTCTCACCCCCCCTCTCTCTGATGTTATATCAATATATATTTTGTAATGGCAGGGTGACACCTGACAACAAGATCACTGTAAGGTGACACCGTACAGCTAATACTGACAATACCAGGGGGCGACACCACACAGGTAACACTGCCAGGGTGACACCCCCCCCCCCCCCATCACCAGCTTGCCAGGGAAGGGAGGGAATTGATCATGTAATGGCCCATACTGGAAGGAGTTTGTTACCGCTCCTGCAAAATCCTTCCAGTATGGGCCATTACATGACTATGAGCTTTCTGGGCTGTTATCAGTTAGCATTGTTCCTTGTTATCCCCATTTAGAAGGAGTTCTACTTTTTTTGTTTTGGGTAACAAACTCCTTCTAAATCAGACTTCCTCTTTTACTTTTTGGAGGCATTTGAAGAGAATGTAAAAGGTAAAATCACATACATTTTAAATGCATTCAATTAATAGGATCTCATTTACAAAATAAAATTGTTTGATTAAAATCTGTGAGTGGAGGTAAGGCCTCCTTCTCTTCTTCATAACAGGGGGAGGTGTTTTGTAGTTCATGGGGATAACAGGGAACAATGCTAACTGATAACAGTCCAGAAAGCTCATAAAGTTATCAGCTCACAAGATTCCTGGGTGCTTGAACAGCTTTTTTTTTTTTTTTTTTTTGCCAAACAAAATAAAATGCTTTTAATTGTATTTTTAGAGGAGCAAATAAGAGAAATGTATGTTAGTGTTTAAATACACTTTAACCACTTTAGGCCCAGAAGGATTTGCCCCCTTAATGACCAGGCCCTATTTTGCAATTGCGTTACTTTAACGGATAATTGCGCGGTCGTGCGACGCTGTACCCGAATAAAATTTACGTCCTTTTTTTCCCCACTAATAGAGCTTTCTTTTGGTGGTATTTAATCACCTCTGTGATTTTTTTTTTTTTTTTTTAATTTTTGTGCTATAAACAAAAAAAGAGCGACAATTGTGAAAAAAATATATATTTTTTTCACTTTCTGCTATATGACATTCCTAAAAAAAATCAACATTTTTTTTTAACATTTTAGGCCAATTTGGTTTCTGCTACATATTTTCTTACCTTGATTACTGAAGGCCCCTTTAACACTTGTGTGACCTCAAAGTCACACAATTTTTTACTGCGTTTTTCTAAGCAATGCCTATTACATTTTTCTGTTTGCGCCCCCCCCCCCAAAAAAAATTTTGAGCACCAGCCGCCACTGGAATGGGGTGCATTGGTCTGTAAGGACCTTCTTAGGGACCCCAACGTGGCTGAACACAATAAACATCTTGGCGATATTTTTAACAGAGGAGTTGTGTAAAGGAACTGCCTCAGTGTAATGTTTAACATAATCAATAATCACGAGAATATGCTGACCCCTCCCATCAGGTCTCCCTCAGAGACACTCCGCTACAATAGTTATTATTATTGCTGTTGCTGTTGATGATGATAATAATAATGATGTCTTGTAAAAAAAAGAAAAATGTAAAGCTTTATAAGCCTGAGACATGTATGTCAATATGTCATAAATAGCGACTGGGTTGTACACTAGTACGAATTCAGATGCGACGAGAGTCATCAGACAATGAAAATCACATTTTTTCAAAGGTGTCCGTTCACTTCAATGTAGATACGTTTGGCCTGATTTTGGAAAAGATTCACTTTTTGTGATTTCAGCACGATTTTGGCCCCATAAAATATGAAAACCATATCCAAGTTGCACTACATAATCTCACTGAATGTGAGATCAAAATCAGATTGCAGCAGTGTGAACCTAGGCTGTCAAAATAATGTTTTTGTACTTAATCAAAGTATGCAGATATGTAAATTTCTTTGCCAACAAAAGCAGCACTTCATGTGTCATAAATAGTTTGTAAGGGTTGAAACAGGAAAAGAATGCTGATGTACTTTCCATAATCAAAGTATGCAAATAATTTCCTTTTCTATCACAAGCTGCAGATCACATGTTGCTTTTCCAAATCTTACTGTCAACCTCTTATCAGTCTGCTCACTTGCATCAATTCTGTTATAAAAAAGGAAAGGTGTAGGGGTCTATTAATAAAAACAATTTGTTGGATGATTGGGACCACCATTAGCCAAGACTTTGATTGTTTTAATAATACAGTGATTTCCAATGATTGTCAGTGCCATCCATCGGCCATAACACCGTCTCTATCCCTTTAAGATTTTCAGGGGTGGAAACGCTGCGGGAGGGGTCTTTATACTGCCCTTGCCAAGAGAACTTAAAAGTAACTCCTCTATCAGGTTTCATATTAAAAACTGCCCTCCTGAACCTTATTCATCCCCTTGATGTATTTAATGGTTTTAATCAGGTCTCCCCTTCCCCCTCTTTCCTCCAGACTGTACATATTAGGTTCCTGAAGTCTGTCTCTACCTGTTTTATCCCCCAAAACTTTCACCCTTTTTGTAACCCGTCTCTGGACTCGTTCTATCTTATCAATATATATTTTTGTAAGTGAGGTCTCCAGAACTGGACAAAGTTTTTTTTAACCGCTTGCCGACCGCCGCACGACTATTTACTGCGGCGGTCAGCCCCTCACAGGCAAAGCGACGTAGGGCTATGTCGCTAGCCTGTGAGGCTCTAGGCGCGCTCCCTCTCCCGCTTGGTCACGGACTCTCCCGCGCGTGTGCCCGGCGGACCCGATGTCCGCCGGGCACTCGCGATCGTCCGTTACACCGGAAGAAAGGCAGGCGGCTAATGTAAACAAAGCCGCCTGTCATTCTCCCCTGTGTAAGAATGGAGATCACATGGTTCTGCTATGTAGGACCGTTGATCTCTGTTCTTACACCAGTAGCCACAGCCAATCACAGTTAGAATCACGCCCCTAGGGACACACTTAACCCTTCCCTCTCAAAAAAAAGTTAACCCCTTCACTGCCAGTGTCATTTTTACAGTAACAGTGCATATGTATAGCACTGATTACTGTAGTAATGTCACTGGTAACCCCAAAAGTGTCAAAAATGTCAGTCAAGGGTCCGATCTGTCCGCCACAATGTCGCAGTCCCGCAAAAAAAACCTGGATCGTCGCCATTACTCGTTAAAAAAATAACAACAAAAATGACAAAAATCTTTCCCTTAGTTAGTAAACGCAATAACTTTTGCGCAAACCAATCAAAATACGCTTTTTGCGATTTTTTTTTACCAAACATATGAAGCATAAAACTAATTGGCCAAAAATGTTAAAAAATTTTGATTTTTACATTTTTTGGGGGGAATTTCATCTAAAAAAAATTGAAAAATATTGTTATTTTTGCAAAATTTACGCTCTTTTTTTGTTTATTGCGCATGATCAAAAAATTGCACAGGTGATCAAATACCAACAAAAGAAAGCTCTGTTTGTGGGAAAAAAAGGATGTCAAATTAGTTTAGGTACAGCGTCGCACGACCGCGCAATTGTCCGTTAAATTCACGTAGTGCCGAATCGCAAAATAGGCCCTGGTCAGGAAGGGGGTAAAATCTTCCGATGCTTAAGTGGTTAAATGAGGTCTCACTAAAGATCTGTATAGGGGAATAAGAACCTTCTTCCTCCTGCTGGTGACCCCTCCAGTGATAACTAAAGATTTATATATTGGAATCAGGACCTCCTCCCACCTGCTGGTGATCCCTCTAGTGAAAACTAAAGATCTATATAAGGAATCAGGACCTCTTTCATGCTGCTGTTGATCCCTCTAGTGATTGAAAGATCTATAGAGGAATTAGGACCTCCTTCCTTCTGCTGGTGATCCCTCTAGTGATTTAAAGATCTATAGAGGAACCAGGACCTCCTTCCTCCTGCTGGTAATCCCTCTAGTGATTGAAACATCTATAGAGGAATTAGGACCTCCTTCCTCCTGCTGGTGATCACTTTAGTGATTTAAAGATCTATAGAGGAATCAGGACCTCCTTCCTCCTGCTGGTGATCCCTTTAGTGATGCATCCTAGAATTCTATTAGCTTTTCCCACTACCTGGCCACACTGTTTGCTGATTTTGCAACTGAAACTTTACTCTCTCAAGGGATTCCTTTTCTCTAGGTGCATTATTTTACATTTAGAAATATTGAACTGCAGTCTCCACTGTTTTGACCAATCTTCCAGCAATGCCGAATCATGGCCCATGTTACAGACACCTCCAGGGATATCAACCCTATCACACACCTTTGTATCATCAGGAAAAAGACAAACCTTGTCCAGGACCAGCAACCCTTTCATTATATCACTTACATAGAGATTAAATAGAATAGGGCCCAGTACAGAGCCATGTAGTACACATGTGACTGGTCTCTGTTCCAAGTGAACCCCATTTACAACCACACTCTGGTATCTATCCTTTAGCCAAATGCAAATCCACTGAACCACCCAAGGGTTAAGTCCTAGCTTGTACAACTTTTGTATTAGATCATTATGTATTAGATCGATATGTTTTGTATTAGATCATTATGTATTAGTGTGTGAACTGTTGTTCTGGTATGCTGCAGTGCTAAATTTGAAGCAAAGAAAATATTTATTCAAGGGATATATGATAATTAATTGTTCAAATCTATTTAACCATTAAAAAATGTGAAATGTCCTGTATGCAAAGCAGGGGTGGCTCTTCCTTGGGACAATTTAAAAACAGTGGTGTTTCCTTGTTTTATTTAATATTTTGCGTTGTGGTTCACTATACGGTTGTTGGGGTTCCTAGTTTGTGTTTTCAATTAATTTGAAGTGCATGTTTTGATTGTACTTATATTTTCTGAGTTTCCGCAAAAAATCAGGAAACCATTAGAAATATGGTGAGAATGAATCTACAGTTTCTGCCTTTTATTTTGCTAATCATCTGCAAATCCTGTACTGTGGAATCAGGTAAGTGGATAATGCAGTTACGTTTCTTCCATTTCATTCCCCTTTTCTCCTAAGCAAATGAACAAAAAAAAAAAGTAATTTCAAATTTAATTTTTTTTGTTTATATTTTGGCTCCTTGTTAACCACTTGACCTCCAGGTGGCTTTAACCCCCCTCATGACCTGTGCTACTTTAACCTGCAATTTCTCTGTCATGCAACGCTGTATCATTAGTTTCAACACAAAAAAAGCTTTCTTTTGGTGGTATTTAATCACAACTTTTTTTCATTATTTCCTATATAATAGAAAAAAACATTGAAAATCAAAAAAAAAAAAAAAACATTTTTCTTATTTTTTGGTTTAAAATTTTGCAAAATATATTCTTTCTTCATAAATTTAGACCAAAATGTGATCTGCTTCATTTCTTTGGTAAAAATAACCCAATTCAGTGTAATTTTTTTTGGTCTTTGTGAAAGTCTACAAAGTATTGTATCTATGATCAATTGATATACAGTATTTGATCAATCCTGTAGTACTAATGGCCTATCTTATTCCTTGAGGCCCTAAAATGCCAAGATAGCACAAATACCTCCAAAAGTAACCCTTTTTGGAAATCAGACAGTCCAAGGTATTTAGTAAGAGTCATGGCAAGTTTTTTGAAGTTGTAATTTTTTGTCACCATTTTTTGGAAAATTAGGAAATTAAATGAAAATTGGTTTTGGTTTGGTAAATGCTCATTCCATCAGCCAATCATTTCCAAGTAAAAATTGTGTTTTTTTTTAAATTTTCCTTGCATCTGATTGGGTATTCTTTATCAAGTGAAGCTTCACTACATTTAATAAGCTCTGGGAAAATTAGTTCAACTGCACTTGCAAAATGCACATTCTATTTGCCTTTTAGTGAATCAACCCCTATGTTTTTTTTTTTTTCTTACTTTATTTTTTTGCATTGACAAAAGTGCCCCACAGCAGTGCGCAATTTTCCATGCTATTTGTTCGGCAATAACTTGCCCAGTACCCTCCAAGAGGCCATAAATGCCCAATAAAATGTGCACCTGAATGATTTCAATGCAATTTGACTCAAAATTCCCCATCAGCTATTTTTTATTATCTATTCTTCCATAGTTCTGGGTGAATCAAATTTTAGCCAATTTTCATCCCATCAGCATAAGTGCTGCTCACTGACGAATGGCTTGTAGGTTGGTATAAAAAGACCTGTGTGCAGTATTGTACTGAGGAATCAGTAATTCTTACTGCCATGCATTGCAATATGAACCCATAACCTGAGCCAGGGAGTGCCAAAATCAGGAAAAGTTGTGAAGGGGGAGTTAGGCACTCCTAAAAGGAGGTCAGTAGCAAAAGAAGTGACAGTGTAAAATTGTGGTTGCAACATAATCTCGTAGAGCCATCTTTCATAAGTTGAATTACACAGCATATTGCAACCAATTATATGATAATGGGACTCTAATTTGTGCCACAAAAAAGTTAACAAAAGCTTTATTCCATCATATTAAAAACACCAACATCATTACATCAAATAATTATCTTGAAAAAGCATAGAAGCAAGTTGATGATTCCCCGCTTCTTCAAGACCAATTAATCAAGGTTCATATTGAGCAACTATAAATGCAAAAACATAATTTAAATACATCTCTCAAAAATATACTTATATCAAACTATTTAAAATTAGTAGTGATCTATTCATCTTGGGGAAATCAAGCAAGCAGGAAAACAAGCAGGAGAAAAAAAAAGTAGGTTATAGATGGTGAAGGTGCCTGGTTTTAATGTTTTGGCCCTTGATGTAATGCAAAAACCTGCTGCCCTTTTTTATTTTAATGGTGGTGTGCCAAAAAAATACAAGTAGTAGATAAGTGAAAAAGTAGGCGCTGGTAATCAGTATGTGTTCCAGGTGTGTTAGGGGGTATTAGGCCCCTTTCACACATACAGTCCGTTCAGTTCATCAGTTCAGTCACGTCAAATGTATCAGTTTTTCATCAGTTTTTCATCAGTTTTTCATCAGTTTTTCATCCGTTTTTCGTCAGTTGTCATCAGTTTTTCATCCGTTTTTCGTCAGTTGTTATCCGTTTTTCCATCCGTTTTTCGTCAGTTGTTATCCGTTTTTCATCCGTTTTTCATCCATTGTCGTCCGTTTTTCATCCGTTGTCATCAGTTGATATCAGTTTTTCATCCGTTGTCATCCGTTGTCATCAGTTGACATCCGTTTTTCATCCGTTGTCCTCCGTTTTTCGTCCGATCCGTTTTTTTGACGGATGAAAAATAGGGCATTCATCTGTTCAAAAAAACGGACATTGACGGAAGTGGATGAAAACGGATGTTAACTGATGATCATCAGTTGTCATCCGTTTTTACATAGAGATACATTGATGTCCATTTTTCATCCGTCAACGGATGGATGAAAAACGGACAAACGGACAGCATGTGTGAAAGGGGCCTAAGATTGTCTACACCAATCAATTATGTCCATAAAGATCGTTTACCAATAAATAAATAAATGGTAGACTTTAAAATAATCTATAATACCATAATGTGAACCATTTGTAATAACAACCTAGTAAAAAGGTGAAATATATATCTCTGTGTCTATATAAAATTGGTGACTTTTAGTGGTAATAAAATTGCAATTAGTGACACTTGTGTTATAAAACCTTATGTGACATAAAAACGCATAGCAAAAACTGTAAATATATATCATCCATAAAGACCACCACAGATTTTAAACAAAAAACTCCCCGTGCCCCAAACCAGGGGACCGCTGGAAGAGCCACCAGTACCCAAAGTCTTCACCGGCCTGTAAGGAGGGGGGGAGACCAAACCATCAGGGAACAAACAAAGGGACTCCACTGGGAGTAGGATAGGAAGCTGTATGTTAGTCAATAAAAAAAATAAGAAATAAGAAAAAAATATATATATATATACAGTATATATATATATATGTATACACACACACACATACAGTAAATATATATATATATATATATATACATACAGTATCTCACAGAAGTGAGTACACCCCTCACACTTTTGTAAATATTTTATTATATTTTCTACTTTCTGTTTCAAAAGAAATCCAATAAAATCAAATTTTGTCATAAATTTAGGCCAGAATGTATTCTGCTACATGTCTTTGGTTAAAAAAAATCTGGATAAATGTATGATAATGGTTTGTGTGAAAGTTATAGAGTCTACAAGCTAGGCTACGTATCATTGAAAATTGCTCAATCCTGATGTACTGACTGCCTATCTAATTTCTTGAGGCCCTTAAATGTCAGGACAATACAAAAACCCCCCAAATGGCCCATTTTTGTAAAGAGGACAGCCCAAGGTATTTAGTAAGAGGCATTGTGAGTTTTTTAAAGTTGCAGTTTTTTGCCCACAATAGTTTGGGCAATGAAGATTGTTTTTTTCCCCACAAAATTGTCACATTAACAAGTTATTTCTTACACTTGGCATAGATAAACTTGCAATTACACCCCAAAATATATTCCTCCTGAGTATGGCAATACCACATGTGTGCGACTTTTTCAAAGCCTGGCCACATACAGAGGCCCAACATCCCAGTAGCACCGTCAGGCGTTCCAAAGCCATAACCTACACATTTCATTTGCTGAGTATCTATCACATTTTTGAAGGCCCTGGAGAACCAGGAAAATAGAATTACCCATGACAAGACCCCATTTTGGAAAGAAAACACCCCAATAATGAGTCTATTGAACATGTAATTTTGTTCCACAAGTTTTTGGAACAGGTGGAAAGAAAATTAAAATATATATTTTTTTTCTTTAAAAAAAGTTGTCAATTTATAAGATATTTCTAACACATAGCATGCACATAGCAAAAATGACACCCCAAAATACATTCTGCAACTTGTCCTGAGTATGGCGATACCACATGTGTGAGACTTTTCCACAGCCTGGCCACATACAGAGGCCCAACATCCAAGTAGCACCATCAGGCGTTCTAAAGGCATAAATTACACATTCATTTCCTGAGTACCTATCACATTTTGGAAGGCCTTTCGACAGATGTTGATCACTGGGATGTGGCAGATGTTCACTGGTACAGATGTGGCAGATCATGGACAGATATGGCAGATGTTGACTGGGACAGATGTGGCAGATCACGGACAGATGTGGCAGATCACGGTCAGATGTGGCAGATGATCATAGACAAATGTGGCAGATGATCACGGAAAGATGTGGCAGATGTGCGTCAGATGATCATGGACAGATGTGGTAGATGTGCACCAGATGATCATGGACAGATGTGGCAGATGATCACGGACAAGTGTAGCAGATGTGACAGTTGATGTGCACCAGATGTGCACCAGATGATCATGGACAGATGTGCCAGATTATCACGACAGATGTGCTAGATTATCATGGACAAATGTACCAGATTATCACAGACAGATGTGACAGAATATCATGGACAGATGTGCCAGGTGATCACGGACATTCCTGCACCCTCACACCTCAAATCAGCTTGAATTCCTGCACCCTAACACCTCAGATAAGCCCAAATCCCTGCACCTTTACACCTCAGATCAGCCCCAATTTCTGCACCCTCATACCTCAGATCAGGCCGAATTCCTGCACCCTCAAACCTCAGTTCAGCCCCAATTCCTGCACCTTCACACCTCAGATCAGCCCAAATTCCTGCACCTTTACACCTCAGATCACCCTAATTCCTGTGCCTTCACACCTCAGATGAGCCCCGATTCCTGCACCCGCATACCTCAGATCAGCCTGACTTTTTGCAGCTTTACACCTCAGATCAGCCCAAATTTCTGCACCCTCCCAACTCAGATCAGCCTGATTTACTGCATCTTTACACCTCAGATCAGCCTTATAGGCTTATAGGCTGAAAACATGTCAACTGATCTTATCAGCAGTTGGGTACTGTGGTTTTTGAATAAAGTTGTAGATTTTTTAAGAGCTATTGGTGTATGGATCTTTCTATTTATACACTCTGTGCAAAACCACTGTACAGAGCAGGTAAGTATAACATGTTGGATCACTTCTACAGGAAATCCAATCACAGCTTATCACAGCTTTAGGAAATGGTACCAGGATCATAGTACCTGCCAAGGATACTTATTGTATATACATATGCTGAGCAGCAAGCAGTTGAAGAAGAATTCCAGGTATGGTTATAGTTACACAGGGGATCTGAAAATCACTGTAGTAGAGACTGCTACTTCAGTGATCTCCACTTTCTTCTGGATGCTGCACCAAGTGGCTGCCCTCCTGCAACACAAGAGGTCAGCCTCTTTAACGTAAAATGTTTTCTGATTGGACAAGATAGAGAGGAGGGACGGTCACATCACATCACATTAAAGTTGGTAATTTAATAAGATATTTTTTACACACAGCATGGGCATAATTTTACCCCAAACCCATTCTTTTGCTCCTCCTGAGTATGGACATGTCACAGTGTTCAATAGACTGATTATTTACCGTACATTGGATAACACACAAATCAACCAATTGTATCAAACAAGAGTACTGTATTGGTCACCTCTGTACAAGTGGTCAAGGGATACAGTTTATTGTAGCTTCACCATCTTATCAGAAACATGCTGGCATGTGCAATTCTTTGAGTGGAAACTCAACACTTTTTCTGGCTTGCACTGGTCTGGTGACAGCGGGACTGGTGTGGTGATGAACAGGAACACTGTTGATGACTTACATTGGTCTGGTGACACTGGGATTGGCACGGTGGGAATCAGGAACACTGTTGCTGGCTGCACTGATCCGACAACACTGCCTGCTGTGGTAGTGATTGGGGACAATGTGGCTCTACTATTATAGTTACACAATGACTGGTGTGGTGGTGATTAGGGACACTGGGACACACAGTGATATCAGAGCAGCCATCCATTGTACATGATTACTGACAGAGAATAAATGTCACCATAGTGACACTACATTGCCCTTGTGACAGTGTGTTAAAAAAGATCACAGTCACCAGAGCAGTGCAGTGTGACTATGGTGGCATTGTACTGCTGTGGTTATAAATCAGAGACACTGGCAACTACAATGGCACACAGTGTCATCAGTGCAGCCAGCGTCTCTGGTCACCAGACAGCAGAGCATTACAATGTCACCACAGTGAAACTGTACTTCTCGGGAGGGGTAACCTTTTTATTTTTTTAACCCTCTGAGGGTTCATCACAGTGCCAATCACTGTAAGAGAAGGGCTGCATTATGCAGAATTTTTTTACAGTGATGAAATGGTACAGGGCCAATTTCTTTGGCCTTGTACCCCAATATGTGATCCGGTGTATCTGAAGGACATTTATCTACATTGGCTAAGCAGGAGGAGGTTAAAGAAAATAAACCACTCTATCCATCGCGTTGTGTCATTTTTTTATTTTTAATTTTTTAAATATATATATATATTTTCTTTAAATTAAAGCTGACATTTTTACATAAATAAATGAATAAATAAAATAATTCCTTTTTTTTTTTTTTTTTTTTGTATGTAAAGTAAAATGAATAAAAAGATATTTAAAAAAAATAAACAAATAATTAACCCTCTATACTACTGTATATTATCATCTATTTCAGATTTTTCCACAACCGTTATGCCGTGGACTACAAGGAGTCCAGACTGTGCTGAAAAAAAAGGTAAAAGTGCATTTTTTTTTATACTGTACTGTAAATCTCAATAATGTAGTAGTTTACAGTTTTGTTGTGTAAATTGATTTACATTCACAAACAATACCATCATTTAAAGCCTAAGTTTTTATTTTTTTTTTTAAACCTCAGCACAAGGGACAGTACTTATATTTAGTAGGAAGTGTCCCTTGTGCTGATGCCGAATATCCTAGTTGAAATCCAAAAACTCTGCCCCCTCATATCCCTGCAACTCCTGGTCCTATGGAGCATAATATGAGAACTGCACCAATCACAGACACTCATCAGTAGTGCCGAATACAGTATGTCCACACTTTCCACCCATCACCCCTGTTCATAGAAGCTATACTACAGCTTCTATGAATGAAATAGTTCAGTGAATGGAGGAGTCAGACCTTTTATTCATTCGGCCTTCCTCCACTTATAGATTACTTTTCATTAATGGAAGCTATAGCAAAGCTTCTATAAATGGAAGAGTTGGGTGGAAAAGACAGGCATAATTTTTGTTGTTGAAGTTGTAGCTTAGATTGAAGGTTGCCAGGCAGTCATTTAAGTCGGTTCCATCTAAATTGCTCTGGTCAGGATGTAGGGGTTGATTTACTAAAGGCAAACAGACTGTTAACTTTGCAAGGGAATTTGCACTTTGCATGGAATTTCCCTAGAGATTTTTTTTTTTTTTTATTTCCCTTGCATGTGATTGGGTATTCTTGGCAATGAGAAACTTTATCAATAAGCTCTGGGGAAAATACCCATGTCTCTTGCAAAGTGAACAGCATATTTGCTCTTAGTAATTAAATCCCAGAGTGCTGATTTTTGGCAAATAATATTTTCAAATTAGTTATTTGTTAGTTGGCTGTATGGTACATAAAACATTAAATATGTTGTTGTAATTGATACCACCCAAGCATTCTTTGTTTCACTGTATCTACAACTGTACTCATTCTTTGCCATAACAAATTAGGAGTAAACTGTTTGACATACTGTACATCTCCCTGTTCTGTATAAATGCCTAGTGACATGCTTTGCTTCTCAGGGTCCAACAGGTTTTGCCATTGGACAACTGACAATATCAGCAGGTGTCTTGTGTTGATGTGTGGAAGGAAGCTCACTGATAAGATTTCTAAGTGATAATTGCCATTTTATCTAGATGAACCTATATCAACTTCATAGAGTTTCCACCGACTGCTGAACATTGCTATGTGTTCTTAATACAGTTCATATAGCAGTTTGAGCCCATACCAGAAGTTTCTATAGATTTTAAGTCCTCATGAAGGGAATAGGTTGTTCCTGAAATGCGTTGGACTGTAGCACCTACTGATGTGGAAATGTAGCAAACAATACATTTCAAAAAAAGAAGGGAGGTTTAATAACAGCTGCAGCTGGGAACATATTCATTATTTGTTCAAAGAAAGAAAGGCACGCAAGCCTTCTTATAACTATTTTTAACCATAGAATTACATGTGGTACAATATGATTGGTTGTCAAAACATATTTCAATGTAATTAGCATAACTAAAAAAAATAATTGACATCTGCAGTTCAGACACAGATGTTTGAAACTGTCTGACCTTTATCCTAGTAAACTTTCACCCAGTAAACTTGTGACTGTCTTATAAAAATACCAGTATGAAGCAGAGAGGTCATCTAGATCAGTGTTTCACAACTCTGGTCCTCAGGGCACACTAACAGGCCAGATTTGAAGTATTACCTTGGGGAGATGCAGACTAGAATACTTCAATCACAGTTTTCTTGCAAGCCTGGCCTGTTAGTGTGCCCTGAGGACCGGAGTTGAGAAAAACTGATCTAGAGTTCAACTTTTAGATGTAGTTTTCTATATTATGAAATAATATAGTATACATTACTAAAGACTAGGGTTGAGCGGACACCTAGATGTCCGTGTTCGACGGGTTCGGCCGAACTTTAAAAAAAAGTCCGGGTCCGTGTCCCGGACTTTTACCGAACTTTTCCCGGACACCGAACCCCATTGAAGTCAATGGGGACCCGAACTTTAAGGCACTAAAATGGCTCTAAAACACCAAAGGAAAGGGCTAGAGTGCTGCAAATGGCAGCAAAACGTAATTAAGAGCATGGCAAGTGCTCTGCAAACAAATGTGGATAGGGAAATAACTTAAAACAACAAAAAAAAACAGAAAAATAAAACAATGTTCTTCTTCATCTCTGAAGGACGAGGCCCATATGGAGTAGGAGGGAGGTTGAGGTGGTGGTGGATGTGGCGGTGACATAGGCATGCGCACAGGGTGTGCCGGGTGTGCCTGGGCACACCCTAATCACCTAGGGCACATAGCATTGCCAGTGAGGAGATGGGAAAGATCTCCCTCGGACCTGCTCTGCTCTATTTCTCTTTGCCTACAGGTACATGGCCCCGATACATTACTCTCCCTGCTGGCAAACACATGCATGTGTATTTCAACTTTGGGGTGCACACCTTAATGCAATAGGCTGCGCACACCTATGGGCGGTGTAGGTGGAAGCGGCGGTGGAGGAGGACCAGGGCCGGATTAAGAGCATCATGGGCTTGGTGCTGAGGATTTTGAAGGGCCTTAAGGGCCGTGCCTTGCCATGCACCCAGAGGAGGAAGGGTGCAGCCATGCATGCCTAATTCAACATGGGATGCTGTCTCTGAAGCCCATAAACACATCCATGCATCGGCAACTGTCCCTCCTTGTCCGGCCTTCGCGCTGTGTGGGGAGGTTCTGAGGGTGCTGCCTGGGGAAGCGAGCATAGAAGCCAGACTTCTGTGTTTACAAGTGACAGAAGAGCGGTAACAGTGAATATGGCCAACCCGGGGCCTATATAAAAGGTAGGGGCCTGTACGTTAATCTGGCCCTGAGGAGGAGGACGAGGTAGCCAACACTGCTTCTTTTCACAAATTTTAAATGAGGGTACACCCCAAAAGAGTGAGAAAGAGCAAAAATGGAACAATGGGTGGGTAAGGTCGCTATCCATTGCTATTCTGCATAAGGTACGGAAAAGTCCCGTGGGATCCATGCCTGGTTCATTTTAATGAACGTGAGCTTGTCCACATTGTCTCTGGACAGGCAGCTGCGCTTGTCTGTTATAACGCCCCCAGCCGTGCTAAATACCCGTTCAGATAATACACTGGCTGCAGGGCACGCCAGCACCTCCAAGGCGTAAAGGGCAAGCTCAGGCCATGTGCCCAATTTGGAGACCCAGAAGTTGAAGGGGGCAGACCCCTCATTCACTACATGTAGGCGTGTGCACACATACTGCTCCACCATGTTGGTAAAATGCTGCCTCCTGCTAAGACGTTCCATCTGAGCTGCTGGTGCTGCTGTTTGTTGTGGCGTGCTGACAAAGCTTTTCCACATTTCGGCCATGCTAACCCTGCCTTCTGAGGTGCTGGCGGTGCCCTGGTTGCGTTGGCGACCTCCTCCTCCTCCTCCTCCTCCTCTGCCTTGTGCTTCCACTGCAGCCCCGCTGTCAGATGGGAATGCCAGCAGCATGGCGTCTACCAGCGTGCGCTTGTACTCGCGCATCTTGCGATCGCGCTCCAGTGAGTGAATTAAGGACGGTACGTTGTCCTTGTAACGGGGATCCAGCAGCGTGGCCACCCAGTAATCAGCACAAGTTAGAATGTGGGCAACTCGGCGGTCGTTGTGGAGACACTGCAGCATGTAATCGCTCATGTGTGCCAGGCTGCCCAGAGGCAACGAAAGGCTGTCCTCTGTGGGAGGTGTATCGTCCGTGTCCTCTGTATCCCCCCAGCCACGCACCAGTGATGGCCATGAGCTGGCCTGGGTGCCACCCTGCTGTGAACATGGTTCCATCTCCTCCTCCAGCTCCTCCTCCTCCTCATCCTCCTCATCCTCCAGAACTGTGCCCCTGCTGGACAATTGTGTCCCTGGCGTTTGTGTGTGCAGGAACCCACCCTCGGAGCCCCTTGCGAATGACTGCCCTGAAAGCCTTGGAAATGTTACCTCTTCATCCTCCTCCTCCTCCTCATCCTGTGCCACATCCTCTTCCATCATCGCCCGAATTGTTTTTTCAAGGAGGCATAGAAGTGGGATAGTTAAGCTGAGAACGGCGTCATTGCCACTGGCCATGTTGGTGGAGTACTCAAAACAGCGCAACAAGGCACACAGGTCTCGCATGGAGGCCCAGTTATTGGTGGTGAAGTGGTGCTGTTCCGCAGAGCGACTCACGCGTGCGTGCTGCAGCTGAAACTCCACTATGGCCTGCTGCTGCTCGCACAGTCTTTCCAGCATGTGCAAGGTGGAGTTCCACCTTGTGGGCACGTCACATATGAGGCGGTGAGCGGGAAGGCCGAAGTTACGCTGCAGCGCTGCCAGGCGAGCAGCAGCAGGGTGAGAACACCGAAAGTGCGCACAAACGGCCCGCACTTTCTGCAGCAGCTCTGACATATCGGGGTAGTTTTTAAGGAACCTCTGCACCACCAAATTCAGCACATGCGCCAGGCAAGGGATGTGCATCAAACCGGCTAGGCCCAGAGCTGCTATGAGACTTCGCCCGTTATCGCACACCACCAGGCCGGGCTTGAGGCTCGCTGGCAGCAACCACTCATTTGTCTGCTGTTCCATGCTCCTCCACAACTCCTGCGCGGTGTGTGGTTTGTCCCCCAAAGAGGCAAGTTGTAAAACTGCCTGCTGTCGTTTACCCCTGGCCGTGCTGAAGTTGGTGGTGAAGGTGTTACGCTGTCCGGATGAGGAGGCGGTAGAGGATGAGGAAGCGGAGTAGGAGGAGTTAGGAACAGGAGGCAAACTGAAGCGCCCTGCAATCCTCGGTGGTGGAAGGACATGCGCCAAATTGCTATCCGCCTCAGGCCCATCCGCCACTGCATTTACCCAGTGTGCCGTTAGGGAGATATAACGCCCCTGACCGTGCTTACTGGTCCACGTATCGGTAGTTAGGTGGACCTTGGCACAGATGGCGTTGCGCAGTGCACACGTGATTTTTTCCCCCACTTGGTTGTGCAGGGAAGGGATGGCTTGCCTGGAAAAGTAGTGGCGGCTGGGCACGACGTACTGTGGGACAGCCACCGACATAAGGTTTTTAAAACTGTGCGTCTCCACCAGACGGAATGACAGCATTTCAAAGGCCAATAATTTTGAAATGCTGGCATTCAGGGCCAGGGATCGCGGGTGGGTAGGGGGGTACTTCCTCTTCCTCTCAAGTGTTTGGGAGATGAAAAGCTGAACGCTTCCACGGGACATTGTGGAGATGGTTGTTGGTGACCCAGGTGGTGGTGTTGCTGACAGATCGTCTGTTTGCGGGGTGGCAGGTGCCGGTATCACTACAGATGTGGCTGGAGCAGCCGAGACTGCAGCAGAAGAGGAAGCAGGATGAGCCAGAGACGTTTCTTGGTTTTGAAGGTGTGTACTCCACTGCAGCTCGTGCTTTGCACTTAGATGCCTGATCATGCAGGTTGTGCTCAGGTTGAGAAGGTTTATGCCTCGCTTCAAGCTCTGATTGCACGAGGTGCAAACCACTCGTGTCCTGTCATCAGCACATTTTCTAAAGAACTTCCACGCTAGAGAACTCCTTTGAGCTGACTTTGGTGTGCTCGTTCCCTTGCTGCGTTGGGCAGTAGCGGGCGTAGTGTCTAGGGCACGGCCGCTCCGCTTCTGCACCCTGCTCCCTCTTCTGCTGTGCTGGTGGCTCTGTGCGACCACCGCCTCTTCCTCCAAACTACTCAGGTCACCTGCATGACGTTCATTCCATGTGGGGTCGAGGACCTCATCGTCCTCCACATCATCTTCCACCCAGTCTTCACCCCTGCCCTCCTTGTCGGTCTCCACAATGCTGAACGCCGCAGCAGTTGGCACCTGCGTTTCGTCATCATTGGAGACGTGCTGCGATGATCCTTGCATGTACTCATCTTGAGAAATAAGTGGTTGGGCATCGCTGCACTCAATCTCTTCCACTTCTGGGGCAGGGCTAGGTGGATGGCCCTGGGAAACCCTGCTGAAAGAGTCATCAAAAAGAAGAAGAGACTGCTGTATGGCTTGGGGCTCAGACTGCTTGCCTGATTTGCAAGGGGGTGAGGTGAAAGACGGTTGGACATCGGCTGCAGGTGCCAACTGTGACCTTTCTGCAGTAGACTGGGTGGGAGACAATGTGAAGGAACTGGAGGCACTGTCAGCAGCAAACCAATCTACTATCGCCTCCACTTGTTCTGGCCTCATCAGTTCTAGGGGCGTATGATGCCCTACCAAATACTGATGCAGGTTCTGTCGCCTACTCACACTTGAGGAAGTTGTTTCACTTGTGCGTGTAGCTGGCACAAATCGACCACGTCCTCTCCTTGCAACAGGAGCTCTACCAGCAGCACCACGACCCAGGCCACGGCCCTTATTTGACGGTCTCCTCATATTTCTGTAATTTAAGATCTTTCCCTAGAAAGGTTTTTATTGAATAGCGGAATAGGAAATATGATCCAAAAAAGTGTATGTATCTCGCACGTACAAAACCACACTAGGCCCCAATTACTATTGTTTCTACCCCTAAAAGGATGGATGAGGAGTAGGAGGAGTATGGAACAGACAGCACCCTCAAATCTTCAGAAGTATGAGATGAACCTCAAAAACTTGGAAAGGTGGATCTCACACGTACCGACACAGACTATCCCGCAATTCAATTGATCCTCAAAGGTTTTTATTGAATAGCGGAATAGGAAATATGATCAAAAAAAGTGTATGTATCTCGCACGTACACCACCACACTAGGCCCCAATTACTATTGTTTGTACCCCTAAAAGGATGGTTGAGCAGTAGGAGGAGGAGTATGGAACAGGCAGCACCCTCAAATCTTCAGAAGTATGAGATGAACCCCAAAAACTTGGAAAGGTGTATCTCACACGTACCAACACAGACTATCACGCAATTTAATTGATCCCCAAAGGTTTTAATTGAATAGCGGAATAGAAAATATGATCAAAAAGAAAGTGTATGTATCTCACACGTACACCACCACACTAGGCCCCAATTACTATTGTTTGTACCCCTAAAAGGATGGTTGAGGAGTAGGAGGAGGAGTATGGAACAGGCAGCACCCTCAAATCTTCAGAAGTATGAGATGAACCCCAAAAACTTGGAAAGGTGGATCTCACACGTACCGACACAGACTATCACGCAATTTAATTGATCCCCAAAGGTTTTAATTGAATAGCGGAATAGAAAATATGATCAAAAAGAAAGTGTATGTATCTCACACGTACACCACCACACTAGGCCCCAATTACTATTGTTTGTACCCCTAAAAGGATGGTTGAGCAGTAGGAGGAGGAGTATGGAACAGGCAGCACCCTCAAATCTTCAGAAGTATGAGATGAACCCCAAAAACTTGGAAAGGTGGATCTCACACGTACCGACACAGACTATCACGCAATTTAATTGATCCCCAAAGGTTTTAATTGAATAGCGGAATAGAAAATATGATCAAAAAGAAAGTGTATGTATCTCACACATACACCACCACACTAGGCCCCAATTACTATTGTTTGTACCCCTAAAAGGATGGTTGAGCAGTAGGAGGAGGAGTATGGAACAGGCAGCACCCTCAAATCTTCAGAAGTATGAGATGAACCCCAAAAACTTGGAAAGGTGGATCTCACACGTACCGACACAGACTATCACGCAATTTAATTGATCCCCAAAGGTTTTAATTGAATAGCGGAATAGAAAATATGATCAAAAAGAAAGTGTATGTATCTCACACATACACCACCACACTAGGCCCCAATTACTATTGTTTGTACCCCTAAAAGGATGGTTGAGCAGTAGGAGGAGGAGTATGGAACAGGCAGCACCCTCAAATGTTCAGAAGTATGAGATTGTGTTCACTGTACCCCACAAAGATTGTATTCACTGCACCCCACAAAGATTGTGTTCACTGCACCTCAAAAAGGATTTTGTTCACTGCACCCCACAAAGATTGTGTTCACTGCACCCTAAAAGGATTTTGTTCACAGCACCCCAAAAAGATTGTGTTCACTGTACCCCCCAAAGATTGTGTTCACTGCACCCCACAAAGATTCTGTTCCCTGTACCCCACAAAGATTGTGTTCACTGCACCCCACAAAGGATGTTGTTCACTGCACCCCAAAAAGATTGTGTTCACTGCACCCCAAAAAGGATGTTGTTCACTGCACCCCAAAAAGGATTTTGTTCACTGCACCCCAAAAAGATTGTGTTCACTGCACCCCACAAAGATTGTGTTCACTGCACCCCACAAAGGATTTTGTTCACTGCTCCCCAAAAAGATTGTGTTCACTGTACCCCCCAAAGATTGTGTTCACTGCACCCCACAAAGGATTTTGTTCACTGCACCCCAAAAAGATTGTGTTCACTGTACCCCCCAAAGATTGTGTTCACTGCACCCCACAAAGATTCTGTTCACTGTACCCCACAAAGATTGTGTTCACTGCACCCCACAAAGGATTTTGTTCACTGCACCCCAAAAAGATTGTGTTCACTGCACCCCAAAAAGGATGTTGTTCACTGCACCCCAAAAAGGATTTTGTTCACTGCACCCCAAAAAGATTGTGTTCACTGCACCCCACAAAGATTGTGTTCACTGCACCCCACAAAGGATTTTGTTCACTGCACCCCAAAAAGATTGTGTTCACTGTACCCCCCAAAGATTGTGTTCACTGCACCCCACAAAGGATTTTGTTCACTGCACCCCAAAAAGATTGTGTTCACTGTACCCCCCAAAGATTGTGTTCACTGCACCCCACAAAGATTCTGTTCACTGTACCCCACAAAGATTGTGTTCACTGCACCCCACAAAGGATTTTGTTCACTGCACCCCAAAAAGATTGTGTTCACTGCACCCCAAAAAGGATTTTGTTCACTGCACCCCAAAAAGGATGTTGTTCACTGCACCCCAAAAAGGATTTTGTTCACTGCACCCCAAAAAGATTGTGTTCACTGCACCCCACAAAGATTGTGTTCACTGCACCCCACAAAGGATTTTGTTCACTGCACCCCAAAAATATTGTGTTCACTGCACCCCAAAAAGGATTTTGTTCACTGCACCCCAAAAAAGGATGTTGTTCACTGCACCCCAAAAAGGATTTTGTTCACTCCACCCCAAAAAGATTGTGTTCACTGCACCCCACAAAGATTGTGTTCACTGCACCCCAAAAAGGATGTTGTTCACTGCACCCCAAAAAGGATTTTGTTCACTCCACCCCAAAAAGATTGTGTTCACTGCACCCCACAAAGATTGTGTTCACTGCACCCCAAAAAGGATTTTGTTCACTGCACCCCACAAAGATTGTGTTCACTGCACCCCACAAAGGATTTTGTTCACTGCACCCCAAAAAGATTGTGTTCACTGCACCCCACAAAGGATTTTGTTCACTGCACCCCAAAAAGATTGTGTTCACTGTACCCCCCAAAGATTGTGTTCACTGCACCCCACAAAGATTCTGTTCACTGTACCCCACAAAGATTGTGTTCACTGCACCCTAAAAGGATTTTGTTCACTGCACCCCAAAAAGGATGTTGTTCACTGTACCCCAAAAAGGATTTTGTTCACTGCACCCCAAAAAGGATGTTGTTCATTGCACCCCAAAAAGATTGTGTTCACTGCACCCCACAAAGATTGTGTTCACTGCACCCCACAAAGGATTTTGTTCACTGCACCCCAAAAAGATTGTGTTCACTGTACCCCCCAAAGATTGTGTTCACTGCACCCCACAAAGGATTTTGTTCACTGCACCCCAAAAAGATTGTGTTCACTGTACCCCCCAAAGATTGTGTTCACTGCACCCCACAAAGATTCTGTTCACTGTACCCCACAAAGATTGTGTTCACTGCACCCCACAAAGGATTTTGTTCACTGCACCCCAAAAAGATTGTGTTCACTGCACCCCAAAAAGGATTTTGTTCACTGCACCCCAAAAAGGATGTTGTTCACTGCACCCCAAAAAGATTGTGTTCACTGCACCCCACAAAGATTGTGTTCACTGCACCCCACAAAGGATTTTGTTCACTGCACCCCAAAAAGATTGTGTTCACTGCACCCCAAAAAGGATTTTGTTCACTGCACCCCAAAAAGGATGTTGTTCACTGCACCCCAAAAAGGATTTTGTTCACTCCACCCCAAAAAGATTGTGTTCACTGCACCCCACAAAGATTGTGTTCACTGCACCCCAAAAAGGATGTTGTTCACTGCACCCCAAAAATGATTTTGTTCACTCCACCCCAAAAAGATTGTGTTCACTGCACCCCACAAAGATTGTGTTCACTGCACCCCAAAAAGGATTTTGTTCACTGCACCCCACAAAGATTGTGTTCACTGCACCCCACAAAGGATTTTGTTCACTGCACCCCAAAAAGATTGTGTTCACTGCACCCCACAAAGATTGTGTTCACTGCACCCCACAAAGGATTTTGTTCACTGCACCCCAAAAAGATTGTGTTCACTGTACCCCCCAAAGATTGTGTTCACTGCACCCCACAAAGATTCTGTTCACTGTACCCCACAAAGATTGTGTTCACTGCACCCTAAAAGGATTTTGTTCACTGCACCCCAAAAAGGATGTTGTTCACTGTACCCCAAAAAGGATTTTGTTCACTGCACCCCAAAAAGGATGTTGTTCACTGCACCCCAAAAAGATTGTGTTCACTGCACCCCACAAAGATTGTGTTCACTGCACCCCACAAAGGATTTTGTTCACTGCACCCCAAAAAGATTGTGTTCACTGCACCCCAAAAAGGATTTTGTTCACTGAACCCCAAAAATGATGTTGTTCACTGCACCCCAAAAAGATTGTGTTCACTGCACCCCACAAAGGATTTTGTTCACTGCACCCCAAAAAGATTGTGTTCACTGCACCCCAAAAAGGATGTTGTTCACTGCACCCCAAAAAGGATTTTGTTCACTGCACCCCAAAAAGATTTTGTTCACTGCACCCCAAAAAGGACGTTGTTCACTGCACCCCAAAAAGATTGTGTTCACTGCAGCCCAAAAAGATTGTGTTCACTGCAGCTCACACACAGAAAAATGGATGTGGATCACTGACACCTGCCTATCTCCTATCCCACACCACACAGCAATATCGATTGTACTTTGTAGAAGACACTGACCCTATAATTCAGCAGACTCTATCCCTAAAATGCCTACAACTCGCCCTGCCTAAACACTCCGACCTGTCCCTCAATTCTATCCGGACACAAATGGTTTTTTCCTGCCTGTCTTTCCCTAATCAGCAGCCAGCACGTTGATGTGTGCTCTGTCCCTGATCTAAGCAGCAGAATGAAGACGCTGCGGCTGCCTGGAACTTATAAAGACTTGGTCACTAGGGATGATCGAACTTTTGAAAAGTTCGGTTCGACCAGAACACCCGAACTTCACGAAAGTTCGGTTCGGATTTCAGAACCCCATTGAAATCAATGGGACCCGAACTTCTGTAATCAAAAAACACCATTTTTAAGCCCTAAAACCCAATAAATGCCCCTAAAAAGTGCCTAGGGTTCTGGGTCATGCCCCAGGGACTATTAATCACACAAAAAAAAGTTCTTAAAAATTGTCGTTTTTGATAGATAGCCAATTATTGAAAAAATTAAAAAAAAAAAAAAAAAAGAGATTTCTTTGGATTTAGTGTCTGGGGGGTCTAAAAGTTGTACCTGTGAAGTTTCAGCTCTGTAGCATGTCCAGAACCAGAATTACAGCATACCAAACCTTCAAAAATGACTTTTTTGCTTAACCGCACCTTTCTTTTGCTCCTAATCAACGGCTCAGCCAATGTGTATGATGGGGACATAATGCAGTGCACTGGGAACAAGATTAGAGGTTTTTTTGGAAAAAGGTGCTGTCTCTTTAAATGTGCATATAATTAACGGGTGTATTTCCACAATGGGGCTTTTATTACCAAATGTTTCAAGAAGTCCAAAGATGTATGTAATTGCACTTTATTTCATGTAAAATGGTGTTTGGTGCACTTTAACTTGAAATCTCACAAGAAACAGACATATATGCACGGATACATTGAGGGTTAGGGGTAGGGGCCACAAGGTAGTGCAGAGTGAACAAGATTAGAGATGTTTTGGATGAATAGTGTTGTCTCTTGACTTTGAATAGAAGTAAAGGATGCTTAAAAATTGGGCATTTGGTGGTGCGGACGATGCCTTGACACCATATCCCTATGAAAGTGCTGGTAATGAAAGCAATAATTGCCTTTGTAAGGAAAAAAATTACAATGATATGCATCTGTGTGACAGGTGCGCAAAAATTGTTGTTTGGGTGTTGGCGGAGCCATACCACTGTAAGCCCAAAGAGCTGGTGTTGAAGAAGGCGTAAAAATTATGAAGGTGTGCACCTGTGGAACAGGTGCGCAAACATGGTAGTTTTGGTGTTGGCGGAGCCTCCCCACCATAACCCCAAAGAGCTGGCTTTGAAGGAGGCCCAAAAATTGTAAAGGTGTGCACCTGTGGAACAGGTTCGCAAACATGGTAGTTTTTGTTTAGCATAGCCTCCCCACCTTAACCCCAAAGAGCTGGTGTTGAAGGAGGCCCAAAAATTGTAAAGGTGTGCACCTGTGGAACAGGTTCTCAAACATGGTAGTTTTTGTTTAGCATAGCCTCCCCACCTTAACCCCAAAGAGCTGGTGTTGAAGGAGGCCCAAAAATTGTAAAGGTGTGCACCTGTGGAACAGGTGCGCAAACATTGTCGTTTTTGTTTTAGCATAGCCTCCCCACCTTAACCCCAAAGAGCTGGTGTTGAAGGAGGCCCAAAAATTGTAAAGGTGTGCACCTGTGGAACAGGTTCGCAAACATGGTAGTTTTTGTTTAGCATAGCCTCCCCACCTTAACCCCAAAGAGCTGGTGTTGAAGGAGGCCCAAAAATTGTAAAGGTGTGCACCTGTGGAACAGGTGCGCAAACATTGTCGTTTTTGTGTTAGCATAGCCTCCCCACCTTAACCCCAAAGAGCTGGTGTTGAAGGAGGCCCAAAAATTGTAAAGGTGTGCACCTGTGGAACAGGTTCGCAAACATGGTAGTTTTTGTTTAGCATAGCCTCCCCACCTTAACCCCAAAGAGCTGGTGTTGAAGGAGGCCCAAAAATTGTAAAGGTGTGCACCTGTGGAACAGGTTCGCAAACATGGTAGTTTTTGTTTAGCATAGCCTCCCCACCTTAACCCCAAAGAGCTGGTGTTGAAGGAGGCCCAAAAATTGTAAAGGTGTGCACCTGTGGAACAGGTTCGCAAACATGGTAGTTTTTGTTTAGCATAGCCTCCCCACCTTAACCCCAAAGAGCTGGTGTTGAAGGAGGCCCAAAAATTGTAAAGGTGTGCACCTGTGGAACAGGTTCGCAAACATGGTAGTTTTTGTTTAGCATAGCCTCCCCACCTTAACCCCAAAGAGCTGGTGTTGAAGGAGGCCCAAAAATTGTAAAGGTGTGCACCTGTGGAACAGGTTCGCAAACATGGTAGTTTTTGTTTAGCATAGCCTCCCCACCTTAACCCCAAAGAGCTGGTGTTGAAGGAGGCCCAAAAATTGTAAAGGTGTGCACCTGTGGAACAGGTGCGCAAACATTGTCGTTTTTGTTTTAGCATAGCCTCCCCACCTTAACCCCAAAGAGCTGGTGTTGAAGGAGGCCCAAAAATTGTAAAGGTGTGCACCTGTGGAACAGGTGCGCAAACATTGTCGTTTTTGTTTTAGCATAGCCTCCCCACCTTAACCCCAAAGAGCTGGTGTTGAAGGAGGCCCAAAAATTGTAAAGGTGTGCACCTGTGGAACAGGTGCGCAAACATTGTCGTTTTTGTCATAACCAAAATGAGGTTCTGTGAACGTAAAGAGAATGAGAGGAGGGTTTGAGGGTGGCACCATGGTCCAGGCTTAAACTGAGGCTCAACTGCCACATCACAACGATAGCCTAGTCTACAAGGTCTGCATCAGGTGCATCAAAGCTTGATATCCACGACTGATTCATCTTAATGAATGTCAAACGGTCGACTGAGTCGGTGGAGAGTCTAGTTCGATGGTCTGTGACGAATCCTCCTGCTGCGCTGAATGCCCGTTCCGATAGGACACTGGAAGCAGGGCAGGCCAACAACTCCATGGCATACTGGGCCAGTTCTGGCCAGTGGTCTAATCTTAAGACCCAGTATGCCAGTGGATCGGATTCGTCACATGAAAAGCCCTCTGTGTCACTTTGTGCCCTCACGTAATCGTCCACCATGTGATGCAGACGCTGTCGATGCGATGTGGCAGCTGAGAGGCCTGGGCGGTGAGGACTAAAAAAAGACCGAAAGGCATCCGTCAACCGCACGCCTTCTCCAACGCTCCTCTCGTGACCACCAGTAGAATCCATGGTAGGTTGTCCCCGCCCCTGCACCCTACGGGAGTCGGGGAACATGTTCACCAGATTCCTCTTGAGACTGTCCTCAAGGGATTTGATCCTGTGGACTCTATGGGTGAGACTTTACACTTGTACCGGGGGTCAAGTAGGGTGGCCAACCAATAGTGGTTAGTCTCTTTAATGGCCTTGATTCTGGGGTCCTTTCGCAGGCTCTGGAGCATGATGTTTCCCATGCGTCGCAAATTAGCGAAGGCCTGAGAAGCTGACTCCTCGGGGTCACTCATAACGACATTATCTTCAACGGGCTCCTCCTCCTCCCAGCCACGTACTACTCCAAAGTGTCCCGAGGGAGTCAAACTAGGCCTTGCAGATTGCCGCATGTCTTCCTCCTCCTCCTCCTCAAACCCTGCAAAAGTTCCCGCAGAATCGTCCTCCTCCTCCTCCTCTTCCACCCCTAGATCCTGCTCGGGCCTCTGGGAGCTAGGCATAATGGGGTCAGGATTCTCAGGATAAAGGGGGCCTTGAGAGGCAAGGAAGTCCTCCTCTTCCTCCTGCTGCTCTGCCTCCAGTGCCCTGTCCATAATGCCACGCAGAGTGTGCTCCAACAAAAACAGTACCGGTAGGGTGTCACTGATGCATGCGCTGTCCCGGCTGACCATCCTTGTGGCCTCCTCAAATGGCGAGAGGACAGCGCATGCATCCTTAATCAAAAGCCACTGCCGTGGTGAAAAGAAGCCC
Organism: Pelophylax lessonae; assembly: GCF_965119305.1. Taxonomy (NCBI): domain Eukaryota; kingdom Metazoa; phylum Chordata; class Amphibia; order Anura; family Ranidae; genus Pelophylax; species Pelophylax lessonae. Next base: position 85,622,854 of record NC_138770.1, on the reverse strand, counting down.
AGGCGCGCAGAGCCAGTGCTGGTGCCGTACTCGCATAGGTATTCATTGAGGGCCCTCTGCTGCGTGTACAGGCGCTGCAGCATAGCCAAGGTGGAGTTCCAGCGGGTGGGCATGTCACAGATGAGGCGGTGTACCGGCAGGTGAAACTCGCGCTGCACTTCGGCCAAACGTGCAGTGGCACTGTACGACCGCCTGAAGTGACTGCACACCCTTCTTGCCATCCTTAGCACATCCTGCATTCCCGGGTACGAGTTCAAAAACCGCTGTACCACGAGATTCAGGACATGCGCCAGGCATGGCACATGGGTTAACTTTCCCTGACGAAGGGCGGCCAGGAGGTTTGACCCATTATCAGTAACCACCATCCCTGGCTGCAGCTGGCGTGGTGTCAACCACCTCTGGGCCTGTGCCTGCAGAGCCCCAAGAATCTGAGGGGCAGTGTGCTGCCTGTCCCCTAGACACACAAGCTGCAGCACTGCGTGACACCTTTTGGCCTGAGACATAGAATAGCCCTTTGAACGTTTACGTGGTATCTCATCATATTCAAAGGACCATTCTGCAGAGGAGGGCATGGAGGAGGTAGAGGAGGAGGAGCAGGAGGGGGTAGAAGTGATCGATCTACCCGGATCAGCGACACCACCAGCTGTTTGCAGACGTGGGGGCAACACTGGCTGCAGCACCGAGCCCTGGCTACAATCCCTTCCACTGGCAAGCAGTGTCACCCAGTGAGCAGTGACAGAAATGTACCGTCCCTGCCCATGTTTGCTTGACCAAGTGTCAGCCGTCAAGTGTATCTTACGGCTGACTGACTTGGCCAGGGATGACACTACATTGCCTTCCACATGTTGGTATAGGGATGGCAGGGCCTTACGGGAAAAGTAATGCCGACTTGGCACCTGCCACTGTGGAACTGCACATTTTGCGAAGTCACGGAAGGGAGCAGACTCTACCAGGTTAAATGGTAATAGTTGCAGAGCCAGTAGTTTAGCCAAACTACTGTTTAGACGCTGGGCATGTGGGTGGCGGGGAGTATACATTTTTTTTCGTTCCAGCATGTGTGGAATCGAAATTTGGCGTCTAGATGATACAGCTGGTGGTGTGCTGGAGGTAGATGCGACACTGCCTGCTATATCATCATCCCTGCCAGTGGAGGCTGCCAACAGGTGACGAGTGACTATAGCAGGGCCAGGAACAGACTGATGTGCAGGTGGAGCAGGTGGAGCAGATGGAGCATGAGGAGGAGCGCGAGGAGAACTAGGAGGCCGACTGACCAATCTTTGGCCCTTTTGTGGGTTCTTTAAATGCTCCTGCCAACGGGCCGAGTGGTGGGTTGTCAAATGCCTGTTTAGGCAGCTTGTACCCAGGTGGTTGACATTTTTGCCACGTTTTATACCCTTCTTACAAATCTTGCAGATCGCAACTGTTTTATCTGCATGGGATGTCTCAAAAAAGGCCCAGCAAGATGAGGTGTGTATAGTGGCCCGGGAGACAACAGGTGCGGCCTTAGATGGAGTAGGCCGTCTGCTCTCCCCTCTTGCTTGCTCTGCCTCCTCCTCAACCTCAGACCCAACATCTGACTCCATCAAAGACTGAGCATCAGGCCTGGCCTGGGAGACAACAGGTGCGGCCTTAGATGGAGCGGGCCGTCTGCTCTCCCCTCTTGTTTGCTCTGCCTCCTCCTCAACCTCAGACCCAACATCTGATTCTATCAAAGACTGAGCATCAGGCCTGGCCTGGGAGACAACAGGTGCGGCCTTAGATGGAGCGGGCCGTCTGCTCTCCCCTCTTGTTTGCTCTGCCTCCTCCTCAAACTCAGACCCAACATCAGACTCCATAAAGGACTGAGCATCAGGCTGGAGTAGATGGCCGACACTGTGGTCAAACAGCTCAGCTGACTCCTCTGCCATGTCTGAAATTGGGTCTAAGGGAGGACATGAGGTGGACATGGACTCATCTGTATTTGTTCTGACAACTGCAGAAGACTGACCACTTTTCTCTGCCTGGGTCACTGTAGTTGCAGATGATGCCGATGATGAGGGTTTGTTCATATAGTCCACCACCTCCTGTACATACTGTGGACGTATAGCTTGGCCACTGCCGGAGAACAATCCAAATGGTGGCCTGGCTGAGGACTGACCACCACGTCCACCCCTGCCTCTAGACACCCTAGAAGCTGTGCCCCTTTCCGCAGCAGGGCCACGTATGCCTTTTCTTGGTCTACCAGGCATATTTGTCACTGATGCGTTGGCAACTGTGTGCGGTGAAAAACGCACACTGCTATGCGACCCACAGTTGTCGCTGGATACAGCACAGCAGTTGCGGTTCACGCACAGTAGCAAAGCCTTTTGCACAGTGGACCTAACGCTTTGAACAACAGGCGTTAGGTTGTCACTGATGCGTTGGCAACTGTGTGCGGTGAAAAACGCACACTGCTATGCGACCCACAGTTGTCGCTGGATACAGCACAGCAGTTGCGTGTCACGCACAGTTGCAAAGGCTTTTGTACAGTGCACCTAACGCTTTGAACAACAGGCGTTAAGTTGTCACTGATGCGTTGGCAACTGTGTGCGGTGAAAAACGCACACTGCTATGCGACCCACAGTTGTCGCTGGATACAGCACAGCAGTTGCGGTTCACGCACAGTAGCAAAGCCTTTTGCACAGTGGACCTAACGCTTTGAACAACAGGCGTTAGGTTGTCACTGATGCGTTGGCAACTGTGTGCGGTGAAAAACGCACACTGCTATGCGACCCACAGTTGTCGCTGGATACAGCACAGCAGTTGCGGTTCACGCACAGTAGCAAAGCCTTTTGCACAGTGGACCTAACGCTTTGAACAACAGGCGTTAGGTTGTCACTGATGCGTTGGCAACTGTGTGCGGTGAAAAACGCACACTGCTATGCGACCCACAGTTGTCGCTGGATACAGCACAGCAGTTCCGTGTCACGCACAGTTGCAAAGGCTTTTGTACAGTGCACCTAACGCTTTGAACAACAGGCGTTAAGTTGTCACTGTATTTTGCTGCCTAGCAAGCACGTATACCTGCTGTGATACAGCAGCACTGTGCCACGTGCTCACTAAACAGAACCCTCACACTTTCCCTACAGAAACTAAATTTTCAAATCTAACTAATGTAGTACAAAGTTCCCTAACTACACTAGATATCCCTTTCCACTAAATAGAAAGCTCCATACAGCAGAAGACTGACACTGTCCCTTAAGTTTTTTTTTTTTTTTTTTTTTTTTTTTTTTTTTAACTCTAAGAACCAGCACAATCGCTGTATCTAACTACACTGGCTGTAAGCTAAATACAATTCTGCTATATGGAGCTTTAGAACCACTCGATATGTAGGAAATGTAGTGTAGCAAGCAGGAGTCAGACAGAACTGCTTCAACTCTCTTCAACAGGCTCTGGATAACTGTGCTAGGGGTTAGGCGGGGCCATCTTATATAGTGTGGGGCGTATTCACTCCTGATTGGCCTCTGGTCCCCGTAGTCACTCCAATCACGTTCCTAGGAGACTCCTGCCCCCTCATTGGCTTTTGCAGACGTTTCTGGGCCAATCACGGGCTTTTAAAGCCCAGTTCCTGTCCCAGTGCATTTTGGGCGGTTCTGGTGGCCGAATACCGAACTTTTGCCGCAAAAAGTTCGGTATTCGGCCGAATATCGAACATCCAATGTTCGGGTCGAACCGATGGTCGACCCGAACCGTTCGATCATCCCTATTGGTCACATGCTTCAGACGGCCAATCACAGCTACTGAGACATTTGCAGGCATGGCTGGGATGGCTTAAGGCACACCAGTTAAACGATTGTTGATTGGCTGTTGAAAGCCCGCCATGAAAAGAGCGCCAAAGCATGCAAAACCCGGAAATAAAACGACCGAACACGGATTTTTACCCGAACATACAGTAAAGTGTCCGTGTTCGGGTACAAAAAATCCAATTATTCGGTACAAACACGAATAATACAGTCCGTGTTCGCTCAACACTACTAAAGACTAATAATTTTTGCTTTCATATTGAATAATAATAATATTAATGATAATTCCACTACTACTATGATAATATTAATAATTATATTAATAACATATGCAAATTAATATGAATAATATGAAATACATGGGTTAATATGAAATTCTACAACACTACTTTACATTTGAAATAAAACCTCATTTTGGACTCAAATAATCCGGTGTGATCCTCATACTCAAATATTAGGGTTGATTTACTAAAGGCAAATAGACTGTGTATTGAAGGTGTATAGCCTCAAAATAGGGGCTACCTATAGCGCTTGCTAATTAATTATGTAAACATATACTACCAAAGTGCAAACAATAATCAATACACATTAGAATGGATTAATAAATAATTACATAGATGTATAAATAAATAAATAAATAAATACATGAATATCTTCATAAATGAGATTCAATATAATGTGAATACAATTAATAAAGTACTATGTGCTTAATGTCCCAATGAGTGCTCAAAAAAGTTAATATATAGAGTCCATCAGAAATCCATCAGGAATGACAAAACGTGCGTAAGGTGGAACGCACGCTGTGACATCACGGGAGCCGAGTGGAACGCATACGGTGTTCACCGCTCTCCACTCTAGGGCTCTATCTGTGACGCTATATGCTGTCTTTTTTTGCCTATTTCGGCTTATATCTTTTACCTTGGAAACAAATAAATATTTTTAAACTATATCACACCACCTGGAGCTTTCTTTTTGTCCCCCACCTGGTTGGATGCATGGATGGAGAGGAGTGAGGGCTGAGACTGCTGAACCCTAGAGTGGGACCGTTCCTGGCCCAGGTGGCCAAACAAGCGCTGTCCAGTCTTAGTGCCATAAGGCATATAAGACCCATTCCCTCTGGTGAGTAAGCATTTCTGTTACTCTTCATGGTGGAAATCAAGTGTCATCCTAATACCTTTTGGAAGTCGGGCACAGAGCACTTGCACTTTTTTCTTTAAAGCAATCCTGAACTGTTTACACAAAAGTCACTATATGATTTCTGATGGACTCTATGTATGAACTTTTTTGAGCACTTATTGGGACATTAAGTACATAGTACTTTATTAATTGTATTCACATTATATTGAATCTCATTTATGAAGATATTCATTTATTTATTTATGCATCTATGTTATTATTTATTAATCCATTCTAATGTGTATTGATTATCATTTGCACTTTGGTAGTATATGTTTACACAATTAATTAGCAAGCGCTATAGGTAGCCTCTATTTTGGGGCTATACACCTTCAATTCACACTCCATACTATAGCAGCTGCTTATTCCCACATTCATAATCATGCTTTTATATCATCTTTATTTAAAATTAACCCCAACCCATTTGGCGCAAAGGATATACTCCTAGTACATTCATCCCACACAAATAGACTGTGTGCTTTGCAACTGCAGTTACTCCAGAGCTTTGTAAATGAGGTAAAGCTTCACTTTGCAAAGAATGCATGCATGGAAAACTAAAAAAAAAAAACAGCATTTTTTGGTTGCATATGATTGGATTATGAAAGTCATCAGAGCTTCTACTTATTTCCTAAGCTCTGGAGCAATTGCTCTTGCAGAGTGCAACTGTACCTTGCAAAGTCCACAGTCTATTTGTCTTTAGTAAATGAACCCCGGTACTTATTAATTCTGAGGTTACTGTGGCAGTTCCTTAGTTCACAGGAGCCAACCACTTATCACCTAGATGCCCCATTGGGATACCACCAGTATGTTTTTGGCAATCATCTTGTTTATCTCATATAGTACCTCATTCTTTGCAATTTAGTCTTTACAATCTCGATTTTTAGCATTTATTATTCTAAACTGATTATGATAACCATTTATTTCAGGATCTTTAGGATCTTCTCTCACCTATCTTGTGGACACAACAGGATCAATGTCAGATGATATGTATCAACTGAAGTTGGTGAATAATTGGCTTCTAGATCGTATAACTGCAAGATTCCCCTGTGGTATCAGACAATACACTATGGTGGAATACAACGACCCAAGTAATAACCATTTTACAACATAAAGCTGTTCTATGTAATTGGAGTTGGCTTAATAGTTACAGTGATTTTTTTTTTTTTTAATAATGTGATACTTTTTAGTAAGCTTAGGTCAACAGCATCCAGTAAAAACAAAAAGAAAACATTTATTTTAAATGGAATGATTCTTGAAAAAAAAATGTTCCTCTCCACTCAGACTTGAACTTTTAATGGAAATACCCAGGAAATATCTTTGCAGGTCAAAGATTGTCAACTCCTCCCATCAAAATCTCTCTACACTCCAATTATAATAACCCATTGTACAATGCACTTTCTCAAAAACACAGTTAATTTCGAACTCCACGTGCAAAACATTGGGTTTAAATATATTTCTTTATAGCCACAAGGGATATAATTCACTCTGTATGATCAATGCTGCATCCACCTAGGTGAGTGCAATTATTATTTTTTTTTGGATGCCTGCCAGGTCCAATTTGATGTACAGGATTCAAGATTTCAGTAGATGGCTCACATTCCTCTGTCCGTTCATGAGAACAGAGCCTGCCCAGCATAGCCTTTCTCTTGATCTCCACTGAGTGGGGGGAAGATGGGCGAGGACTGACAGAGGAATCTGCAGAATGCACCTCCCTCATGGACTCCTCATAGAACAGGTAGCAGATCATTTCTAATTACCTAAGGAACACATGCCCCTTATCCAGTTCAGCTCTTTGGACCTACTATGTAGGTCTAAAGTGTGAACCTTTAATCACAAGCATTCGGCTTCAAAATGAAAGTAATGCGGCAGCTTCATAGTTACGATCATTTTCACACAGCTGGCCTCGTGGCGCGGCCCCCTCTCCTCCCGTGGTTACCCAGGCTGTCCCGCACTCACTGGTGCCCAGGAACACAGCCGGGGGTGAATGGGGGAGAGAGATAGCAGTGACACCAAGGAAAAAAATGCCTTAATCTCACATGCAAACCGTTGAACTGGAAGTGATGTCACTTCCGGTTTCATATGCACCCTTTCCTGGCCTGTACAGCCAGGGGACACATCTAACCAAGCTGATCTGTGCTTGGTTAGATGACGTGAAGGGCAGGGGAGACATTGGGGTCTATTAGACCCCTAATGTCTCCATAAAGAGTACCTGTCACCTACCCAATGCTATCACATAGGGGTTTATTAACCTGTTGTGATAGCAATCACGTAAAAATAAAAATAAAAGAAAAAAGTTTAAAAAAAAATAAAATTATAATAAAATATATTAAAATAAAAAAAAAAATGGCGAAAACCCCGGTAGCTCCGCACACCTGTGCAAACGCAAGCCCAGGGAGTGCACACACATGTAAAACACAGTCGCACCTATGTGTGACATATCGTTGCGAATGTCAGAGTGAGAACAATAATTCTAGCACAAGAGCTACTATAAAACTCATGAGCTGTGAAGGCTTTTAAAGCATCACCTATTGGGATTTTTTGGCACCATGGTTTTTGGTAATATCGCGGGCACCCGCAATTTTAGGACATGAAATGTTTGGTATCTATTTACTCGATGCAACCTCATCTTTTATATTTTAACCAAAAATGGGTATTATATGGTGTGGTTTTGCACTAAAACTAATTTTATTATTTATTTCCCGAAAATTTGCATTTAATAAACAGTTGTGCAAATATCATATGAAACAGAAATTTGTAACTATCAGGCTGGGTTCACAGCAGCACTGGACCCACAACAGTGGGTCCAGTGCGTCCCTGTTCACTGTTTCAGGTGCGAATCGAAATGGACCAGAAGATGCACAAGACCCTTCTGCATTTCGTCCCGGAGATGTGTGAACCGGCTCCCTTGAGAGCCGGTCACACTCTCCTATCATGCGAATTGGATGCGGGGAAACCCAAAATTCAGACTCTCAGAAAATTAGAATATTACATAAGACCAATAAAGAAAAATTATTTTTAATACAGAAATGTTGGCTTAATTAAAAGTATGTACAGTATAGTATGCACTCAATATTTGGTCCTGCTGGAAAATAAAATCAGCATCACCATAAATCTGGTCAGCAGAGGGAAGCATGAAGTGTTCTAAAATGTTCCTGCTAGAGGACTGTGTTGACTTTGGAATTGATAAAACACAGTGGACCATCACCAGCAGATTACATGGCTCCCTAGATCATCACTGACTGTGGAATTTTCACGCTGGACCTCATGCAACTTGGATTCTGGGCCTCTCCACTCTTCCTCCAGACTCTGGGGCCTTGATTTCCAAAAGAAATGCAACATTTTCCACAGTCTGTGATGATTTGGAGAGCCATGTCATTTGCTGGTGTTGGTCCAATGTGTTTTATTAAGTCCAAAGTCAGCATAGCCCTCTAGCAGAAAATTCTAGAGCACTTCATGCTCTAGAAAGAAATGCTTGAAATATATCACTCTGTGTGTAACGCATCTATATAAAATATATGAGTTTCACTTTTTGAATTGAATTACTGAAATAAATGATCTTTTTGATGATATTCTAATTTTATGAGATGCACGTGAGTGTGTGTGTGTATATTTATATATATATATATCTATAGAAAACGAATAATTATGATTATTAGTGTTACTATGGAAACATGATTACACCAGTTCAATGCAGCACTGCTTCAAGCCAACTGAATTCTCCCACAGCAAGTTGGTTCATCCAGAAAGAGCCAGTTATTGGATTCCAGAGCAGATAACAAAATCCAGCAGAGTTTTTTTAAATATTACAATGATCAGATGCCCTCACAGTCCCATTCAAAATACTTTGTCCCTTTTTATCATGGCAAAAAGAGAGGTATTTCTCCCATCCAGCATATATATACAATCTATATTATGCTCCTAAGGGTAGCTTCCATACAATCATAATGTGTGTTATAATCTAGACCTCTGCTTCCATAATAAAACTGTGTCAGCAACCAAAATCTTTCCTTGACATACAGCTTCTACCCATTGACTTAAATGCAGGGCTATCTGATTGGCTGGATTTACTAGTACCTTTTATCTCATGTGTGACATATTATGCCTCTTGGTAGGGATGGGCTTGATGTTTGAGCCGAACACACGAACAAATGGGGCGCTCTGTGGGAAGTTCGCCCGCCGATGAGCACCCCATAGTGCACTGCGCTGATACAGTGAATTAATTACTGATGATTGGCCAAAACGTGCACCTGGCCTGTATGCTGTGGCCAATCACAGCACAATGTCCTGTCAGAGCCATGATTGGCCAAAGGCAGGGTGCCTTTTGCCAATCATGGTTCAGGAGTTAAGTCCACTCCCCACACTATATAAGAATGCTGCTTACACGGCAGCCCTGTATAGTGTGTTACAATGGAGATTAGGCAGGTAGTTAGTGGACAGTGAGTTGAGTTAGTTTAATGCAGTCAGTGTAGTGTTCAGGTTATACCCCACTTTTATAATGTATAGATATGTTGTAGTCCTGGGTCCCCTCTTGGTGCTCCCCAAGTTTTGTGTCCCTGTCACTTATAGTTCGTGAGCAGGGCCATGTCAAGCTGACCAAGATTTCCCATAGACACCAATGTTAAAGAAAGGGAGCAGTGCCAAGTCAAGCTGTCCAATATTTCCCATAGATGCTAATGAGCACTGAAAGCTGAAAGGGCTTTGTATTTAAGTGGTAAAGGGGAACCACTTATGACAGAATTAAAAAAAAAAAAAACTGCATGCCCCCCCCCCCCCCAAATCCATACCAGGCCTTTAGGATCTGGTATAGATTTTAAGGGGAACTCCAAGCCAAAATTTAAAAAAATGGCTTGGGGCCCCCCAAAATCCATACCAGACCCTTATCTGAGCATGGAGCCTAGCAGGCCAGGATGAGGGGGGGGGACAACAGCCTCTTCCCGACAACCATGGGCTGTGGTTGTGGGGGTCTGCAGAGGGAGGGCCTTTTGAATCAGAAAGCCCCCTTTAACAAGGGGGCCCCAAAATCCTCCCCCCCTATGTGAATGGGTATCAGGTACATCATACCCCTACCCACTCACCAAAAAAATGTGCAAATAAATAAACACAAAAGACAGTTTTTGACAAGTCCTTTAGTCAAAAATAAAAAAAATTGTGTCCCTCGATGAAAATCCATCGTCAAAAACAACGCCCGCAGCACCCGAAAAATAGGCAAAGATATTGAAAGACGCTCCCGCCTCTTCTGAGGCGCACTCCCCGAATGACGCTCTTGAGCTTTAACAGCTCTTTTATAGACAAGAGGTGGAGCCACCCGATAACGTCACCCGGTGGCACTGCCCCCTTCTGACAGCATAAGAAATGTCAGTATTGCTGCAGAAAGATCTATACATCCTACAAATGCGCCACTTTGCAGGCACAATAAGGGGACCCCCCAGGCATGATACTTAAATGGATTTTTCATTTTTATTGTTTCCCTTTAAGCATTATTAAAATCACTGCTGTATCAATGCAAAAATGTTTTTTTGCATTGATACATGTATCCCTGGCCAGTACCCAGGTCCCCAAACACTTTTTATGGCAATAAATTGCATACAAGCCCTTAAAATGAGGACTTTTAATTTTTCATGTTCGTGTCCCATAGACTTTAACCACTTCAGCTCCGAAAAGGTTTAACCCTCTTAATGACCAGGCCATTTTTTGCAATTCGGCACTCCATTGCTTTAACTGTCAACTGTGCAGTCATGCAATGCTGTGCCTGAATACAATTGATGTCCTTTTTTTCCCACAAATAGAGCTTTCTTTTGGTGGTATTTGATAACCTCTGCGATTTTTCGTTTTTGCGCTCTAAACAAAAAAATAGCATTAATTTTGAAAAAACACCAATATTTTCTACTTTCTGCTCTAAAACATTCCCAATAAAAAAATCTAAAAAAAAATCTAATTTTTTTATCAGTTTAGGCCAATTTGTATTTTGCTACATATTTTTGGTAAAAAAAAAAAAAAAATCCCAAGAAAGCGTATAATAATTGGTTTGCACAAAAGTTATAGCGTTTACAAACTACGGAATAGATTTACGGACTTTTTACTTTTTTTATTAGTAATGGCGGCGATCAGCGATTTTTATCGGGACTGTGACATTGGGGCAGACAGATCAGACCCCCTAACTGACATTTTTGACACTTTTTGGGGACCAGAGACATTAATGCAGTAATCAGTGCTAAATAAAATGCAACTGTATAAATGACACTGACAGGGAAGGGGTTAACACTGGGGGTGATCAAGGGGTTAAATTTGTTCCCTATTTGGGAGCTTAACTGAATCACACAATCTTTCCCTGCTTCTCTGACAGGAGAGCCGTCTTGAATTGTTTACATACAAGATGGCTCTTCTGTCAGTCTAGTCGAAGATTACGGGAAGCCGGCGGCGATCGAGCCCGCTCCTCCCATGGTCTGCCTCTCATTCTGTCTAATAACAGCTGGAGTGCGGCTCTGGTGGCGCGCGTGCACGCCACAGAAAGCATGTGCGCATAATCACTTACATCTACGTGATTATGCGCAGCCAAGCTGCCCTGCCACAGTAAATCTGCATGGGGTGGTCTGCAAGTGGTTAATAGAGTTTGCGTGTTTGCTAGAACTTTTTCCTGTTCAAGATATTCTGGTGCGAACTGAACTAAACATTTAACTCACCCCCTGGATCTTTACGATTCCTTTCAAGTCTGACCAAGTAATCTGCATTTTACAATTCTTGCAAATTTGCAAGTCGCCTCATTTAAAATGTTTAATTAGATAGTCATCCACAAACAAGCCTGTGATAGGGAAAATTAGATTCTCTGAAGGCGTCTAAACATTGCATGAATATTCTAAGTATCCTTTCATCTACCCTGTCTGTGCCTCAGTTCTGTTCTGGGATCCAATAAATCTATTTTCTCTGGAATGATCCTTGTTTCTCTGGAGATACTTAATAAATATCACATACAGAATATTAATTTGTTTTTTGCTTCTTCCATCCAGCTGGGGAGATATTCCTTCACTTCCTCTGCTGAAATGAAAGGAAATTTCTTATAAGTGAATGTTATTTCCGTCTTAGGTGTCACTAGAATATTGGCCCTCATTGAATGATTTACTCTCAATTCTTGTTCCGGAGACAAATTAATTTTTTTTGGTTTCCCCGCCTTTCTATCTCAGTAACAGTGGTCACCAGGACATAAATAGAAGTTAATCTCCCCAGAGAGGACACAGACAACAATAAAACTTTAACAAAGGATCTATGGAGTGGACTTTGGGACTTAAGCATATTATTTTAATGAATGATAAGAGAAGTTCACTAAATAATTTTACTTGTTGAATATTTTTTTTTTGTTAATTTACCAAAATTTTATTTAAAAAAATATCAATATATATTTAAACCATATCTTGTATTTCTTTTTTTTAGCCGTTGGCCCTGTCAGGGTAACGTATTCCAAAGATGAGTTTGCTTATTTCTTTGATAGTCTTGTGTCCAATGGAGGAGGTGACTGTCCAGAACTGACTATGGCAGGACTGAAGTTGGCTTTGGAGAACTCGCCAGAGAAAACGTTCATTTTGGTATTAACAGATGCATCCGCCAAAGATTATGATAATACTACTTTAGTAAATGAAGTATTGAGTCTTTTAAATGAAACCCAGTCACAGGTAAGAAGAATGCCAAACAGTAATTTGCTTTTTTCTTTTCCTAATTACTGTATGTTTTAAGGGACAGATGCTGGTGAATACACACTACACAGGAAAAAAAGCAAAACTCATGGGACTTTAAAAGGTACATCACCATTCATATGAAACCTTTCTAAGCTTAAAGTTAATTACATTTTATTAGTTAAAAAAAAAGACATATTAAAATTCTGTTATTAAAACATTAAGAGAATACAGCTGAATAAGTGTTGTACACTTTAACAACATCCACTGTCAAAAATTATCCCATAGGTTATAAATCATTTATCATTTCTCCAGAAGCGGTCTAGAAGATGTTTTTATACAGTTCCAACTGATGGTGAAGCACATCACATTTCTCAATGCTTTTCGTGAACTTTAATTCTCTCCATGAGGAGTAGTTGCTTTTGGCAGGGTATTAATCAGCCAAATAAAAAAACATGAATTTCCAGGAAGGACAACACCACCAAAGTATGTCTACCCCAGGAGCTGTGGGGTGGGGGACCAGAGCCCTCAAAGATAGGCAGGGGAGGAGCAAAAATGAAAAAAAAAATGCACAACCACACTAAAGTTACCAATGTTGTCATAAATCATAGAAATAATTTGTCCTGACAGTGCTCCTGGTGTGTGTCCAAACCCCATTTAAAGAGGAAGTAAATGGCTTATTTTTTAAATGTACCCATAAGCATATAATAAGAGGCACTAAGCGGTCCTCATTAGTATAGTGGTGAGTATCCCTGCCTGTTACGCGGGAGACCGGGATTCGATTCTTCAACGGGGATGTGACAGAACCCACTGTCACTGTGTGTTTTGGTGGGGACTGTGCGCAAGCCTCCTACCGACAGATTATGGGCCAGAAAATACTGGAGACCTGGGGACATTGCCTTTTATTTCATTTCTATGTTCCCTTTATTCATCTTCTGAACAGCTGAAGATGGCATGACTCAGGGCATTGACCTAATGTAATGCTACAGCCCTTCCCCCCCACCCCCCCCCCCCCTCCTTGTGTGGATTCATGACACAGACAATGGTCTGGGCTGGAGACATCTCTCCGCAGGGGGTGTGTATTAAGACTGCCTGTTTCAATGTACAAATGTTCCGTTCCCATTGGTTGGTCCTTGTCCCCTTCCCCCCCTGTGGCAAGTCTAAGGGGAGTTTCCCTAACTGTGTGTAAAACTGTATGTCTTGGAATTTAATAAACAGTTTAAGCTCTGCATGGTTAACCCTCAACACCTGTGTGGATTGTCTCGTGATTGAGGAGTTAAGGGCTGGGTATGGCTTCTCCGCAGGGTGTGGGTGCGTTTGGAGGACAGGAGACACAGGTCTGGCGGATGTGCCCACCTGGGGTACTAAGATCCATTACAGGGGAGTAGCAACTTTTTTTCTACCCAGTTACCCACACGCCTCTCTGGTGCTGGACATTCCAGAAGAAAGTGTAATAGTCTTTACAAAAGAAAGTTTCTGCTCGGGTTTGCTGGACATAGCAATTGGGGAAAGTCATCTCATGGCCACCCTGCTCAACATCAGCTTTGTCACAGGTTCAGAGGACACGGATGCTTCAGACCACCTCTGCAATTTAACCCTGCGGTTTGCCTGCGGCCCTAAGTGCTTTTACCAGGAGGCAGCGGCAGCAGGTGCTAGGTGGTCTTTATGGTTTGTGTGGTCTGTGTGGTCTGTGTGGTCTTTGTGGTCCTCGTTAGTATAGTGGTGAGTATCCCTGCCTGTCACGACAGGGAGAAACAACTTTCTTTTTGGGGAATGAGATGGAACATCCAGCACCAAAGACAGGTCCCAGCTGGGAAAAGGGAATGCTCTTGCTGGACAAATTCTCATCAAGGCCTCAGCAAATGGGATGATGAGAAGGGAAGGCCCAATCAGTTCTTATTAGGGATGAAAGTGCAGAAATGTGAATCCTAATAGAACTTACCCTGAGACCAACTTCTAAGTACTGTGAATATTTCTTAAACTTGACGTCATTGACTCATGTACTCTGAAGGTCCGGCTTACCGTGCGGGACCTTCAGAGCCCTTGCCGTAAACTCACAGAGCCGGGGCCTGCGAAACCCAAAAGAAACACCAAGGAAGATGTCAGCTGTCTCATCGGTGCGCGGTCACCACTGGAGGGCTTTGTTCTAAGGTAAGTATTTCATAACGAACTAGTATGCAATGCGATTAGTTTTATTTTTTTGAGGTTTACAACCTCTTTAATTGGACACACACCAGTAGTACTGTCAGAACCATTTATCTTTTTGTTTTCTGGCAACAACTAACAAGCAGATTATATTTGTAGCTCTTCTGTTCACATTCAGGTATTTAATTTTCACTCCTCTCCTGCCTTTCTCTTTGGGGGCTCCTTCCCCCCATAGCTGCCAGAGAAGACTTATGGGCCATACACACTATAAGATTTTCTTAAGACTTTTTCCTTTAGACTTACCAAAACCATATAATAATGAGGGCAAACCTAAACACTTTTAATTTTGTATGCAATCTGGCAGGCCCTAGCACTGCATAGAAAATGTAAATCTGAAGTAAAAAGTCTTCAGAAAATCTTATAGTATGTATGGCCCTTTACTTTGCTGTTGTTGTCCATCCTGCAATTCATGATTTTAATTCAGCTGTTACATACCCTGTCAACAGCTCTTCTGAAAACAATGTTCGGTTTCTCAGGAAGTATTCTACTCCTAAAGAAGTAAATTAAAGTTCACAAAACACTTTGAGAAATGTGTTGCACTTCCCCTTCTGTTAAAATTGTTTTAGAACGTCTTCTAGACCCCTTCTGGGGAAATGATAAATGATAAAGATGACATTTTAATCTGTCTTTTTTTGTACTAATAAAGTTTAAATAATTTTAAGCAAACATAGTTGTCAAACGAATGGTGATATACCCTTAAAAGTATCATGGGTATATATTTTTATTAATTTTATTTAATTTCAGGGATTACGGTACATCGCCATGTGTGCCAGATTATAACTATACTAGTTATAACAAAGCTAGTAAATATAACAAAGCTATAACAAAGCTAGTAAATATATAACTTTTGGTAAATTTCACGGGATACAGTTTTTCCTCTATAACTTTTGGTAATTCGGGGTGCCAGATCTTAGTATCTGAGTTCACAGGACTAACTACCCAATCGAGCCATCATATACAATGGCTATTTTAAAAGAGTGGTGGTATGGGATGGTCGTAAAGGAGGTGTACAGGATGTTTACATCATCCAGTAAAATCGTATTTGTTTTTAATGACTAATTAGAAAATAGAAGCTAGTATATTTGAAAGTAAGACAACAGATGGTTACTATACTAATTGCTAAAAGGGTCCCAGGACTTGGCTGGGGGAAAGAGGAGCAGTACAAATAATATATGTTGGCCCAGAGCCACCAGTTAGAGATACTTCCTCATTTAGTCTAGACATGTGTGATTCCTTTAGTTACGAACAAAATTTTCAGTATTCAGAAATTCTGATATATCCGAATCTCTGAATCTTAAAAGTAATGAATTTCAATGATTCCAAAATAAATTATAATGAAATAAATTATTTGAATTGGAAAATTAATTCAAATTTAAAAATGTATTTGAATTTGAAATGGAAACATATGGCAATACATACAGTAAAGTATAAAAGTGAAATAAAATGATGATTCCTACTTAGGCTGCTTAATAGAATAGAACAGAAAAGAATAGGATAGAAAATAAAGGAATAGAATGGAAAATAAAGGAATAGAATAAAATAGAATAGAAAATAAAGATATATAATAGAGTATAATAGAATAAAACAGAATAGAATAAAAAATAAAGGAATATAATCAAAAATAATAGAATAGAAAAAAAAGAATAGAATATAATTTAAAAGAATAGAAAAGAATAGAATAGAATAGAATAGAATGCATATAGCAGTTTTCCAATATTCAAATTTCAATTTTTTTTCTAATATTTTCTGTCCTATTCTAATATTTTCTTTTTTATTCTATTCTATTTTATTCTATTCTATTAGTATATTTTTATTTATTTTCTATCCTGTTCTATTCTATTCTGTTCTTTGTTATTCTAGTATTTTCTATTCTATTCTATTTTATTATATTCTTTTCTATACTATAAAACAGCCTAATTACGAATCGTCGTCTTATTTCACTTTTATACCTTACCGTATTTATTGCAATATGTTTCTATTTAAAATTTGAAATAATTTGAAACTGATTTGAAAATAGCAAATATATGAAACAAATCAGTTGTACTGTCTCTTTACATTTTTTTATTATGCTATTATCACATCTATTGTCTTAAGTAACTCAAGTAAAAACAAATGAAAGCAAATCAAAAGACACTCAACAGGAGACCGTAGCTTCCCATACTATCTGGGTGACAAATAGCTTTCCTTACAGTTCTTCTTTGATGGCCTTCATAATTTGTCCCTCGATGATTTGAATGCAAATTGTTAGCAACTTTTCACATTTTTAAATATATTTACAGAATTGGAGTCACACAATTTAAAGATACATAATAGTTGTTCTTCAGCTTAAGGAAAAGTTTTTTTTTTTTAATTGTATATTAGGCTTTCATGTATCTATTTGTGTCCTTCTTCTATTTCAGGTATTCTTTTTGGCTACTGGTCTATGCAACACTGTAAATGATGGGGATTTCCTTATTTATAGAGAAATTGCATCAAAAAGTTTTGGGCATGTTTTTCAAGTCAATGCAGCAGATTTAAATATAGTGAGTGTCTATTTATTTACTGTTATATCCAAAAAGTATTGGTAATGCTTAATATTGCTAATATTCAAAAGGAATGTTTATCAATGTTATGTATAGTTATCTTTTTTATTATGGTCACTACATTTTAAATATTACATTATATTTTATACTAGTCTCATTTTAGCTTACAGGTGAAGCTTTAGGCTTCTTTTTACATGTTTTCCAGGTTATTCATATGCTTGCTTTGCTAAAAAAAAAAAAGTCATGCTGATTTGTAGAAAGCAATAGCTGAAGCTCAAGTTAAAGCCCATAACTGAATTATTCCCCCTTACTGCTTTGTTCAGAAAGCTCTGTGCTACACTCAGACACAATGGGGTTGATTTACTAAAGGAAAATAGACTGTGCACTTTGCAGAGTGCAACAGCATTTTGCAAAGTGCACAGTCTTTTTGTCATTAGTAAATTAACCCCAACGGTGATAATTTGTTATAACTGGAGCACTCAAAATCCGGTGCAGCTGTGCATGGTAGCCAATTAGCTTTTAAATTAAGCTTGTTCAATTTAAAGGAGTTGTAAAAGCAGGAATGTTTTTAATCTTAATGCATTCTATGCATTAAGACAAAAAGCCTTCTGTGTGTAGCAGCCTCCCCAGCTGCCCCCTGTGCCTGTTCCCCCTCTCTGTCCAGCGATGTCCACGTGTCCCTCGGTCATCCCAGGACTCTCTCTCCTGATTGGCTGAGATACAGCCGCAGTGCCATTGGCTCCTGCGGCTGTCAATCAAAATGAGTGAGGCAATCAGGAGAGAGAGGGGCGGGGCTGAACTGCTCTGTGTCTGAATGGACAAACAGAGCTGCAGCTCGGCTCGGGTGCCCCCATAGCAAGCTGCTTGCTGTGGGGACACTCGATAGGAGGGAGGGGCCAGGAGCAGCAACGAGGGACCCAAAAAAGAGAAGGATTCGGGCTGCTCTGTGCAAAACCAACTGCACAGAGGAGGTAAGTATACCATGTTTAGTATTTTTTTTTTTTTTTTTAAACAAAACTTTGCAATCACTTTAAGCTTTGACAATAAAACCTGAAAGCTGATTGGTTTCTATGCAGAGCTGCACCAGATTTTGCACTCTTCAGTTTTAGAAAATCTTCCCCCAAAGTCCGATAGGAAACAGCTCTCCCTTTAGAAAACCTTGCAATTAGTGCTTACTGCTATGAATAAACTCTGTAATAAATGATTATGTGTAAAAAATATTTTTTAGATAAAAATGGAAATAAAATGCAACCCTTTCACGACTACCTATGTAAGGCATACAGAGGAACAGAACCACATGCAGCTAGCCAGTTCAGTATGCGTTATGCCGGCTGCATTCCGTGTTACGCTATAGACACAAGGCCACTCAAAGTTGTTGTAAAGTCAGAAGATTTTTTTTTTCTTAATGCATTCTACCTAATGCAAAAACCTTCTGTGTACACCACCCCCCCCCTCAGCCCCCCTAATACTTACCTGAGCCCATCTCTGTCCAGCGATGTTGCAGGAGTGTCTAGGCTGCCCGAGACTCTCCCTCCTCAATAGCTTAGATGGCAGTGTGGTGCCCTTGGGTCCCGCTGCTGTCAATAAAATTCAGTGAGCCAATAAGTAGAGAGAGGGCAGGGCTGGGTCACGGCTCCGTGTCTGAATGGACACACCGAGCAGCAGCTCAGCTCATCCCGGGTGCCCCCAAAGCAAGATGCTTGCTGTTGGGGTGCTCAACAGGAGGAAGGGGCCAGGAGCTCCAGCCAGGGACCTGAGAAGTGGAGGATCCGGGTTGCTCTGT
Organism: Pelophylax lessonae; assembly: GCF_965119305.1. Lineage (NCBI taxonomy): Eukaryota > Metazoa > Chordata > Amphibia > Anura > Ranidae > Pelophylax > Pelophylax lessonae. Next base: position 85,603,743 of record NC_138770.1, on the reverse strand, counting down.
GCAAACCACTACAACAGAGCAGGTAAGTATAACATGTCTGTTATTTTTATACAAAAAAAATTAGACTTTACAATCACTTTAAGGGACCATGATCTTATAACAGAAGTGTCCCCTTGATTCTGCTGATTAACCACTTAAGCCCCAGAAGGTTTACACCCCTTCATGACCAGGCCATTGTTTGTGATACGACACTGTGTTACTTTAGCTGACAATTGCGGGGACGTGCAACGCTGTACCCAAATACAATTTATGCCCTTTTTTTCCCACAAATAGAGCTTTCTTGTGGTGGTATTTGATCACCTCTGCAGCTTTTATTTTTTGCACTATAAACAAAAAAAGACTGACAATTTTGAAAAAAATATATATATTTTTTACTTGCTATAAAACATATCCAATAAATACATTTAAAAAATCGAATTTATTCATCAATTTAGGTAAATATGTATTCTGCTACATATTTTTGTTAAAAAAAAAAACATCCCAATGAGCATATATTGATTGGTTTGCACAAAATTTATTGCGTCTACAAACTATGGGATATTTTTTATGGAATCTTTATTTATTTATTTTTTAACTAGTAATGGCGGCGATTAGCGATTTTTAGCAGGACTGCATATTGTGGCAGACAAATTGGACACTTCACTAACACTTTTCACACTTTTTTGGGGACCAGTGACACTAATACAGTGATCAGTGCTACAAAATATGCATGTTAACTCTACTAATGACACTGGCAGGGAAGGGGTTAACATCAGGGGCGATCAAAGGGCTAAGTGTGCTCCTAGGGAGTTCTAAGTGTGCAGGGGATGGCTTAACTGGAGGAAGACAGAGATCCATGTTCCTGCTTAGCAGAAACACGAGATCTCCATCTGCCTCTCTGACAGAATGGCGATCTGCCTTGTTTATAGAGGCAGACTGCTGTTCTACCTCCCCTGTGAATGGTTGGCGGGTCCCAGAAGAGATTGCGTCTGCTAGACCCGCTGATTGGTTCCCACTGTGTCCAAACACAGCAGTAGAGGGTCGCTGGCGGCGTGCACGTGTGCCCCAGACCCTGTGCACGAAATCACATGCAGGTACGTGATTTTGTGCAGGAGGGCTGCCCTGCTGCAGTATATCTGCGTGGGGTGGTCCTCAATTGGTTGAATTAATAGCTTTGATCAGGGGCTGGCTAGATGCTAAATGCAGCTATTCATACAAAATGTAACAAATCCTTCCCTTTCCCTGCCGCCACCACCACCGTGTGCTCTTCTCCTTCTGTACTTTCCACTTAGTACCCACAATCGGCACACCATTCCCCACTGTCTCCTGTGTGCACTCTGATCCCCGTTGTCTCCTCTTGTGGCCCTCTAATCACTGCTCTGCCCCCTCTACTGTGTGCTCTAAGAATACAGCTTTCCCTTTCCTGTGTGCCCCTCCATTCACTGCTCTGCCCCCTCTACTGTGTGTTCTCTGAATACTGCCATCCCTTTCCTGTGTGTCCCTCTATCCACTGCTCTGCCCTCTCTACTGTGTGTTCTCTGAATACTGCTTACCCTTTCCTGTGTGTCCCTCTATTCACTGCTCTGCCCCCTCTCCTGTGTGTTCTCTGAATACTGCTTACCCTTTCCTGCGTGTCCCTCTATTCACTGCTCTGCCCCCTCTCCTGTGTGCTCTCCGAATGCTGCTTTCCCCTTCCTGTGTGCCCCTCTATTCACTGCTATGCACCTTTACTGTGTGCTCTCAGAATACTGCTCTCCCCTTCCTGTGCGCCACTCCATTTACTGCACTGCCCCCCCCCTACTGTTTGCTCTCCGTGAAAACAGCTTTCCCCTTCCTGTGTACCCCTCTATTCACTGCTCTGCCCCCTCTACTGCGTGCTCTCTGAATACTACTCTCCCCTTCCTGTGTGCTCCTCCATTCACTGCTCTACCCCCTCTATTATGTGCTCTCTGAATACTGCTCTCCCCTTCCTGTGTGCTCCTCCATTCACTGCTCTACCCCCTCTATTATGTGCTCTCTGAATACTGCTCCATTCACTTCTCTGCCACCTCCACCGTTGCTCTCCGAATTCTGCTTTCCCTTTCCTGTGTGCCCCTCCATTCACTGCTCTGCCCCCTGTACTGTGTGCTCTCTGAATACTGCTCTCCCCTTCCTGTGCCCCTCCATTCACTTCTCTGCCACATCTACCGTGTGCTCTTCGAATACAGCTTTCTCTTTCCTGTGTGCGTGCCCCTCCATTTACTGCACTGCCCCCTCTACTGTGTGCTCTCCGAATACTGCTCTCCCCTTCATGTGTGCCACTCCATTCACTGCTCTGCCATTCTACTGTGTGCTCTCCGAATACTGCTCTCCCCTTCATGTGTGCCCCTCCATTTACTGCTCTGTGTGCCCTCTAATTACTGTTTTCCTTTTTTTTGTGTGTGTCCTTCAATACCAGAAGCTCAATCCCCCCTCTGTATGGCAAATTTAGAGACTTTGTCACCAGCATAAAAGTTGTAGGTAAAAAAACTGCAAATGCAAAAATCTAAAACCTGCATTTTTTTTTCTTTCCATAAACAATTTTTTACTGACTTCCATTGTGCTTCTAAATTAGCCCCTTCCTATTTTGCATTGCATTGCCATCTCTTCTTTAAAGTCTAACTACTGTCTGTGCTGGCCCAGTCCCTCTGCCTCTCCCCTTATAACCTTTTATAAATCAATTGGAGGAGGAACAAAGGGGGATACAACCCTGAGTTTGGTAGGGAGGCCAACATCACAAGATGGTGGCACCTAGCATCAGTCTCAGGGCTTTGAATGACTGCAGAGGGGAGATTTTTACAGGAAAAATACATCAAATACTTTTTACTGTATATATCATACTGTATATAACCACCAGTGATTTAGGTTTTCACTAAAATTATTTTGTTGGTTTTATAGGTGTTCCGTTACTTGGATTTCACCTTGTCAAAGCCGGCAGACAATTCCAAACAGCTATTCTCCAAAGACTATGAAGATGGAGCTCATTCTGATAGTTTTCCAATAGTCAATGTTTTTACTTCTTTAATAGTGACTACAGATGGAGTGATCACCTCATTTAAAATAACGGGACCTAATAGTAAGATTACAGTTCTCTTTTCTTTTTGGCACACCTGGGCTCTGTTTTTAGAACAAAAAATAATAAACTGCTTCATCTAAAAAGCAATTAAATTGACTACATCGACCAACCAGAGTTTGTATTTTAAATCCTAGAGAATAAAATATGAAATCATGTTGGCCAGAATCAGAATCAGAATATGGATTGTCATTTTACAACAACAATCAAAAAATGAAACACAGTTGTAGCTCCCTCACATTAACCACTTAAGCCCCGGAAGATTTTACCCCCATTCCGACCAGGGTTTTTTTTGCGATTCGGCACTGCGTGACTTTAACGGACAATTGCGCGGTTGTGCGACGCTGTACCTAAACTAATTTGACATCCTTTTTTTCCCACAAACAGAGCTTTCTTTTGGTGGTATTTGATCACCTGTGCGATTTTGTGATCATGCGCTATAAACAAAAAAAGAGCGTCAATTTTGCAAAAATAACAATATTTTTCACATTTTTTTATATGAAATTCCCCAAAAAAAATTTAAAAATCTAAATTTTTTAACATTTTTAGGCCAATTTGTTTTCTGCTACATATGTTTGGTAAAAAAAATTGCAAAAAGTGTATTTTGATTGGTTTGCGCAAATGTTATCGCGTTTACTAACAAAGGGAAAGATTTTTGTAATTTTTGTTGTTTTTTTTTTAACTCGTAATGGTGGCGATCTGCGATTTTTTTTGCGGTACTGCGACATTGCGGCGGACAGATCGGACCCTTGACTGACATTTTTGACACTTTTGGGGTTACCAGTGACATTTCTACAGTAATCAGTGCTATATATATGCACTGTTACTGTAAAATTACACTGGCAGTGAAGGGGTTAACTTTTTTGAGAGGGAGGGGCTATGTGTGTCCCTAGGGGCGTGATTCTAACTGTGATTGGCTGTGGCTTGATGTGTAGGAACAATGATCAACGGTCCTACATAGTAGAGCCGGATGCTCACTGTTTCTACACAGGGGAGAATGACAGGCGGCTTGTTTACATTCTCCTGCTGTACCGACGATCGCCGAGGGGGGTCCGTGACCGCGCGGGAGCGCGCCTCCGGCGGCACGCGCTCGCTCCCTAGACCCTCACAGGCTAGCGACGTAGACCTACGTCGCTCTGCCTGTGAGGGGCTGACCGCCGCAGTAAATAGTCGTGCGGCGGACGGCAAGCGGTTAAAAAAAGAAATTCCACGCCCAGCATAAAAACACTTAACCAAAAACAGCATACATACCATAATAAATACATACTGTAACTCCCAATACATTTATTCTACAAGACCTCTAGAATTCAAAAGCCGCACAGATCGAGGAAAGAAGCTATTCTGCAACCTGGTAGTATGAGAGCCAATATTTCTATACTGGCTACCAGATGGTAACAATGTACTATGGTCACTATAGGAAAGCACAATCCTAAAATATAAAATCCAAAAACAAATTGAAATTAGTTCCAGCCTTAATTGAGAGTGGAAAATCTTTCCAAGACAAATAAAATACACTTAAAACATCACATAGATCTTGCAGTTCTCTAAGAATGGTCTGAAAACTACTGCCAACATTATAAAAAAGATATAAAAAGACAACAGAGAGTGCACCAGTCAAGTGCAATACATTTTTTAAGTGGAAATAAGGAAGTCTGATGCACTCACTAGAGTAAAAAATCAAGATTGCTTATTTGCTGTCCAGAGACATTCCTCCATGTAAGGTCCTCGTCTGTTCTGAAAGTGAGGTAATGCTCATAGTAAGCCCAGGAGATAATAATGACAAGAACCAGCACATGAGAATTGTCCCTTCATTAACACCTTTTTATCACATTTTATATTCAGTATTTACTAGTCTATGCAAATCCAAGAAAAATAAGAAGAAAAACCTTACAAACAGTAAGATACCTGCTTTAATTTGACTCATGGAGAATGAATATATGTGATTAAACAAGCAGACCTAGGAAGAGTACTATTATACAAAAAAAAAATGAGTTGCAAAAACTAGGCATTTAGATAACTAACCTATAAAAAAGAATTCACTTTCCATTTATGAAAAACACTTCCAGACACCCCACTTTTATAATTTTCCAAAAATTCTAAAGATTGCAAATTCACCAGGTTGCCCAATTATTGTTACAATGAACATCTTAACTAATGTATTATCACAGTAAATGTATCACGTTTTATAGCCCATGGGACAAGTACCCCATAGTGTCATAATACCAGGGGCCTGTAAGCATCTCCAGCTAACATTAGAAATGGATGGGTCCGTAGAATGTAGAGCAGTTGGACGTCAATACCATCTGGAAATAATTCTATACTTACATTCTTATGCACATGATGAGATACACATCTTGTAAGTAAATGCCAATATCTTGTTCCAACCTAGCTCTCCCAAAGAGATACTCAATTAGGTAGGTTCCTATTTAGATTTTAAAATTATTCCTTCAGTAAGATTTGGTATACTAGTGATAAAGAATTATCCAGCAGATCAAAGTGGATTGGGAGATTAATGTTTTAAAGTCTGTGTGAGATCATCTCATGAAGTCTATACCATGGTCCCAAGGTAATATTTTGGAAAATGCCAGCCAAGCTCTGGAGGGTTTATCACAGGTCAGGAGTATCTGAGGTAGAGGGAGAAGTTTTCTCTTTTGTAAGCTATGGCTTAAAAGAGTTTGTGGAGATTGTCATAATCTCCTAGGCTTACTATGAGCATGGTTACCTTCTATACAGACAAAGTCCTTGGACCTTGCATGAATGTCTCTGGACAGCAAATAAGTGATTTTAATATTTTATTCTTCTAAGTGCATCAGACTTTTTCTATCTCTATTAAAGTAATTTATTGCACTAGATTGGTGCGCTTTTTCTTAAATTTTTATCACTATGGGAAAAGTGTCTATTTAATCCGCTACTAAAATTAGTTAATTTTTTGGTAAAATGTTTGTCCCATCAAACTTTTTTTCTCAGTTTTAAGAAGAGGGAAAGAATTAAACCCCTGTTAGATTTTTACTGAAAATTGGGACTTGATTAGAGAGATTTTCTCTTATTTCTTGTATTGCTGAGAACGTTTTACAAGAAGTGAGGAGAACTCTTTACCAGAAACTCAGACAAAAATTAAATTGTGTTCATTTAGCAGAGCAGGGAAAAGATAGAACCCCTGTCAGATTTTTTTTTTTCATTTGTATTGCCATTGGAGAGTTCCCCTCAATTCCAAGTCTACCAAAGCCAATGTCAGCAGGACAGAAAATGGGGGTACATCCAAAACTAGAAAAAAAGTTTTGTGCCTGACATACACTTTAAGTGAATGTGATAAATGAGTTGAAAGCTTAATAAAGTAAACCATTCTTCAAGGTGAGTAAACCTAAAAGCAAACAATCAAATATTCACCAGCTTAATGGGAGATCTTTGCAGGGAGATTATCTCCTGTCCTGTTTTTGCATTGACTTTCCCTGGTTTTTCAAAATAGCATCCACAATTTTATTAAAGGATAACTTCACTTTGTGGGGGGAAAAAAATTAGCAAATTAAAAAAAAAACGAATATAACAACACAAGTCATATTATAATTGAATGTTATTAAAAATTGCCTTTCCTTTTCAAACTGCAGCAGCTGTAATTTTCTGTAAAATGCAATGCAATTTGGCTACCTGGAGGCATTCTGTACAAAGATGGGTATAGACTGCCCCCCAGGTATGTAATTTCCTGCTTGTGTGATTGGCTTACTGGTTTTCCCAGAAGTCTGCACTAAGATACAAATGGGACTGTAGACAGAACCCATCAGAAGAAAAAACATATATCTAAATATATATATAAGAAACATAAATAAAAGAGACCAGACTTAGAATATGGATTGAAAATTGGCCACGGCCCTTTATTGATATAACCATTTAAATTTGTATATATATATTATACACAAACCTATATATATTTTATAACATATATAATATTAATAAACTATCTTTATATTAACTCAGCATTGATTGCTCAAGTTAATTAACATAAATACAATATCCACAACCACAATAAATATCATCAACTCAGTTATAACCACTCAAGTTGACATCAAAGTATCAAGTACAAAGACATCCAAAAAAGGACCGTGACATAGGGTAAACATAGGGGTGGGGAGGGCGGGACAACTTTCCTCTTCTGTCCCCGCCATTAGATTAACTGCTGACGCAGTTATTACTTAGATAAGATCATAACCACAAATAACCGTTATTACAGTTGCTTTAAAATGGACCAATCAAATTCGAATATGCAAATGAGCATAAATACCAACTTATTATGTATTGATTGGTCTGTCACAATCCCATAGGTGTTGGTGGAGCAATGAATGCCCCCCCAAACCTTCATTCTATTTTGTGCATCCCCTGCAACAAAAATGACATTTTGGTGAGCTATTCCCAAAGGAAATCACGTCTAAAGGTATGCAGACTCTGCAATTTCCATCCTTAGAACCCTGCAGGTGCAGTAGCTGATTCATAATTATAAAACCACTCTCATATAGACTCACTGAGCACATGGACACAGACAAACAAACAGCTATTTGTTAAGAATAAATAAAAGGTAGGAATCCGCAACAAAGTTTGTTACAATCCTTGCAATGTACATCACCCAGAGGGGAATATTCTTTTTACTCAACAAAAGTGGAGTTACTCTTTAAAGCAATCACATCATGGCAGTAATTTGTGATGTTTTGGGACCACACAAGACCCCTTCATAAGATCTGATGCCTGATGAAGGGGTCCTGCGTAACACTGAAATGTGGCAATTTACTGTTGTGATGTGATGGCTTAAATACATTTTTTGAAGATCCATAGTGTGCTAGTGATATATGTTTTGATGTGTAGTTGCTACAGCACCAACTTGCTCCATGCCATTTCCAGTAATGTGTGGATATGCTGCTTGGGTTCCTTGGGTTATGGCAAGGACTTCTATGTTATATACCATGTAAATTATCCAATATAAATATATATGGATAACTCACCACAAGCTAATAATGCCCATAGTTAGGTGGTCAGCAAATCAAGAATGTAGTGGTAAGAGCTCTAAGTTGGAGTCCAGGAGTCCTTTATTGGGTGATTGAACCTGCATTTACATCCAAAATTGAGCAATTGGATTTAAATAACCAACCCTTTAAAAAAAAAACAGACATTGCAAAACATGTTTTCTGTTGTTTACAGTTGTCAATTGTGGTGACATCATTTTAGGAGGACCCATCTTAATGAAATACTGAAGTTTATTGGTTGTGCAGTTTGTTTTATTTTAATAAGTTGAAGAAATAGATATGTCAGAAGACATACTGGTCTGTTCAGACGAAGAATTCCTCTGTCCCTTTGCAATCTTTAGCTCTCAGAAATCAGTCTGACTTGGTGGACCTTCTGTGTAGGCCAGACAGGCCTTGACATGTGTTCCTGATGTGTCAAGCTTTAAACTGCCCAGGCACCACATAGAAACTATGACCGACCAGAGAACACTCTCTTTTGTAGGTAACATTCACCTGTCCCCAATCAGTTTCACTACTGTTCAGGGACCCCTTTCTCTGCTGAAAAGGGCAATACTGAAAAGGGCCACATTTTTACAGAATGTTCCATTGTCACAATATTCAGTACTGTTGCTATTTAAAAAAATAAACCAAGTAACTGTAGAGCTGTCTATAGCAAATGTTCTGATGTAATATTGTATTTTTCCTGTTCAGCCTAGAGAAGAGAAGTCAAGCCAACACCTGATTTGTTTCTGTTGGTGATAGTTGTAGAGTTTGCATAAGTTATTCCAACCAAATAACCAGCATAGATGTACAAAGAGTCACTGGTACTGCATGAAGGTTTTGGGTGCCAGAATTTCTTCTTCTACTCTAGTAAAAACTAGTGATCGACCGATATCATTTTTTTATTGCCGATACCGATATTTTGGTCATCGCATATCGGTATGGGCCGATATTGGCCGATATTTCCATACATTAAAAATGTTTTTATATTTTTTTTATTTTTTTACAGGTACTCTTGGGGAGGGATCTGGGGGTCTAAAATACCCCAAACCCCTTCTTTGCACTTAAAAGCATTCAAAATGCCATGTTTGGCTGTTTTGAATGCTGTCCTTTTTTGAATTTGGGGCCAGTACCCGGAAGTGATGTCATGACATGCGGCTTTGATCGGGTCTTCTCTTCGGCGGCCATGCAGGCTGCTTGCCCGGGTCTCCCGGTGGGACGGGAGACCTGGGCGAGCTGCGGAAGGCAGCGTGAGGGGGACGTCCCCTCCCGCTCCTTGTAATGACAACCAAGCGGCTTCTTAGTCACATCGGTTGTCATTACAAGACAGCCGACTGTCGCTATGAACGCCGGTACCGGGGTGATGCCTCTAGCTGCAGGCATCACTCCGGTACAAGCACTTTCCCGAAATATCGGCAATACCGGTAACCTCATTCAGATATATCGGGGAAAGTGGCTTTGCTGATAATCGGTCGATCCCTAGTAAAAACGAATTAGGCAATTGCAAGTTTATATAACAGTGTGTTCTGGTAGATGTGTATTGTAAAATGACACATTGTACTTCTTTCCTTCTGCAGCCTCTAGAGAAGATATCACGAAAACTGTGGATGAGAGATGGGGTGCCATGTACATTATAAAACAACCTGCTTTGGGAATCTGGATCTTTGGCATTGTGGGAAGTGGCAGATGTTCTGTTCGAGTGGAAGGGTTTCATGGTGTATATCATGTGTTAATATTTCATTATACAAATCCAACATATTATGCAGAGATGTGTAGGGCCCATTTACATTTCCGTGCCATGTTAACATAATATGTGGTAAAATGCATATTTTACTACATATAACTGTAACACACTGTAACCTTGGTATGCACCTCAATGCATTGTTGCTGTAGAAGAGGGCAGCTGATAGGGGGTTACAGGCAGTACTCCCATACCAGACCCCATCAGGTCAGCAGGGGGGCTGGGGCACAGCAGGAGCTGTCTGTTTGCAGCCCCAATGCAGCATATGGGCATGACTAGAGAAGCAGTCTCAATTCTTCTGCTCAACTTCTGTCCATCTGTCGGCAGTAGACAAGGACATCTTCTCCTAGCTCCCTCTTGGCTCCAGTCACATGGTACAATCAAGGAAAAGACTTCCCCCCTCACTCTGAACTGCAACTGCCTTTGAGGTCTGGTGAGTGGATTTTGGGGTGAAGGGAATCTGTGCAGGTAGAAGAGAGCTAGGAGAAAGGGGATCTGTATTAAGGGGGTGGGCTGTAAGGGGTGGGACAGAGTCTGCCATTATTCTTCATGGCATCCCTCTTGAAGTAGGCAACACACCAGCACTGCAACATGCCACAACATACATACATACATTGTTAAGCTCTGGTTTAAAAAAAGGTTTATGTTCTATTTAGTGCATTAATGTATATGTATAACCATGTTTTTCTTAATTTTGGATACAGCAGGGAAGGATTAAAACAAGGATGAAAAGCAAACTATGAATGGGTGATATAGAAAATTCACTAATGCACTGGTCTTCCATTCGTAGATTGCTTTTCATTGATAGAAGCTATAATGCAGCTTCTATGAATAGAGGAGTGGGGCAGAAAGGACGAGCATAGTTGGTGTTTGTGTTTCCTATTAACCCTTGAAACACTGTGGGGGTCAGGGTATCAGAGGATCACTGACAGTAAGTACTGTCTCTTGTGCTGATTTTTTTAAAGTTTGACTATGTTTGTATATGTTGTTGATGCTACATACAGTGTATGTAGAACATCACCCTATACTATATGTTGTTGATGCTACACAAAGTATATGGAAAACAGCACTCTATACTATATGTTGTTGATGCTACACACAGTACATGGAAAACAGCACTTTATACTATCACACAATATATGGAAAACAGCACCCTATACTGTATGTTGTTGATGCTGCATGCAATATATGGGAAATAGTACCCTATACTATATGTTGTTGATGCTGCATGCAGTATATGGAAAGCAGCACTCTATACTATATGTTGTTAAAGCTACATGCAGTATATGGAAAAAAAGCACTGTATACTCTATGTTGTTGATGCTACACACTGTATATGGAAAACATCACTCTATTCTATATGTTGCTGAAGCTACACTTAGTTTATGGAAAACAGCACTCTATACCATATGTTGTTGATGCTACAAACAGTACATGGAAAACATCACTCTATACTATATGTTGTTGACGTTACATACAGTATATGGAAAATAGCACTATATTCTATATGTTATTGATGCTACATGCAGTGTATGGAAAACAGCACTCTATACCAGTGATGGCTAACCTTGGCACCCCAGATGTTTTGGAACTACATTTCCCATGATGCTCAGCTACACTGCAGAGTGCTTAAGCATCATGGGAAATGTAGTTCCAAAACATCTGGGGTGCCAAGGTTCGCCATCACTGCTCTATACTATGTTGTTGATGCTACACACAGTACATGGAAAACATCACTCTATTCTATATGTTGTTGGTGCTACACACTGTATATGGAAAACATCACTCTATTCTATATGCTGTTGATGTTACATACAGTATATGAAAAAAAGCCGATGATGTCATTGGTTGTTAGGACACTGGCGGTTAACAGGTTGTTATGGTGCACAATGCAAACTTGTGGCTTTATGTAACCAATAGGCAGGCTTGATCCACCCGCTGGTTTGTATACAATTTTTGGAAAATGTGTAGGCATTTTGCCAAGGCACCCCTGAAGACTCCTGAAGGCATCACAGGGTACCTGGGCACCCTGGTTAAAAAAGGCTGCTCTATACTATATGTTGTTGATGCTACATATAGTATATGTAAAACAGCACTCTGTACTATATTTTGTTGATGCTACACACAGTACATGGAAAACAGCACTCTATACTATATGTTGTTGATGCCACATACAGCGTATACAGCATTGTGTTCTGGCAGTGGTCCAAGGGACTTCCTGTCCCATTCCCGGAAAAAAATTAAGTTGGACTGAACACTGCAGAGACATTCACAGGGAATCTTTTTATGAATGCACACATGGCTTCCTTTTGAATGGCTGAGGAGGGGATCCTGACATCATCCACCCATTTATTCACCTCAGCCAATTAGGGGAAGACTTGTATTAATTCATAGAAATGCAATGCTTCCTGAGAATGGCTGAGCAGTGCTCATCCCGACTTAATTTTGTTCCATAAATTCAAACACACTTATTCCCAATGCATGCGTTCCTGCAGAATGGCTGTGGGTGCTACAGCGACCACCAGCTGGAAACTGAAGACCATCAAAGTGAAAGTATGCCACCATGGATCATCACCTGCCTGAGGAAGGGGCCCTGTAAGGCAACTGATCATTGCTTCTGTTATTATGATATAATCACTGAATAAAGCTTTGGACCCATTCCGGAGATCCATGTTTTGCTGGTGACATACTTTCGCTTTGATTTGGTTCCAGGAACAGGATGGAAAGTCATACTGCTGCCAGCACTGTATACTATATGCAGCTGAAAGCAGACACTTTTCTTAGTATTGGACATAGTTGGCTTGGCCCAAACAAACTATTTAAAGTAATACAAAATCTACAGTCAGGCTTTAATCATTATTCACATTTCTGCACATTCACTAAGATGCCATTTGTCCTATGTATATAGCCATTCACCAATGTAACATTCTAACATTCTACTACATTAGTTTAATAAAGTTATAGTTATTGATTTTTCATTTCCTAAATTGCAACGTAACTCATTTTATATTTTCTCTTTTTCAGATACTAATACCTCAAGTAAGTGAAAATGAAAAAAAAAAAATGAAAATAATGCAGCTGCGTAATCCTACTCTTTAGTAAATGGTACCCACAAACGTTCTCTCTCACAGTATTCAGAAATAAAAGCCAAACTAATCCGACAAGAAAATCATAGTCAGCACTGGGATCATAGACTACATAGATCACAAAATTTAAAACATGCCTGATGCATGTATGATAGGAGTGGACTAATAGATGTGAAAATTGTTTTCCCTACATCCACCATAAAGTGATTTTTCCTTCAAAGAAGTAGATCCTTAGATCCTTGGTTGAAATATAGTGCAGATGGACCCTATTCTGGTTCTAGGCTGCTACCTCTCTAATAGCGACAAAGGATGCACTTGCTATATGGTGAAATTCCTGAATGTGTAGTAAGGAGCATCTTGTACAAAAGTACATCTCAGGTAAAGGACTTTTTGGAACATTTAATGGTTTTCTACTATGCAGACAGGAGATGTTAGTCTTAATCAAGCCCAAACACAGGTCCCCTAGTGTACTCTGTTGTGATTTTATAGCATTGACTGCTCAAGCCCTAAATAAGGGGGAGGCGTTTTTCCCCCTAAGATCATTGGCTCTAATAAATTATATTAATCATTAGATGTTCCAAAAAAATCCTTCAAGTGCTCCTCTGTACACATCCAATAATTTAAAACATGATCCTTATGGCCTTAGGCTACATTCTTATATGTGGGTTTCTCTAATGTTACATAGTTACATAGTTAGTCAGGTTGAAAAAAAAGTCCATCTGGCTCAACCAATAAAAAAAAAAAAAAAAAAAACAGTAAAGAAAACCCAACCATACAATCCCATATACACAATCCTTTACACGCAGTTGATCCAGAAGAAGGCGAAAAAACCCCAGCAAAAAAATAATTCTTTCCTGATCCCCGAGAGGCAATCGGATATTCCCTGGATCAACTTTACCTATAAATATTAGTACCTATTTATATTATGTACACCCAGGAAAGAATCCAGGTCTTTTTTAACCACTTGCCGACCGCCGCACGACTATCTACGTCGGCGGTCAGCCCCTCACAGGCAAAGCTACGTAGGTCTACGTCGCTAGCCTGTGAGGGTCTAGGGAGCGAGCGCGTGCCGCCGGAGGCGCACTCCCACTCCCGCGTGGTCACGGGCCCCCCCGTGCGTGTGACCGGCGGACCCGATGTCCGCCGGTCACTCTGCGATCGGCGGGGGAGAGGGAGAAAGTCAGGCGGCTTGTGTAAACAAGCCGCCTGTCATTCTCCCCTGTGTATGAAGGATGATCATACGGTTCTACTATGTAGAACCGTTGATCACTGTTCATACATCTGAAGCCACAGCCAATCACAGTAGAAAGCACGCCCCTAGGGACACACATAGCCCCTCCCTTTCAAAAAAAGTTAACCCCTTCACTGCCAGTGTATTTTTACAGTAACAGTGCATATGTATAGCACTGATTACTGTAGAAATGTCACTGGTAACCCCAAAAGTGTCAAAAATGTCAGTCAAGGGTCCGATCTGTCCGCCGCAATGTCGCAGTACCGCAAAAAAATTGCAGATCGCCACCATTACGCGTTAAAAAAAAAACAACAAAAATGACAAAAATCTTTCCCTTTGTTAGTAAACGCGATAACTTTTGCGCAAACCAATCAAAATACGCTTTTTGCGATTTTTTTTTTACCAAACATAGGTAGCATAAAACAAATTGGCCGAAAATGTTAAAAAATTTTGATTTTTACATTTTTTTGGGGGGGAATTTCATATAAAAAAATGTGAAAAATATTGCTATTTTTGCAAAATTTACGCTCTTTTTTTGTTTATAGCGCATGATCAAAAATTGCACAGGTGATCAAATACCACCAAAAGAAAGCTCCGTTTGTGGGAAAAAAAGGACGCCAAATTCGTTTAGATACAGCGTCGCACGACCGCGCAATTGTCCATTAAAGTCACGCAGTGCCGAATCGCAAAATACCCCCTGGTCAGGAAGGGGGTAAAATCTTCCGGGGCTTAAGTGGTTAAAGAAATCTAATGAGCTGGCCAGAACCACCTCTGGAGGGAGTCTATTCCACATTTTCACAGCTCTTACTGTGAAGATTGAAGAAACCTTTCCGTATTTGGAGACGAAATCTGTTTCCCTCTAGATGTAAAGAGTGTCCCATTGTCCTCTGTGTTGACCTTAAAGTTAATAACTCAACACCATGTTCACTATATGGACCCCTTATGTATTTATACATGTTGATCATATCCCCCCTTAATCTCCTCTTCTCAAGAGAAAATAAATTCAGTTCCTCTAATCTTTTCTCATAGCTGAGCTCCTCCATGCCTCTTATCAGTTTGGTTGCCCTTCTCTGCACTTTCTCCAGTTCTCTGATATCCTTTTTAAGAACTGGTGCCCAAAACTGAGCTGCATATTTCAGATGAGGTCTTACTAATGATTTGTACAGGGGCAAAATGATCTCTCTCTCTGGAGTCCATGCCTCTGTTAATACAAGAAAGGATTTTGCTTGCTTTGGAAACCGCAGCTTGGCATTGTTTGCTATTATTAAGCTTATGATCTACCAGAGCACCCAGATCCTTCTCCGCTATGGACTCCCCCAGTTCTACTCCACCTAGTATGTATGATGCATGCATATTCTTAGCCCCCAAGTGCATAACTTTACATTTATCAACAATTAGCCTCATTTGCCACATAGTTGCCCAATGAAACAGTGCATTGAGGTCAGCTTGTAAGTTGGAGACATCCTGTAAAGAAGTTATTCCACTGCAAAGCTTGGTGTCATCTGCAAAGACTAAAATGGTACTTTTAATCCCAGACCCTATATCATTTATAAAGATATTAAAAAGTAAGGGTCCCAACACTGAACCTTGGGGTACACTTCTGATAACCTTAGACCATTCAGAGTAAGAATCATTACCATTACTTTCTGAATTCTATTTTCTAGCCAATTTTCTATCCATTTACAATCTGATCTTTTTAAGCCTGTGGACTTTACCTTACACATTAGCCGTGTGCGGGGAACTGCGTCAAAAGCTTTTGCAAAATCCAAGTATACTACATCCACAGCCACCCCTCTGTCCAAGGTTTTACTTACCTCCTCATAAAAAGAAATCAGGTTTGTTTGACAACTTCTGTCTTTCATGAATCCATGCTGTCTGTTGCTTAAAATATTTTTTCCAGCAAGAACTCATCTATGTGGTCTTTTATTAAACTCTCCAGTATCTTCCTGACTATAGAAGTTAAGCTAACAGATCTATAGTTACTTAACAAAGACTAATAGTTTATTATATTTTTTTATAACAATTAAACAACGCTAGTGTTTCTTCATTTTATATTTTTAAAAGCTCTTTTCTTATTATTTATAGCTTTTTTTTAACTTTGACTGTGAGCCACATAGATTTTATTTTTCGCCTTTTAAACTTATTACCCATGGGAATATACTTTGTAGTGAGTTTGCATACAGTCTTTTTGAAAATTTCCCATTTCTGTTCTGTGCTCATCGATGCCAATATTCCCTTCCAGTCTAAATCCTGGAGAGCAGCCCTCATCCTTGGAAAATTTGCTTTCTAAAAGTTAAGTGTTTTTGTATTTCCTGTATGCGTTTTTTGCTTACAGCTAACATTAAATGAAATGATGTTATGGTCACCAATTAAATCATAGTTCTCCTCATGCACCGGAGCTTCCAACTCACCTATTTTGCTTGGCAGACTTCTGGCATTGGTGAACAAACACTTTAATTCATTGTCACATTTTGGACACTTATTTTACATATTTTTAATTTTGGTACAAATAGTACCATTTCCAATGGTTGTTTGTAACATGGGAACCTTCTTATCCTCTGCCATAACTCTCCCCCCATTTTTCCCCATTCCACCCACAATTGGGGCTGACCCCTGTCTGACCTGTCTGCCCCATTATATTCTAATTCACCCTCCCCACTCAATCCTAGTTTAAAAACTCCTCAAGCCTTCCCATAAACCTTTCCCCTAGCACAAAAGACCCCCTTGGTTTGGTTAACCAAAACCTCAACAAAAATAGTTGGTTACTAATCTTCAGGAAAGAGGTTGTGGATTTAGAAAGAGTTTGGCGAAGGGCAACAAAATTATTAAGGGGGATGGAGGAGCTCAGCTATGAGGATCAATTACATAGATGACATTTATTTATTTAGAGGAAGAGTCGCTTAAGAGGGGATATGATTACAATGTACAGATATATGAAAGGTGACGCCAATAACTGAAATAAATTGTTTACTCTAAGGTCCCTGGCGAGGACATGAGACCAGGATTTGAGGTTAGAAAAAAGGAAGTTTAACCTTAGATTGAGGAAATGTTTTTTTTTTCCTGTAAGAGCAGTAAAAATGTGATACTCCCTCCCCCAGGAAGTGGAAATATCTGAGAGTGTTGACAACTTCAAAAACTTTTAGATGTCTTCCTCGGGAATCAGAATACACATGGCTATGGGGATTTTTAGAGAATAGAAATCACACACATATACACGCACATAGTGGTTGATTTACTAAAACTGAAGCGTGCAAAATCTGGTGCAACTGTGCATAGAAACCAATACGCTTTCAGGTTTTTCTGTCAAAGCCTAACTGAACAAGCTGAAGTTAGAAATAGAAGCTGGTTGACTACCATGAACAGCTGCATCAGATTTTGCACTCTCCAGATTTAGTAAATTAACCCCATAGGTTAGACTGGATGGACTGGTGTCTTTTTTCAACCTTACAAACTATGTAAATATGCAAATAAAATAGTAGAAAAATACCAGAGTATCAGTTGCGGAACTGGTGATATATTATCCTGATAAATGTGCTTTTGCAAATCTTAATTTGGGGAGAGGAGTTTGCATAGAATCCCATAAAATGTATTTAGAATACCTATGCTAGTAAATTTTCCAGAAAGTATATTGTGTAGAACTTTGCAAAACTTGATGTCTTTCATAACAGAGAAACATTCACCAAAAATATTAATATATCTTATTTTTGTCTTAATCAGCTACTTCAAACTGTTCAAAATGTCACGCTCATGCTACCTGTGAGGACAATTTTGGCTACTTCCAGTGTTCCTGCAAGGACGGGTTTATAGGAGATGGCTTTAGCTGTGCTGATATTGATGAATGCGCCTATTCCTGGTCAAATAAATGCGGTTATTACACTTGTGTAAACACATTTGGTTCTTACACCTGTATGTGTCCATCTGGCTACTACAATCGCAGTGGAGAGGGATGCGTTGATATTGACGAGTGTGCTAACCCTGCCCTAAATAGCTGCGGTCTAAATGCAATATGCATCAATGTTATTGGCTCATATACATGTGCGTGTGCTCCCGGATACTTTGGGAATGGCTTCTCTTGTGAACTGGATGAGTGTGCCCGTGGTGTTTGTGGTTTTGGTAAGGAATGTGTAAAATACTTTGGTTCTTATTCTTGCTATGATCCATGCATTAGTTACACTACCCTTGATGAACCATGGAGAAGCACTTCCAATGATAACATTTGGAACTGTGACTATGACAAGAGTGGATGGTACCGCTTTGTAGGTGCAGGAGGTGTCAAAATGCCAGAATACTGTGTATCTGAAAATAGGTGTGGCGCGATGGCTCCAATGTGGCTCCAGGGATCCCATCCACGAATCGATGATGGGATTGTAAATCATACGGTCTGTGCTTCTTCAGGTGGAAATTGCTGCATGTGGTCAACAACTGTGCAGATTAAATCCTGTCCGGATAATTACTATGTGTACAAATTAAGTGGAACTCCTGCTTGCAGTTTATCTTACTGTACAGGTAAATTTGAAAATTGTATTACTTTGATATCTATCTATCTATCTATCTATCTATCTATCTATCTATCTATCTATCTATCTATCTATCTATCTATCTATCTATCTATAGATATACTGTATATATAGAGCATTATGCATTGGACATTTGCATTATGTAACATGTGACCTTATTTTTTAGATCCCTCCTCTGTTTGTGCATGTGCACACAATGAAGTATGTCACTATATTGATGGGAAATATGGGTGTGGCTGCAGAGATAAATTTAGCATTTCTGGTAAATATGAATGTGCATTTTGTAAACTGTTGGGTAGAAACAAATCTTTTTTTTTAATGTCATTATTATTGTTAGCTTTTGAGCTAAGTAAAGGCAAAATAAAGTATGTTAGGCTATTGAAAGTGAACAGGTAAAGGTCAGGGAAGGCAGCATCAGGCAGGAAGGTCAAGCAATCAGGAACATTAGATAAACATCAGCTGTATGCATTGCATGAGGTCTCATGTTCCAGGGGGCCTGTGCAGCTCCCCTGTACACCTGGCTAGGAGGGGCGGTGGAGGCAGCATGTAGAGAAATCACTGGCCTAATTTTTCCTCCTGTTGCTGCAGGAGAAAAATAGAGGAGATTGGTTCCTCTGTATGCTGCCCCCGCCACTCCTCCTATCCAGTTCACTTGTGTTCTGCTGTCTCTGTGCCCCTGTGGGCTCCCCTGCCCCCCCCCCCTCCACTGTGCTCCCCCCCCCTCCACTGTGCTACCTTCCCTCTCCTGCTGGCTGCTGCAGGGGATGTGTCACAATAGAAAACCAGGAAGGGGTCGGTAAACATGTAATTAACTAGCTCCTTCCTTTTCTGAATGGACAGAGTCATTGTCAGTGACATTGTAAAAATAAATAAATAAAATGATGACCAGTGTATTCTTACTGTAGAGGAGCCCTGCTATCAGAATACAAAGCCATATTGGGGTAGGATTCCTCCATCAACTACACTTATGGGGATAGGGGAATCCATTAGATTTTTTTTTCATTCAACCCATTGACTGAACAAAAAAAATGGCCCCTTTATGGCTAGCTTGAGGAGATCTGGTGTGGTGTGTGATTATATGTTGCCATAGCTTTTACAACATGAAGGTGTAATGATGCTTATGTTGCTGAAGCCACGGCAATGAGTTAATAATCATAGTCTGCATCAGATCTCAAAGAAGCATGCGCAATGTGACATAAATGTCATTGGTGAGACAACCTTGTAAAGCAGCCACCAATTATATGAAAAACAAAAAAACTGGTGCAGGGTTCTGTAGTATAGGTCGGGTAGGGCTATGGGGTCTTGGAGAACGTAAAATTAAACTTGAGGATATGCAGACATTTGCAAAAACCCTAATAATTTTAATAAATGTATTCATGTTCACCTACCGAAGATTAACTTTTGCACACCTAGTGCCCTTTCTAGAGGTAAAATGCTTCATTATGGTAACAAAAGGCACAATTCATGCAATGCATCAAATAAAATATGTACTCGTCATTATATCTTTAGATATATGTATTTCTATTTTTTTAACTTAGTTACTTATTTAAGGATCCATTTAAGCTTTTTCTCTTTTAAGATATTTCAGAAATACGTCCAATACTTACCTGTGGAGCACATGAAATGAAAGCCTCTTTCCTAAAATGTCAGCTAAGAAGTCAAAATATTGATGTCAGTAAACTCAACATTGCAAATGTCGGCTGTTATAAGTTTCAAGATGATATCGGCAACGGAACTTATTCAGTAGCAGTCTCTCTGACAGATGGAAAATGTGGAGTTCAGCTAATAGTGCGTAATTCTATCTATCTATCTATCTATCTATCTATCTATCTATCTATCTATCTATCTATCTATCTATCTATCTATCTATCTATCTATCTATCTATCTATCTATCTATCTATCTATCTATCTATCTATCTATCTATCTATCCAGCTCTCCCTGGAGGGGGTGCCTATTAAACAGTTGCCTAGTTATACAGATTTTTTTACTTTTCTTTTTCAAATGAATATTAAATATTGTACATAGCAAAACATTCTAAGTGCCAGTTCACATTGGTGCGATGCAAGAATCCTGCGAATTCACTGCGGGTTCCCGCATCGCACCCGACTCACAGGCAGATCACACTGCCATATGCGAACTGCTGGGAGTGTAAATACAAAGTTAATGACAACGCCAGATTAGTTTGCATATCTCAGTGCAAACTTTTGATTCGGACAGGAATCGGATCGCATATGTGTGAACACCCATGCGATCCGATTCTGAGGCGGACCACAAAAAGGGTCCCGCGCAACTTTGGTCCGAATGCGATGCAAATTCAGCCATACAATCTGTATGCCTGAATTTGTGTCGCACAGACATCGTATGTGATTTGCAGAGCAGTGTGGTGCGAATCAAATGCGATATATGAAATCACTATAGTGTGAACCGGCAATAAGAGTTCTATGGGCTAGCTAAAATAATGGCACAGAAGATGTTGTTGGAAAGTTGGTTTATTGAAAATCTGGACTAAGTTATCTCGAAAGGGATAAGCCACTGCAAGGCATCAATCACTTCTGTTTGTATCATTCATGTAAGTTCAAGTTTGAATTTTTGAACTCTATATTGATAGCCTAATGTGGGGAACTTAGAAATTTAGGCCCTTTTTTACATGTGCAGCCAGGTGTGGGGGGTAATTTAACATTTCTGGATTTTCAGAACATCTATAGGATAGGACTTCTATTACTGTTCTGAAATACACGGATTCACAGAGTATTATGGGTTTTCTTTAAAGATCTGTTTATATTAACTGCTTCCCGGGTAGGCTGGATGATGTACATGTTCCAGGTTAAGGGTCACTGGCTACAGCGGGATTTTGTCAGTAGGGCCCCCCCCCCATAATTTATGGCCTGCTGATCAGCTGTATCCAGTCACAGCACAGAGCCAATCATAGCACAGAGCCCTGTGTTTACAAACACACAGGGCTCTGTACACAGATCAGCAATCAGGCGGTTTCTACTCCCTGCAAAGGCAGAAAAAACAGACAGATCTCTAAGTAAAAGCATAACATTTTGCACCCATTACACTTGTTAAGCACACAGTTAGCCCTTTGATCGCCCCTAGATGTTAACCCCTTCCCAGCCAGTGTCATTAGTACAGTGACAATGTACAGTATTATATCTGATCACTGTATTAGTTTCACTATTGATGTCAATGTCGGTCATTTAGCGTACCCTCCAGCGATGGTCTGTTAGCACAACATTGCCTGTCACTGTCGCTGATCTTCATTAGTATAGCGTCACAGCTGCGTAATTTCCAGTGTGTATACAATCATTTGCAGATATAACTTGCACACAAACCAATCAATTTATTGGGATTTTGATATGTGGCAGAATTTCGGCCTTAATTTAAGAAAAGAAAAGATTTTTTAATTTTTTTTATTGGATATGTTTAATAACAGAAAGTAGAAAATATTTTTTTTTTTTCAAAACTTCTGGTATTTTTTCATTTATATAAAAAATAAAACAGTGGTAAACAAATACCACCAAAAGAAAGCTCTATTTTTGTGGAAAAAAAAAATGATATACAGTTCATTTGGGTACAGTGTTGCATGACTGAGTAATTGCAAGTTAAATTAGCACAGTGCTGAATAGCAATAATTGCCCTGGTCATGAAGGGGGTAATGCCTTCCAGAGGTCAAGTGGTTAAGACTCTTTCTTAGATTGAAAAGGATGTGAAGAAGATGATTCACTCAGCTGCACTCCAGCTTCAGTTACTGAAATCTGTAAACCTCAGGATTCATTTTAACAAAGCATCTAAGAATAGACAGGCAAATCTGTAAAAAGGAGCCTAAAACTACATAACAAATATTTTCCAGAGAAAAAAATAAACATATTATTTGAAGTGTAATATGTTTGCTCCTGAACAAAAAAAATAAGGTAAAATGTATGTGTGTGTGTAAGATAGATAAGCAAGCCATTTGCACTTGATCCTTTAGCTTAAATTCTGGACAGCTGAGCTGCCATGCAAGAAGCATCTTGAGTGGTTACCCTATGCAAGTTAAGGCCTATTTGGTACCTTATATGTACATCAAGGATATTAAAACAATCAATTCAGAATTCACATAAATCGGATATGTGTAAAGACCTGCTTCATGGTGTCAGACATCGACCAGAAGGTCTTGGATAGTGGCATTAGCTTGTATTGTCCCCAGGAGGTGCTCCATGACAAGAATATAGAGTGGAGAGAGGAAACATCTCGGCTGTGTCGATAATCCGGTAATACATATATAGGCCCAGGGTTCGTCATACAGTGCCATAACATTTTTTAGGGGGTGGCAATCTGGCAGAGAATGGCAGATAAAATGTCCCAGTCAAGGTTTTTAGATGTCTTCTCAGCATTGATGGATAGAAGGCATATTAGTTGGTTGTTTTTGATGATGTAATTAATAAGGGGAATTGTTCATGTCATGTTATCGCCAGTTGTCAGCCCTGGCACTCTTGCCTGAGTGCAAAGAGAAGGTAAATTATCATACCTCCTAAATGTGGAAAATGGGGCAGAGAAAGGCTCAAATACTTCTTTAAAAAAAATTGGAAATTTGGTGGCTTTCATGAAGGTTTGTAGTCAAGATTGGGCATCTCGGATGGAATGATGTTGTCAAGGTAATGTTATGAAGGGTATTTTGTGGAAGGCTGGTGCAATGTTAGCGAATCGGTGCACTCTGGACTATCGGGAGTTCTAGTTTTTTTAGGTAAAAGTGTGTGATTGTTTGATTTGGATAGACCAAGCTAGAAGTCACAATGATTACACAGTTCATGGAAGATTCTGGAAAACCAGTCCCTGTGTTTTTACATTTGATTAGTCAAGGAGGGTCTTCAACTCCACTTTCATGAGGAAGACAAAGGTGGGTTTCCGGGTTAGTTCAAATGATTGAATTTCTGGAAACAAAGGTGACATTTGACTTTTCTTTTTAAGATAATATCTTTTAGGCAGTAATTGCATCCGTTTTTTTTTTAATAAAAAAAGGTTTGAGCAATAAAAATAAAAGCTGTCAATTGTAAGCACCTCTGACCGTATTTCGGTACATGTGGTGGGCTTAAAGTGTAGGTCAAGCCTAAAACTAAAATCTCTAAATCTACTTGCAGGCACAATCTAAGACTAACCTATCTAACCCTGTAAAGCAAAACACACTGTAAATACTGTACCTTTTCTGAATCTGATTTGGTTCGGCCTTCAGTGGCGGAATCTGTGTGCAGGACACAGCCGATAACAGCTGTGAAATGCCAGGGAAGTGATGTTACCCATAGAGTTACTATGGAGTTACTATGGAGCTTCCATTGTCACTGCCTCTTCTGCACCTGCCTACACAAAGAAGCCGCCGCTGACAGCTCAGCGTGGGACCAGTCCAGAGCAGCTTCAGAAAAGGTATGTATAGTGATGTAGCACCCTCCTAGGTAGGTGCTAGGCAGAGAAAGTATAGTTGTTCTGTCTGCTTATCAGGGGAGCCTGATTAATAGTTAGTCCTGTTGCATGTGTCCAGGGTGTGATTCATCTGGGCTGAGGAAGTGTCCCCACTGCATCCAATAGGGGAGCCTGTTGGACAGTGGAGGAAACCCAGCCAGTGACGCACAGGCTTTTGTAACTATCTCAGTGGGTTGGCACAAGCAGTGGTGCATCCTGGGATACATTATAAAAGCCAAGGGCACATGTGACAGGGGGTCTTTGGGCGGGAAGCCAAGTCCCAGAAGGAAGGTGACAGCTGTTTCCTTTCCTGCAGCTGTGAGAGTGGCCGTAGGCAGTCGGGCTAGTGAACCAGTGGTGTGGCTGAACCTAGAGGTCCCATAAAGCTGACTGTGGAGGTGAAGGCAGAGCAACTGTGGAAAAACAGTGTCCGTGAGTACATGGGAGCTTGCCAAGGGGTCTGCCCAGGAAGGGGACCACTCCAGTGGCTAGAGTCAATGAACGGGCGACAGCACACAGGCAGTGAGCGAAAAGGGGGTGCCACGTTGTTAACCTTGAAGAGAGTATTCAAGCTGGAACGGTCAATTTAACTTCACTTCAGTGGCAGGGTGAAGTCTTGCCACATTCTACAGTCAGTTGTCCTCAGAATTGTGCATGGTTACTAGTTGGAGTATCCCACTCATCCCTTCTCCCATCCCAGTTCTAAATAAAATACAAAAACCAAATCCCCTGGACTGATTATTGTCT
The DNA here is from genome assembly GCF_965119305.1 of Pelophylax lessonae. NCBI lineage: Eukaryota > Metazoa > Chordata > Amphibia > Anura > Ranidae > Pelophylax > Pelophylax lessonae. The sequence continues at coordinate 85,578,925 of NC_138770.1, read as the reverse complement.
GAGCCAAGAACTTTTAATGCTGTGTATCTGCTGTCAGTTGCTAATGGTAACCCAGGGGAACCCAAGAAGTGTAATTCTCAGCAGCTCTCTAGGGGGCAGTGCTACAGAGAGTTTTACTTTACAGGGCTGGATAGGTTAGTCTTAGATTGCGGCTGAAAGTAGATTTAGAGATTTTAGCTTTACACTGAACTTCTACTTTAATTTATTGTATTTTTCCCAACCCTTCTGTCACTTTTTGGACAGCTTGGCATGGTATAGGAAATTGAAAAATAACACATCTCCTGGCAGGATCACCCATTTATAAAACTATATTACACTGGATACCCTGTTGTGGGAATATTGTATACTTGCATCATTTAGGTCATATTTTCTTTTATCTATAATTACGAATGAATCAGAAAAGACATAACCCTGCCATTTGCCAATTGCATAAATGATTCCTTATGAGTAATGAATCAGTCCCTGACAAAAACATTTTGCTCATTATGCTTTCCATTTCCTACCTGTAATGGGTATTGCTTATCATAAGCTTCTGTTCTCTTTTACATTTGTAACTTTCTTTAAATATTAATAAATATAATGTAAAATAGTAATTGAAGCATTGGATGACTAATTTCAAAGGACATTATCTTCACTTCTCTTTGCTTTTATTTTCTGAAATCATACCTATGGAATACTGCATCCAAGCAAACATTCTAAAACAGAGCTATTCCAATTATTTTGCAGTTTTTATAACTTGTACAGGATATGTTTTCATATTTTATTTCTTTTTCCCCACAGACATCTAAAACCTTTGCAACTTTTATCAACACGTTACAAATTACCTTGGAATCAAGTAATGGTTCATTTGTACAAAGAGAAGTGGCTGTTCAAATGAAATGTTCTTACCCACTTGACATAAAACTTAGCCTTGGCACTGCAACTAATCCCATGGTTAGGTAAATAATGTTAGGTATTTTTGTGTATTTTTTTTTTTTTTCAGAAAGATTATTGGGCCATTCACACTGTGTGTTGAGGTGTCCATCATTGTATATCCTTCATTGTGAGTTGAACCCCACGACTCAGTACATTAGATGTAGGCATTGTGGTGTGCTGCACTGTAAAAAAAAAAAAAGGTCATGTGCATTTTATTGTCTGTTGTGGTGTGTTGGCAGCCCATTTATAAGGAATGTGGAGTGATAACACACCCAGCGAAACCCAAAATTTTAAATCCAGCTTCACGGAAATTTGGTCAGACTCATCTTATCTGATATTGCATAACACATGTGTACTCTCGCATGTTACAAAATATATATATATATATATATATATATGCTTAGCTGTAACTGTGATATTAAGTAGTCTGAAATGCACCATTTCAAATATAATCATTACATGGAAAATACCAATTGAATTATCAAAAAGGAAAAAAAGTTATTTAGATATGGGACTGTAACGGAACCGCGACCCACACTGTGTTAGTGGGCTTCCATCAGTATACGGCTTCCTTCAGTCTTGAACATAGATATTGAATATTCCAGCCGCCCCCCCCCCCCATACAAAGCTAGCCGACAACTTAGCTTGTACTGGAACCTTCTCCTTTATTGAACAGTTTCACACTCAATTTATACACACATGAGCACATCCCCCTCCTGATCAAATTACCCCATCAGGTCAGGGGTTGCCTGATTACATTATCATATGCAGATGAAATTGTATACAGAAATAGAATTAACCTGAACTAATTATCTAGCCATCTGGACAGACACCATATGTGAGTTCATTAACAATTAACAGTGGGACAGACAAGCTTAACATAATCCACATCACACCTCAATACACCGACAAAATGGAGAGCCTGTGTCAGGGAATCCCTGTGAGACGTCTGGGGCGTGGCCGTGCACAGGCTATTCCCAGAAGAATGACTAATGGGCGTGGTGCCAGACAGGCTATTTAAAGGAAGTTCATTCCTGTTTCCTGTGCTGACTGATCTTCAGCTGTTTCCTGTGACCTGATGATACCTGTATGCTTCCCTGTTGCTGACCTGGCTTGTTCTGAACTTGGACTTGGATTCTGCTTCTGCTTCTCTGCTAAACCTGACCCGGCTCCGTCCCTGACTTTGGCTCTGCTTACGATTTGGTACCCTGCTGCACCGCCTGTTGATGACCCTGGCTTTCCTACTACTCTGACTCCGTCTCTCAGAACTACCCGAGTGCTTGCCTGGCTATCTGCTGCACATATTCCATACAGCATTGCATGTTCCAGTTTCCAGGATCCGGAAAAGCAGCCTATCCTGATCCATCAACAACCACAGGCACTCGTGTCCCTCCTGGCCTTTGACACCCTCTGTCTCACCTTCAGTGGGGTCTGGGCCGGAGATATAAGAGAGGCCGACCTCATCAACTCAGACTCCTCCCAGGTACGTGACAGTATCAGTCAGCCAACTATGGAGTCTGAAAGGGAGGTCTCTCCACTGGAGAACGTTTGACGATCGATCTCTGCACTATCCCACATTGTACAAAGCCTGCAAGGAAAATTGGATTGCATCGAAGATCAATTATCGGCCCGCAAAAATGACTCTTCTCTGACGGAGCCCAGCACATCCTGTGCGGCGGATTTCCACCCGGAACCTCGGGTTCCCATTCCTGAACGTTTTTCTGGAAATCGAAGAAAATTTCGGACTTTTCGTAATTCTTGTGAACTATACTTTTCCCTGTTGCCTCGAACATTCTCTTCACAAGATACCAAGGTGGGGTTTATTATCTCGCTCCTTCAGGATGAGCCCCAATCCTGGGCTTTCCATCTTCGGGAACAACACGATCCAGCCTTGACAACCATGGACTCTTTTTTTTCTGCCATGTCCCAGCTATACGCAGATCCTTTTTGTCATCGGACTGCTGAATCAAAGCTTAGCAAGTTAAAGCAAGGCCTAAGGCCTGTGGAGGATTATGTGACAGATTTCCGTGTATGGAGTGCCGATACTCTGTGGAACCATTCGGCCCTCCATCATCAGTTCCGTCTTGGTTTGTCTGATGCCCTAAAGGATGAACTTGCCAGGGTGGGGGTACCAACGGCCTTAGAAGACCTGGTGAACCTTGTCATCCAGATTGACCGGAGGCTACGTGAGAGGCAAGCCGAAAGAGCTAACAAGGCTCCTTTGGTCCGCCCGGAGTTTGGGGCTGATACTCCTCTCATTACCGTTAACCCCCCAGAGGTACCTCACTACCCTTCACGAAAGAGTTTCCAGAGATCCCCTCTGTTCACATCGGAACGTCTTTGACGGTATCGCTCCAATCTCTGCCTCTACTGTGGCGATGCCGGTCACCACATTCAGACTTGTCCTGTGAGGCCTTGCAGAACCTCCTCTAACTGGATTTCTATGATGCATCCACCCAGGACTAATCAAACACATCTCACCTTGCTTTGCCATCTGAAACTTCCTGAAAGGACTATCTCTGTTCCTGCTATTATAGACTCTGGGGCCTGTAGCTGTTTTGTGGATGTGACATTTGCAGCCCAACACAATCTACCTCTCTGTACCAAGAAACAAGGGTTTGTTGTTCACCTGGCTGATGGCTCTGGTATCAAGTCTGGTCCAGTGACACAAGAGACGGCTCCAATTTTCTGCTCTTCCTCCTCTGGTCATCAAGAATTCCTTTGCCTGGACGTTATAACATCACCCATGTTTCCTGTCATTCTTGGTATACCCTGGCTGAAGGCCCATAACCCTAGCATCAATTGGCTCACGGGTGAGATTTCCTTCTCTTCTCCCTACTGCCGGGCACATTGTGTTCCTGAGGAGTCTCTTACTGCTACCTCTCTCCTTGGTATCCACCCGGACCCCGACGTCTTGAAACTGGTACCCACAGTTTACCACGAATACCTGGATGTTTTCAATAAAAAGAGCGCTGATTCTCTTCCTCCCCATCGTACATACGATTGCCCCATTGAACTGTTGCCAGGGGCTGAAATACCTTTTGGCCGGATCTACCCTCTCTCTGAGCTCGAATTAGAGACTCTCCGTAACTACATTAATGAAAGCCTGGAAAAAGGATTCATCCGACCCTCCACTTCACCCGCAGGAGCGGGCATATTCTTTGTTGAGAAAAAGGACCATACCCTTAGGCCCTGTGTGGATTATCGCGATCGCAATAAGATAACTGTCAAGAATCGTTATCCTCTTCCCCTAATTCCCGAACTTTTCCAGAGGTTACGAGGGGCACAGGTGTTCTCCAAACTTGATTTGAGGGGTGCCTACAACCTAGTCAGAATTCGTGAAGGAGACGAATGGAAAACCGCGTTTCGAACGCGCTTTGGGCATTTCGAATATCTGGTCATGCCATTCGGTCTTTGTAATGCCCCAGCCACATTCCAACATCTTGTTAATGATATATTTCGGGACTATCTTGATTTGTTTATCATCGTATACTTGGATGATATCCTTGTATTTTCCAGTTCTCTCGACCTACACAGAAACCATGTAAAGAAGGTACTGGACAGACTTCGCCAACACCGTCTTTACGCAAAGGCGGAGAAATGTGAGTTCGAAAAACAGGTTATCCAATTTCTGGGACTCATTATCTCTGCGGATGGCATTGCTATGGACCCGCAAAAGGTATCTGCCGTACTGGAATGGCCTGCCCCCGAGGACAAGAAAGCAGTACAGCGCTTTGTGGGCTTCGCTAATTTTTACAGGAAGTTTATAAAGAACTTTTCTGGCATCATATCCCCCATCACACAGCTGACCAAACAGTTTACCCCATTCAAATGGACTCCAGAGACTCAAGCCGCCTTTGAACTATTAAAGACTCTGTTTACTTCCGCTCCCATTTTAAAACACCCAGATCCCGCTTTAGCCTATGTACTTGAAGTGGATGCCTCTGAAAATGCGGTCGGGGCTATACTATCCCAACGACAAGGAGCCAAGTCCCTACTCTACCCTATTGCCTTTTTCTCCAGAAAATTAAGCTCCTCTGAGAGGAACTATGACGTAGGAGATCATGAACTGTTAGCCATAAAGGCTGCCCTGGAGGAATGGCGCTACCTACTGGAGGGGGCTGTACACCCTATACTTATTTTTACAGACCATAAGAACTTAGAATATCTAAGAACCGCGAAACGATTAAGACCTCGACAGGCAAGATGGGCACTTTTCTTCTCTCGATTTGTGTTCCATATAACTTTTCGTCCGGGCTCTAAGAATTGCAAACCTGATGCCCTTTCTCGCATGTTTCCTGAACCAGCTCCACCTCCTGAACCTGACACCATCTTGCCAGCTAAGAATTTCCTACTCTTGCAAACAGACTTGATGTCACAGATCAAGGGGACAGTTGCAAACTCCCCACCTCCTCTGAACTTGCATCTCCAGCAGAGGGATGGACTTTATTTCCACAAGGAACAAATCTTTATTCCCGAACAACTGAGGGTCACCATTCTTAAGTGTCATGATCATCTTCTGGCTGGACACTTTGGTATCCATAAAACCTCTGATTTGGTCTCCCGTTCCTTTTGGTGGCCAGATTGGTTAAAGGACTGTAAAAACTATGTCAGATCCTGCTCTGTGTGTCTCAGAAACAAGTCTGATCGGGCCAAGACCTGGGGCCTGTTGGAATCCCTCCCCGTACCTGAAAAACCATGGAGTATGATCTCTATGGACTTTATTGTGGAACTTCCTCCATCTGAAGGGTTTACAACTATCTTTGTCGTAGTTGATCGTCTTTCCAAGATGGCACACTTTATACCTCTGAAAGGAACTCCCTCTGCCTCCGAAACTGCCTCCACGTTTATCAAAGAAGTGGTGAGATTGCATGGCATTCCAGCCAGCATTGTCTCTGATCGTGGGGTGCAGTTCACTTCCAAGTTTTGGAAAGCTTTATGTGAAGCATTAAACATTGAACTTTGTTTGTCTTCTGCCTACCACCCACAAACAAACGGACAGACCGAGAGGACAAACCAAACTCTTGAACAATATTTAAGGTGCTTCTCTTCTTTTTCTCAAGACGACTGGGTGTTACTCCTCCCTTTAGAGGAATTTGCTTATAATAACTCTGTTCATTCCGCCACCAAGCAGTCTCCTTTCTATGCCAATTATGGATATCACCCCTCCTTTCTACCTGAGTTACCTATGGAATCTGCTGTACCAGCTGTACAAGAAAGACTAAATTTTCTTAATACCAACAGTCAGCTTTTGCGGGAAACCATTTTGAAGGCACAGGCTGGTAATAAAAAATTTTTTGATAGAAGAAGGAGAGGGAATTTGAATTTAAAACCGGGGGATAAGGTCTGGCTATCTACAGCAAACCTGAGATTAAAGTGTCCCTCAAAAAAGCTTGGCCCAAGATACCTGGGTCCATTTTCTATCAGGAAGAAGATCAATTCTGTGGCATTCGAATTAATCTTACCAGGTAATCTGAAGATCCATCCCGTGTTCCACGTTTCTTTACTGAAGTCAGCTGTTCCCAACCCCTTTCCAGATCGTGGATCTGAAGTTCCTGCTCCCCTTTTGATGGAAGGTAATAAAGAATTTGAGGTGGAGTCTATTTTGGACTGTAGAAGAAGGGGTGGTCAGACACAGCTTCTTATCAAGTGGAAGGGCTATGGCCCTGAGGATAATTCCTGGGAACCTGCTTCAAACGTCCATGCTCCTCGATTGTTACGAGCCTACCTTCTACAACATCCGGAAAAACGGTCTATGTTGGGCATCCGGAGGCTGCCCTTAAGGGGGGGGCAATGTCAGGGAATCCCTGTGAGACGTCTGGGGCGTGGCCGTGCACAGGCTATTCCCAGAAGAATGACTAATGGGCGTGGTGCCAGACAGGCTATTTTAAGGAAGTTCATTCCTGTTTCCTGTGCTGACTGATCTTCAGCTGTTTCCTGTGACCTGATGATACCTGTATGCTTCCCTGTTGCTGACCTGGCTTGTTCTGAACTTGGACTTGGATTCTGCTTCTGCTTCTCTGCTAAACCTGACCCGGCTCCGTCCCTGACTTTGGCTCTGCTTACGATTTGGTACCCTGCTGCACCGCCTGTTGATGACCCTGGCTTTCCTACTACTCTGACTCCGTCTCTCAGAACTACCCGAGTGCTTGCCTGGCTATCTGCTGCACATGTTCCATACAGCATTGCATGTTCCAGTTTCCAGGATCCGGAAAAGCAGCCTATCCTGATCCATCAACAACCACAGGCACTCGTGTCCCTCCTGGCCTTTGACACCCTCTGTCTCACCTTCAGTGGGGTCTGGGCCGGAGATATAAGAGAGGCCGACCTCATCAACTCAGACTCCTCCCAGGTACGTGACAGCCTGTCTCTAACATTGAAGTACAATATACATTAGCATAAGTGTAAACACAGACCCCATTTGAAGCAATCCAAACCATTAAGTATCTGTCTTTCATTCCCAGTGACAGTGAGTACAGTCACAGTGACATTTTCCTTTGCAAGATTAAAGGAAAAGTATAAGGACTTTTAATCAGTTTGATTTACCATGTAATTTCAACTGCTGAGGAAGGATGAACCAAATCGCCATGGGTTTAGTTCAAACATTGTTCTGTGAATTTCAAAGAAGTTCAGGTACTGATCCCGAACCCCTTTCAAATTAATGGGAGCTGAATCTGTTAAATTAAAGATGCCCATTTCTGGGATAATATGCAAAGGGGTGTCAAGAATATTATGAGGTGGGGGATGGGCAAATGATGTGATTGTCCCCCACTCCTGATACATACAAGGCCACATGCCCTCAAGGGATGCCTTGCCAGGGGGGGGGGGTAAGGACAAAGGCTTCTTCCCCACAAACCTAGTCAGGTAGTTGTGGAGGTATTTAATAATAATGGGGCCTCCAGATCACATCCCTCCATGAGAACAAGTACATAATAATGAGTACATAGCACCCCTACTCATTAATAGCCAAATGTTTGATGAGTCTTTTATTAAAAAATAAAAGTCCCCGAAAAATGTCCCACCATGCAAATCTATTATCAATCATGATGCCCATTGACTCTCTGGAAAAAATGACCTGGTGCACATGACTGATCCCAACACTCTACATGGCCTAATGACAGCCCCCCAGCTGTCATCAGCTTTAAAAGAAAAAAGTTGCAGGAATGATGGTGACATCATTAACTAAATATGGCAATTGCCATATCTGGTCAATGTCATTGCTAAACTTTGGCCAGTGGCCATATTTGGGAGGTGATGTCATTGTTATCTCCTTTGCTTTAAAGGGGTGATGATTAAAAACAAAACAATCAGCATAAGGGACATAACCTACAGTCTGTAGCATGTGCTAACCCTGTGTTTAGGCTCTAATCACACCTTTGCGTATCTTTTTCAGGCTTTTTTTGGGCCTTTTCAGGTGCTTTTTGCAGGTGTTTGGAGGCAAGCATTGACATCTGACCAAAAACGCTTGTAGTTTGGCAAAAAAAAGAAGCTCATGTACTTTGAGCTTTAGGCAACAAAACACTCATATGGGAACAGGGCCCATTGAAATGAATAGGATTTTGCTTTTTGGGCATTTTGGAACTTCAGAGATGAGTGTTTTATGAGCTGGAATATGCTCAGGTGTGAACAGGGCCTAAGTTGCCAAGCGACATATTGATAATTGTTGTGCAGAAATAATGTCTGTATATTTTTTTTTTGCAGCACAATAAACATTTTGACAGAGGGCATCGGCCAGTTCAAGATCTCCATGGCACTTTTCCAAGATGCCAGCTACACTCTTCCCTATGAAGCACCTGAAGTTCAGTTGTCAATCGAATCTTATCTGTATATTGGTATCCTTCTCGATGGGCTCGATAGTTCGCCATATGTTGTGTTGATGAAGAACTGTTTTGGCACACCAACAAAAAACATGAATGATACTTTAAGATACCATATCATCAAAGACAGGTTTGTTACAGTGCACTGTTAAAGAATATTTGAAAACAGATTTCACTATTGATGATGGTCAATAATAATGAATCATTAGAAGGATCATGCAAGATCGGTATATATTTTAGGGCGTATTTGAAACAGACTATCATTAAAATGTACATATAGCCAAAACATTTTTTTTTTAAAGTTTATCTAAACCCAAAACCAAAAATGTAATATATTGCAGATTATTAGTCTCTTGTGTGTTTGTAGGCAGGTATGGGCTGAAGTACATCCACCAACCTGAAGGTGGCACTGTGCCATTTCTTTAGGCTGGAAGGAGACCATTAAAGACTTAGTGTCCCCTTCTTTGGGCTCCAGGCAGCCATCTTTGGGAGGACAGCTATCCTATGGATCAGTGTTTCTCATTTCTGGTCCTCAGGGCACACTAACAGGCCAGGTTTGCAAGAAAACTGAAATAAATCACAGGTGGTATAATTTGCTGCTCAGGGATTGTAGTATTCTAGTCTGTATCTCCCCAAGGTAATGCTTAAAATCTGGCCTGTTAGTGTGCCCTCAGGACCAGAGTTGAGAAACACTGATATAGATACCCAAAACCTAAGAGATCTCATAGGCTATCTTAAACCAGTATTCCTTAAATAGGAGATTCTGCATTATTCAGTGTTGTCCCAGTGCGGGAATAAGATAGGGACATAGCCCCTGGTGGTGAGGGTAGGGAGGTGTACCCTTCGAAGAGGGAAAGAGGAGGTTTCCCATTACAGGGTGTCTTCAATGTCAACTTCCTGGAACCCGCTGGCAGCCGGATATCTGCAGGGACATGTTAGATAGGGATGATCGAAAGGTTTGGGTCAACCATCGGTTCGACCCGAACATTGGGTGTTCGAAATTCGACCGAATTCGGCAACCAGAACCGACCAAAATGCAATGGGACAGGAAATGGGCTTTAAAAGCCCATGATTGGACCAGAACCATTAGTAAAAGCCAATTGAGGGAGCAGGAGAATGCTAGAAATGTGATTGGAGTGACTAGGGGGTCCAGAGGCCAATCATTAGTGAATACGCCCCCCGGTAAATAAGATAGCCCCGCCAAATTCCTAGCATTTTAATACAGGGACGTGGAAGAGAGTGGAAGCAGTTCTGTTACTTCTGCTTCAAAAGTGTCATTTAGCAATTATTAGTGTGAGGAAAGGGATATCTAGTGTAGTTAGGGTGCTATTTTCCACTTTAGTTAGCGTCAAAAATCTAGTTTCTGTAGGGAAAGTGTTAAGTGCCAGGGTGACCGTAGTGTAGTGTAGGGTGAACTGACACTGACCGCTATGGCAGGGTGACCAAACCCTTCCATTTCAGGGTGACCGCTATAGAGAAAAGATCGTTTCTCTTAGGTGACTTATAGAACAGGGATATGGCTTCTCGCCGGTCAGCCTGCTTTTTTGCTGCAGGCATTTATAGGGCTTTTTTGAGGACATGTTTGGAGTCAGGCATGACATCTGAACTTGTGTATAGGGGTATATATACACACACATGTATGTATATATACACCTACACATATATAGGAGTGAAAATAGCAGAATACTATACTTGCGCTAATGAAATAATTAACAGGCATATGGCTCCGCTCCTATCACACCTATATATGTGTATGTGTATAAATACATATAAGTGTGTGTGCATATATACCCCTATACAGAAGTTCAGATGTTTTGCCTGCCTCCAAAGACCCACAAAAAATGCCCAAAAAAACGCCTGCGCCAAAAAAAACGCCCAGGTGTGTTATTGCAGGCGTTTTTTTGGGCATTTTTTGTGGATCTTTGGAGGCAGGCAAACATCTGAACTACTGTATAGGAGTATATATACACACACACTTATATGTATATATACACATACACATATATAGGTGTGAAAGGAGAGAAGCCATATGGGTGTTAATTATTTCATTAGCGCAAGCATAGTGTTCTGCTACTTTCACACCTATATATGTGTATGTGTATATATACATATAAGTGTGTGTGTATATATACCCCTACACAGAAGTTCTGATGTTATGCCTGCCTCCAATAACCCCCAAAAAATGCTCAAAAAAACGCTTGCTACAAAACCGGCAAGGTGTGAAAATAGCATAGCCATATCCCTTTTCTATAAGTGACCTAAGAGAAACTATCTTTTTTTTCTGGTTCTGGACATGCTACAGAGCTGAAACTTCACAGGTACACTTTTAGACCCCCCAGACACTAAATCCAAAGAAATCTCATTTTTTTTTCAATAATTTTTTCAATAATTGGCTCTCTATCAAAAATGACAATTTGTAAGAACTTTTTTTTGTGTGATTAATAGTCTCTGGGGCACGACCCAGAACCCTAGGCACTTTTTAGGGGCATTTATTGGGTTTTAGGGCTTCAAAATGTTTTTTTTTTTATTACAGAAGTTCGGGTCCCATTGATTTCAATGGGGTTCTGAAATCCGGGCCGAACTTTCTGGAAGTTCTGGTGTTCTGGTCGAACCGAACTTTTGAAAAGTTCGATCATCCCTAATGTTAGATTCACATTGTGACCAAGCAATATCATAGCCTCTTCAAGGGAAGTGCTCCGCTGGCATTCTGTGGTCTTTAAAGCAGAGTTCCACCCTATTTTTTTCACTTTACACCGTCAGTTAGATTAAAAAAACCTGAAAAAGAATTGGAAATTATAATTTTTTTTTGTTTCACTTGCCTTATTTTTAATAAAGATTAACTTACCTTCCTGCCACTTCCTCCTTATGCGGCCGCGGCCCCCGACGTCACTTCCTCCATTGCATTGACTCCTGGGAGATGAGAGTCATCCATCCTAGGAGTCAATGCGCCTGCACCGATGTCCCTCGTCACTTCCGGCGCAGGAGCGTCATTCCCTGCTGAATGCATTAGAACAGCTTCTGGGCATGCACAGAACCAGCTGCGGGATGACGAGTATGGCATTCTGGGACTCCGACATCCAGGAAGAGGGATACGAAGAGGGACGCTACGGCTTCAGCTGCCCACACCATAGATGGCAGCGCTGGACAAGAAATGTTCAAGGTAAGTTTTTCTTCTTACAGGTACTCTAAGCAGGGGACAGTTCAGAGGCTATCGTTGCTTAAATGCAGTAGCCCTGACTGTCCTGGGGGTATTTTTATCAAAAAATAAATAAAAATTTGTCCGGAACTCCTCTTTAAGTGCCTGATTTACTATTGAAAAGTGATTTTTGGATAAACAATGTGAAGATATGTTTGACCTGGAACATATGTAGTGCTTGTGCCGTAAGTCACCCCAGTTTTGCAGTCATTTAATTTCTACAATATAAACAAAGTTTAGGTATCCAGTTATGTTTACTCAAATCTCAGGCATACTGGTTAGGCCCCGCTTACATGGTGATTTCATTAGTTTTCTTTTTCAAGCTTCTTTTGCTTTATATTCACCTGGTAATGGTGCAAATATCACACTTTCTGTCCCAGGATGGCTATGTTACTTTTCCATTGTATGATACAATTTGTATCTATGGAGGGAGTCACAGTATCACCCAAGTCTGTTTTCCTGATTCGGACTAAAAACATGCTTGTATCTCTTCATCTGCATTACATAGGTTGCAAGACAATTGGTAGTTTACAAATGATAGCTAGAAAAGAAGATATTCTTTAGTGCAGCTCACAGGAAGTGACAAGGACACTGCATTTTTGGCAGGATCAACAGATATTTTCTGCATTTACTGAAAATTATCTTAGCTTAACCGCTTTCCAACCGTATCACTTAGATATACAGCTGCAAAGCTGCTCTCCGGTGCTGGATCACGTACCTAGTATGTAATCCAGCACTTCCTGGTAGGAAGTGAACAGGCACGCCAATGGCGGCCGCTCCCGCTGTTATTATACACAGCTGGAACTGATTGGCGGGTACGGTGAACTTGATGTCAACCGTCACCCACCGATTCTTTGGTACAGAGGCAGAACTGTGGTCTGTCAATGTAAACAAGGCAGATCGCTGTCCTGTCAGGAGGGAAGGCATTGATCCTGTGTTCCTGTTAAGCAGGAACATGGATCGATGCCTTCCCCTAGTACAAGCCCCTCCCACAGTTTAGTAAAACACAGGCTAGGCACACATTTAACCCTTTGATCGCCTTTCGATGTTAACCCCTTTCCAGCCAGTGTCATTAGGGCAGTGACAGTGTATATTTTTTTAGCACTGATCACTGTATTGGTGTCACTGGTCCTCAAAAAAGTGTCAAAAGTGGTAGATAGCGTCCCAACTGTCCACCGCAATATTGCACTCCCACTTTAAGTTGCTGATGGCCGCCATTACTAGTAAAAGAATAAAAATAATAAAAATAAATAAAAGTATCCCATAGTTTGTAGACACTATAACTTTTGCGCCAACCAATCAATATATGCTTGTTTGGATTTTTTTTTTTAACAAAAATATGTAACAGAATACATATTGACCTAAATTGATGAAGAAATTAGATATTGGATATGTTTAATAACAAAAAGTAAAAAATATTGTTTTTATTTCAAAATTGTCGGCCTTTTTTTGTTTATAGCACAACAAATATAAAATATCACCAAACAAAAGCTCTATTTGTGGGAAAAAAGGAAATTAATGTTATTTGGGTACAGTGTCGCACGATTGTCAGTTAGAATAACGCAGTGCTATATCGCAAAAAATGGCCTGGTCATGAAGGGGGGTAAATCTTCAGGAGGTCAAATGGTTAAAAAAAGAAATCCAATGAAGTCACTACATATAAGGAATGTAAACTGATGATGAACAATTTTCCAATGGGGACACTTGTTCAGCGTTTTCTCTCACTTTCTATTGGGGTTTCAGTAAAAATAAGCATCTGAGCGCAGTTCCCTCTTGATTTCTAACAATACAGCCTAACAGAGCTCTACACATGTTGCAGCGGTGGCAATATTAACTTGGGCTGTAGAGTTTGACAGGCATTGCCATCTGTCAAACTTGCCCATTGAGATTAATGGAGCCACAAAGCAACCGGGAGCCAAATGTTTGGCTCGCAGTTGTGGCATTGCCGTGCAATTTTAAATTGCTATTGGACAAATTAGAAAAAAGTAAAGAAAAAAAAACTGTAGGCAGAAGTAGCGCCTCCTGGACACCTGCCACCACCCACTGCTATGCCGCCTTTTGAAAAGCAATCCACCAGGGATGCAGGACACAACCATCAAAAATGAACTGACCGGCCTTCCCTTTAGTCTTGCACAGTTGTACAGGCTCCTCTCCTGTCCTGAAATGGCTTACTCTGATTTCATTGCACACTGCTGAAAGTCAGATACCGTATTTTCCGGCGTATAAGATGACTGGGCGTATAAGACGACCCCCCTTCCGAAGCAAGGCAACACCATTGAAAAACATCAGATTTCTCATAGATCTCCAAGGTACCCTAGTACTGTAATACATGTAATCTCTCAAAATATCTCCAAGGTACCCTAAGTATTACCAGTAGATGTAATCTCAAGACGCTGGCTGTGCGGGAATCCTGTACCGGTATACCGCATGTACCGTAGCTTCGGCTACATACAGTATACCGCGCTGAGCCAATCACAGTGAGCGATGTATTCTATTATTGAATGCAAAGCCTGCTCGGATTGGCAGAGTCAGAGAGGTGGGCTGATGTTACTCCGCCAATCCGAGCAGGCTTTGCATTCAATAATAGAATACATCGCTCTCCCTGATTGGCTCAGCGCGGTACACTGTATGTAGCCTAAGCTACGGTACATACGGTATACCAGTACAGGATTCCCACACAGCCAGCGTCTTGAGAGATTACATCTATCGGTAATACTTATACTTAGGTTACCTTGGAGATATTATACTCAACGTATAAGACGAACCCCCATTTTTGGGGGATTTTTTTGAGGTTCAAAAGTCTTATACGCCAGAAAATACAGTACTCATTTCTAGACTGGAGGATGTCCAGCATCATCTAGTCCAGCCTTTCTAAACAAGGGTCCTGTGGAATCTAAAGGTTCCCCTGGAGGTTACTCAGGTTATTAGGGATTCCTTGAACTGTGACTACATATTTCCAAAGACAACTTCCCCTGACAGCTCCAGTGGCATGACCCCAATGATTATTTTAGCTGTCTCTTAGGGTGTCATTCTGACCACTGCTGAGTAGAGATCATGCTTCCCACTATACATTAATGTATGGTGCATTTTTTCCCACTGCTCCCAATGAATTGTTTTAGCAGGGGGGGTTCTACAAGACCTGGGGTAAATGGCTGATCCAGTTCTCCCCAACTGTCCCTGGCCTGCACCATTTATTCATTGTATTTTAGCTCTTTCAGTCATGGAGGTTCAGAAGTACATGTGAGCATTACCTAGGGTGGTCTGCATGCAAATACTGCCTGCCGAGGAACACCCAATGCTCCAGACTGACTTCCACCCATCAAGCCTCCATCACCCTCTCAAGAGTCAGCCCACTGTTTACAACAGAACTGAGGACTGTCGAGAGGAATACAGACAGTTCCCGGGGTTACAAACAAGATAGCTTCTGTAGGTTTGTTCTTAAGCTGTATTTGTACTTAAGTTGGAACAGGTACATTATTTAAAGAGGAGTTCCGGCCACAGAATCGTTTTTTTAAAAAAATACTTCCCAAAAAGCGATCCACCGCCCTTCATACATTCGCTAATCCGGTTTTACACAGTTTAATAATTCATTGGCAATCATAAAATCTTACTTTATAAAACGTTTGCTCAGTGCCGCCCTCTTTGTTCTGGTCACCTGAAGCCGCAGTATGCAAATGTATGCCCTGTTTCCTGGTTCTAGCTAGAGGGGGCCGAGGAATGCAGCGTAAAATCTCGCGCATGCCCAGTACTATGCGATCGGCATAGTAAGGGTTTCCATAGGGACGCCTATCATCGCGTTTGAAAATAACGCAATGAGAGGAGAGGCCGGCCGCCTACGTCACTGCCCATTGTCTCCTGGGAGTGATGAGTAAGAGCTCCCAGGACGCATTGCAGGAGAGGAAGTGTCTGTGCCCCTGTTCAATAGATTTCACCTCACTTTCTGTCCCTGTGATAACTGTTTTTTTAAATTATGGGTTGTTGTGGAAACAAGGATTGGTGATAAAGCTTCAGTGGAGACACCTTTTTTTCAAGGTGACTCTTACAGGAGTGAATTTCCCTTCCTAGGGGTAGATTTCCTCTCACTTCCTGTTGTCTCCCTCCGTTTGTACATTTGAGTCATTTGTAAGTTGGATATTTGTAACTCAGAGACTGCCTGTACTGAGACAGGATGCTATGAGGTTTTCAGAAAGCTATCTGGGTAGAGTACTCTGATATCTTTCCTATCCAAGATGATCTGTCTCAGAGAGCCAGCATGATGTTACTGGGACTAAAATAAGGTATCCAGTGAAAACAGGTTTTCTTTAAAATTGTCATTAGAATGTTTTCGAGAGGGAAAGGAGGAACCAGGAAGGTGAAGGGTACATTGTCATACTTTGTTAATAGTATTTATCATCGACCTTATTCTGTTTTTACATGATTTCTTAGTACATCAGTGCCTTCGAATATATGTTGAACTGGCTATAAAAATAAAAGGCTGGAACTCACTTCCTACACCTACTGGCTGATTACTACTGTGATGAGTGGCCTCACTGTCCACTAGGAAAGTGTGGAAGATGTGTTGGGTCCATATCAGTATTGAGCTCTATTTCTGGACAAGTTATCAACCCTTCGGTTGTGTATACTGTAGTATTCTCTCAATTTAAACTTTGAACATCAAACAGTAGTTTGCACTAAGTGAGACCTTCCTCTATAGTCAGAGGTCATACAGTACAGTGGAAGTGAGTTGCTGTCCAATTTCTGGTGGAGGAATCGTGTTCTTGCATCATGGTGTATTTATTGAAGTCTTTTCCGAGTGAACATTCAGATTTCATGCTTTCAGTTTAGGGTTGACACAAAAGATCAACGAAACCACTAACTGTCATTGACTGTGCCCCCCTTACACACACATGGAAACCAATGTGTGGGCAGATGTGTGGAACGTCAGGTCCCATACGTAGCAACCTCCTGATAGGTGCTTGTATTAGATAGATAGATTTAGTGTTAGCTCAAAGTGTTCAATAGAGCTGTGTTTTTGCTAGGTAAATTTAGCTTGCCTCACTGTAATTAGTGTGTTAGGTAAATGTAGTTCTGCTCACTGTAATCAGTGCAGCTGCAATTGATTAATTAGGTCTGGTCAGTGTTCTCAGCTGCTGTCAGTCTGATAGCTCCTTTGCTTTCCAGTAAGTTGTAGAACTTTCTGAAACAGATGTGGAGGTATGCAGATGGCAGTACTAATATATTTTATATATATATATTTATATATATATATATATATATATATATATAGCCCTGCCCAATCCCAGGGAGCAGGGTCCTGAAGTGGAGTGGATTGATAGCCTGGCCACGAGCAGGACGTCACACTCACACAGCTCTCTCCAGTCCTAGACTCCCACATTTGACACCTTTTGTGAGTGGAACTTTTATGTGTTAGTTATCTGTTCATAATAAAACTGTGCTACACTTAGGCTCCATTCACACCTGAGCGTATCGTTTTCAGGCGTTTTTTGGGCTTTTTCAGGTATTTTTTTGGGCTTTTTTAGGCGTTTTTGGGGGATTTTTAGGAGTTTTTTTCGCCTTTTTTCAAGCATTTTGTAGGGCTTTTTCCAGGCTTTTGCCAGGCGTTTTTTGCAGGTGTTTAAAGGCAAGTATTGACATCTAACGAAAATGCTGGTAATCTGCAAAAAAAGAAGCTCATGTCATTTTTTGAGCTTCAGGCGTTTTTTAAGCTTCAGGCGTTTTGCTTCAGGAGACAAAACTCTTAGATGTGAACAGGGGCCATTGAAATGAATGGGATTTTGCTTTTTGGGCGTTTTGAGAGTTCAGAGATGAGCGTTTTACGAGCTGAAATTCGCTCAGGTGTGAACAAGGCCCAAGTGGTCACCTTGCGCCTCTCTCTCTCTTCCCTCTTTTAATTAGTGTGGATTCCCAGCCCTTTTGAAACAGACAGTCTTGCTCCCACTTTGGATCACAGTCAGCATTTTTTACATTATCTCTAGGCAGTTTTTAGGACTTTATTCAAGTTTTTTTGCCCTTGATATTTATCTGGACAGTGCTCTATACCATTTTATGGACATCCATTTTAGTTATTTGCATTCTGCCAGAGAAGGGTAGCACTGAGAACTTTGTTTGTCCTTTGTCTTCACAAAGTTACCACTCACCTTGATAGATGAACAACCTCTACTCTTTTAGTAAACCAACCCCAGGTAAGTGTAGACACTCTTTTTCTTAAACCCAGCTTTAAAAATATTCAAAATTAAAAATCAAGCAGTACAAGAAGTCAATCAGTTAATGTGCTGACAAGATGGATGCTAATAGTAGAAGAGAGAAGAGTGACTGAGACTCATCACTGCACTGCTTCTCCTTTCATTGTCTAGTCGTTGGATTGGGCATAGTATGAAGTCATTCTAACTGGATCAGATACAATATATACTAGCCTAATGGCTTAATTTGCTACAGTATGTGTAAAGAGGAGCAAGGCACAGTTACCCATCACAATGAGGAATTATCTTTGATATGACTAGGGAAATATTATTACTAATATGTATGTATCTACTGTGCATTGGTTATTTCAATTGTTGAAGAGACCGTTGAAGGCAAAAAGGCTGTGCACTTTGCAGTGCAGCTGCTCCAGAGCAGAAGCTCTGCTGACTTCCATCGTCCAATCACGTGCAAGCAAAAATGCTGTTTTTTTTTTTTCATTTTCCTTGCATGTGATTGGGTATTCTTTGCAAAGTAATGATTTACCTAATTTATGAAGCTCTGGAGCAACTGAACTTACAGAGTGCACAGTATATTTGCCTTTGGTAAATCAACCCCCTATGTCATCATAAGAAAACACTTCCAGGAGGAACCTACCTGTAGAAAAAGAGCCTGAATGCTTACCTCTCTGTCTGCCTGCACCACTCAGTGCTGCTCTATTGCAGACAAGTGATCCCCTTAATTCCACTGGGAAACCAGCACTTCCAGGAACCACCTCCTCTTTCCCTTGTTCCTCCCTCCAAGCTCAAAACAAGGTAGGACCCAGTAGTGACTTTGGGGGACAATCTCTCTACAATGGACCAATGTTGAATGGAAGAAGAGGTTAGTGTTCAGCCTCTTCCTTACAGGAATATGCTCTCTCGAAAGTATTTTATCACATGACTGAGTCTCTTTAAATTCCATAATATTTTCAGCACCTATTGTAATTAAAATAACACAAATGATGTATTATAGCAGTATCATAGCATCGTAATTGATTTATTTTCTGCCTTTTGTTTAACAGCTGTCCTAACAGGCAGGACTCGTCCATCAGCGTTCCCATGAATGGTGTTTCCAAGGAAGGTCGCTTTTCCTTGAAGTTATTTAAGTTCATCACCGGTTACAGCAAAATTTACCTGCACTGCCATATAAATCTGTGTGATCTCACAACTGCCAGTTGCATACCAGTGAGTACAAAGATACATTGAAAAATGGGTACAAACAATTCTTCCAGTGAATCCTAATAAGAGCCATGCGTTGCTCATTACTTCTTTTAGTTAGTAAAGCCCAATTAAACCCTAGAATAAATCTCATAAAGGAGTTTCTTCATACAGCATTACAGTAAAGCAATCCATAAACTAGGAGATTTTTTGGATGACCGTTCATACCATAATTCTCAGTATGTTTGATGGCTGGACAAATTTCTAGCGAAAGGGGATATACTGCAGAGATAAAGCTATAACCTTGCCACTTTATAAAACCCTGGTTCGGCCACACCTGTCCTGACCATTCTGTCCAGTTCTGGTCGCCAATCTTGAGAAAGAATGTGCTGGAACTGAAGAGAGTCCAAAGAAGGGCAACTAAACTAATTAGGGGATTGGAGGACCTTTATTATGAGGAGCGATTACAAGCGCTTCATTTATTCTCCTTGGAGAGGAGACGCCTGAGAGGGGACATGATAGCGATCTAAAATACATCAATGGCGATCCTAGCATAGGTAGAAAACTATTTAGCCCCAAGGAGTGTTAGAAGACACGTGACAACACAATGAGATTAGAGGAGAGGCAGTTTAACCTTTTGCTGCGTAAGGTGTTCTTCACTGTAAGGGCGGTGAGAATGTGGAACTCTCTTCCACAAATGGTGGTAGCTGCAGGGAGTATGGATACTTTTAAAAGACTCTCTTGGACGTGCATCTCACAGATCACAACATTCAGGGTTATGGGAAATGAGCAGGCCACTGACACACACACACACACACACCTACAGTGGGGATCGAAAGTTTGGGCACCCCAGGTAAAAATTTGTATTTATGTGCATAAAGAAGCCAAGGAAAGATGAAAAAATCTCCAACAGGCATCAAATTACAGATTAGACATTCTTATAATATGTCACGTGAGCTGAACTCAGTCCACCACTATGCACGTCTGCAGCAGCTTTTCTCCCCTGTCCCCTATCTCACAGGCTTGGCTGAGAGCAGTGGGAACCATTGACTCCTGGTGCTGTCAATCAAAACCTGTGAGCAGATAGTGTGGGACAGGGCCAAGCCTGGCTGTGTTTCTGAATAGATGCAAACAGCCCGGCCCCGGATCAAGCCCGCATGAGCAACCACCATAGGACGCGGCTTCTTATGGTGAGCACTCTGTGGATGGGAGGAGTCAGGAGCACCGGTGGGGAACCTCAAAAGAGGAGGATCAGGGCTGCTTTGCGCACAACCGTTACACAGAACAGGTATGACATTTTAGTTATTTTAATAAAAAAAATAAAGTACGATTTACAGTCGCTTGAAGGAAAACAACATTCACTGTTAAAAATTTGTTCAATTGAGAAAAAGTTCTTCAAATGTTTTCTCCATTGTGGTGCAAAACAAATGATGATTTGACCCCACTAAAGATTAGAACAATGGAGAAAACATTCTTAAAATGAAAACATTTTGAATGAAATTCAGTAAAACCCCACCTTGTGAAACAACCCATTCAGTTTAAAATAGAAAGATTTCATATTGCATGGTGTTTAGTAATGTCTATGGGCAGTGTTTGAAGTCCATAGACTGACATAATGAAGCACATAGTGATCTGTTGGTTATGCAACTAATACATTTTGGATATATGGTAATTCATCTTTGCTTTACACTAATAAAGAAAATATTTTATGTGTTACAGTCATGCTCTGGTGCTAAAAGCAACTCTGTAAAATCTTCCAATCAGATGTACAGCATAAGTGTGGGACCAGTTACACTTCTGCCGGAGATATCAGGTAAAGTACAGCAAAGTACAGAGTATATATACCTAGAAAATCAATGTATTTAAAGTGTATGTACTGTAAAAGCAATTTTGCATTAAGTTTTGCAAAGAGTGGGTAAGCGTTGGACCCTTTGTTAGGTATTTCTCTCCTGGTGACCAATGTCACAGAGACAGAAAGTGATGGGACATTCAAAATTCCAGAGTTGTCACTAGAGCAAAAGTTGAACTTTTGACTTTATACACACTTTAAATGCTTCCTTTGGTGTTATTGATTTATAGTAGTGCAAGCTTTTTTATATGCTTTAGCCTATATGCAAACTGTTTAAAGCTTTTATATATTTTTTTCCCAATGATACTTGTAAGTAAACCTGTAACTGATTTTTTTTCTTCTTTACAGCTTCATCCTCTGGAATAGCTGGTAAAATGTTATTACTACGTTTTCTGATATTTGTTGATTGTAGCATATGAGGATACTTATGGATAAATACTTTTACACTTATGTCTAGAGTCTTCTAGGTCAAAACTCAAATGCAGTCCCACTAAAGCTGATCAGTGCAGCTCATATCAGCAGAGTGTGTATATATGAGCATACATATATATATATATATATATATATATATATATATATATATATATATATATATATATATATATATATATATATTCAGGCTAACAGCATGAAAGGGAAGGGGTTTTCTTTGTTAAGAATGATCTTTGTGATTAATTAAACTGTCTGCTGGACGCCTGTTTAATGAATCATTAGAATCGCTGTAGTTGTCTTGTTAAGTAGGATTTTGTTGTCCAAAATTTAGCTTTGCTGCTAAAGCTTTCATTGGGGTGTATTCATTTTTGCAGCATGGTCTTGAATGCATTTGTTAGGAAAAATACTATATATATATATATATATATATATATATATATATATATATGGCTCAACATTTCAAGTCCTGGGCTACTAGCCAGGCCTTAACCTTCCTAGTGGTATTCCCGAGTGTGGCTCAGGGTTAAATTTCAGTGCCAAAAGTGGTAACCCCGAGCCACTCTCGGGGTACCGCTAGGAAGATCGCTGGATCCTGGTAGAGGGGTTACTTACCTTGTCACCGGGATCCAGCGATATATCCCGGCGGTGTGTGGCGGCGGATCTTCCTCCCGATCCTCTGTGTGCCTCGGCTTCCGTCTCCTGCGACGTGACGCTCGCAGGGGGGTGGAACCAGCAGCAAATTCAAATATAAAACAAACCAAACACACTGATACAATGCAAAATAAAATAAATTCACATTAGATTGCCCCCCAGTGCCCTTTCCTGCAGTTTTACTGTACTTTTTATATATATATATATATATATATATATATATATATACACATATATATATATATATATATATATATATATATATATATATATAGTATATATACAGTATATATACATATATGTATACATACATACATACATACTTTAACTTATTTATATTTTTTTATAATATTATAATTTATAATTTTGTGTTTCAAACTTTATCATGCCCGAGATGTTATAAAGAAGAACGCACAGTAAAAAAAAAATCATATGTAAATAGTTGGTTTGGGCTGCTCATTATTAAGAATTACATGCAAAATAATGGTACCGCTTTCAGCACCTAAAATCTGAAAGAATCATACCGCCATGGAGGTTAAGGGTTATTCGCCACAGTTGCCCCACCCAACTCCTACCCTGCCCCGCCCCTAATCCCGCCCCTAAACACGTCCTCATAAATTATCTCATAAAATGACACTGTTAAATGTTTTTGCATTAATGCAGAAGTTACAAAAATAAATATTAATAACAATGTTTTCAGTGCCCATCAGAGCAGCCTCATCAGTGCCCATCAATGCAGCCTATCAGTGACCATCATTGCAGCATCATCAATAAAACTTATCAGTGCAGCCTCAACAGTGCCCATCAGTGCAGCCTGATCAGTGCCCATCAATGCTGCCTCCCCTGTGCCCATCAATGCAGCCTTGCCCATGCCCATCAATGCAGCCTTGCCCATGCCCATCAATGCAGCCTTGCCCATGCCCATCAATGCAGCCTCACCCATGCATGTGAATGCAACCTCACCCGTGCATATCAATGCAACCTCACCCGTGCACATCAATGCAACCTCACCCATACCCCTCAGTGCAGTTTCACCCGTGCCCATCAATGCTGCTTCACCTGTGCCCATCAATGCTGCTTCACCTGTGCCCGTCAATGCAGCTTCACCTGTGCCCGTCAATGCAGCTTCACCTGTGCCCATCAATGCAGCTTTATCTGTGCCCGACAATGCAGCTTTACCTGAGCCTGTTAACGCAGCTTCACCTGTGCCCATCATTGCAGCTTTATCTGTGCCCGACAATGCAGCTTTTCCTGAGCCTGTTAATGCAGCTTCACCTGTGCCCATCAATGCAGCTTTACCTGAGCCTGTTAACGCAGCTTCACCTGTGTCCATGAATGCAGGTTTATCTTTGCTCGACAATGCACTGACCAGTGCAGGGGAAGAGAGAGAGAGAAGAAGAGGAAAGCTGGCCGGATAATGACAGAGCGTGGGTCAACCCACTGTAACAGCTTCAACTGTAATTGCCGGAGCGCTCGCCGAGACACACAGTCTTGCCTCTGGCTCGGCGCCTTTGATAGATGTCACACGTCCTGGTTGGCCAGGTGTTCTGTCTATCAAAGAAGCCGGGCTAGGAGGTGGGACTGTGTGTGTCGGCGAGCACCCGGCAATTACAATTAAAGCTGTTACAGTGGGATGATCTGCGCTCTGTGATTATCCAGTCAGTCGGCTGGCCGGCTTTCCTCTTCCTCTCCTCTCTCTTCCCCTGAGTGGCTCCCAGAGCAGCCCCACACTCACCCTAAATAATTTTCCACTCGCAAAATGCTAGCAGGCAAGTGGAAAATTTGAGGACTGTATATATACTGCCTGGCCAAAAAAAAAAAAAGTCGCCACCAAAAAAAAAGGTCACACACTCTGATATTTTGTTGGCTTTGATTACGGCACGCTGTGGCATTGTTTCGATAAGCTTCTGCAATGTCACAAGATTTATTTCCGTCCAGTGTTGCATTCATTTTTCACCAAGATCTTGTATGGATAATAGGAGAGTTGGACCATTGCCCAAACCCATCTCCAGCACATTCCAAAGATTCTCAATGGGGTTACTTTCTGGACTCTGTGGAGGCCAATCAATGTGTGAAAATGATGTCTCGCGCTTCCTGAACCACTCTTTCACAATTTGAGCCCGATTAATCCTGGCATTGTCATCTTGGAATATGCCCGTGCCATCAGGGAATAAAAAAATCCATTGATGGTCATTCAGTATATTCAGGTAGTCAGCCGACCTCATTCTTTGGGCACATGCAGTAACGATCCAATAGGATCGTTACTGCATGCTTAGCTTATTTAGTTGTTTAGTTAATTCCAGGTGGAGACTTTTTTTTTTGGCCAGGCAGTGTACTGTATGTGTATATATATATATATATATATGTGATCGGCTGAACTATCGGGGGCTGATATGCACTTTCCCCGATATATCGGAATCGGCCCCTGAGGTTACCGATATTGCCGATATTTAGGGAAAGTGCATGTACCGGCGCCGTCACATCATTTCCGGTTCCGGCTCCAGGAGGAACGCAGCGTATTCCAGCTGCTGTTATACCGCTTGTTTGCACCGATCGTATTGTGAGTACCTGTCATTTTATCTGTCAATAAATCCTTATTTTACGGTATCACACGATTGCTGCCCTCTTCTCATTCCCCACGGATGTACCACATACCCCAACGCTCTGAGGGATGCAGTGGATTAGAATCCCTCCTAGGACCTAAGTACCCGGGATTGGGACACCCCAGGGGTTATCGCCATCCATTTCCCTAGGAACCTAGAGGGGTCCCCCAGGATACCCATCTAGGAGTACCAGGTCCACACTTCAAGACCCCTACAGGAATCCAGGACCCACCAGAGGGACCCACCTACATTTACATACCCGCTCTTTACCCCTGTGTGGGGTGGGTATTTTCGGTGAGTGTGCTACTTACCCTAGGGTTCACGAGCACCCCGCCACTATACCCACCACAGGGTTACCACCGGCATCACACGATTGAGGCTCCACTGACCATGCTGCATGTTATATATGGACTGTTGCTGATATTTAGTCACCATATATTTTGCACACTGTCATCCACTTACTTTATGCACATTGTCACTTTATTGATTCATTTATTTATTTTATGGATAGATGATTGTGATCACTACATATCTATTTACACCTTTTTTTTTATGTAGGTGCATTATCACAATATTTATCAGCTTTACTTGCTTTGAGTCACTAATATCGATTATTACTCAGTGTGTGTCACACCCCACTACCACTAGTCACTTTACATCTACTTGAATTCATATTGTTTTGTTTATATTCTTTTATAATTTTTTACTTATATTAATAATATTGTTTGATTTCTCCATCTCCTTTACATCAGAACTTTTACTAAGGTTAACACCAGTCACTTTCTATCAATTTTAATTACTTATTCACATTGGATTTGGATTTATATTCCACTCTCTTTTTTATACCATTATTAGTGGTTTACCCTGACTATCTTCTTTCCCTGTGATCTCTAATTGACTGATCATTTAGGCAGCGCCATACCCCTTCCCTTCCCTTCATGTACCGGAGTGATGCCTGCAGCTAGAGGCATCACCCTGGTACCGGCGTCCATAGCTGACGGTAGGCTGTCTTGTAATGACAACCGATGCGGCTGAGAAGTTGCTCGGCTGTCATTACAAGGAGGACGTTCCCCGCCCCCTCGCGCCGCCTTCCGCGGCTCACCTGGGTCTTCCGTCCCACCGGGAGACCCGGGCATCCTACCTCCTCCGCCGCTGAGGAGAAGACACGATCAAAGCCGCATTCAGCTCTGATCAGGTCTCCATGTAAAAACCCAGAAGTGATGTCATGACATCACTTCCGGGTACTCGGCGGCAAATTCAAAACAATGTGAGCATTCAAAACAGCCAAACTTGGCGTTTTGAATGCTTTTAAGTGCCGAGGAGGGGTTTGGAGTCTTTTAGACCCCCAGATCCCTCCACAAAAGTACCTGTCAAAAAAAAAAAAAAATTTAATGTGCGAAAATATCGGCCAATATCAGCCGATACCGATATCCAATGACCAAAATATCGGTATTGGCAATAACAAAACTATATTGGTTTGATCACACACATATATATATATATATATATATATATATATATATATTTTTTTTTTTTTTTTTTTTACTAAGGAGGGTTTTAGTATATAATTATTTATAAATGTTAAGAACAATGCACTTTTTAGATTTAAAACTTGTGGAACTGTTTTCCCTTTAGCACAGTATGCCTACGCCTTACTTTGTTTGGATAGACATTCAAAGTGGGATAATAGTGAGAGGTACTTACACACAAAAAAAAAGATAGAGACAGAGAAAAAAAACAAGCTATATTACCAGAATGTTGTACCATGTGAGCCATCAACAAACACATCTAAGCTAATTCAGCTCATTGCCTAATTCAGTAGACTCGAAAATAAATAATGTCTGTTATTAGTCCTGATTAGGAAACAAATAAAGCATTTACAAAATGTACAGTCTAAAAAGCTATATAAATGCATTCATTTTATAAAACGTTGTGTTATTAGTATTCTGACAGTGACTACTTTTTCCATTCTATTTCAGGGACTGCTCATTTTGTTCATCTTTTACCAACCATTTTTATTTTTGGAAGGTTCCTAACGTCATACACATCCATTTAACCTTCCATGTACAGTCTTTATGTATTTTGACATACACAGGTTATTTGGTAGGGCAATGAAGATGTTGGGTTGTGGTCACAGATCAGTGACAAACTACAGTAGGAGCTAAACAAAAACATAAAATAGTTGGATGGCTCTGTTTTAAATGTCATTTACATTTTTCATAATACAATACAATACTAAATGCAATTTTTTTCAAAAATTGCAAAAATGATTGATTTTTTAAATGATATATAAAGTAAATTAACATGCAGTAAATATATCACATTTATCTCTATTACACTATATCCTGTAATAATAAGTCAAATCAATAAATATGCAATTTTTCCAGCAATGGACCGAGTCTGCCTTTTTGTTTTTGGATCTATATGTGCCCCTAGACAGGCACATTTTAAAGCAAAGTTACCTATTAAAGAATGAGCATTTGAGATACAGATGTCCACCCCCAACCTCCCTCATACTCTTCATCCTTGAAGTGGAGAGAGGTCTTATGGCATTAAAAGTGTAAACATAAATGTAATTTATATTTGGATTTAAAGGCAAGAACATACTGTAAGTTCATTAATTCATTGATACGACTTTTGATGAGAGTATTCATTCCTTGTACAGAAATAAAAGAAAGATTTCTATTTATGTGAACTATGATATTTCTTAATTATGGATTGTCCTTCGGCAAATGTACATGGTATAATAATGCCATCTTCTCATTAAAGAAAATATATAATAAAGAACCAGCAGAAAAAACGTTACCTTTTTAGTTAATTAAAACAAATTCTCTAAAGTTAATAATACATCATACAAAGTGGCTATTAAATAATTGTGAACTCACCTACAGTAAATCGAGCATGTAGAAGAGGAGTTATTTAGGGGGTCTGTTTCTTCATTTTCTTTTTAACTAAAAAATGTATTAAAGTGATTCTAAAGGCAGAAGTTTTTTCATCTTAGTGCATTCTATGCATTAAAGCGGAGTTCCACCCAAAAGTGGAACTTCCGCTTTAGGTATTCTAACCCCCTGACATGCCACATTTGGCATGTCATTTTTTTGGGGGGGGAGCAGGTACCTAGTTTTGACAGGTACCCGCTCCCACTTCCGCTCGGAGCGCCGCGGCGCCCTGAGCGGAAGTTCTCCTCTCCCCCTCCCTCCCTGCAATCTTCTGGGACATGTCAGAGGTCCCAGAAGATTGCCGGCCAATCAAGACGTGCAGCGCGACTCGCGCATGCGCAGTGGGTACCCGGCTGTGAAGCCGCAAACTGTCACAGCCGGGTGCCCACAGCAGTGATGCCGGCGCCGAGGGAGAGGATCAAGGCTTCGGGCGGCCGCATCGCTGGACCGTTGGACAGGTGAGTGAAATGGCTGGAACTCCGCTTTAGGTAAAAAAACCTTCTGTGTGCAGTAGCCCCCCCTCAGCCCCCCTAATATTTACCTGAGCCCATCTCGATCCAGCAATGTGGCATGAGAGACTTGACTGTCCGGGACTCTCCTTCCTGATTGGCTGAGACACAGCTCCCGTTGGCTCCTGCTGCTGTTAATCAAAGTCAGTGAGCCATGAGGACAGAGAGGGGGCAAAGCTGAACCACAGCTCTGTGTCTGAATGGATACACAGAGATGTGACTCGGCTCAGTTGCCGCCATAGCAAGATGCTTACTGTGGGGGCACTCAGCAGGAGAGAGGGGCCAGAAGCGCCGAAATGGGACCCGCGAAGAGGAGGATCTGGGCTGCTCTGTACAAAACCAACAGCACAAAGCAGGTAAGTATAACATGTTTATTATTTTTAAACAAAAAAAAAAATAGACTTTAGTATCACTTTAAGTTTTCATGACAGAAACTAAAAAGGCATATATAATAAGAAAGTGCTTACATTGGAGAGACCTTAACCACTTTATGACAAGCCGCCGCAGATGTACTGCGGCAGTCTGGCTCATACAGGCAAAGCGCCGTACATGTACGGCGCTCGTTCCTGGGGCCCTGGGGCATCCTCCCATGGGCCCCTGCCCCGCTGATGGTCTGATTGGGTTCAGAACCGATCAGTCATCAGGTCCAGGCCAATGATTTTTGGCCTGGACCTGTTGATTGGTCCTGACCAATCACAGACTGACTTCTGCCTGTGTAATGTAAACACAGGCACAGAAATGACCCTCTCTCTCCTCCCAAAATCCTTTTTAAATTGTAAATTGTTGATTTCCCTCCTCACTACCTATCACAGTTTTGAAGGCCATGAAATGCCAAGATAGCACAACCCCCCCCCCCCCCCCCATAATTACCACTTTTCGAAAAGTAGACACCCCAGGGTATTTGCTAAGATGCATGGTGAGTATTTTGCAGCTCTCATCTATTTTAGAAAATGAAGAGAAGAAGGAAAATTCATTTTTTTTCCTCTTTTTTCAATTTTCAAAACTTTGTGACAAAAAGAAGTGAGATCTGCAAAACACACAACATGCCTCTCTGCAAATAGCTTAGGGTGTCTACTTTCCGAAAAGGGGTCATTTGGGGGGGGGGGGTTTGTGCTATCTTGGCATTTGATGGCCTCTGAAACTGTGATAGGTAGTGAGGAGTGAAATCAACAAATTGGAAAGCCTGAAGGTGATGATTGGTTTTCGGAGTCCTGTACGAGGCTAGACTGACAAAAAGTCTCACACATGGGGTATCTCCATACTCAGGAGAAGCAGCAGAATGTATTTTGGGGTGTCATTTCACATATACCCATGTGGGAGCAATATATCATTTAGTGACAACTTTGTGTAAAAAAAACAAAAAAATAATAATTTTCCCGGAACTTGTGGCAAAATATAAAATATTCCATGGACTCACCATGCCTCTCAGCAAATAGCTTGGAGTGTCTACTTTGCAAAATGGAGTCATTTGGGGGGGGGGGGGTTGTGCTATCTTGAAATTTTAGGGCCTCTGAAACTGTGACAGGTAGTGCAGAAGTAAAATGTACAATTTACGCCATTAGAAAACCTGAAGGTGGTGATTAGTTTTCAGGGTCCCGTGAACAGTTAGGCTCGCAAAAAGTCTCACACATGTGGTATCCCTGTACTCAGGAGAAGCAGCAGAATGTATTTTGGGGTGTCATTCCACATATACCCATGTCATGTTTGAGAAATGTATCTTTTAGTGACAACTTTGTATAAAAAAAAAAAAAAATTCAAACACCTGTGACAAAAAAATTAAATATTCAATGAGCTCAACATGCCTCTCAGAACATTCCTTAGGATGTCTACTTTCCAAAAAGTGGTAATTTGGGGGGAGGGGTTTGTACTGCCCTGCCATTTTAGCACTTCATGAAATTATATAGGCAGTCAGAAAGTAAAAGCTGCATAAATTCCAGTATTTACACCATAGTTTGTAGATGCTATAACTTTTGCGCAAACCAATAAAAATACGTTTATTGAGATTTTTTGTCAAGACATGTAGCTAAATACATTTTGGCCAAAATATATGACAAATATTTAGTATATTGGTTATTTTTTAAAAGACAAAGTTGAAAATGTAATTTTTCTCAAAAGTGTTGCTATTTTTTTATTAATATCACAAAAAATAAAAAGCGCAGAGGTGATCAAATATGATTTAAAGAAAGCTCTGTTTGTGGGGAAAAAAAGGATGTAAATTTCGTTTAGGTACAGCATTGCATAACTGCGCAGTGCCAAGTTGAAAAACGGGGCCTGGTCATTGAGCAGCCAAATCCTCCTGTCTTAAAGTGGTTAAAGGAAATTTATAAAATTAAAAAATGACTGAACTGTGCCTCATGAGTTTCATCACAAAAATGTAATTCTTGTCAATTTAAAAACTGTCTTGGAAAACAATGACAACAATAAACACTTTTTTTTCTGCTAAAATATGATTTAGCGGCTGGGAAACGATTTATTGATTATTAAAAGTATTTATATAGCATCAACAATTTACATACAGTGAGGGAAAAAAGCATTTGACCCCCTGCTGATTTTGTACGTTTTCAAAATGACAAAGAACTGATCAGTCTATAATTTTAATGATAGGTTTATTTTAACAGTGAGAGACAAAATAACAACAAAAATATCCAGAAAAACGCATTTCAAAAAAGTTATAAATTGAGGGCGTGGTTTCCGGCAGAGAAGATGGACGCGTTCTAGTCCCGCTCCGTGAGGCCACCCTGGACACGCAGCTCCATCAGAGCCCCATCGACCCGCACAGACACCCCGGTACACCGGCCGAACCCGTTACCAGCCGCCGCAATGACCCTCCGCAAGAAGGGGCCGGAACAACTGAATAAATTGTCCGGCTTCTGGATCTTGCAGAGTGCCGGGCTACAACAAAATGGTGGCGGCCACCGGCTCACAGCAGCGGACTCAGCAGCTACAGGCGCTCCATCCGCATCCATCCGCGGCCCCAGCCTTCAGGCAGATCGCCAACCCGGACAGTGGGCAATCCTCTGGCTCCCCCTCACCTCCCTCGCCCTCATCCAGGAGCCCGGCGAAGAACAAACATAGGAGAGACTCCCCTCCACGGCCTCCCCAGGGTGCAGGTATGGAACTCAGTACTTCTCCTTATGCTGCAGATGCACAGATATCCAACCAGCCAGATCCCTTTGCAGCCTTTCCCTCTGGCAATAACCCCATCTCTGAAGGGGTGATGAAAGACACGATGTATACCCTCCGTGCCACTATGCAGGCGGACATGCAGGCCTGCATGCACCAGCTTAAATCTGAGATTGTATCCCTGGGGTCCAGAGTGGACAATGCTGAATGTAATGTGGGGAAACAGGCCTCTTGCATCAATGCGGTCATTGACAGAGTGAACACTCATGATGAGGATATTCAGTGGCTCAAAAACAAGGTAGCTGACCTGCAGGACGGCTCCAGGAGAAATAACATCAAAATAAGGGGTGTCCCTGAGACAGTACAACCATCCCAACTTCTGGACTATGTCACTGCACTATTTAAAGCTCTGGTGCCTGCGGCTTCCACTGCAGATCTACTTATAGACAGGGTCCACAGGCTGCCTAAGCCGTCCTTCCTACCTAGTGATGTCCCTAGAGATGTTTTACTGCGTGTGCACTTTTACCGCACGAAGGAACAAATTATGCTGGCAACCCGCCATGCTAACAACCTCCCTGTGGGCTACAGTGCCTCCTCAGCAACCCTCAGCCTCCGCTTCCTCACCCCTGCACCCCCTGGAAGAGGACTGGCACATAGTGTCCCGGAAGAGACCCTCCAGACCAGCATCCAACCATGGGGGCTCAAACTCATAACACAACTTCTAATCCTCAAGTGTCCATGGCCATAGGAAATGTTATTTTCTCCTGGCCCTCCATTTGCTCGTAGTCGGCTCCTCCCGACCACGAACCGCAGAGATGGTTCCTTTCTTAGTTTTGCTGTATATTATTCCCTGTTTTGTTTGGCATTGGTACTTTTCGCATCACTTTCCCGTGATCATTCAACACAACCGGATGTACGACATTCCTTCTTTTATGATGCTCCAGTTTTGCTGGCCTCTCGAAGAACCGCTGGATTTGCTTCTCGTTCCCAACCTCCTGATTAATGACCATTAAGCTGTTGTCAATTAACGCCAATGGACTCAATCACCCTGCAAAGCGGCGCTCCCTGTGGCAAGAAGCTGCATCATCCAGAGCCGATGTCCTTGCTGTACAGGAGACTCACTTTCAGACTGGTTCCCACCCGTCTTGCTCCCACAAAGACTTTTCCCAAATCCTGTTAGCCTCTGACACTTTGAAGCAGCGTGGAGTCCTACTGGCTTTCCGGAACTCTCTTGCATTCAAGCTTCATACCTCTGTTTTGGATCCTCATGGCAGGTATATTGTTGCTGTCTGTGAACTTAACGACCTACCGATGACCATTGTCAATGTCTATGCTCCGAACTCTCACCAACTGTGCTTCCTTCGCAGACTCCTCAAGCAAGTATACAAGATTCAGAGGGGACATCTTTTGTTATGTGGGGACTTTAACATCGTTGACAACCCCGGGTTGGACTCTTCGGCATCCCCCCGGGGCCGCCAACAGGGATTGGGGAATCTCTTGCATGCAGAAAAATTGTTTGATGTTTGGTGGTGTCAGCATGCCAATGAGAGGGATTACTCGTTTTTTTCATCTAGACATAATCCCTGCTCTAGACTGGATATGTTCCTAGTGGATAGGTTCCTATTGAGTAAAGCGTCCTCCTCGGAGATTAAGACTATATCTTGGTCTGACCATGCGGGAGTCACACTCTCTATCGAGGAATCCACGAGAGTCCCTCTCCCAGGAGTGTGGAGGTTCGACACCCGCATGTTGCAGGAACCGGGTTGTTTTTCTCGCATTTCTGACAGTTTACGTGAATTTTTTCTTATTAACTACCTCAATACTGGGCACTTAAACCCCCTTCCTTCCCAGACCAATTTTCAGCTTTTAGCGCTGTTGCATTTTGAATGACAATTGCGCAGTCATGCAACACTGTACCTAAACCAAATTTGTGTCATTTTTTCCCCACAAATAGAGCTTTCTTTTGGTGGTATTTGATCACCGCCAGTTTTTTTCTTTTTTGGTGCACAAAAAAAAATTTTGAAAAAAAAAAAAAAGTTTTTTTTGTTTAGGTTATAAAATTTTGTAAATAGATACGTTTTTTCCTGCACTGATGAGCACTGATGACGCCGCACTGACAGGCACTGATGAGGAGACACAGATGGGGTGGTACTGATGGGGTGGCACTGATATGCAGCACTGATGGGCAATGATAGGTAGCACTGATATGCAGCACTGATGGGCACTGATATGTGGCACTGATAGATAGCACTGATATGCAGCATTGGTGGGCACTGATAGGCAGCGCTGATGGGCACTGATAGGCAGCACTAATGGGGACTGATCGGCAGCACTGATGGGCACTGATAGGTGGCACTGATGGGCACTGATAGGTGGCACTGATGGGCGGCACTGATCGGCACTGATGGGGGGCACTGATGGGCACTGATAGGCAGCACTGGTGGGCAATAATGGGCACTGGTGGGCGGCACTGATAGATGGCAATAACGGGCACTGGTGGGCAGCACTGATAGATGGCATTGGTGCGCAGCACTGATAGGGGGCACCACTGGCAGGCTCTCTGAGCCCTGTTTGCCATCCCTGGTGACCATGGTGGGCATCCCTGGTGGTCATGGGTGGCATCCCTGGTGGTCATGGGTGGGCATCCCTGGTGGCTCTAGTGGCACCCCCCCCTCAGGGCTGCACTGGTAATCAATGTTCTGATTACCAGCACAGACCCCCCCCCCTGTGATCAGTGAGTAATTAGAAATACTCACTGATCCCCCCAGCAGCACCAATCCTCTCCTTCTCCTCACTGACAGGATCTGTCAGGAGGAGAAGAGATCAAAGCCGTTACAACGGCTGTATTTACATTACATGACGGCTGTGATTGGACACAGCCGTCATGTGATCAGGAGGGCCAATCACAGGGCCCTCCTGCCGCATCTTGTTGCTCTGTGTCCGAGGGACACAGGCACATCGAGATCGCACCGCTGCATGTGCCCGGAACGTCCGATCAGAAGGACGAGACTCCCACCCGGCCGTATATGTACAATGGCCCGGGTGGGAGGTGGTTAATGCTACCTCTGTCTCTGACCCTTGGGTGCTGTGGGGCGCACATAAGGCCTGCATCAGGGGACTGTGCATCCAGCAGCAGGCGAGGCTTCGGAGGCAGAGGAAAGCGAAGTTATCTACATTGTTAGATAAAATCCAAACTTTGGAAGTGGGTAATAAAGAGAACCCCTCAGCAATAGTTTTGTCCGAACTAATGCAGCTCCATCAGGAACTGTGTCTTGTGCTCCTGGAACAATCAGATAAACATCTGAGCACTTCTCCCAGGCCAATAAGGCAGGTAAACATTTGGCGTCCCAGGTCAAACGCAGGCAAGCTAAAACTAGGATCCCGTTTCTCTTGCATCCCAAGACTAAACACAAAATAACGCACCCGCAGGCCATAGCCGATGAGTTTGCAAACTTTTATAGCATTCTATACAACTTAAAAGATAGTCAATCAGAACCCCAACCCACCACGGAAGGTATAGAGTCCTTTCTAAACTCGGTCAAGTTACCCTCTTTATCGCCATCCCAATTGGAAGCACTTAATTCAGCTTTCACTATCGACGAGATTCGCTCCAATGTCCGTACCCTCCCCAAAGGTAAATCGCCCGGACCGGATGGTCTTCCTAATGAATTCTATCACCTTTTCCTCACACACATAGGACCAACTCTTACAGATGTGTTTAATAAAGCCATGACAGAATCTTCCCTACATCCCGATATTTTGGGAGCACATACTGTGACACTTCCTAAACCAGGTAAAGATCCTGTGTCCCCAGCTAACTTCCGCCCGATTTTTCTTCTGAATTTGGACGCAAAAGTCTACGCTAGAATTCTCTCCAAGCGGATCCAACAATTCCTACCGTCTTTAATTGGGAAGAACCAACTGGGCTTTACTCCGGGTAGGCAAACTTCGGGTGCCACCAGGAGGATGGTAGATATCTTGCATGTGGCTCAATCCTCCAAAACCCCCTCCATTCTATTGACCCTAGATGTCGAAAAGGCATTCGATAGGGTGCACTGGGGGTATATGTCCTCCACACTACTCAAGTTTGGATTCTCAGGTCCTATCTTATCTGCCATCCTAGCATTATATTCCTCCCCTTCAGCGCAGGTTTACACATCGGGCTCACTGTCAAAACGATTCTCCATATCCAATGGCTCCAGGCAGGGGTGCCCACTGTCCCCGACTATATTTAATCTTCTAATTGAACCCCTAGCTGAAGCGAGCAGGTCCCACCCTCTTTTTACAGGTTTTTCCTACCCTAGCTCCCACCATAAGATAACGCTCTTTGCAGACGATATTATATTAATGCTTACTAACCCTTCCAAATCTCTGCCGGCAGCATATGATGTACTGCGCTCGTTTAGTCAAGTGTCATACTACAAATTAAATGTGTCCAAGTCGACAGTCTTAAACCTAGGAGTAAATCCCACCACGCAGGCCATGCTGCAATCCAGTATCCCTATTCCCTGGACTTCAGACAGCATTCATTACTTGGGCATAGACCTCCCCTCGGACGTCTTGAAATTACTGCCATTCAATCTCCATAGGCTATTAACTAAGCTTACGTCGGAAACCTCACAATTGCACACTAAATACCTCTCTTGGAGCGGACGACTAGCGACGTACAAAATGTTTATTCTTCCCCAACTGCTGTACCTATTTAGGGCTCTACCCATCCCGTTCCCGGTCACGCAACTGTCAAAATTGACTACGCACATGAGACGTTTCATTTGGGATAACAAGAGAGTGCGTTGTGCATCCTCTATTTTGACACAAAATAAACACTTTGGGGGTGCAGCTATGCCGGATATCCCTAAGTACCATTGGGCCCAGCGCAAACGAGACAGTGGGTTGCCCCGATGGACAGACTGCTTTGGGCAGACCTAGAAGCAGACATAGCTCCCTTTCCTGACCTTCGGGTGATGCTCATTAGTGATAAGAGGATCCCCTGGGACATATCGCGTCTACCCCCCACCATGCAATTATCATTCCGAGCGTGGCGCAAATCCACGTCCTCTACCTCAGACCGTGATATCCTCCCTTCACAGAAATTTCCAATCACATTATTGGGCGCACACATTCCTGACCTACCGCTCCGCCCCTTTCATTCCAGAAATGTCACACACATAGAGCAATTTTATCACGGGACATCCCTACTCCCCCCCACAGACCTGGTGACTAAGTATACCCTTCCACCGACACTTCTTTTTCATGTATTTCGCATTCATCACTTTTTATCATTGCACCCCCTGCAGAGGATAATGGTTGATGGCAGGCTCTGGGATCTCTATGATTCCCGGTGCGTGTCATCCCCCAGGCTCTCTCACTACTATCATACATTACTTGATGACAGGACATTTTACAAATCCAATCAGATGTTCAAATGGGATAGGGACCTTAGGGAAAGCTTTACTATATCTCAATGGAATCTGGCAATATCTTCCTCCACTGTTCACACTCATTGTGTCAACCCTTGGGAGCTGGTTTCTCCTTGTCCTATTCTCAACTCAGTTGGAGAGGTTGTGGCCAGGTGGGCACACTTCTCCATATTCTCTGGTCATGCCCCTCACTCACCAGTTTTTGGAGTCAGGTGTTTAAATTTATGGCATCTCATACTGGTTGCCTGATTAAACCAACCCCGGCCCTTGCCATATTGAACCTAGGTATTGAAGCCATCCCGCAACAATATAGACCATGGTCCACACATGTGCTTTTGGCCGCTAGGTCTATTATCCTATGGAACTGGAAATCTACTAACTCACCAAATTTGTTGGATGTGACATCCTTGCTTCACGCGAATTATAAACTTGAGAAAGCTTTGGCGACTAATTCCTTAACCCTGCCCAGATTCAGACAGTATTGGGACTTTTGGTTACCTACTTGATTTGTTATCATTGTTATTGTGAATGTTATGGTTCTTCTCTGTTACTGTGTTACTGTACCAACTGTGCATTTGTTGATTCCTCTTGATGCATTACCAATGCTACTTACCTTCTTTGTTTATTATGTTTGTTTGTCCTTTTGAAACTTAATAAAAATCATTTTGAAAAAAAAAAAAAAAAAGTTATAAATTGATTTTCATTTTAATGAGTGAAATAAGTATTTACCCCCTATCAATCAGCAAGATTTCTGGATCCCAGGTGTCTTCTATACAGGTAATGAGCTGAGATTAGTTAAAGGGAGCGCTCTTAATCTCAGCTTGTTACCTGTACAAAAGACACTTGTCCACAGAAGCAATCAACCAATCATAGAAAAAAAATGGAAAAAAATATTTTAAGAAACAGACAGCATGGATTCATGAAAGACAGAAGTTGTCTAACAAACCTGATTTCTTTTTATGAGGAGTTAAGTAAAACCTTGGACAGAGGGGTGGCTGTGGACGTAGTATACTTGGATTTTGCAAAAGCGTTTGACGCAGTTCCCAATACACGGCTCATGTGTAAGGTAACGTCTACAGGCTTGGAAAGATCAGTTTGTAAATTGATAAAAAAACTGGCTAAAAGATAGAATTCAGAGAGTAATGGTCAATGATTCTTACTCTGAATGGTCTAAGGTTATCAGTGGTGTACCTCAAGGTGCAGTGTTGGGACCCTTACTTTTTAATATCTTTATAAATGATATAGGATCCGGGATTAAAAGTACCATTTCAATCTTTGCAGATGACACCAAGCTTTGCAGTGGAATAACTAACTTCTTTACAGGATGTCTCCAATTTACAAGCTGACCTCAATGCACTGTTTCATTGGGCAACAATGTGGCAAATGAGCTTTAATGTTGATAAATGTAAAGTTATGTACTTGGGGGCTAAGAATATGCATGCATCATACATACTAGGTGGAGTAGAACTGGGAGAATCCATGGTGGAGAAAGATCTGAGTGTTCTGGTAGATCATAAGCCTAATAATAGCATGAAATGCCAAGCTGCGGTTTCCAAAGCAAGAAAAGTCCTTTCTTGTAATAAGAGAGGTATGGACTCCAGAGAGAGAGATATCATTTTGCCCCTGTACAAATCATTAGTATAAACTCATCTGGAATATGCAGTTCAGTTTTTCGGCAGCAGTTCTCAAAAAGGGTAACAGGAAACTGGAGAAAGAAGAGCAACCAATCTGATAAGAGGCATGAAGGACCTCAGCTATGAGGAAAGATTAGAGGAACTGAATTTATTCTCTCTTGAGAAGAGGAGACTAAGGGGGGATATTATCAACCAGTGGCAGCTGGTGTTCAAAATTTTTGGGGGGGCACAAATAGAAAAATGTACTAGGCATTGCTTAGCAGCAAAAAACGCTGTAAAAAATTGCGTGACTTTGAGGTCACAAAAGTGTGAAAGGGGCCTTCAGTAATCAAGGTATAGTGTGCCCCCTTTCAATGCAGAATGACCAGCGTGCCCCCTTTCAATGCAGAATGACCAGCGTGCCCCCTTTCAATGCAGAATGACCAGAGTGCCCCCTTTCAATGCAGAGAGATCATCATGCCCCCATTCAATGCAGAGAGATCATTGTTCCCCCATTCAATGCAGAGTGATCATTGTGCCCCCATTGAATGCAGAGAGATCATCGTTCCCCCATTCAATGCAGAGAGATCATTGTGCCCCCTTCAATGCAGAGAGTTCAGCGTAGCGTAGCATGCCCCCCCCCAGACCAGTGCACTTACCTGCAGCGGCGGCTTCTACTCAGTGACCCCCCCCCCCCGGCATCTCCTAGAGTCCTCCTGCCTCCTCCTCGGTCTATAGCATGGTTTTGCCTTTCGGCCAATTAGGAAGCGGGTCTCAGACCTGTTGGAGTAGGTTATGGGAGCGGGTTACCCCTGAAAAGCAACATGTGTGTGAGGCAGCATACTGGATGAGAGTGCCTGGCTGGACAGGACTGATAAGTGGGGCAGTGCACAACACAGGATGCAGATGGAGAGATCTTGCCACCCCAACCCCTTAATTGCTGGTCTGTGACTTGTAGAGCATCGGGGCCTAGGACTGAGGATCACTATGGTGAGTTGAATCAACTCTGTGGGACTTATTAAGAAAGAGTTGGATGATGGCTGAAACCAGATAACTAGTGTTCTGCGAATCTGCACTGTGTAAGGACTACTGTCAGAATGTTGCTTCATGATACTGGTCTTCTGCACTGCAAGACTCTGTCAGTAAGTCAGATGTGATAATATTCTGTAATGGAGATGTGTACAAGAAGAGCTTAACAGATGCAGTAAGGTGTTAAGATGCAATTGAAGTGGACATTCCTTTATTTTGAGCAGCAGGTCTCTGGCCAGGAGAAGTGTAACACAAGATCCTTCTAAAGAACTGACACGTGGTTGCCCTATGCAAGGAAGAAGTGGGGTGGGTCATGGAACAGTTTTGTAACACTTCGAAAAAGAAGTTTGGTTCCTCAGGCCAAAAAGGAGAAAGTGGGATTTTATAGGCAAGGTTAATTATTATTTATTTTATTAAGAAAGAATTACATATAAAAGTAAAAAAACAACAAAAGAATAACATTGGTTGCATGGGTAATGCGTATTACACAATAGACAATTTGTGAACCATTTTACTTATTAAATGGTGATTCCTGGTTGTAG
Source organism: Pelophylax lessonae (assembly GCF_965119305.1). Lineage (NCBI taxonomy): Eukaryota > Metazoa > Chordata > Amphibia > Anura > Ranidae > Pelophylax > Pelophylax lessonae. The sequence goes on along the minus strand of NC_138770.1, from coordinate 85,538,911 downwards.
AACTAGGGTTCCGACGCGTTTCGGCATATATTGCCTTTGTCAAGGAAAAAGCATCACCATTTTCTATAAAGTGAAAAAGTGAAAAATACAAAAAATTAGTGACTTGTTGTGAGAAATATATCAAAACAAACAAATAAACATCGTCTTTTCTGTTTGTGTACCTAGACTTCAGGAACATCTGTGCCCATGGGGAAGTGGGGGGAAGGAAGAGAGGTTCAGGTCCTGTGCCCCCCAGGCTTGTTACTGGATCCTTGGGCCTATTGGTCTGAAGAAGGGGGAAGGTTGGTTTGATGCAGGCATGTGTTGTTTAGTGCCATGTTTAAGCTAATAAAATTGGATTTCCAAAATTACCTCAAGTATACGAATAATGCCTCTTAGGGATGAATAGGGTCCTGGGGTATGTAGCAAACCCCAAGCTTCTATGTGTAACCACAAATACTCCTGGTTTCCCTAGGAGAGTGGATAAAATTTCAGTATATAAGGTTGGCGTGTACAGAAAGGAGGCCTGGAAGTACGGTAGGTATGAAGCAACACTTACGTTTAGAGAAAGGGATAGAAGACACTGGTGTCCTCCGATTGGTCCCAAAGGTGTAAGCATATAATCCTATGTGGAAAATAATAATTTGCAATAAGGGGAGGGAAAAAGGGGATTTCCGAAATAATGATGCAATAAATAGTCGGTATGATGAGTGTGTTGGCTTACTGGAAGTTTTAAAGGAGAGGTCCTTGGATTTGACAGATTCCGAGATCAGTAGGAGGAACTGACCCTCTTACCGAGGATGCAGGGTCACTGAATCTCTGTCTGGCAGAAAGAATACATAATTTTAGTATAATATAGGCAGTATTTGGGATTGGCCAGTAGGTAGCGCTGTGCCACAGTTTGGCAACTTACTTTGTAAATGCTTGTCCTCTGCCACAGATGTATGAAACTCTGTCTGACAGGAGGAGAGAAAAATAACTGGTTTTAGTATGTAAAAAATGTGTTAGAAATGGCCAACAGGTGGCGCTGTAGCGTGGCTTACTTGGTATCCTGAGGGAGCAGTAGGAGGCTGAAGAGTCTAGGCAGGTGCAGACCGCTGGCTTCGGACGTTCACTCCTCGCTGGTTGGAGCGGAGTGAAGTCCTGTGGATCCCCGGCCGTCTTTATATGTAAGTCGCGCATGCGCAATGAAGCGCCGGGCGACGCCGATGTTAAGTCATTGACTGCGGCCGCACGTACTGTGTGCGTGCCACAGGCTGCGCGCGCAGCCTGTCAGTGAGATGACGCGGTGGATACATATTCAGATGCCGCCGACACGGGGGTTGGAGCCGAACTGTCCCAGCGTGTGCTGGGTGGATGCGAAAGCATCAGATCTTACTTTGACTCCCAGAATGTGCCCCCCCTGGAGGGAACCAGGGGGGGCTTTCCGTGCCGGGTACAAGGGACTGGATGGGCAGTAAGGACCCGATCTTCCTCCCACAAACATGGGTCTAAGAATCACCGAAGATCTAGGACACAATAACATTTGAACATGTCTACATGTATTTAAAAGTCATTAAATTCTTTATTATAAGGTCAACGAAGCAATTTAGGCAAGAATAAAGGAGAATCCTCCTGGATAGTAAGGAGCAATCATGCACTGAGAGGCAATGGGGGAAAAAAAAATAGGTTCGGGGCAGTGTGGGGATGGATTTGACCCAAAAGAAAGGAATCGGTTATGGTTCCCCGCAATATGTGAAATGCGGGAAAAATAAATCAAAAATAAAGGATAAAAATAGAAAAATAATATAGAATAAAATAAAATGAAAATAAAATAAAAAACATGAAAAATAATAGTATAATGAAAAATAAAAAATGATAAATATAAAAATAGAAATAAAAATATGGGACAATGAAGGTTTTTAGTCGGTTTTTCCTGATGAGAAGCCTTCCAGGAATGGCCGGTAGCTCTCATTCTCATTTAATCCTGGGAAGGAGGTGGCATGCAAACGTTGGATCCACCGCATTTCTCGTTGTAATAGGATTTTGTTCCAATCTCCCCCACGAGGGGGGATATGGACTCTATCTAGTGCAAAAAAAGAGATTTTGGGCATTTTATTGCCATGTGTTTGGGTCATATGTCTTCCAAGAGGGAGATGGAAATTACCCATAGACATGGTTTCAACATGCTTGTTGACTCGACGGCCAAACTCTTGCCGTGTTTTGCCTATATAAAAGGCTCCACACTGGCAGTTCATCATGTATACCACTCCTTTGGTACGACAATTAGCAAAGTGCCTCGGCTCAAAAATGTCCCCATTGGGGAGAATTTTTGAGACACTTCTGGGTATTACTTTGCACTGCATGCAGCTTCCACAAGGGAAGGTGCCTTTCTGTTTGCAGGGGTCTTTGTGGTAACACTCTTTGAATTCGCTGTGTACGAGCGAGTTATGGATAGAACCTGCTTTCCTATAGGTTACGAGAGGTTTGGGTGGCACCAAGGTCTTAAGGAGGTCATCTTCCCTAAGTATGGACCAGTTTTTATCAAGTATTTTTCTCACTTGTTGATGTTGATTCGAGAAGGTGAGAATTACTCTCGTCTCGTTTGTATTTTGTTGTGTACGTTGGGTTGAAGGTTTGTATAGTAGGTCTTGTCGATCCAACGTTCTGACACGGTTGAATGCCCGTTTAAGGCAGGATTTTGTATATCCTCTCTTTAGTAGGCGTGTCGTGAGAGCATCGGCGTCTTTTTGAAAGTCTTCATACTTGGAACTATTCCGTTTGATACGTAAATATTGGCTGTGGGGGATGGATTGTTTGAGAGGAGTCGGATGGAAACTTTCCGCATGCAGTATGGTATTGCCGGTGGTTGTTTTCCTAAATAGTTTCGTGTAGAGTTGGCCATCTGTGTCCTTCATTATAGTAGTGTCCAAGAAGGTAACCTCCTGGTTGCTATGTGAGCTGGTGAAGTATAAATTGTATGTGTTATTGTTCATTTTGTTTAGACATTCTTCAATGAGGATTTCCGGACCGTCCCATACGATGAACAAATCGTCTATGTATCTTTGCCATAGCGAGATATACTTGCAAAGATGTGCGTTGTTTTTAGATGCCAAAAACTCCTGCTCCCACATACCTAAATACAAGTTTGCGTACGATAGGGCACAGCTTGTCCCCATCGCAACACCGCATATTTGTAAGTAATACGAGCCGTCAAAGGAAAAGTAATTACGGGTGAGTATATACTCAAGCATTTTAATTATGAAATCTTGAAACGGTATGTCATGCAGGCTTTCTTGGCGGAGAACATGTTGTACTACAGTAAGTCCTTTGTCATGAGGTATGTTATTATACAATGACTCAACGTCTATGGTTAAAAGATACGCGTTGGCTGGAACAACCATTCCTTCCAGAGTTTGCAGTAGGTGGATGGTGTCCTTTGTATAAGATGCCAAATTTTGGACATGCGGCTTCAGGTATGCGTCAATGACTTGACTGACTGCCTCAGTGATGTTACAGTTTTGTAACACTATCCCTGCAGGGGCTGCAGATGACTAGTTTCTCCACTCCTGCACAGCCAGCCAACAAACATTTTCCAGACTTCATCCAGACACAAGGAACAGTCTTTCAGCTAGGTTTTTATTTTTGTTGTTTTATTAGGGGTAATAACTAGGATAGGGAATAGAAATTATGAGATGCCCAGCTTGACTGAAACAACAACCAGGGACAACTTCCTTCCTATGTACAAGATCTTGAACTGTCCTCCTTCCTGGACACTGAAATACAAGCCCCTTAGGTTCACACTGCTGCGACATGGGACCGGACTTGTGAGACGCCAAGTCGTATGACATGTCAAATTCAATGTTTCCCTATTAGAGCCATCTTAATTGACACTACACAAGTCGCTCTGAATTTAGAAAAGGAACCCGCATTACTTTGGTCTGACTCGGGTGCAGTTTCAGCCCTTGTACAGGCTCCCAAATAGAATCTAAGTTGGATCACTTTGGAAGGAAGTCGCAGGCAAAGTTGTACGATTTTGCCGTTGCAGCAGTGTGAACCGAGCTTAAAGGACTAGGAACTCTCAGTCCCTTAGAAAGAAGCACTTTGTGTAGAAGGAAAAATCCAGGAGTATCCCCCACTCCAATATAGACACTGATTCCAGCTCTACTGCCTGCAGGACTACCAGCCCACCTGGCTGCTTCTCCACTAGCCTCCCTGGCTGCTCCATAGATCTCCCAGGGCAAGGGTTAAGCACAATGCTGTCCTCTAGAAAGGCTTGCTACATATGGCAGTCTCTCTTCTTGTGAATCCCTGGGTGTGCTGATGTATTCACACTGTTCTCCTTGCTCCCTGCTGCTCCTTAAGCAAGATTCCTTTTAAAGGATTCCCCCAAGCCAGCCTGAGCTCCAGCCTGGAGGGAGAGCCCCCCCCCCAGACCTAGAGGTCCCCTCCTAGATCACCGACAGTCTCCTCAGCACTCTATCTTCCACCTGACTCCCCTGCTGGCATGACTCATTAACATTTAAGGGATGGCTCAGCCAGCCTGTCAGGCCCTCTGCCTGGGGATTGGTCAAGTTTCCACCAAGTATGCAGATCAGTCCTCCTGGCCTCCGCCCACTAAATTCTAGAAGTTTCTCAAAACTTCCAGAACAAGGGGTGGCACCAGAGACCTGCCTCTGTGAGTCACCCAGCCCAAACCTGCAGTAAACCCTGACTCAGATTCCTGAAGTAATCTGATAGCACACTAGAGGGGTGCTACAGCTTGATGGGAGACACTGTCCAGTCCAGGTCTCTTACAATTTAGTATAGTACTGAGTTTGGCCTTAAAAGCAATGGTCCTGGGTCAATTTGTTTTACCCACATAAAGTCTGTTTTATAAATATACATTTCATACAAAGTATACTATAACAGTGGAGTCACAGAGGTACTATGAGTTTTTAACTGGAGTATATACCAAAATCTTCAGACTGTCAGACTGTATCTGTCCTTTTGAAGCTCCATTCAGAGTGCAGCAAGAAGGAGACCACATGGAATGAGCCACTTCCCTTTTGTATTTCATAATTGAACTCTGCAAACATTGGGCTTTTTCTTTCTTCCTTTCCTTTAGCAAAGCAGTTTGGATTAGTCTGGTAAGTGGGTGACAAGGAGCCTAAAGTTCTGCCTGTTGGCTACAACTGACATTGAAAATTTTCAGGTGCAATAGTTTATATTTACTTTGTTAAAATGGAAGTTCGGGCTTTCCTAACTTGGCTTAAACCTGCTCCCACAACCCATTCTAACTCCTATTCTAACTACCCTGTAAAAGGAAGATGTATATACCTACCTATTCCAAGTGTGCTTTAGTCCAGTCATGTGATCTCCCCAATGGCCAGCTTCAGGGGAGAGATCACCAACTATTGCTGAAATACCTGGGCAGTGACGTCACATGTAAGCTTACTATAAGGCATCTGTTTTAGGCTGTCCCCCCTTTCCCCTGAAGCCACCACTGGGAGCCGATCACATGACTGGACCAGAGCACCCTCAGAATAGGTTATTATAGACATCTTCCTTTCACAGGGTAGTAAGAATATGAGTTAGAATGGGAATGGGAGAAGGTTTAACCTCCCTGGCGGTAATCCCGAGCGTGACTCGGGGTGGATTTTTTAGTCCAGGATCGGTATCCCCGAGTCACGCTCGGGGTAGATGTGCAGAGAGCGCAGCGGTGTCTCTTACCTTCTCCTGGCGATCCAGCGATGATCTCTCATTGCTGTGACCGCCAGCCGAGAGTCCCGCCGCTCGTCCGTCCTCCGTCGGTGTGATGACTACCTAGTTCCGTTCCCTGCAGCAGCAATGCTGCATGGGAGGGGAACTAGGGAGGGAAATTCAAAACGTTGCACAAAACACAAACACAGAACACATTTTATATTATATATATATATGTATATATGTGTATATATGTATATATATATATATATATATATATATGCACACACACACATATATATATATATATATATATATATATATATATATATATATATACCTATATACACATGTACATATATATATATATATATATATATATATATATATATATAAAATTATATTATTGATTCGATTATAATTCATGCGTTTGTGTTTCAAATTTATCACATCTGGGATGTCTACTAGACTCTTGTTTTGGTCAGGTTTAAGTCAGTAATTACTAAGAATTGTAGGCCTATAATACATAACGCCAAATTTCCATGAAAAAAACTGTACCGCTTTTGGTATATAATTCCTGACATAATCATACCGCCAGGGAGGTTAAGCTTAGTTAGGAAAAGCCTGGACTTTCACCACCTCCTCTGGTGTTGCCATTATAGCGCATGCACAGATATGTTGAAGGGATCCACCCAGTCTTTGGGATTCCACAATAGACCGTTTTCCATGTGTTCAGAAAAATAAGCATGTGCGCAGATGTTTGGGAAACCTGCGCATGCACAGATGTGCCACCGGGCTCACTCAGGGCTCAGCATTTCCATTCATATACAGGGGGTGGAGGGCAGAAATGATTTTCATGCCTAGTAGAGAAATGTGGGAGTTTTGCTTCCACAAAACATTGTGGGAGGGGGGCTGGGAGGAGGCAGGGCACTATTACATGTACACAAAAAAATGTATAAACAGTGGGGAAAATAAGTATTTGATCCGCTGCAGATTTTGTAAGTTTGATCACTTACAAAGAAATGAAAGGTTTATCATTTTTATCATAGATGTATTTCAAATGATAGAGACAGAATATTAACCAAAAATCCAGAAAAAACACATGCTACAAATGTTATAAATTCTCTGCTAAAGGTACGGACCTACTTTGCTGCATTTGCGGGCCAATGGACAGGGTCATGTATTGTAAAATATTGGATGAGAACCTTGTGGACTCTAGAACACTAAAGATGGGTCATGGATGGGTCTTTCAGCATGACAATGACCCGAAAAATACCGCCAAGGCAACAAAGGAGTGGCTCAAGAAGAAGCCCCTATAGGGTCATGGAATGGCCTAGCAAGTCTTTAGACCCTAATCCTATAGAAAGTTTATGGAGGGAGCTGAAACTTTGAGTTTCCAAGAGAGACCTAAGAAACCTAAGGATATAGAGAAGATCTGTAAAGAAGAGTGAACCAAAATCCCTCCTGAGATGTGTGCAAACCTGGTAACCAACTACAAGAAACGTCTTACCTCTGCGCTTGCCAACAAGGGTTTCTCCACCAAGTCAGGTTTTGCTTGGGGATCAAATACTTATTTTACTCACTGAAATGCAACCTAATTTATAGCATTTGTTTTATGTGTTTTTTATTGATTTTTGGTTGATATTCTGTCTCTATCATTTAAAATACACATATGATAAAAATTATAGACCCTTTATTTCTTTGTAACATATATATGAATAAGCATGACTGAAGTTTTCTCTTCCCTTACATTTAGTGTAATTATTTTCATTTAGATTTGTCATAGACTGCTAAACAAAGAATAACAACAATGTTATCAGTAATACAGACCTTAATAGAACAATTCCCAGGTGTTTTCCACCTGCTTGTGGTTGAAAAAATAATGAAAGCTTTGTCATTGTACTAATTACATGTTATCATCAAACTACCAAGTACGCATTATGAACTGTGTATTTTCCTTAAAAAATAGAAAAGAATAAAGAAATGTGTTTATGGAACAAGTAAAGCCGTAAATAAATTCTTACAAAAAAAAAAAATAACTTGAACTAGGAACTTAAAATTCTGGTTTGCTATGCCTGGCCTGCAAAAAAGAAAATCACAGTGGGGCTGATTTACTAAAACGAGAATGCAAAATCTGGTTCAGTTCTACACAGATACCAATCAGCTTCCAGGTTTTCTTTTTTTATCAAAGCTGAATTAAACAAGCTGAAGTTGGAAGCTGCACCAGATTTTGCACTTTCCAGTTTTAGTAAATTAACCCCAATGTTTTTTGAAAATGTATAAAAATTTCTCTTCTCCAGGGAGAATAAATCTAGTGCTTCTAAACGCTCTTCGTAATTAAGGCCTTCTAATCCCAGAATAAGTTTTGCCCTTCTCTGTACTCTCTCAAGCTCCAATACATCCCTTCTGAGGACTGGCGATCAGAACTGGACAGAATACTCCAGTTGTGGTCGGACCAGAGTTTTATAAAGTGGTAGGATTATAGTTTTATCTATGGAATACATCCCCTTCCTTATGCATGCCAAAATTCTGCCGGCTTTGGCAGCTGCAGCTTGACATTGCATGCTATTGCCTAATCTATTTTCCGCTAAGACCCCCAGATCTTTCTCCATTTTTGATACCCCCAGAGGTTCCCCCCTAGCTTGTATATTGCTTTTATATTATTGGTCCCTAAGTGCAATACCTTGCACTTATCCACATTAAACATCATTTGTCATGTAGTTGTTTACTCTGTTATTTTGTTCAGGTCATTCTGTAAGATTTCTGCCTCACAATGTGAAGTTATTGCCCTGCTCAATCTTGTGTAATCTGCAAAAACTGAGATCAAGCTACTGATCCCGTCCTCAATGCTTTTTATGAATAAATTGAACAAAATTGGTCCCTGAACTGAGCCTTGGGGGACCCCACTTACCACCCAAGACCAGTCCGAGTATGCATTGTTTATTACCACCCTTTGGACACGCCTCTTTAACCAGTTCCATATCAAGGAGCAAACCTTGTGATCGATGCTTGTCGCCCTTAATTTATAAATCAAGCGTTTGTGGGGAACTGTATCAAACGCCTTAGCAAAATCCAGGTACACCACATCCTCAGGTCTCCCACTGTCTAGCTCACAACTAACCTCCTCGTAGAATGTTAACAGATTGGTTTGACAAGAATGCCCCTTTGTAAACCCGTGCTGATTACTGCTGATGATGTTTTCTTTAGCAAACTCTTGGATATAGTACCTTATCATCCCCTCCAGAAGTTTACATACTATTGATGTCAGGCTGACCGGCCTATAATTTCCCAGGACATGCCTCTGCCCCTTTTTGAATATTGGTATCATGTTAGCTTTTCTCCAGTTATTTGGTACATTTTCTGTCAAAATACTGTCAGCAAAGATTAGGAACAGTGGTCTAGATATAACCTTACTGAGTTCTTTAAGTACTCTCGGATGTACGCCATTCGGGCCTGGTGATTTATTTGTGTTAATGTTATCCAGCCTTTCCCTGATTCCACCCTCTGTTAGCCACAGCGGCAAGTCCTGTGAAGTACTGCTAACCAAACCGTCATGGTCAGTGTACCCCTCCTTTTCTTGTGTAAAGACTGAGGAGAAGAAAGCATTAAGCACAGTTGCCTTATCAGTGTCCTCTGTAACCATCCTACACCCTCATCGTTAATTATGTGTGCAACATGCTCTGACCTCGTTTTTTTGCTGTTGATATATTTAAAGAATTTCTTAGGGTTCTTTTTACTATCCTCCACTATTTGTCTCTCAAAGTTGATTTTAGCCATTTTGATTTCAGATTTACATTTCTTATTTAATTCCTTGTATAGCTAGAAAGCCGATAACGTCCCCTCCAATTTATATTTCTTGAAGGCCATTTTTTTCCCTAATAAGTGTATTTACATTGCGGCTAAGCCAGCCAGGTTTGGGTTTGGCTCTTTTAAATTTATTTCCCATTGGAATGCACTGTGAGATGCTTTTGTTTAATATGTTCCTAAAGCATTCCCATTTTTCCTCTGTGGTCAGTGTTCCTAGGGTTTGGTCACAGTTTATTTCCTCTATCATTGAGCACAATTTGGGAAAGTTTGCCCTTCTGAAGTTTAGGGTTCTTATGTTCCCCTCATGCCTTGCTATGTTGTGATTTACGCTAAATGTGATCATCCTGTGATCGCTAGAACCCATGTTGTCGCGGACTCCTACATCTGAGATTAGATCTGGGTCATTAGTAATTAATAGATCCAACACTGCATTCATTCTAGTAGGAGAATCCACCAACTGAGACATGTAGTTATCCTGTAAGGTTTCCATAAAGAGACGGGCCTTTAGTGAGTGTGCAGTCCCCTCTTCCCAGTTAATGTCGGGATAGTTGAAGTCCCCTAATATGATTACTGGCCCCAGCTATGCCACGCTACCCAACATTGATATAAATTCTAACTCTACCTCCTCCCTTTGGTTAGGTGGCCTATAACAAACCCCCACATTTACTTTCCCCTTTTCACCTTCCCTACGGAGCTCTACCCACACGGATTCTAACTCCGTACTCATCCCTTCCATAATAGGAGTCCTTTCCACCCCCCTTACGTTATTCCTGACATAGAGACATACCCCTCCCCCTCTTTTTCCTTCCCTGTCCTTCCGATACACAGAATACCCTTGGATATTGGCCAGCCAGTCTTGTGAGGAGTTGAACCAGGTTTCTGTTATTTCCACAAGGTCTATGTCCTCCTCATGTACTAACATTTCCAACTCATCTATTTTATTAGCTGGCCTCCTGGCATTTGCATATATCCCTCTTAGTTTTGTGGAAGTTGATATTGCATAGTGCTTAATTTTATTTATGTTTGGTCTGAGGTTTGTCCGCACAGACTTTTTAGACAATTTTAGGCGCTATGGACGTGCTGTCGCTTCTGCCCCCAATAATACTCTCTGTCCTCACCTTCGTCCTAACTGACTCTACCACTGGGCCCTCCCCCCTTCCTCCTAGTTTAAAAGCCCCTCCAACTTGGTGGCCATCTTTCTCCCCAAAGAGCTGTACAACCCTGGCAGACAGACAATACAAGAAGCCTCAAAAAACGTAGGCGCTCTTGAGCATCTGTGACGTAAGACTAAGTAACAGCAAGATTTCAGTCAATATAAATCTGCCCTCCAAAAATTCAATTCCTGCCTCCACACTGCCAAACAGACCTATTTTATCACTCTCATTAACATCCTCTCACACAGACCCCGTCAAATCTTTTCTACCTTCAACGCTGTACTTTGTCCTCCATTACCTCCACCCACTAACTTTCTCACTGCCCAAGAGATTACAAATCACTTCAAAAATAAGATTGATGCAATTTGTGACGAGATCTCTACTCTACAGATATCTCCCTCACCTTACACACCTTGTCCTCCTGCACAATCAATACTTCTCTTGTTTAACGCAACTACTATAGAGGAAGTCACTAAACCTTTTTCTAACACCCACCTAACTTCCTGTCCCCTGGATCCTGTTCCTTCTCAAATACCCTCTGGCTCTATCCTACACTCTTTAACTCATATCTTCAGCCTCTCCCTCTCCACTGGCATCTTCTCTAACTCTCTAAAACATGCACTAGTCACTTCCATACCAAAGAAAGCCTCACTAGACCCCACCAATCTTAACAGCCTAAGACCCATCTCCTTACTACCTTTTGCCTCCAAACTCCTGGAATGTCTAGTCTACAACTGACTGAGCAAGCACCTCATTGAGAATAACCTTCTTCATTCCCTTCATTCTGGATTTCACCAGCAGCACTCCACAGAAACTTCTCTCATAAAACTCACAAATGACTTACTAACAGCTAAAGCCAATGGTCAGTACTCCATACTCTTACTATTGGACCTCTCCGCTGCCTTTGATACAGTTGACCACCCCCTTCTCCTCAAAAAACTCAATTTGCTTGGTCTCTGTGACTGCGCTCTCCGTTGGTTCAAATCTTACCTTACTCACCGCACCTTCAGTGTCACTTACAACTCCACTTACTTCTCTGCAACTTCTCTTACCATTGGGGTCCCCCAAAGTTCTGTCCTTGGACCTCTACTATTCTCAATCTACACTTCCTCCGTGAGTCAACTGATAGCCTCCCATGGCTTCCACTACCATTTCTATGACACGCAAATCTATCTCTCTAACCCTCGACTCAACCCATCAGTCTCCACCCGCATCATTGATTTAGTAACAGACATATCAGCCTGGATATCACACCACTTCCTCAAACTGAATCTTTCTAAAGCTAAGCTCCTAACATTTCCTCCCCCATGTGCCCCTTACCCTGAATTCTTTGTCAAGAACAATAGTACAACTATCAGTCCTTCCACACATGCCAGGGTGCTAGGGGTAACCCTGGACTCTGCACTTTCCTTTCAGGGCCACATCCAATCCCTGTCCAAATCATGCCGCCTTAACAGTATCTCACAAAAGTTGAGAACACCCCTCACATTTTTTGTAAATATTTTATTGTATCTTTTCATGTGACAACACTGAAGAAATGTACAAGCTGTACACTCACTACTTTACGCCGATACCACTGCTTGTGGAAGAGAATTTCACATCCCCATTGCTTTGACAGTAAAGAACCCCCTACGTATTTTAAGGTTAAACCATTTTTCCTCTAGTTTTAGTGAGTGACCACGTGTCTTATTGTATTCCCTTTCTCTGAAAAGTTTTTTCCTTATGCTAGGGTCACCAGTACAGTATTTGTACATTGATCTCCTATCCCCTCTCAAGCGTCTCTTCTCCAGAGAGAATAAGTTCAATGCTTGTAGTCCTTCCTCATAGCTTAGATCCACCATTCCCCTAATTATTTTTGTTGCCCTTCTCTGGACTCTCTCCAGTTCCAGCACATCCTTTCTGAGGACCGGTGCCCAGAACTGAAAGGCATACTCCAGATGTGGCCGGACCAGAGTCTTGTAAAGTGGGAGAATATTCTCTTTATTTCTGGAGTGAATCCCCTTTTTTATACATCGCAGTATTCTGTTGGCTTTGCTTGCAGCCGCTTGGCATTACATGCCACTGCCAAGCCTGTTGTCCACTAGGACCCCCAGGTCCTTTTCCATCTTAGATTCCCCCAAAGGTTCCCCCCTTAGTGAGTAGCTTGTGTTTATGTTTCTGATGCCCAAGTGCATTACCTTACATTTTTCAACATTAAACCTCATCTGCACTGTAGTTGCCCACCCCATTATTTTGTTCAGGTCTGCTTGTAAGGTTTCCACATCCTGCATAAAAGTTATTGCCCTACTTAGCTTAGTATCATCCGCAAATTTTTGGCCACAGAGGACAGGGAAAAGGCGGTAGTGTTAAATAATTTCTTCTCTTCAGTCTTCACAAAAGAATTGGGGGGCTACACTAACCCAGCTTGTAAGGCCAAACTAAACAACACACCTCAGGAAATACCGCCATGGCTAACAGAAGATAGACTTAGAACTAAACTAGAGAAACTTAACATAAATAAATCACCGGGACCAGATGGCTTGCACCCGAGGGTTCTTAAAGAGCTCAGCCAGGTGATTGCCAGACCATTTTTCTTGATCTTTAAGGATAGTTTACAGACAGGTATGGTGCCAGCTGATTGGAAAAAAGCCAACGTGGTACCAATATTTAAAAAGGGGCCGAGATATATCCCGGGTAACTATAGGCCGATCAACATAACATCAGTAGTCTGCAAGATTTTGGAGGGGATGTTAAGGGACGACATACAAGACTTTAGTAATAAAAACGGTATTATAAGTAGTAATCAGCATGGATTCATGAAAAATCGTTCTTGCCAAACCAATCTATTAACCTTCTATGATGAAGTGAGCTGCCACCTAGATAAAGGTAAGCCTGTGGATGTGGTGTACCTGGACTTTGCAAAGGCCTTTGACACCGTTCCCCACAAACGCTTACTGTTCAAATTAAGGAAGGTAGGTATGGACCATAAGGTGAGTACCTGGATAGAGAACTGGCTCCAGGGGAGGTTGCAAAGGGTGGTGATTAATGGGGAGTATTCAGATTGGGCAGGTGTGGAAAGCGGGGTCCCCCAGGGTTCTGTCCTGGGGCAAATCCTGTTTAATTTATTCATAAATGATCTAGAGGAGGGGATATCGAGTAAAATCTCAGTATTTGCGGATGATACTAAACTAAGCAGGCCAATATCTTCTGGGCAGGATGTGGAAACCTTACAAGCGGACCTGAACAAAATTATGGGGTGGGCAACTACATGGCAGATGAGGTTTAATGTTGAAAAATGTAAAGTAATGCACCTGGGTGCCAGAAACCAGAAAGCAAGCTACTCACTAAGGGGGGAACCTCTGGGGGAGTCTAGGATGGAAAAGGACCTGGGGGTACTGGTAGACAACATGCTTGGAGGTGGCATGCAATGCCAAGCCGCTGCAAGCAAAGCCAACAGAATACTGGGATGTATAAAAAAGGGGATTCACTCCAGAAATAAAGAGATTATTCTCCCACTCTACAAGACTCTGGTCCGGCCATATCTGGAGTATGCTGTCCAGTTCTGGGCACCGGTCTTCAGGAAGGATGTGCTGGTACTGGAGAAAGTCCAGAGAAGGGCAACAAAAATAATTAAGGGAATGGAGGGCATCAGCTATGAGGAAAGACTACAAGCACTGAACTTATTCTCTCTGGAGAAGAGACGATTGAGGGGGGATATGATATCAATGTACAAATATTGTACTGGCAACCCTAGCATATGGAAAAACCTATTCAGAGAAAGAAAATACAATAAGACACATGGCCACTCACTAAAATTAGAGCAAAGGCGGTTTAACCTTAAAATACGCAGGGGGTTCTTCACTGTGAGAGCAGTAAGGATGTAGAATTCTCTTCCGCAAACAGTGGTATCAGCAGGGAGCATTGATAGTTTCAAAAAACTATTAGATGGACACCTTAAAGACCACACAACATAGAGGGGTATACAATGTACGGTTAACAGCAAACACACACACACACATCATAGGTTGAACTGGGTGGACTGGTGTCTTTTTTCAACCTCACTAACTATGTAAAAAAAAAATACAGAGATTGTGCTAGATATCCCCTCCTCAAGATCCTTTATGAATAAATTAAACAGGATAGGTCCCAGGACAGATCCTTAGGGGACCCCACTTTCCACACCCGCCCAATCCGAGTACTCCCAATTTATCACCATCCTCTGGACTCTCCCCTGGAGCCAGTTCTCTATCCAGGTACTAACTCTATGGTCCATACCTACGTACCTTAGTTTGTATAGTAAGCATTTGTGGGGAACTGTGTCAAATGCCTTTGCAAAGTCCAGATGCACCACATCCACAGGCCTTCCTTTATCTAGATGGCAACTCACTTCATCGTAGAAGGTTAATAGATTGGTTTGGCACAAACGATTTTTCATGAATCCATGCTGATTACTACTAATAATACCATTTTCATTACTAAAGTCTTGTATGTGGTCCCTTAACATCCCCTCCAAAATCTTGCAGACTACTGATGTTAGGCTGACAGGTCTATAGTTACCCGGGATATATCTCGGTCCTTTTTTAAATATTGGTACCAGGTTGGTTTTTTTCCAATCAGCTGGCACCATTCCCATCTGTAGACTATCCGTAAAGATCAAGAATAACGGTCTGGCTTTCACCTGGCTGAGTTCTTTAAGAATCCTCGGGTGCAAGCCATCAGGTCCCGGTGATTTATTTAGTTCTAAGTCTATCTTCTGTTAACCATGGGGGTACTTCCTGAGGTGGATTATTTAATTTAGCATTACAAGCTGGGTTAGTGTTGCCCCCCAATTCTTTTGTGAAGACTGAAGAGAAGAAATGATTTAACACTTTCGCCTTCTCACTGTCCTCTGTGGCCAGAGTACCTTTATCGTCTTTTATGGGGCCAATGTGTTCTGGTCTCGCTTTCTTACTATTTATATACTTAAATCATTTCTTCTTTTTTTTTTACTCTCTTCCGCTATATGTCTCTCGTGTTCTATTTTAGTTGCTTGGATTTTGCCTTTACATTTCTTATTGAACTGTTTGTACGGTTGGAATGCTGCCAATGACCCCTCCGCCTTGTATTTTTTGAATGCCTTTTCTTTGGTATTAATATGCCTTTTTATGTTGTTATTCCCCTTTGGAATGCACTGGCCAATCCCTTTGTTTAGTATGTTCTTGAAGCACTCCCATTTTCCTCCGTGTTCTTTGTTCCTAGGGTTCTATCCCATTTGATATTTTCTAGCAAAGAGTGCAGTTTTGGGAAGTTGGCTCTTTTGAAATTCAGTGTCCTTAAGTTACCCTTGTTTTTCTTATTACTATATATGATTAATACTGAAACTAATTGACCTATGGCCACTGTTTCCCAAGTTGCCCCATATTTCCATATCCATGATCAGATCCATATTGTTGGTAATCAGTAGGTCTAGTACTGCATTGTTTCTTGTCAGTGCGTTCACCATCTGACCCATGAAATTATCCTGTAAAACAATTAGGAACTGCCGAGCCTTTAATGAATGTGTGGTTCCTTCTACCCAGTCTATATCTGGATAATTAAAGTCCCCCATTAAAATTACATTTCCCATCCTTGCTATCATTCCAATCTGTGAAAGGTGGTCTGCCTCCCCCTCCTCCCTCTGGTTTGGGGGACTATAGCATACGCCCAATATTCTACCTCCTCCTTAGCTCCATTATTAATATTGTCCCTCCTATTTACCTGTATACTGTTTGTAATATACAGACGTACCCCTCCCCCCTTTTTACTTTCTCTGTCTCTGCAATAAAAGGAATACCCCTGAATGGCCGCCAGCCAATCATGAGAGCTGTCAAACCAAGTCTCTGAAATCCCCATAAAATCGAAATCCTCCTCATACATCAGCAGCTCAGCTCTCCCATCTTGTTGGCCAGGCTTCTAGCATTGTTATACAAACCTTGTTATTTTGTCCGGTTGCATACTATATCCTCGTGCGATGTCTTGCCATTTTTCCCCATACCCACCTTGGGCTTAGGAACTCCAAACACCCTACCACTAATGTCCCCATTTGTGCCCGCTGAACCTTGCTCCCCACTGGCTAATTCTACATCTGCACCCTCCCCCATCACCTAGCTTAAAAGCCCCTCTAACTTGCTGGCCATCTTCTCACCCAGTATGGTTGCACCCTCCCCATTTCCCCATTTAGGTGCAATCCGTCCCTACTAAAGAGCCGGTAGCCGAGTGAGAAGTCTGCCCAGTTCTCCAGGAACCCGAAACCCTACTTACTACACCAGCTCCTCAGCCACTTGTTTACTTCCTATTTCTCAATTTAGCTCCTAAGTCCCTGAAATCGTTTTTAAGGACTCTCTATCTCCCTCTGACTTTGTCATTGGTACCCACATGTACCATGACAGCTGAGTAAACAACAGACAGTTTGGCACTTACTGTCTTTTTGACAGATTTCCATCTCTGTCCTTCCAAAAAATGAGTCCCCTACCACCAGAACCTGTCTTTCCTTTCCCTTGCTCCCGCCCTCACTGAAGGAGTTCTTCCCCTGGCAGCTAGGGGCATCACTCTGCTCCAGCAATGCTGGTCCCTGACTGGTTTCCCCAACATCAGGCAACAGGGCGTATTTATTTGGATGCTCCAGCCCAGGACCGGCTTCCTTGCCTTGTTCCCTTCTACCCTTCCTAACTGTCACCCAACTTGACAGGTACGTTCCCAGCT
The DNA here is from genome assembly GCF_965119305.1 of Pelophylax lessonae. Lineage (NCBI taxonomy): Eukaryota > Metazoa > Chordata > Amphibia > Anura > Ranidae > Pelophylax > Pelophylax lessonae. Next base: position 85,521,611 of record NC_138770.1, on the reverse strand, counting down.
CTCCTTCAGTATGGAGGTTCTTCTCAGTGTTGCCAGCTGCTTCCCTAGATTCAGGACCTGAGCTTCAAGGGAAGCAACGTGCTTACATTTTGTGCAGCTGTATTCGCCCTTGATTGCCTGATCAAGGAACGTATACATGGCACAAGATGTACACCGAGTCGCATCTCCACACCCGCTGGGCATTGCACCTACTAATCTAATCTAATGGGGATTTTGAAATTTAACTTTGTCCTGTGTAGCTGTTTTCTAGCTTCCTGACTCTAATTTCTCACACTCAGGTACTTTACAACACTCTGGAACTCACACACAGGTACTTTACAACAATCGAGCACTCACATTCAGGCACTCACACTCAGGCACTCACACTCAGGTACTCAGGTACTCATGCTCAGATACTCACGCTCAGGTGCTCACACACTCACGTTCAGGTACTCGCACTCAGGTACTCATGCTCAGGTAATCACGCTCAGTTTCTCAGGTACTCACACTCAGGCACTCACACTCAGGTACCAACACTCAGGTACTCACGCTCAGGTACTCACACTCAGGTAATCAGGTACTCACGCTCAGGTACTCAGGTACTCACACTCAGGTACTCACGCTCAGGCACTCACACCCATGCACTCACACTCAGGAACTCAGGTACTCATTCGCGTTTACTCACACTCAAGTACTCATGCTCAGGTATTCACACTCAGGTACTCACACTCAGGTACTCATGCTCAGGTGCTCACACTCAGGTACTCATGCTCAGGTACTCACACTCAGGCACTCACGCTCAGGCACTCACACACTCACACTCAGGCACTCACACTCAGGTACTCAGACTAAAGTACTCAGGCACTCACACTCAGGCACTCACACTCAGAAACTCAGGTTCTCACACTCAGGTACTCAGACTAAGGTACTCACACTCAGGCACTCACACTCAGGTACTCACACTCAGGCACTCACACTCAGGCACTCACACTCAGGTACTCAGACTAATGTACTCACACTCAGGCACTCACACTCAGGCACTCAGGTGCTCAGACTCAGGTACTCAGACTCAGGTACTCAGACTAATGTACTCACACTCAGGCACTCACACTCAGGCACTCAGGTGCTCAGACTCAAGTACTCAGACTCAGGTACTCACACTACACTCTCAGTCAGTCTAGTCACAGTTTCAGTCCTGTCACTATTATTTTATTTTTATTTTTTGTTCAATTATCATTATTATTTGGGATTGACTGTTACTGATTTTATTGCAACTGGAAAATTATTCTTGGGTTATACTTTTGCACAGTTTATATATGTTCATGATAACATTATTTGAGATTTATTAACACACATTTTTATCAGTATTTTATCAATATTTTCTTCAGCAGAGTTTTTATAGTGCAGTGCACTTTTTACATCATGTTTTATCTTACCGGAAATAAGCACAGCAGCTTAGTTTAATTTTTTTCTTAGTGCAGAATTATAAATTTATATAATTTCATAAATAATGATAAGAAGGCTGATAAAAGGAGGATGTCTTCTTCCCATGTCAGTGTACAGCCAGAGACAGACAGGACCTCCACACTGACAGGTAAGTCACCTATACTCCTACCTCCACACCACTCCATCTACTTCATATGTATTATCTACATCACACACTCTGCACACCTACATCCACACCACTCTAAATACATTATACATACTATCATCTCTCTCTCCATTTCTCTCTTTCTCTTTCCTTCTCCCTCTCTCTTTATCTCTTTATCTCTCTCTCTCTCTCTCACTCTCCCCTCTCTCTCCTTCTCCCTTTCTCTCTTTCGCTCTCTTTCTCTCACTCTCTCCCCTCTCCCTATCACCCTCTCTCTTTCACCTCTCTCTATCACCCTCTCTCTCCTTTCTCTTTCTCTTTATCTCTCTCTCTCTCTCTATCCCTCCCTCCCTATCTCTCTCTCTTGCTTCCCCCTTCTCTCTCTCTCTCTCTCTCTCTCTCTCTCTCTCTCTCTTTCTCTTTCTCAAATTTAAATTCAAATAAGCTTTATTGTTAGGACCAAATGCATTTTAGCATTGCCAAAGCAGTTGAATTTGTAGGTGTTTGGATAAAAAGGGAGGGAGAGCTCTAGGGCAGTCTTTGTGTGTAGGGGATACAATAAAGGGGATGGGGGTGAGTCCATATTTAAGTCCACAGCTTATCATGTCCCTCCTTCTCTCTCTTTCTTTCTCTCTGTCTCTCTCCCTCCCTCCGTCCCTTCCTACCTTTCTTTCTTTCTTTCTTTCTTTCTTTCTTTCTTTCTTTCTTTCTCTCTCTCTCCCACTCTATCTTTATTTCCCTCTGTCGCTCTCCCTCCCTCCTTTTCTTTCTCTCTCTCTCCCACTCTATCTTTCTTTCCCTCAGTCTCTCTCTCTCACTCTGTCTTTCTTTCTCTCTGTCTCTCTCTCTCTCACTCTGTCTTTCTTTCTCTCTGTCTCTCTTTTTCTTTCCTTCTCCCTCTTTCCCTCTCTCTTTCTCTTTTTTTCTCTCTCCTTCTATTTTTTCTTTCCCTCTGTCTCTCTGTCTCTCTATCTCTCTCCCTCTCTCTCTTTTTCTCTCCCTCTCTCTATTTCTCTTCTTTTTCTCTCTCCCTCTGTCTTTCTTTCCCTCTGTCTCTCTGTCTCCATCTGTATTTCTTTCCCTCTGTCTCCCTCCCTCTCCCTCTTTCTTTCTTTTTCTCTGTCTCTCTCCCTCTCTCTTTCTTTCCCCTTGCCTCTCTCTTTCTTTCTCTCTCCCTCCCTTTATCTTTCTTTTTTATCTCTCTCTCTCTCTTTCCCTCTGTCTCTCTCTCTTCTGGCTGTCTCTCTCTCTCCCCCCTCTCTCTTTCTCTCGCTTTCTCTCTCTCTCCCTCTCACACTCTCACTCTCTTTTTCTCTCTGTCTCTCTCCCTCTTTTTTTTCTCTTCCCCCCCCCTCTCTCTCTCTCTCTCTCTCCCTGTCCTTTTCTCCCTTTTTTTTTCCTCTCCTTCTATCTTTATTTCCCTCTGTCTCTCTCTCCCTCTCTCTTTCTTTCTTTTTCTCCCCCCCCCCCCCCATCTGTCTTTCTTTCTCTCTCTCTTTCTCTCTTTCCTTCTATCTTTATTTCCCTCTCTCTTTTCTCTCCCTCTCTCTTTCTCTCTTTTTCTCTCTCCCTCTGTTTTTCTTTCCCTCTGTCTCTCTCTCCCCCTCTCTGTCTTTCTTTCCCTCTCTCTTCCCTCTATCTTTCTCCATCCCTCCCTTTCTCTCTCCCTCCCTCCCTCTCTCCCTCTCTCTCTCTCTCTCTCTCTCTCTCTCTCTCTGTCTTTCATTCCCCCTGTCTCTCTCCCTCTGTCTTTCTTTTTATCTCTCTTTTTATCTCTCTCTCTCTCCTTACCTCTTTCTCTCTCTTCCCCGCTGTCTCTCTCCCCCTGGATGTCTCTCTCTCTCTCCCCCTCTCTCTTTTTCTCTTTCTCCCCCTCTCTCTTTCTCTCTCTCTCCCTCTCTCTCCCTCTCTCTTTCTACCCTTTTCTCTCTCCTTCTATCTTTCTTTCCCTCTATCTCTCTCTCTCTCCCTCTTTCTCTCTTTTCTCTCCCCCTCTGTCTTTCTCCCCCCCCCCTCTCTCTCTACCTCTTTCTTTCTCTCTTTTTGTCTCTCCTTCTATCTTTCGTTCCCTCTCTCTTTCTCTCTTTTTCTCTCTTCCTCTGTTTTTCTTACCCTCTGTCTCTCTCTCCCCTCTCTGTCTTTCTGTCCCTCTGTCTGCCCCTCTCTCCCTTTCTCTTTCCCTCTTTTTCTCTCTCCAATCTTTCTTTCCCTCTCTCTCTTCCCTCTATCTTTCTCCCTCTCTCTCTCTCTCTCTCTCCCTCCCTCTCTATCATGTTCCTGGTGGAGACCAAGCTGTAGAGGGGGCTTCTCTTGCACCTCCTGTCCAACACCCCTGATAGAGGTGACAGGCGGTGTAGGACACAGAGTGGCACGAGGGCCGGTATAGCAGGTGATGTCTTGGCAGAAGACTGATGGCTGTGGATCACCGGATGAACACCAGGAACTGGAACTCGGTGATGCTGGATGAGAAGGCAGGAGCGAAGTCGGAACACAAGCCAAGGAGTTGTCAACAGCCGGACAGCACAGGTACAGGAACGTGAGACAGAAGCGGAGTCAGGATACAAGCCGAAGTCAGTACACAGTCTGGCAGCAAGGTACAAAGGCATAAGGCAAAGGCAGGGTCAAACACAAGCTGAGGTCACAGGTAGGCAGGCAGGAATCCAAGAAGAGTCAAAGGCAAGCCGGGTCGGTATGACGGGAAATCCAGGAGCAGGTCAGGGCACAGGTAAACAGGAACACAAGTTGAAAGACCACTCAGCAATGTGCTCCTGTCACCGCTTGGTATAAATAGGCCATTTGGCGCCAATTGCGTGCGCACGTTGTGTACGCACGTTCGCGCGTTCGCGCATTGGCGCATGCGCATTCGCACATTCCTTCCCGTGTGCCTGGGCATGCGCACTGAGCATCTCTTACACTCTCTCTCTCTCCCTCCCTCTTCCCCCCCCCCTCTCTCTCTCTCCCTCTCCCTCTCTCTTTCTTTCCCTCTCTCTGGTGATGGTTGGTTCTCTTCACTGTAGTAAATCTCTCTGATTTAATTTCTTCTTATGTACTCAGCCTGGACTGTCTGATGGTTTTGTATGTTTTTCAGCCTAGTTGTTGTATGTCTATAATAGAATACATGAATTTACAGGTTGGGTTATCATCTGCACAGAACTGAATCTATAACCTAAAGCAGAACTGTGAATGCAATATTCTATTGTATATCCCCTCCTGTATGATCGCTGAAAACATCCTCCAACCTTCTCTCATAGTGTGTCACTGATCTGTCCTCCTAGACGTTATCAGTTATTATTACTTCAAGTATGAGCATCATCGTAGGAGAGCAGAAAAATTCCAGTTGCTCGCATATCCAAAATCACCCTAATTGTACAAATCTTTATAAAAAATCACAAATATGACATAATCACAACAGAGGGAAAAGAAAGAAGTGTGTGCTTTCCATGCTTGTCTAGAGCTTATTCATATCTTACCAAGTTATCAGCAAGTGCTAGACAAGCTGTACAATAAAGGTGATTTCAAAGTACAGCCAAGAACCCTTTTATTCTCTCCTATGAAGAGAGCTGTGAGTTGGGCAGGCACCTGATTGGTGTGTTAATGGCGGAGTATCTTGCAGACCTGCCTGGAACAGTGTCTTTTCCTTTACATTATATATATAATAGAATTCATTCAAAAGAACTAGCTCTTTCACTGAAATTTCAGTAGCGCAGGGATGGTGATAACCTCTAACCATAAATATAGGATGATGCAGGGGTTTTTTTTCTCAGATAATAGGTGCAGGAACTCCCCGTTCTAGGTCACTTCACCCCCTACCCACCTCCGAGCACTGACCCTTGGTTTCACCCCCCCCCCCTACCCACCTCCGAGCACTGACCCTTGGTTTCACCCCCCTACCCAGCTCCCAGTACAGACCCTTTTTGGAGCTTATAGGGCCAAGTATCATTTTATAGTATGGAATTTGGTAATGATAACAAGAAAAGCAATAAAATAGATCCCCCACAGCCAGCAGCAATATACCCCCCTCCAGCAACAACAGGCCCCCAGCAGCAACAACAGATCTCCCAGCAGCTAGCCACAATGGAACCTCCAGCAGCCAGCAACAGTAGACCCCTCCCTAAACAGTAGATCCCTTCCAGTCACAATTAACCCCCAGTTACAAAAGATCCTCCACCAGCAACAATAGATGGGCATGCAAAAATAGATCCCCTCCAGCAACAATAGACCCCCCCAGCAGCCAGCATCAGTAGACCCTCCAGAACAACCGAGAACCCCTTGCTATGTCATACATTCAGTGCTGGAGGTGCCGGAACTGCGTTCCCCCGCGTTACCTCTGAAAAAAAGCCCTGGGATGATGCAAATATAATGTGAATATACCAAATGTATAAATATACCAAATGTATACATAAGATAAAGTGCATAAATTGCATAAAATGAATAAATACATAAAATCACATCAATAGGAGTCCATAAAAGTCCATTGATATAAAGTGCATGGAGCAAAATAAAGTGTATTCATGAAGGATCACTGGTGCAAATTATGGGAACCCCCCTTGCTTGCCACCAGCACAAGTACCGGGAGAAATAGCTGAAATTCAGACTAACCAGAAGCCCATGCCTATCCACTATCATGGACTAGGCAACCATAGCAAAAAACAAGCTTCCTCCAGATCTCTGATTTGTGCTGCAAACAGCTCCTCTCAGATAGTGTGTGTGGAAGACAAAAGCAGAGAAACCTCCATTGTGTGATACCGTTTTAAAAATCAAAATTTATTCAAGAAACATAAAGTATCACACTCACTTTTACATATAAGATATATAGCATTGTTCAATGAATGAGGATGAGGGTGCTGGTAACCTGTATACTGATCTACAGTGAACGCTGAACCAAGCAGTCTCCAGATAATCCTCTCCCCTGTTCGTATCACACAAAGTGGACGCCGTATAGCCATGCCCCGATGCGTTTCATCATTTCCGACTTCGTCACGGGGGCATGGCTATACGGCACGGCTGTCCATCTAAATAGAGAGCTCGCGGCCCGCCTCCAACCGCAGACAGGCGGCGGTGCGTGACATCGTAAGCATACTCCATATCAATAGATGAATAATAGGCCATTTACCTGCAGTACATCCGGACAAGCACCATCCATCAGTGCCTTTAACCCTTGTATTGCTGACTAGTGATGGACGAACATCGGCCGGGGCGGTTCGCAAACGCCAGACACTAATTTTCTCAAAAGTCCGCAAAACCACAAGTTCGCGGCGGGCCCCATTGACTTTAATGGGAGGCAAACTTTAAAAACCTTTAGGTCATATTTGCAGCCACAAAAGACGTACTAGCTGTGCACAAATAGTCCCAGCACATGGACAATGTCATAACAGACGTATTGCAATTGAAAAAGTTGCCCTAAATTCTTTTATATTTTTTTTACAGCAAAAAATATATATTTTTTTTCATAAATCAGCCATAACTGACAGCAGCCGGTAAATACATTGTCTAATAAATATAGGGTTCATTCACACATCTGTAAAATGGGTCCGCATCCATTCAACAATTTGGCGGAACCTTTACAGACCCATTGTTTTTCATTTCCAGTCTGAAATATTAGGCATTCACAGGATAAAGAAGTAAGTGTCGGCCATTCCAGGCCCCAAAAATTAACCCACATGCGTTTAGCTGACAGCTAAGAACGTAGTATTCTGTGGCTGAAGGTACATTAGGCATTCACAGGTTCAGTAACAGAAGTAAGTGTCGCCCATTCCAGGCCCCAAACATTAGCCCACATGGGTTTTACCTGACAGCTAAGTATGTAGTATTCTGTGGCTGAAGGTACATTAGGCATTCACACAGTATACAGAAGTAAGTGTCGGCCTGTATAGGCTGCAAAAATTAGCTCACATGGTTTGAGCTGACAGTAAAAAACTTAGTTTTTGATGGCTAGAGGTACGGTAAGCGTTCACAGTACACAGAACCTCAAGTGTCGGCCTGTATAGGCTCCAAAAATTAGCTCACATGGTTTGAACTGACAGCAAAAAACATACTTTTTGATAGCTAGGGGTACGGTAGGTGTTCACAGTACACAGAACCGTAAGTGTCGGCCTGTATAGGCTCCAAAAATTAGCTCACATGGTTTGAACAGACAGCAAAGAACATAGTTTTTGATGGCTAGAGGTACGGTAGGCGTTCACAGTACACAGAACCGCAAGTGTCGGCCTGTATAGGCTCCAAAAATTAGCTCACATGGTTTGAACTGACAGCAAAAAACGTACCTTTTGATGGCCAGAGGTATGGTAGGAGTTCACAGTACACAGAACCGTAAGTGTCGGCCTGTATAGGCTCCAAAAATTAGCTCACATGGTTTGAACTGACAGCAAAAAACGTACTTTTTGATGGCTAGAGGTATGGTAGGCGTTCACAGTACACAGAACCGTCAGTGTCGGCCTGTATAGGCTCCAAAAATTAGCTCATATGGTTTGAACTGACAGCAAAAAACTTAGTATTTGTTGGCTGGAGGTACATTAGGCATTCACAGAAAAAATAATTGTCGGCTCTGAAAGTCCCCTAAAATTTGCCATTCAATGGACATGAAATGCCTTTTATACCGCTGTATGTAGCAAAGCCAAGGATCAGGAATTGTTGTGGGTGGAGGAATTTCGATGAAACCTGGTCTACTGGTCACATGTGTTGAATTCCTCAGAGATCCATACCTCATTCATTTTTATAAATGTGAGGTAGTCTACACTGTCATGAGCTAGGCGAGTGCGTTTATCGGTCACGATCCCCCCTGCTGCACTGAACGTCCTTTCGGACAGGACACTGGACGGGGCAAGCCAACATTCCCATTGCAAATTGTGCAAGCTCTGGCCAGAGGTCAAGCCTGCCCACCCAGTAGTCCAGGGCTTCATCACTCCTCAGAGCGTCCACATCGGCCGTTAACCCGATGTAGTCGGACACCTGTCGGTCTAGGCGTTCCCTCATGCTGGATCCGGAGTACAGCTGTCGATGGTTCGGCTGAAAGAAGGATCTCATATCTGAAGTGACCAAGACATCTTCCAACCGCCCTCTTCTTGCAGGCGCTGTTGGATTGCTACCCGCAACTGTTTCTCTGTGACTGGACATTCCTCTGCCAGTGCACGGAAAAGCAGAATGCAGCATTTCCCTCAGCAAGGCCTGGAAGTGCTGCATTCTGACCGCCCTCTGTGATTGTGGTAACATTTCCGCCATTTTATGTTGGTACCGGGGGTCTAAGTACGTTGCCACCCAGTACTGGTCCTTGGCCTTTATGCGTTTTATACGGGGGTCCCCCTTAAAACACTGCAGCATGTAGGCCCCCATTCCCACTAAACTGGAAGCGGTATAGCGGCCTGCTTCCAGCTCATTATCCAGGATAATGTCATCCTTGTTCTCCTCCCCCTCCCCCCATCCACGGATAACACCAGGGATCCCAGAAAGTTTTAAAGCATGCTCTTCTTGCTCCTCCTCATCCGCCCGGCACCATCCTCCTCCTCTGACTCCTCTTCAGACTCCTGCTGTTGATTTTTCTCAGATGGAGTAGCACCCCCTGGAAATTCATCCAACATTGCGACTTCCTCATCTTTGTGCTCCTGCTCCTCGACGGCTTGATCAATGACACGACGCAATGCAAGCTCCAAAAAGAAGGCGTAAGGTATGATGTCAGTTATGGTGCCCTGGCCGTGACTGACCAGTTTGGTGATCTCATTGAATGGTCGCAGAAGTCTGCATACGTCCCGCATGAGCAGCCACTGGTCAGGTGAAAAATAATCTAGCTCCCCACAATCTGTCCTGCCGCCGAGTTTGAACAGGTAGTCATTAACTGCACGTTTCTGCTGGAGCAGCCTATCGAGCATATGCAACGTTGAGTTCCATCGCGTCGGGCAGTCACAAATAAGACGCCTGAGGGGCAAGTTGTGTCACCGCTGAATCTCAGCAAGGTGAGCCATGGCTGTGTAAGATCTTCGGAAATGGCCCGAGATTTTCTTGGCCTGCCGCAAGACGTCCTGGACCCCAGGGTATTTGCCAACGAATCGCTGCACCACCAAGTTCAGGACGTGTGCCATGCATGGCACGTGTGTTCAGGGCCGGCCTTTGGGGTATGCGAGCTTTGCGACCGCACAGGGCGCCATGGCCAACAGGGGCGCCGTGCAGCCATCACAGCTCGCAAATGATGAGGCCGCACAGTGGGAAGTAAGCGGTGACCGCAGCCTGGAGAGGGTTAACACAGGCCGCAGCCGCCGCTTACCTCCCGCCGTGTGGCTGTGCCTGTGTCTCCGAGTTACGAGTCCGGACTGTCTGCAGGGCTGAGCTGTGTATCTCACACACAGCTCAGCTTCAGGGATGCGAGAGGAGAGAGAGATCATCCTCCTCCCCCCTCCCCTCTCCTCCTGGGTCTGCCCCACCCACACTCTCCGGGGATGTGTGGGCGGGAATTTTAACACAGAAGATAAGCTGCAGACAGCATGAGCCTTCATCCCAGGGTAAGTAAGCTTACCCTCTCTCCTGCCCCAGTATGTAACAAATGTAAGGGGGGGCTCTGAAGTAAGGGGGGTCTGTGAGGGGTCTCTGATGTAAGGGGGATCTGGGGGGGCTCTGATGTAAGAGGGATCTGGGGGGGGCTCTGATGTAAGGGGGGGTCTGGGGGGGCTCTGATGTAAGGGTGATCTGGGGGGGCTCTGATGTAAGGGGAGTCTGTGAGGGGGGGGTCTCTTATGTAAGGGGGTCTGTGGGGGGCTCTGAAGTAAGGGGGGTCTGTGGGGGGCTCTGATGTAAGGGGGATCTGGGGGGGCTCTGATGTCAGGGGAGCCTATGAGGGGGGGTCTCTTATGTAAGGGGGGGTCTGTGGGGGGCTCTCAAGTAAGGGGGTCTGGGGGGGTCTCTGATGTCAGGGGGGCTCTGATGTAAGGGGGGTCTGGGGGGCTGTGATGTAAGGGGGGTCTGTGGGGGTCTCTGATGTAAGGGGGGTCTGTGGGGGGTTTCTGATGTAAGGGGGGTCTGGGGGGTCTCTGATGTAAGGTAGGTCTGTGGGGCGGGGGGTCTCTGATGTAAGGGGGATCTGTGGGGGTCTCTAATGTAAAGGGGGCTCTGAGGGTCTCTGATGTAAGGGGGACTCTGTGGGGGTCTCTGATGTAAGGGGAGTCTGTGGGGGGGTCTATGATGTAAAGGGGGCTCTGTGGGGGGTCTCTGATGTAAGGGAGGCTCTGTGGGGGTCTCTGATGTAAGGGGAGTCTGTGGGGGGGTCTATGATGTAAAGGGGGCTCTGTGGGGGGTCTCTGATGTAAGGAGGGGCTCAGAGGGTCTCTGATGTAAGGGGGTCTCTGATGTAAGGGGGGCTCTGATGGTCTCTAAAGTAAGGGGGGCTCTGTGGGGGGTCTCTGATGTAAGGGGCTCTGTGAGGGTCTCTGATGTAAGGGGCTATGTGAGGGTCTCTGATGTAAGGGGGCTCTGTGGGGGGTTTCTGATGTAAGGGGGGTCTGTGGGGGGTCTCTGATGTAAAGGGGGGTCTGTGGGGGGTCTCTGGTGTAAAGGGGGCTCTGTGGGGGTCTCTGATGTAATGGGGGCTCTGTGGGGGTCTCTGTTGTAAGGGGGGCTCTGAGGGTCTCTGATGTAAGGGGGACTCTGTGGGGGTCTCTGATGTAAGGGGAGCTCTGTGGGGGGGTCTCTGATGTAAGGGGGGGTCTGTGGGGGGTCTCTGATGTAAAGAGGGCTCTGTGGGGGTCTCTGATGTAAGTGGGGCTCTGTGGGGGTCACTGATGTAAGGGGGGCTCTGAAGGTCTCTGATGTAAGGGGGACTCTGTGGGGGTCCCTGATGTAAGGGGAGCTCTGTGGGAGGGTCTCTGATGTAAGGGGGGTCTATGGGGGGTATCTGATGTAAAGGGGGCTTTGTGGGGGGTCTCTGATGTAAGTGGGGCTTTGTGGGGGTCTCTGATGTAAGGGGAGCTCTGAGGGTAAGGGGGACTCTGTGTGGGGCTCTGAGGGTCTCTGATGCAAGGGGGACTATGTGGGGGTCTCTGATGTAAGAGGAGCTCTGTGGAGGGGTCTCTGATGTAAGGGGGGTCTGTGGGGGGTATCTTATGTAAAGGGGGCTCTGTGGGGGGTCTCTGATGTAAGTGGGGCTCTGTGAGGGTCTCTGATGTAAGTGGGGCTTTGTGGGGGTCTCTGATGTAAGTGGGGCTCTGTGGGGGTCTCTGATGTAAGGGGGGGCTCTGTGGGGGATCTCTAATGTTAGGGGGGCTAAGTTATTAGTGAACATAAAAAAGTTCCAAGAAAAGTCCAATGAAGTGCCAAAAAAGGTGCAAGAAAATGTGCAAAAAAGTGCAATATTTATGGTGACAAATCTTCAATGGAAGGTGTGCGCTAAAAAAGCACCCTATGTGCTGCTTCCACCAATCACCCCAAACTGACTCACCAGACTTAAATAAAATAAATCATTTTAGGGTAAATACTATTTTTGCGCTGATTTTTTTCCCTGTTTTTATCTTGCTGCTGCACCCACTTGCAGTCAATTAGCAGCAATTATACTCTTAGGGCTCTTTCACATGGTCCGCCTCCATAGGTGGATCCGTGCTGCTCAGCGGGGATCGATCTGCGATCCCCGCTGAGCCGGCGGATGACAGCTCCTTCTCCGCTTGCAGTGCGGAGAGGGAGGTGTCACAGCCCCCGCTGCTCTCTATGGGGAATCGGATGAGAGCGGACCGCCTGTCCGCTCTCATCCAATCCCATCCGATCCCCAGGACGGATGGAAAATAGGGTTTACATCCGTCCGGATCTCACGGACAGGATCGGATGCGGATGGCAGCGGGTGTCAGCGGACATGTCACCGCTGACATCCGCTGCTCCATAGGGCTGAATCCGATCAGATCCGCCTAAAAAACTGACAGGCGGATCTGATCGGACCACCCGCGTGAAAGAGCCCTTAAATAGTTTTTCAATAGATACAGCCATGTTTAGAGGGGGCGAGAGGTGAGGATGGGGGGGGGCGCCACAGGATTAGCTCGCACAGGGCGCCTGAACACCTAAGGCCGGCCCTGCGTGTGTTATTTTGACCTGTTTCAGCGCGCTCAGCAGATTGACACTGTTGTCGCACACCACTTTACCAACTGACAAATTCAGCAGTGTCAGCCACTGATCTGCCTGTGAACGCAAAGCTGAAAGGAGTGCAGGACCAGTGTGGCTCTTGGCTTCCAGGCACAACAGACGCAGCACAGCATGGCAACGTCTCACCTGGCATGTGGAATAGGTTCTGGGGATCTTGGGCAGCGCAGGAGAAGAGACGGTAGCAGCGGAAGAGGAGGAGTCAGCAGAGGAGGAGAGGGAGGATGATGGAGGAGGAGAAGAAGAGGCAGGCCTGCTTGCAATCCGTGGCGGTACAACTAAATCTACACGGGTGCCACGGGTTACATGCTTAACGGCTCGCTCCTGATACATTTGTAGTCTGCTTTCTACCTCTTGTGCAATGCAAGTTCTGTCTGCCTCTCCTCCCTATCTGCCGGTCCGTCTCTCCCTCTGAACTCCCTTCCTCTTCCTCTCTTGTGGACTCCCACGTGACGTCCATAGACTCGTCATCATCCACGTCATCTTCCCCACTACTAACATTTGAGATCTCGGAGTAGGCAGCAACAGCGGGGACCAACCTCCTTGGGCTGATCTGGGTACTGTCGTCAGACTGCTGAGTGGCGGCTGTTGCTACCTCCTCTTCCTGATCCGATGCCAACAATGGCTGCGCATCGCAAATGTCTTGTGATGGATCGGAAAATAATTCCAGTGACTCAAGTGTCGGGTATGTGCTGGTGGTGGTGGTGGTGTCTTTGGGGATGCACACAGCAGAGCGTGAAGAGGGTGCAGATAGATAGGATGAGGAGGGTGCAGATGAGGAAAGCTGAGTGACCCACTCAACCAAGTCTGGTGCGTCCTTTGTCGTAATTGCATGCGGCTTTTGGAACTTTGCAGTTAGGCTCCTGTCTACCGCTCCTGTCCTACCCTTACCACCCCTGCGTACATCTCTGCCTCTTTCTCTGCCTGTCATGTTTTTAATTATCCTGTGACAAAAGTCTCAAGAGAATCGCAGTATATCTGGAAAAAGGTAGATAACACCCCGCTTCAATCAGTTCTACAAATAATTGGCCAGTAACTGTTGTCACTGTGTGTAGCACAGTCAACAAAGCAAGAGAGGCCACATTTTTGCAGGACTAAAATACACTGAAAAGTAGACAAGTAGACTGTTAAATAACACCCTGCTTCAATATGTGCTATTGGGGGGCCACTGGTTTATCACACCAGTTGTTGATAAAATTGGCCAGTGAGTTTGGCGCTGTGTGTATCAGACTTCACACAGCAACAGAGGCAATGTTGTTGCAGGACACAAATACACTTGTAAAAGTATACTCAGATAACACCCCACTTCAATATGTGCTATTGGGGGGCCACTGGTTTATCACACCAGTTGTTGAAAAAATTGGCCAGGGAGTTTGCTACTGTGTGTAGTGTTGCTGCAGAAACGCTCAGTCTCACCACCACACCTGTCATAATGTGGCACAGTGCACAATAATACTACTAATCCACTATAATATGCTTTCTACAAAGTATATTATACTGTGGATTAACCCCCCCCCCCCCCCTTTTTAGTGCACTGCACAGCAATACCAAAAACATTGCAGCCCTTTAAATGACTTTTGTGGACATTGACAGATCGATTTGTGTGTGACTGCAGCCGATCTCTAACTGCCCCTAAAGCAACCACTGGATACCTGCCCCTATAGTAAAGAGACTGTAATAGAGCCTAGAACAACATTGGAGCACTTTACATGACTTTTGTGGACATTGACAGAGCGATTTGTGTGTGACTGCAGCCAATCTCTAACTGCCTCTAAAGCAACCACAGAATACCTCTCCCTAAGCTCAAAAGATACTAGACCTATACTGAAATACCAGCCCTGAAAAGGACTTTGGTGGACATTGATAGAGCGATTTGTGACTGCAGCCGATCTCTAACTGCCCTTAAAGCAACCACTGGATACCTCTCCCTAAGCTCAAAAGATACTAGTAGACCTATACCGAAAAATACCAGCCCTGGAAAGGACTTTTGTGGATCTTCACAGCGCTATATGTGCCTAGCAAACTCTCCCTGACGAGCAAAGATGACCTCTCCCTACACTGGCAGAAAGCGGAATGTGAAATGGCCGCCAGATTGGGTCTATTTATAGGGTAGGGGGACTGTCCATGTTTCACCTGACGGCTGTGTCACGGGTCTAAGTTCTCCCCAATGTAAACAAATATGGCCACCGCGAACGACGCCATGTGTTCACAAATTTGGCGGGTAGCGAACAAGCAAAATTTGCCACTAACCGACCGCCGGGCGAACCGCAAGGTCATCTCTATTGCTGACATACTGCTGGGAATATTTAACTAATGGCCACAATGAATGCGAACCTTCCTCTAGTGGTCACAAATATTATTGCATTGAAGCAAATTGATTAATAGACATGGATAACCAGTCTGAAGATAAATATAAAATGAAATTACATTATTCTATTTGGGGGTTCATGGCCACATATTTACCAAATACAAAAGGCCCAAAATTCATATATCTAAAATAATATATATAAACCCTCTACTAAAAAAACGGTCATCCTCTAAAATAGAGGTGTGCATATAACCGTGTATATAGATACACATGTCATGCATAACCATATAAAACCATGTATAACATCCCACTCATCTGGATATAATCACATGAATAAAAACATATAAATAAAACAAACTGTAGTGCAAAAACTCAATGCCTACATAATTAGAATACTCAATAAAAATATAAAATATATAAATATATGAATAATCTATATATTATAAGTGAAGCTGGAAAGATAGATAAAATACATATGAATAAATTAGATATAATTAAATATATTAATTTAACACCTTACTGCGCATAGAGCCAATTACATTAATAGTGTATTGCCATCAAACAAGCTCAGGATGAAACAATATCACTACACCATAACCATAAATAAATAAATAAATAAATAAAGAAATATAAAAAGGGGGGGGGTCCCAACTGTTCATAAACTAAGCATCACTGATGAAACAGTTGAGATCCAACTCTATATTTAAACCCGTCGGATCAAGAGCTTGTGTTAAAAAAATCCATTTTGTTTCACATTTTAAGAGTTCTCTCACCCAATTAGAACCTCTCCAAGATGGGGTGATCCTTTCTACTCCCCAGAAATGCAATCCCCTGGTGTCCCTTTGGTGGTGTTGTCTAAAATGTGCAGACACATTGTGCTCTTTTTTCCCTTTTTATAATGTTGGTTATGTGTTTTCCTACTCGTTTTTTCAAAGTGCATTTCGTGCGTCCAATGTATATCATGTTACATGGGCACATTAGTACATACTACATAGGTTGTGTCACATGTAATTAGGCTCTTAATATTAAATTCTTTCTTAATGGGGGGTACCTTAAACGTATCCCTCTTCCTAGGATTAGTGCGGGCAACATGACAAGCTTTGCATCTCCCACATGCAAAGAAACCACTCCTCCCTGCAAAAAAAGGAGGTGTTTGGTGGATCCAAGATTTTTTTCACCACTCGACTACCGAAATTGGGGGCTTTTCTATAAATAAACGAAGGTTCCTTCATTAATACTTTGCCCAATGTCTTGTCCATTTCAAGAATATGCCAATGTTTTCTATAGATGGCTTCTACCCGCCAGAGATCCTCAGAAAATCAGACAAAAAACTCCACTCTCGCGAGTTGTCTGATGACCTAGTGTTATTATTTCTATTATCCAAAAGGGTATTTCTCGGAGTAATTAGTATGTTCTGGATCTCTCTGCCCAAAACATCTTCCCTATAGCCTTTATTAATAAACTTCTCTTTGGGACCAGACGTACTTGCCGCAGGCTCCGGGGACCCTGAGTAATCCTTCCTGAATCTAATCCTGAAATCAGACACTTTTCCCCCTTACCGGACCGGTGGAGGATCGGGGCACTTGCGGGCACCCTCCGGTATGCCTGGGAGGCATAAATCTTCGCCCCCGCCACGGCTAAATCGAAGCCGGCATCCCCGCCGGCTGTGTCACCAGACGCTATCTTGGAAGGCCTGCGTTCTCTCCTCACCACTATGGAGCTCCCGGCAGATCCTGCTGCTCAGCCATCCACGTCCATCCCGGGTCAGGCAAGTGACACTGCGATGATTCTGATGGCCATAGAGCATAGCAAAACCTCCTTGTTGGCACGCATAGATCATTTAGCTGAGGAGTGTAACTTTATACGGGCTGATTTAGACAAAATCAGAGGGCGCCTGATGGACACTGAACAGGGCATCTCCTCGGATGAGGATCAGACCTCCAAACATCCTGCCTCCCTGTCTTCACTCCAGCACACAGTACAGCTGCTGCTGGCTAAAGCTGATGATGCCGAAAACCGCCAGCGACGGAACAATGTTAGGGTCCTGGGATTGCCAGAGGGGGCTGAGGGTGAGAGGCCGGCGGAATTTGCTGAACAATTCTTTAAAAATCGACTTCAGCTGAAGGACCTTGCACCCACATATGTTGTTGAGAGAGCTCACAGAGTCCCCACGGGTCGTGTGATCTTTGGGGCCCCCCCCTCGCCCTTTCCTGGTCCGGTTCCTTAACTATCGGGACAGGGACCGGATACTCAGTGAGGCCCGCAAACATGCTACCCTGCCATTTGATAATACTGCTGTCAACCTTTACCCTGACTTCTCGGTGGAGCTCCAGAAGAAGAGGAAGACCTCAATGAAGTGCGGCGAAAGCTCAGAGAGAAGGAAATTAAATACTCCATGCTCTATCCCAGCCGTCTTCATGTACAACATGCTGGTTCTGTTCGGTTCTTCGATTCCCCTGAAGACGCGGACGCCTGGATACTTACCCTGCGGTGAGCCTCACCATCCCTCCCCTGCTGCGCTGGTGACTGCTGCCTTTTTTCTCTTTGCTTCTGCTATGCCCTCCCCTCTTTGGACTGAAGCTGGTGGGGACCATCTGCCGCTGAGTGCCGAATGAACCCTTCTGCCTTCAGATGCTCCTGTGCTCGGTTGGTTGTTCCCCCACATACATCCTGCCGGATTGGTGTCCCTTTTTGTCCTCTTTCTCCCTCTTCCTTGACTCTCCCATTTTTTCACATCCCCTGCCATATGTCCATTGCCTCCTTTTCCTGCCTGTGTGTCCCCGGAGTGCGGGCTGGTGGATCCACTGCCTGTTACCCCAAGACTGACTAAATAAATAGAGGATTGATCCTTGATGCCTAAGTGGTAGGTGTAGCCAACATCCCAATTGTTAATCTTAAACACTAAGTATTCACTAATACATAGTGAAATGAAAACAAGAAAAGACCCATGTAAAACCAGAGGCACTTTTCCGTGCGGGTCCTGCGCCCAGTGCAAAGTAATACCTAAAACTACTCACCTCATTCTCCCTAATGGCGAAAACTTCACCCCCCGTCATTTTGCTAACTGCAAAACCATGGGGGTAGTATATATTATGAACTGCCAGTGTGGTGCGTTTTACATTGGAAAAACACGTCAAGAATTTGGACTAAGAGTCAACAAACACGTACAAAGTATGAGTATTGGCAATTTTCATCTTCCATTAGGCCGTCACGTAGCCTACCATCACAAACACAAAATGCCAAAAGTATCTTTTTCAGTACTAGATCGCATCCACATTCCAGCCAGAGGAGGGGACTGGAATAAGTCCCTCCTACAGATTGAGATGCGTTGGATAAGGAAATTAAACGCCACTAGACCACCAGGACTCAACGAAAGTGAAAGTTACCGCCCCTTCCTAGAGGGCTTTGCATCTGGCAAAACTGATTAAGCAAAAATATATGAAAACGGTCTTCTTTTTTACATACCAAAACCCCCCCTGCCCTCCTCCCCCCCTGTTTAGCATTTTCAGAAGGGACCATCCCATCCCTACCCACAACGTCTCCCCGTTTAGGTCCCCCTGCCCCTCCTGTTGTAATTAACATTGCTGCAATATATTACTCTATTACATTGGTTATGCACTTATTACAATTATGTACATGTTATTTTTTGTATTTTTGCATAATATCTTGAAAAGATTCACTATTTATTTATATGTTTCACATACAGTGACAATCAAGTTCTTATCCCGTAACCCAACCTTTGTTCTTTCCCAAACCCACCCGGCACAGGTAACCCCAGAGAATTCTATCTCTGGGGGAAGTATGGAGAAAATTCCAGCGGCTTGCACCCACTGGAAATGCGCCCGGTCAGGGAGCAACTTTCCCCATCCAATCTCTGTGTCGGCGGCTACGGAACATCGTCCTTTTTTCCCCACGTCACCGGCTGGATGCGCGCGCACCATCCTGGCACGCACCACGCCGTTGCGCCGACCCGCAACCGGGCAGACGCATTGACGTCATCGTTGCGCAATGCGCATGCGCCAGGGGATATAAATAGCCGGGGATTTCCAATAGGGCGCCAATTCCCTCCCACCGAGGGAACGTGACGGATGCCCTAGGACGAGCCACCCTGGATACTTCCTTTCTCTACTACCAACAGTGAGTTACCCATCCACTAATGCAACACTCATGCATTACTGGATGTATTTTTAAAGTGCTAAAAATGCCTCATCTAAGGCTCACTTGTGCATATTATCCATCAGGGAGAAAACCGAAACAGAAAACCGGGGCTCCCCCTGCTGGCACACTCTAACTACTCTCACAATTGTAAGTGAATTTACCTGCTATATAGTAGCTCACGTAAAAATCATTTTCTACTCCTGACAATGTGATTCACAAAAATTTCAGGTGATCCATGAAGGGTTTTTGACCACAATAAACCAAAGCATCTATACTTTTCATGTAAGTCGTGGCAATTTACCCCCTTCTTTACTCGCAAATCAAACTTATTTTGAATACCATATATTCTTTACACCACAGACAGCAAGTCCACAACAAATCCTGTGTGATTAGCTTTGGGTGAACAAACAGAAAGGTCCGGGATCCAACTTTTAGTCACAAGTATGTGTACACTTATTTTCTCTTAAAATAAATATTATTCTTGAAGAATTGAATCTCTAACATATATCCACCATATATCTTTCAGAGATGGTGGCCCTTTCGCTTCCTTGATAAAGGCAATACAGGCCGAAACGCGTCGGAAGCTTCAGATATACAGTCTCTCTCTAAACAGCTCACTTGGCTGAGCACTTACAGACAGAGATCTATATCAAAGTCACCCTTCACACTGTCACTTATTACTTTATTTTCTTTTTCACCTCTCACATGGGTCTATAACCCATTGGCACAAATATGATGATTATTACTGTATGAATTTTATTATCTTTCAATAAATTACTATATAATTTTACTATAAGTTTACTAACTGACTAGCCCATAAAATCCCACCCCCTTGGCTTGAGGCACCAAACCCTGCTTTAAGACCCCAAGACTGACTTACTGGTTTTCTGGACCCTTTGAGGCCTACTGGCTGCACTCCCCCACTTCGCCCCCTCCCCACCCCCCCTTTTTTCAGGGGGCACATCTAGGGTCCTATCACGGACTTCCCCTGGACTTGATCCGAGGTTTGTGGACATCTAGATGTTCAGGCTTTTTCAAGTTTTGGGTACAAACTGCCTAGTAATAGTTGTTGGGGTTTTTCTGGACAGTAGGGTGTTTGCTGTTTTTCGCCTTCACATATTGTTTGAGATTTCTATTGCTGTGTGCCCGTCTCCCCTTCCGGGTGCCCCTTGTCATGGCCTTCGGGATGCGCCGGGTGTTCCTTTCCTTCTGAGTGCTCTTTGGCGCCCCCATGAATGCTACGATGAGGTTGGTCTCTTGGAACGTGAGAGGCGTTAATGACAAGGTTGAGAGGTCCTTAATGTTCAAATACCTCCAATCCCACAAACCACATGTGTTGTTCCTACAGGAAACCCATCTTACGGGTAGTAAAATATTAGCACTTAGAAGGGCTTGGATTAGACAGGGTTTTTACACCACCTACTCCTCTTATGCTAGGGGGTGGCAATCCTTCTAAACAAGTCGTTGCCTTATACGGTGGAGCAGGTGATTACTGACCCTGGGGGACGATTTGTGATACTTTTGGTGACCATGTATGCTTCCCGCTGGGCCCTGGTAAATGTGTACATCCCCCCCCCCCCCATTCCATCCTGACATCCTGTATGTTATCTAGAGTAAACTCGCCTCCCTCAGCTACCATAAACTGCTGGTGGGGGGTGTTTTTAATGCCATTTTGGACTGAGAGCTGGACTCTTCCAACCCTGGCAGGGGGTCTTCTCTGGACCTCCTGGCCTGGGCGGAGATGTCTGGCCTCCAGGAGCTCTGGCAACACCCTGGGGACCAGGTGTTTTCCTGTGTCTCCCCCACGCATCAATCAGGCTCTCGCATACACCTGATATTCGGGTCTGCGACAGTTCTCTCTGCCACGGGGTCGGCCTCTTACCTCCCGGCTGGCCTCTCGGACCATTCTCCGCTGGAGATTGAGGTGGTCTTGGACGCCGGTAGGGAGCGGGTGGCTGGCTCCTGGCGTCTCACTGGATACACAATGTTGAGGTTCAGTCCCAGGTTTCCCCTAAAATGACTGACTATTGGGCCACTAATGAGAATACTGCTTCGGTGTCTATGGTATGGGATGCTTGTAAGGCCTATATTAGGGGCGAATATGTCTCCTCCATCGAGTCCGTCCATCAGGATGCGGCCTCCCGCACGTCCCAACTTGAGAGAGACGAGGCAGAGGGCCCTCAAGGCGTTCATGGATGACCCTGTTGCAGAAAACTACTCTGCGCTTGCAAAAACTTGCAGGGATCTCAAACTCCATCTTAGCCAGCTGGTACAGGGTGACATGGGGCGCCTACGTTCTAGACTATTTGAGGGGGGAGACAAAAATGGCAAGATGTTGGCTTGGTTGGTTGCAGAGCCGGTGTATCAAACTGTGATTTCGGAGATACGTTCTCCCTCCGGGGACTTGGTCTCGGACCAGGCTGGTATTCTCCGCAAATTTTCGGAATACTACGAAATGTTATACGATGATCACCTCCCGAGTCATGTGGGGTCTCTTGTTGGGGAGCTAGGTGAATTCTGCCTACCGTCGCTTTGGGACGAGGACAGGGAGGCGCTAGATCAGCCGCTGTCCCTGCTCGAAATTGAGGTCGCCATTGCCTCATTCCCTAACAACAAGTCCCCGGGACCGGATGGCCTGCCGGGTGAATGGTACAAAATCTACTCTGAACAATTGGGCACCAGGCTCCAGGCTCTCTTTTCACATTGTCTAGAAACTCGTTCTCATCCTGACAGCATGTACCAGGCACATATAGTCCTGATACCTAAGCCGGGTAGAGACCAGTCCCTATGCCCTTCACACAGACCCATATCACTCCTTAATTATGATCTCAATATCCTCACGAAAGTCATTGCCACTAGACTGATGAGAGTATTGCCCGGCTTGGTCAGTATGGAACAGACTGGTTTTATGCCCGGTAAATCCACAGACATCAATATCAGGCGGGTTTATACTCACTTACAGCTTCCCCCCTAGCCTTGGGCTCTACAGTATTAGTGTCCATAGATATTGAAAAGGCCTTTGACACTGTGCGCTGGAGTTACCTGTTTGAGGTGCTTGGCCTCTTCGGATTTGGCCCAGTGTTTATGCAGTGGATTCGGTTGCTCTATTGTAGACCTTCAGCCTGTATCAAATTGCACGGGAAACTGTCACCGCCCTTTCGGGTCCGGAGGGGTGCGAGACAGGGTTGCCCCTTATCGCCGGCGCTGTTTGTGCTCGCTATGGAGCCATTGGCGGCGGTGATCTGGGGTTTCTCTGAGGTACGGGGAATACCAGTAGGCCCCATTGTCGAAAAACTTGCCCTGTATGCGGATGACCTTATCCTCTTTTTCCAGGATCCGGGACCATCCCTGAGGGCAATATTATTGATTCTTGACCGATTTGCTTCTATTTCGGGATTACGTACGAACTGGGATAAATCCTTTAAATCCTTGGTCCTTCCCATCGATGGGGGTGTGGAGGCTCTGTGGGACCCTGCCTCACCGCTGAAACTTACCCGATCTATTAAGTATTTAGGGGTCTGCATATCGTCTAACATACATGACTTTGTGTCTCTTAATCTGCGACCCAAACTCCAGTGGTGTAAACAGGTGACTGGGGCTTGGTCCCGTCTCCCCCTCTCCCTCATAGGGAAGATTAATTTGATCAAAATGAAAATTCTACGGGTGATACTCTATATTATTCGCCATTCCCCAGTTTGGTTGCCGAAGTCCCTGTTTAAGCAACTCGATACACTTATTACCACATTCCTATGGTCCCCAGGTCCAGCCAGATTTAGCAGGAAGGTATTGTGCAGACCCTGGGAGCAGGGAGGACTAGCGTGTCCAAATTTCTATTTGTGCTACATGGCAGCCATGCTGGTCCAGGCGCATGGATGGTTGGTGGCTGATAAGACCAATGTGTCCGTGGTCCTTGAGGCAGCGTTTGCAGGCTCGTATGAAACTCTACGGAATGCTTTGTACAGGGGACCGAGGGCCACACATCCCGCCCTGACTGTCTCCATGAGGATGGTGGTCAGTGCCTGGCATGTCATTATTGCAGTACCCAATCACAAAAGGGCAATTTGGTTGCCTGACACCCCATTATGGTTTAACCCTCAGCTTTCGGAGTTTCGCTCTATCCCGGATCCCGCTTTGTGGGCGGGCAGGGGAGTGAAATCCCTGGCAGACATATGTGAGGGGGCGACCCTGTCTACGTTTGATAGGCTCAAAAGTAAATTCCAACTATCTAACTCCTTCTTCTTTCGTTATTTACAACTCCGTCATGCCTTTAATACCCAGTTTAGACGACCCATGGCAAGTCTTGAGAGAGACAATTTAGAGATTCTGCTACATGATGACAACCTGGAAAAACCCCTCTCCTCCGCGTACAAGATGCTCCATCCTTCCATCCAGACTGGTTGGACGTGGAGGATTGGGAAGAGATCTGGGACAGTCCCTTCAGGGATCTGATTGCAACCAGAGATAGGCTGATTCAATTTAAGATGTTACACAGAATTTATCTGACCCCTGTGCGGCTGCACCATATGTTCCCGGCGGTCACGGCCTCCTGCTGGAGGTGCCCCAGCGACTCTGCTGGGTTCTCCCATATTTTCTGGGAGTGCCCGGTGGTGGGTGGCTTTTGGCGGGAGGTGACTGGCTTTGTGTCTGCTTTTGTTAAGAGAGCGGTTCCGCTGACAATCATCGTCTGCCTCCTGGGATTGGTGGGAATCATGCAGGCTCCCAGGGCGGTGCGCACTTTGGTGGGCATTTTATTGTTTTACGCCCGGAAGGCAATAGTACTGAAGTGGAAATCAGCACTCCCTCCCACGTTGGGTTTCTTGAAGGGACTGGTGAACGCTGTGGTGCCTTTATATAAAACAGCATACATGTCCAGAGGATGTCCTCGAAAGTTTGAAAAAGTGTGGCAATTATGGGTGAACTCCTCTCCGACAACCGATACACAGGATTAGCCCCCTGGCTCTTGTGGTGGGTGGTGGGCCTTGCATGTGGTGATGACCCCTTTGTGTCTGATGGGAAGGGATGCTGTGATGACTTGTGGGTCCTGGGTGGTGGGAGACTGGGTTTAATGTTCTGATTACTTATGTACTGCAATTTTCTTTCTCCTGACTTTAAGAGAGGGTGCAACTTCTGGGGCTCTCGGCCCTCTTTTCTTTTTTTTTTTTTTGGGCCGAGATTGCCTAGATGTCTGTATGTGTTTAGTAGTGTGTAGATGTTTAAGTTGTTTTGCGCCGGGGTATGTCCCGTTTGGCGCTCTGTTTGTGTCTTTTTGTTCAAAATTTTCAATAAACAGAATTTAAAAAAAAAATAAATAAATAAATTTCTCTTTAATAACATTAGCTTGGGATACAAAGTCATTGTCATAAGTACAATTCCGCCTTATGCGCATTAACTGGCCCCAATGAAATATTTTTCAATCACGTGGGGTGATGTCCACTTTGGATCGAAAGGTAGCTGTTCCTGACGGTTTCCTTAAAAAAGATCTTGGTAGTAAACCTCATATCCTCTCTCCATATCCAAACATCTAAAAAGTGGACCTCACTCTCACTCCACATAAAATCTAATTTAATATTATTGTGGTTGTCATTCAAATGGAGCATAAAATCTAACAAAGATAATTCAGATCCATCCCACACGAAGATAATGTCATCAATAAATTTTCGGTAAAATCTCAATTGGGGTCTGACAGTATTAAAAACAAATTTGTCCTCCCATTTAGCCATGAATATGTTTGCTAGGCTGGGTGCAAATTTAGCGCCCATGGCGACTCCTGTTTTTTGGCTATAAAAATTACTTTGAAACCAAAAATAATTATGGCCAAGACAAAAATCTAATGCTTTCCGAATAAAGACCTTTTGTCCATGAGGAACTTCATCCCTCTTACCTAACGCCCCAAGGGCATCATCATGCTGGATGATGGTGTAGAGAGACGACACGTCCGCCGTCACTAAGAAGGCGGACGAGCCGTCTCCCAACAACACATCATCCAACGAACACAGCAGGTCTTTTGTATCCTTCAAGAAAGCTTGTGTTGTTGTTACTCGAGGTTGTAAAAAAGTGTCCAAGTATTGCCCTAACCTTGCAAACCCAGACCCAATCCAATTCACTATCCGGCAGGCTGGGGGGCAAGTGGAATTCTTGTGTATTTTGGGGAGGGTGTATATGATGCGATGAAGTGAGTTGCCATCTAGATAAAGGTAAGCCTGTGGATGTGGTGTATCTGGACTTTGCAAAGGCATTTGACACAGTCCCCCACAAACGCTTACTGTACAAAGTAAAAAAGAAAAGGGTGTTGGGCGCTTCCGACCAAGCCAGAGAGGAGAAACAGGGGGATTCACCGCTGTAAGAGGGATGCAGGGGATGTCTCCAAAGTCTAGTAGGGAACCGTCACAATAGGCTGAGTACTAGGCTGCGCTGGCGGGAGAAACTCCGAGGAATCCACTAGTGAACATGAAGAGAGAAACAGGCGCCATGTAGTAAACCATAAATTTATTGCACAACAAATAACATAATATCTTACACTGAGGTAAGCTTCAGTCCGTGTCTCAGCAAGTCCAGCCGCACGATCCGGCCGTCCACCGGCCCGGAGGTGACGTCACAGGAAGCTGGTCCGGAGGGATGGTTACAGCAGAAGCATGGAGTTTTGGAGTTCTATCTGAGCCAGGATGATACTATCCACCCAAAACAGGCTGACTTTATTTTGCAGGCCACCCTATTTTGTCTTTCACATAATTATTTTTTGTTTAATGATGACTATTATCTACAAACTACGGGCACGGCGATGGGAGCTAATTTTGCTCCATCGTACGCCAACCTCACTATGGGACACTGGGAAACCTGATATGTGCTGAACAACAATCCGTATACTTCCCATATAGTGTTTTTTGGACGATATATTGACGATATCGTCATTATCTGGGATGGAGAGGCTGCAGAGGTTCCAGCCTTTGTTTCCCATTGTAATAACAATGACATGGGACTAAGGTTTACCTCTGTGGTCGACCCTGATCATTTGGCTTTTCTTGACCTAGACCTCCATCATGACAACCAATACATACTAGCCAAGAATTATATAAAACCGACTGCAGGCAATTCCTTGCTGCATTATCAGAGTTGTCACCACCCTCGTTGGTTAGACAACATCCCGAAAAGCCAATTCTGTAGACTTAGACATAATTGCACTAAGACCTCAGATTATGAAATACAAGGTATAGCCCTTAAACAAAAATTCTTAGAAAAAGGGTATCCAGATACTATCGTAGAGCAGGCGTTTTCCCAATATTTAGCACCACAGAATGCGAAGCCGGAAAAAACTGGAATTGATGGCTCACAGATGAGGTTTACAACCCAGTTTCATAACCACCATCGACAGATGGAGCGGGTGGTCAAAAAGCATTGGCCACTTCTGCTCCAAGATCCTCACTTGAAAACAGTGCTTCCAGAAAAACCTCGTTTCTCATACAGAAAGGCCCCGAACATAAAAACAAAAATTGCACCTAGCAAATTAAAATCCAAAAAACATGCTTCCCCCTCCTTGATTTTTTTTAATGTTATTGGCATGTATCAGTGCCGTAAAAAACAATGTTTGACATGTGAATACGTGAAGCATGGACAGAAGGACTTTGTGATTGGAGGCAACAGGTATGGAATTAATGAATTTCATACCTGTTCGTCGGAATTCGTGGTATATTGCCTGGTATGCCCGTGTGGCCTGCTCTATGTAGGCAGGACCATACGGACCCTTAGAGCCCGCTTCGGTCAGCACCGACGCTATATTCAGGAGGGCAAAGATCACCATAGTGTCCCTAGACACTTCCTCCATCACCACGACAAATCCACTGAGGGACTATATGTCTGGGTGATTGAGGCCATTCCCAAGGGTCCCTTCGAGGCAGAGAGGTTCAGGCGTCTGTGCAGTAGGGAAACCTACTGGATATACGCTCTGAACGTTCTCTCGCCCGGGGGACTGAACGAGGAGCTAGATATAAATATGATCTTATGAGTCAGTTTACTCTTAACCATTTTTACTCTTTTTTGTATTTCCCTTCCCCCTCCCCTTACCCTTTTTTCCCCAGTATTTTTTTGTGTATGTATCACATGGTACATATATGTATATATATATATATAAATATATGTACTATTTTAACATTTAACAAGCTTTTATATATATTATAGCTATTCCACACATTTATGTTATAAATGTGTTTAGGTGCTTTTTATGATAAAAAATCTTTTAACTCTCTATGGATCACACCATTTTTTCCCCTCTCCCCCCCCCCCCTCCCCCTCGTGAGTACATGGCAGTGAGAGTACTAAATCCGTGAAGTTATTCACGAACCCACAGCCAGTGTCATGAGGTAGCCTGTTCTTTTTCTCTTTTTTTAGTCCCCTTTCTCTTTTACACTCACTATACATATGTATAAGCATTTTATAATCATATGTGGATGTGCACATGAATATACATATATGTATTTGTAAGAATATTTAATAATAAATATCTTGCGCTCGTACTTATGTCAGAATATTTATACTGCTCTGAATATAGCAGTGTATTTATTTATGGTTAATAAGCAAAGATCTATGAAAAAGGAGAGTCTTCACCTATTGCCACAAATCAATGTCGAGAATTCTTTTTAATTGATTAATTTCTTTTTAAAAGCATATACCAATTTTAGTGAGTACAGTCTACAGCGTGGAATATATATAAAAATATTTATTCTCAAGACATGCAAACACAATATATGATCAAACAAGAAGTGACACAAAAAGATAACTCTACAGAAAAAATACTAACTTCAAACAATCAATGCAATGTGATGTTTAGCTCAATAATGAAAATGAAACTAAAACAAAGTGAAACTAAAACAAAGTGAAAGTGAAACCAAAGTAAAAGCAAGATTACCATTTCTTCCCAGGTATAGTATAAGCCATAAATTAATGTTCTATATAAACAGACTACAATGGTCTGCGAATCACATAGCCCAAAGTCATTCCACTGCAGAAGGAATGAGAATAAGCCATGCAAAACGGAAGACTTAAAATTGCAAATAATGCACTGAATCTGATATTAATAAAAATGTATAAAAACAAAAATCAGCTTTTTAGAGAAAAATATACCATGGCTTATACGGCTGGGATTGTAATCTCATTACCCTTAAATATGCAATATAAAACATATAAGGAAAGAATAAACAATTGTTGAATAAAATCAAATAATACAGCAAGGCATAATTACCACACTTAACCACTTAAGCCCCGGA
Source organism: Pelophylax lessonae (assembly GCF_965119305.1). Lineage (NCBI taxonomy): Eukaryota > Metazoa > Chordata > Amphibia > Anura > Ranidae > Pelophylax > Pelophylax lessonae. The sequence goes on along the minus strand of NC_138770.1, from coordinate 85,493,215 downwards.
GGATTTGGCTGCTAAACGACCAGAGGGTATTTTGCGATTCGGCACTGCGTGACTTTAACGGACAATTGCGCGGTCGTGCGACGCTGTACCTAAACTAATTTGGTGTCCTTTTTTTCCCACAAACAGAGCTTTCTTTTGGCGGTATTTGATCACCTGTGCGGTTTTTTGATCACGCGCTATAAACAAAAAAAGAGCGTAAATTTTGCAAAAATAGCAATATTTTTCCCTTTTTTTTATATGAAATTCCCCCCAAAAAAAATGTAAAAATCAAAATTTTTTAATATTTTTGGCCAATTTGTTTTATGCTACCTATGTTTGGTAAAAAAAATCGCAAAAAGCGTATTTTGATTGGTTTGCGCAAAAGTTATTGCGTTTACTAACAAAGGGAAAGATTTTTGTCATTTTTGTTGTTTTTTTTTTAACGCGTAATGGCGGCGATCTGCGATTTTTTTTGCGGTACTGCGACATTGCGGCGGACAGATCGGACCCTTGACTGACATTTTTGACACTTTTGGGGTTACCAGTGACATTTCTACAGTAATCAGTGCTATATATATGCACGGTTACTGTAAAAATACACTGGTAGTGAAGGGGTTAACTTTGTTTGAGAGGGAGGGGCTGTGTGTGTCCCTAGGGGCGTGATTCTAACTGTGATTGGCTGTGGCTTCAACTGTATGCAGAGTGATCAATGGATCTACATAGTAGATCCATGTGATCATCTCTCATACAGAGAGGAGAATGACAGGCAGCTTGTTTACACAAGCTGCCTGACTTTCTCCCTCTCCCCCGCCGATCGCAGAGTGGCCGGCGGCGATCGGGTCCGCCGGTCACACGCGCGGGGGGGTCCGTGACCACGCGGGAGCGGGAGCGCGCCTCCGGCGGCGCGCGCTCGCTCCCTAAACCCTCACAGGCGAGCGACGTAGACCTACGTCACTTTGCCTGTGAGGGGCTGACCGCCGCCGTAGATAGTCGTGCGGCGGTCGGCAAGTGGTTAAGATGGTGTTACCAGAGTCCTAAGATGGATGCCAGTGAGGGAGGAGTTTCCTCCAAGTTTCAGATGAATGATGGACCAGGAAGTATGTCTGGATGAGTCTATTGAAAAATGTAATAGCGTGTGTGGTGTAAGTGTGAGGTGTGTTGTCAGTAGTGTAATGTGTGTGTCTCTCTCATCTGGGTTGGTCTTTTATATGGTAAGAACAAAGAGCTATAAAAATTACAATAAGTAAAACCCAGAGGGATGAAACATTATCCCAATTGGTCGGGATATTCTATACCTAAACTGATGAGGTCAGAGACACACCTCTTTTGATAATTAACCCCATACTGGATAATAAAGTTAAGGATGATTCCTCTATATGTGAGATTAATCATATAACACAACATAAAACTTTGTCCAGACTACCAGTACATACATAAATGTCCACCTGTATTTCCATTATTCACCTGGGCAAGTAATGCCATTCCAATAATTATATTATTTAACACAATATAATATTTTTATATGGGAATATCTGAAATTATCTCAAGACTGCATCTGGTATTTCGCCTCCAGAGGGCAGTATCGTACCGTTCATTAGATTTTGTATTTAACATAATTAAAACAATTTGTTATCTGATGACCTATTGACCTGTCGGCTAGTGAAAAAGCAATTACTTATTTGACTATGCCAAAGTTGTCAGGCATTTCGTCTAAGTTGGTAATATTTACGACATCTTTGAGCACTTAACTAGTCTAAAGCAATTCTTATATAAACACTCCTACCACATGCCTTAACATGAAGTAATTCGTTTTCACTTTAGTTTTAAGTCTAAGTAAGATACTACTATGAGAATATAAACCTAAAACGTGACACAATGTTCCTAAATATATATGTATATGCCTTACATAATATAATGATATAATTATAGCTAATATCTTCTCACATATAATAATGTATCTATGAAAACTTATATGGTTCATCTTTAAATGTCTGCTAGAATATACTGGGGTATTGTCCATCGTTATATACTTATAGACAGACTGAGATATCCCCCCTTAACATAGCGTCAGACTGACTAAGTTTTATATGATCGAGATGTCAAAAGAAATCTTATTTATGACAAAAGAAAATAGAAATGTCTGCTGAAAGTATAGGACCCTATTGTTGAAATTCTATGCTCTCTTGTAAGCTTGTACGAGACATTTTGTTTAACAAGTATATATGAACTTTGTTTCACCTTAAAAACAAGATGGACGCCATCCAGAATCCCTTATATGCATAATATGAAATATACATGGCTTTTAAAATCATTTTTCTTTTTACCTATTATTATTTTAATCAACCCCCAATAACCCCGACATATTTCTCTCCCCCCCTTCTCTTAATTTTTAATTTTTATTTTTATTTATTTTTAGTCAATATAGCTTGGTATTAGCTATGTCAACAAACATCCGTCCTGGACAACGTATATGCTAATCTTGTTTGTCATAATTGTTGTATTGTACATCTCTCAAAAAAAGCCCCAGTCCAAAAGTCCCATTACCATCATTAGTATGAGCGCATCCTGTAGTGGGCTGGTTTTGTAGCTGGTCCCGCAGAGCATTGCGCCGTCCCTTCCCCCTGTTTTTCCCTATGAATTGATTGAAGGCTGCAGTATTTAAACCGGACTCTAGGTGGCAGCCCTTTACGCTTGAGAAAAGAGCTGAGTGCGCATGCTCCGAAACGCGTTGCGTCATTTCCGGGAGCTTGCGTTTCACCGCGGCTTCCGCTGTAACCATCCCTCCGGACCAGCTTCCTGTGACGTCACCTCCGGGCCGGTGGACGGCCGGATCGTGCGGCTGGACTTGCTGAGACACGGACTGAAGCTTACCTCAGTGTAAGATATTATGTTATTTGTTGTGCAATAAATTTATGGTTTACTACATGGCGCCTGTTTCTCTCTTACTGTACAAAGTAAGGTACTTAGGTTTGGACCATAGGGTGACTACCTGGGTAGAGAACTGGCTCCAGGGGCGAGTCCAGAGGGTGGTGATTAATGGGGAGTACTAGGATTGGGCGGGTGTGGAAATTGGGGCCCCCCAAGGATCTGTCCTGGGACCAATCCTGTTTAATTTATTCATAAATGATCTAGAGGAGGGGATATACAGCACAATCTCTGTATTTGCGGATGATACTAAACTAAGCATGCCAATATCTTCTACGCAGGATGTGGAAACCTTACAAGTAGACCGGAACAAAATAATGGGGTGAGCAACTACATGGCAGATGAGGTTTAATGTTGAAAAATGTAAGGGAATGTACTTGGGCGTCAGAAACACGAAAGTAAGCTACTCACTAGGGGGGGAACCTCTGGGTGAATCGAAGATGGAAAAGGACCTGGGGGTCCTAGTGGACAACAAGCTTGGCAGTGGCATGCAATGCCAAGCTGCTGCAAGCAAAGCCAACAAAATACTGGCATGTATAAAAAAGGGGATTCACTCCAGAAATAAAGAGATCATTCTCCCACTCTACAAGACTCTGGTCCGGCCACATCTGGAGTATTCCATCCAGTTCTGGGCACCAGTCCTCAGAAAGGATGTGCTAGAACTGGAAAGAGTCCAGAAAAGGGCAGCAAAAATAATTAGGAGAATGGAGGACCTCAGCTATGAGGAAAGACTACAAGCATTGAACCTATTCTCTCTGGAGAAGAGACGCTTGAGAGGGGATATGATATCAATGTACAAATACTGTACTGGTGATGACCCTAGCATAAGGAACAAACTTTTCAGAGAAAGGGAATACAATAAGACACATGGCCACTCACTAAAACTAGAGGAAAAACGGTTTAACCTTAAACTACGTAAGGGGTTCTTTACTGTCAGAGCAGTAAGGATGTGGAATTCTCTTCCACAAGCAGTGGTATCAGCAGGGAGCATCGATTGTTTCAAAAAACTATTAGATGGGAACCTTAAAGACCACAACATACAGGGATATACAATGTATGGTTAACACCAAACACACACACACACACATCATAGGTTGAACTGGATAGACTGATGTCTTTTTTCATCCTCACAAACTATGTAACTATGTAAAAAAGTGTCGGCCTAGGCCAAAATATAGCACTGGCTGCATCTTCAGTTTTTGTGTGGTCTAACAGTGATTCCATACTTAAAAATGTCTCACTATGAAATTCTGGCCTATAAATTGTGCTTTGAAATAAGTGCAAATAATTCCTCAAAACATTTTCTTCTTTTGTCTCAGAAAAAAATAAAATGTAATTTTTGGATTTACAGATTAGGCCTGCCTGCTCTCTCCCATTTGAAGTGCTTATGATGTTCTGATATTCTTCTTAATGTTGCTTGTGATTTTCTCTGATCATGCTTAAAAGCTTTTTCTGGGGTTCATCCTCCCTACCATGTGATATAAAAGGTAAGAGGTTCAGCTCCCAGGGGAGATAGAAAGTATGCACGTGAATGAGGACTTTGTAGAAACTTACTTGGACCTGTGGTCCGTCTCAGAAGTGCTTATTCTTCAGGACACCCGTGACTATGGTCAGTGTAGTTTAGAAAAGGACGTTTTTCAATGTTATATATGTTCTGCTGAATTTTCAGTAAAATTTATTCAACTGCTTTGAGCCCGGTCTGAAGTTTTTCATGGGGTACATGCTGGGTCTAAGTGTATTTCTAAATAACCTGGGTCTGTAACAGCACTATGGGATATGTGTAACACCACTACAAAAGGCAACAAACAGAAGGTACCCACATGGAAGAAAAATATATTTAAAATATATTTTTTAAAAAATTCATTTTTTTTCCCCAAATATATTGGAAATATATTTGTGTTTCAATATCTCTTTTATTGTAATTTTCCACATAACAAAATAATAACATACAAACAAGGAAAAAAAAAAAACACAAACCAATAACAAAATCAGAAACGACATTATTACAGTAAATTTGTCAATTATAACATTATACTAAAAAAAAAAGAAGAAAAAGGAAAAGAAACAGACAGAAAGGGGATAAGGACCTTCCTTCCAGTATGGTTTTGATCCCCACTCAAGAGATTGCCATATTTAGAATACCCTTTATGTCAAGTCTCTCTTCACTGAGCATCAATTTTGTGGAGAGAAGTTTCATAGTACTTAGCAATGCTTATGTTGACCCAAATACAATATCTCTACTCCAATGTTACTGTACATCTCACATTATTTAGCCATGGTTTCCATCTAACTTCAAATATTTTCTTTGTTGAACTTATGGTAGCCATAATTTTTACCATCTGACATTGTTGATTTAATAATTCAACCGCATCAGATGGAGTTGGTACTTCCTGGGAGTTCCATCTTCTAGTAATTAAAAGTTTTGCCGCTAATAGGAGATGTATAATTACTACTCGGAACTTTGGGGGGGGGGGATCTATATTTGAAATGCTACAATTTTGGCCATATTCAATATATTTCTAAAAATTGTTCCCTAAATATATTGGAAATATATTTTTCTTCCATATGGGTAGCTGTCATGGGTAACCGAAAGGAAGAACAGCTACAGCAACCAGTCGGTTGGCATGATACCTGGTTAGGCGACGGGTATCGGTGCTCTGAGTTCCTCCTTAGCTTTCTGTCTTCTTCGGTCACTGGGAGGAAACAAGCATTACGGAGATAGTGCTTGTCTGCCCAGCCTCCTCTTCTGAGCAGCTCAAACTCCACCACAGTGAGCCATATGATTACTTGAATATCAAACAACCCTTTTCCCAGATTGCTGCAATTCTGCAATAACCCCCATCTCCTCCCCATACAGTCCCTCTCCCAGATAGTAAAAAATAGCCTGATTTAGGAGCACAATCGATCCAGGCCCCTCAAATACAAGGCTGCTCACTACCAGCAGAATAGGTGATCCTTCCAGAAATAGTACCCCAATGCCTACCCAATATGAGGCATTCCAGTGCCTATGTGTCAGGGATCTCGTAAAGCAGGTGTTCATTCTTATGCCTAAGATGAGCAAGGACTAGAACATGCACACAGATAGGCAATGGCTCATACGTGTGGGCATGTGCGAGTACACATAGGTGTGCGCACGCACCCACAGATTGGTGCGCATACACATAGGTTTGGGAACGCACCCACAGATTGATGCACGTAAACATAGGTGTTTACGCGCACCCACAGATTGAGGTGCCCAGCAGCCTATTTAAACCGAGAGTCTGCCTGGCCTCAGTGCTGGATTGTCTTCAGCTCTAGTTCCTGTGTTTCTGATACTTGAAAGTCTGCTAACCTTGTTACTGACCTGGCTGCGTCTGACAACTCTCTTGGATCACAACTGCCTATTATGTCTGCTGCTCGCTTGTGTTACCAACTTCTACTTGGATTTCTGACTACATCTCCTCTTCCTGATTTGGTACCCCGCTGCCAGCACAGTACTGACTTCTGCCTGTTCCTGACCTTGGACCTGATCCTGGCCCTGCACCTTTCTGCCTAGCTGCTGTTGATCAAGGCTTGTGACCAGACTCCATACTACCACTGGAAAGACTCCTGTGTCTCCAAGCTTCAGCTCACTACTACAGCTTCCTGACACCTGCGCCCTTCCACTAACCTAGCAGTCCCTGTCTCAACTACCAGGGGTGCTTGGATGGGAATTGTGCAAGAGACCACACTCCTTATCTTGAGCTCCACAGTCAGATACATGACACTATGGGACTCTCCATTCACAAGAGACAGATGACTCTTTGAGATCACAAAGACATGTTAGAATGCCCATTAGGGTTTCACCCTCAGCAGATGGAGGTAATATGTCATTTTTTTGCTAACATGCACAATGTGTCCCCCTACTTCAAGATACATTCTGCCAAATGCATGGGCATCTGCATGGAGGGGGGGGGGGCAAGTGCCCCTCCCTGGAATCTCAACTTCCCCTCTCAAGTGGTTGTTAAGACACTTTATACCATCTCATCTGGTCTGTTTAATAATCCTGTGTGCCCGTGCCCCTGTGTCTGTGTATGCGTTTTTAAAAAATAAGCCATTCTTTACAGGATTTTCAGAGCGCCGATCGCAGCTCACGTGACCTTCCAGCTCTCTCCTCTCCCTTTCTGACAGCTGCCTGCGGCAGGCGGTGCCAAGGATTCCCCGCTGACGTCAGTCGGGAGGGAAGGAGGAGGGGAGGAGAGGCCAAGAGGAGGAGAGAGGCGGCGGGTCACATCAGTGGCGATCAGCGCTCTGAAAACTGGTAAAGAGCGGTTTATTTTTCCCCTTTAAAAATAAATTCTTGTGAGTCGTGGCTTGGGCGGTGACTGACATCTGCAGCTGCGTGGACCACTCTCCTCAGCCCAAGGCCCCGGTGCTATCATTCCAGGAGAGGGGAAGCCCGGGGCAAGGAAATTGAGGAGATTTGTGGCCCCATGCACAGAGGCACGGCACGTGACGTCACAGTACGTACTGACATCATGTGCATGCACGGACCCAAAACAGAAAGGGTCAGCTTTGCTTTTGCATCAGGTTTCTCAAACCTTTTAATGTCTGCGCTTTATGTGATCATGAATAGCCCCTCCCCTTTATGACATTGTTGAAAAGGGGCGGAGCATGTCTGACCTTAAAATGATGGTGCCCCCCCCCCCCTCGAAAAAAGTTCTGGGGACGCCCATGTACACTCTTTAGTATTATTATTATTATTATTATGATTATTATTATGATTATTATTCAGGATTAATATAGCGAAAACAGTTTTCACAGCACTTTACAAAATTAAGGAAGACAATACAGTTGCAATACAATTAAATACAAGAGGGTTATGATGTACCTGTCCAAAAGAGCCAACAATCTAAATAGAGAGAGCACTGATGCAAAAGGTAATAACTATGGGGATGAGTTGATGGAGAAAGCAAAATCCCAGTTGCTAGGTAGAAATGGAATAGACTTTACTGAAGCAAAGAGTTTTTGTTTAATGTGATTTTATGCTGGTATTTCATAACCGTGTAAAAAATACCTTTGTATCTTTATACCTTTGTAATGTGCTCAAATTGAAAAGCCCTTCCGTTTGTGCATAAAAATCAAAAATGTGTATATTAACAAATTAGCTAATGATTATAGGATGAATATTATAATTCTGCATATAAAACAACATCAAACAGTATAGTTATGTTGTTGAGATAGAATTTCTTTGTTGAGTATGCATGTATGTTCATCTCTTTAGGTGTGTGTGTAGGCAGGTGCAGTCAATCATCTCCACTGTAGGTGGCTGGGGAAGTCAAGAGGAACAGGGCTCCTCTATGGTTTCCTGGGTCACTGGAGAAGCTATCTGATCAAATGCTGCTGCCCCATATGACTCTGGCAGCCATCTTGGGTCAGGTAGAGCCTATTTAAGAATGAATGGTGTGTATCAGGTGCGCTAATCTGTTGACTAGTATCTAATATCTAATAATATAGTGATATGTCAATATAAAAATTGGTGATAAAATAAACAGGTGAAACATGGATTGGAGGACAACTCTCTCCACATCAAACCAAATCAAGAACTTAACAATAAATGACATGTGCTCAACAAAAGTGAACAAAGAGTGAGCAATAATAAAGTTGGGTACAATGGTGAATTCAAAGAATTAAGTCCATAAAAACATATGAAAGTCCATATGAATCCAACATGCAAGTGATAAGCATCCAAGGTGCAAAACTCAACACAATGAATAGGTGCAGCGAAGACCTCCACCGTGGATGAATGAGCCCCTTACCAGATGAGATAATACAAGGGCGTGTGTATTATCAGATCCAATGATGTAGTATCGCCCAGAGAAAGTAAGAAAAAGCCCCAAATGTTCCTCTCCAATCAGGAGAGGGCAGGTCAGCCTCTTACCAGAAGATTCATATGTCTGAGCAAGAAAATCCGCCTATGTGGAATGTCCTTTCCGTTTTCCTGGGATCCTTTGGTCTGTGATAATCTGGTTGGTGTATAGGATCTCCCCGGTATAAAATGAAAAAAAAAAAACGCAACCGCAATCCACAGGTGGCCTGGAGCATGACCAAAAAAAGAACCTTACTTTTCTTTACATACATTTATTGCTTAAAGGAGTTGTAAAGGCAGAAGGTTAAGATAAAAAGCCTTCTATGTGCTGCAGCCCCTCTCAGCCCCCCTAACACTTACCTGAGGTCCCTCTCTGTCCAGCGATGTTGACGAGTGTCTCAGCCAACCAAGATTCTCCTTCCTGATTGGCTGAGACACAGAAGCTGCACCATTGGCTCCCACTGCTGTAAATCAAAGTCAGCTAGCCAATCAGGGGAGAAAGAGGGCGGGCCGGGTCAGGCTTCATGCCTGAATGGACACAGGGAGCTGTGGGGGCACTCGGCAGGACAGAGGGGCCAGGAGCAACGAAGAGGGACCTGAGAAGAGGAGGATCTGGGCTGCTCTGTGCAAAACCAGAGCAGGTAAGTATAACATGTTTGTTAGTTTTTATAGGAATGAAAACTTTGCAATTGCTTTAATACTCTACCTGTAAATACAAACCTATATTAAAAAGTTGCTGAGTTAAGTTACATTTAGAGCACAAAGTGAGGTGAATATAAAGAGGGTCTCTACCAAATTCTTTTAGTCTGTGTATACCATTCCCTCTGCACTGGGGATCTTAGCTCCTGGGCTTGTCCACAAATTAGCCTGAATTGATTCACAGTAGAATTTGTGAACCCAATCATAAATCCATTAACCTCAAAAATTGATTCAGGGTTTGACTGTGCAGCCACCTGCATACTAGCAACCAATGACACTGTACGTGTTGCACAGCATCACTGGTTGCTAGGATGCAGGTGGCTGTACCATAACAACACAATACACTGTGCAACCACCCATGTCCTAGCAACCAATGTTGTGCAGCCTATACAGCATCATTGGTTGCTAGGATGCAGATGGCTGGTCCATATAGCACAATATTTGCAAGGTGTCAGGCAGCCACACTATAGCAATAAATGTGCAGCCAGCTGAATCCTAACAACCAATGACTCTGTGCAGCCGCAAAGTACATTGGTTGCTAGACCACAGACAACCAGGCCAGTGATACGACCACTAAGTGAAAGCCTTCCAGAATCCAAAGTCTGCAGAAGAAGCTCTTCAACATGAACAAAGATGACAATAAATGCACTTTTATTAGTAGAGGGAGTGGGTCAGAATCTATGGGGTCTATTTAATAATGTTTTAACCCAAGATTAACACAACTTTCACCCAAGAGTCGGCTATTTTTATAACTTAATATTATGTGGAAAGTTGTATAAATCTTGTTTGAAGGCTTTGATAAAAAAAGACCCCTTTGTAAGGTTTCTAGTGTTGTACAGAACCACACTCCCCACACTCAGCGCAAAAGACCTAGCTATACTATTTCAACATCTAAGGTAGGAATGAACTCAGGGTTTGGTCCGAAAGTACGTTTGTATGGAACACTGGCTGTCCAAACGTTCATCCAAATGCTTCATGTTTAGGGGGTGTACTGATGGGCACTGATGAGGTGTCACTGATTGGTGGCACTGATGAGGCTACACTGATAGGCCGCATTGATGGGCACTGATAGGTGGCACTGATGGGCAGCACTCATGGGCACTGATAGGTGGCACTGATGGGCACTGTTAAATCATACTAATAGGCACTGGTAGGTGGCACTAAATGGCACTGATAAGTGGCACCGACAGGCAGCACTGATAGGTGGCACTGATGGGCACTGATAGGCACTGGTAGGCAGCACTGATGGGCACTGATAGGCAGCACTGATTGGTGACACTGATAAGGAGGCACTGATGGGCACTGATTGGCAGCACTGATGGGTACAGATAACCACTTATTGGCAGCACTGGTGGGCACTGTTTGGCAGCACTGATGGGCAGGTTTGGGACTGCACTGGTTACTGTGTCATGACCCAAAGTCTGTCCAGGAATAAGGCAGAAGTAATCAAGAAGTGTTTTTTTAAACAGCTATGAAGAGAGTGAGGTAAGTGTGTGTAGAATACATTAAAGCTGTTTTATTTTTGTAAAAGAAGTACATTAATGCTATACTGGTACATAGGGGACTGGAATTAAAAAAAGGTGAACTTAGCCTTTAAGACCACTTAGTGTGTAGGGATGAGGTTTGGGTTCACTGCTACCATTGTTTCACTGCCAAAAATAAGGAACAACCTATAATGAAATGCATAGAATTTGTCCCTGGTCAGCTTAGTCACAAGGGCCAATAATTTGAAGGAATAGATAGCCCAGCCCCCTTTTTAAAAAATGGTGGGCTCACAATAGCCATATTGTTAGTGTATGTTGGAACTCTTAGGGAAAGATGACAATCCCGCGTAAGGAAAGATAATGATATATATTGATTTTTTTAATTATGTCATTGGTACACATTTCCCATGGCAGTGCTTGGCCTTCTATGCCTTTTGCATTACAATAGTGTGCTTAGTAGCCCTATGGTCACAATTTAATAACAAGGCTCACCCCCCCCCCCTTATAAACCTCAATGGGGTTCACCTCAAATTTTAAAAACTTCGAACTTCGAGCAAGTTTTGCAGAGATGTTTAGGAAGTGAAGCAAGGAAGTTTCAAGTTTCACTCATCCTTATTAGAGTGTATAATATTGGCTCCATATGAAAAAAAAAACAAAAGTAAATTGAAATATATATTATGTATATGGCATACTGTATAAATTCTTGATATTTTATTTTCAGAGTTTATTTTCTCTTGGATAAATCTCCTGAGCACATTCATAATGAGGTTGTTTCTGCTACTCATCATCACCATCAGAGTCTGTACTGAAGCTCCTCCGTGCAGTCTTGAATTAAGTGGAGAGGTACAAAGCATGAAAGAAGATGGAGACCTGATACTTGGTGGGATCCTATCATTGTCTGCATCATTTTTTGGTCCACAACAAACTGACTTCACAGATAATTTTTGCATTAAAACATCTGAAAAGTAGGTGTCAAATACCCATAAAAATATTGGTATCCACAAAACAGAGCATATTGAAGTAATCCTGTACTGTAGGGCATAACAACACCTTTCCTTTGGAGCCAAGCCCGCCTTATAATTTTATACTTCCTTTCCTATCACTCTTCCGCTGCCCTCCTCACAACCTGTAAAATTAGTCCTGTGTAAGGTCCAGTTGGATACCAGTCAGAGCTTCCAGAGGGCTGAGGAACCTCTTGCTGCCCTCCTCACAACCTGGAAAATTAGTCCTGTGTAAGCTCCAGTTTGATACCAGTCAGATCTTCTAGAGGGCTGAGGAACCTCTCGCTGCCCTCCTCATAACCTGGAAAATTAGTCCTGTGTAAGCTCCAGTTGGATACCAGTCAGAGCTTACAGAGGGCTGAGGAACCTCTCTCTACCCCCGTATTACCACACTGGGCCAAGCACAAGGACGACCATAAGAACAATTATGCATGGGCTCAGTTTATCTAACTCATCACACATTTTTTAAATTTCAAACATAAGTCTATGGGATGCAAATCTTTAAAATTAACCATTTTCAAGGTAATAGGCAAGATATTGTCAAACAAAGGGTACAGGTAGCTGGGCACTGCCCTATAGTGATGGACGAACATCGGCCGTGGCGGTTCGTGAACGTCAGCCACAAATTTTCTCAAAAGTCTGTGAACCGCAAGTTCGCGGCGGGCCCCATTTAAAACTTTTAAAACCCATTTAACTTTAAAAACCTTTAGGTCATATTTGCAGCCACAAAAGACGTACTAGCTGTGCACAAATAGTCCCAGTACATGGACAATGTCATAACAGAAGTATTGCAATTGGAAAAGTTGCCCTAAATTTTTTATTTTTTTTTTTACAGCAAAAAATTATTATTTTTTTTTATAAATCAGCCAGAATTGACAGCAACCGGTAAATACATTGTCTAATACATATAGGGTCCATTCACACATCTGTAAAATGGGTCCTCATGCATTCCACAATTTGGCAGAACCTTTACAGACCCATTGATTTTCAATTCCAGTCTGAAAAATTAGGCATTCACAGGATAAAGAAGTAAGTGTCAGCCATTCTAGGCCCCATAAATTAGCCCACATGCGTTTACCTGACAGCTAAGAACGTAGTATTCTGTGGCTGAAGGTACATTAGGCATTCACAGGATACAGAAGTAAGTGTCAGCCATTATTGGCCCCAAAAATTAGCCCACATGGGTTTAACTGACAGCTAAGAACGTAGTATTCTGTGGCTTAAGGTTCATTAGGCATTCACAGGATACAGAAGTAAGTGTCGGCCTGTATAGGCCCCAAAAATTAGCCCACATGGGTTTAACTGACAGCTAAGCACGTAGTATTCTGTGGCTTAAGGTTCATTAGGCATTCACAGGATACAGAAGTAAGTGTCGGCCTGTATAGGCCCCAAAAATTAGCCCACATGGGTTTAACTGACAGCTAAGAACGTAGTATTCTGTGGCCTAAGGTTCATTAGCCATTCACAGGATACAGAAGTAAGTGTCGGCCTGTATAGGCTCCAAAAATTGAGCCCACTTGGGTTTACCTGACAGTTAAGAACGTAGTATTTGGTGGCTGGAGGTACATTAGGCATTCACAGGACACAGAAGTAAGTGTTGGCCTGTATAGGCCCCAAAAATTAGCCCACGTGGGTTTACCTGACAGCTAAGAACGTAGTATTTGGTGGCTGGAGATACATTAGGCATTCACAGGATACAGAAGTAAGTGTCGGCCAGTATAGGCCCCAAAAACTAGCCCACATGGGTTTAACTGACAACTAAGAAAGTTGTATTCTGTGGCTGGAGGTACATTAGGCATTCACAGAAAAAATAATTGTCGGCCCTGAAAGGCCCCAAAAATGTGCCATTCAATGGACATGAAATGGCTTTTATGCCGCTGTATGTACCGAAGCCAAGGACCAGGAATTGCTGTGGGTGGATGGCGGTCTGGCGGATATTTGTGGCCTGGCATGAGGAATTTCAATGAAACATGGTCTACTGGTCACATGTGTTGAATTCCTCAGAGATCCATGCCTCATTCATTTTTATAAATGTGAGGTAGTCTACACTGTCATGAGCTAGGCGAGTGCGCTTATCGGTCACGATCCCCCCTGCTGCGCTGAACGTCCTTTCGGACAGGACACTGGACGGGGGGCAAGCCAACATTTCCATTGCAAGTTGTGCAAGCTCTGGCCAGAGGTCAAGCCTGCCCACCCAGTAGTCCAGGGGTTCATCACTCCTCAGAGCGTCCACATCGGCCGTTAACCTGATGTAGTAGGACACCTGTCGGTCTAGGCGTTCCCTGATGCTGGATCCGGAGTACAGCTGTTGATGGTTCGGCTGAAAGAAGGATCTCATATCTGAAGTGACCAAGACATCTTCAAACTGCCCTCTTCTTGCAGGCACTGTTGGATTGCTACCCGCAACTGTCTCTCTGTGAGTGGAAATTCCTCTGCCAGTGCACGCAAAAGCAGAATGCAGCATTTCCCGCAGCAAGGCCTGGAAGTGCTGCATTCTGACCGCCCTCTGTGATTGTGGTAACATTTCCGCCATTTTTTGTTTGTACCGGGGGTCTAAGTATGTTGCCACCCAGTACTGGTCCTTGGCCTTTATGCTTTTTATATGGGGGTCCCCCTTAAAACACTGGAGCATGAAGGCCCCCATTCGCACTAAACTGGAAGCGGTGTAGTGGCCTGCTTCCAGCTCATCATCGAGGATAATGTCATCCTCGTTCTCCTCCCCCCATCCACGGATAACACCAGGGATCCCAGAAAGGTTTAAAGCATGCTCTTCTTGCTCCTCCTCACCCCCGCCCCCCCCCCAGCACCATCCTCCTCTGACTCCTCTTCAGACTCCTGCTGTTGACTTGTCTCAGATGGAGTAGCACCCACTGGGAATTCATCCAACATTGCCGCTTCCTCATCTTCCTGCTCCTCGACGGCTTGATCAATGACACGATGCAATGCACGCTCCAGAAAGAAGGCGTAAGGTACGATGTCACTTATGTCACTTAAGACGTCCTGGACCCCAGGGTATTTGGCAATGAATCGCTGCACCACCAAGTTCAGGACGTGTGCCATGCATGGCACGTGTGTTATTTTGCCCTGTTTTAGCACGCTCAGCAGATTGGCCCCGTTGTCGCACACCACTTTACCAACTGTCAAATTCAGCGGTGTCAGCCACTGATCTGCCTGTGAACGCAAAGCTGAAAGGAGTGCAGGACCAGTGTGGCTCTTGGCTTCCAGGCACAACAGACGCAGCACAGCATGGCAACTTCTCACCTGGCATGTGGAATAGGTTCTGGGGATCTTGGGCGTCGCAGCGGAAGAGACGGTAGCAGAGGAAAAGGAGGAGTCAGCCGAGGAGGAGAAGGAGGATGGAGGAGAAGGAGGAGGAGAAGAAGAGGCAGGCCTGCATGCAATTCGTAGTGGTACAACCAAATCTACACAGGTGCCACGGGTTACATGCTTGACGGCCGTCAGAAGGTTCACCCAGTGGGCAATAAAAGTGATATACCTTCCCTGCCCGTGTTTGCTAGACCATGTGTCTGTGGTCAGATGTATCTTGGCACCAACACTGTGTGCCAGAGATATATTCACTTGCCGCTGAACATGGCTATACAGCTCTGGAATGCCCTTCTGCGAGAAATATTTCCTGCCTGGGACCTTCCATTGTGGTGTTCCAATGGCCACAAATTTACGAAAGGCCTCCGAGTCCACCAGTTGATATGGCAGTAGTTGGCGGGCTATCAGTTCCGACAAGCCAGCAGTCAAAAGTTGGGCAAGAGGGTTATCCGGCGTCATCATTTTTTTACGCTCCAACATTTGGGCCACAGAAGCCTTCCTTTTTCCAGAACAACGTGATGACAGCATCATGGAAGGTGGAGTGGAGGACAAATGTGAGGAGAGAGGAGAAGGAGAAGGGTCTGCTGTTTGATCCGCTGTTCTGAAACTCACCCGAGACAACTGCTGTTACCGGAGCGGTTACTGCCCAGAGTTACTGAAGATGACGTCATCCTACCTGCTTCTACCTTTGGTCAATTATAGGAAAGGGGACCCCCCGCCACTTATCCAACCAATCATTACGGGAGCGTTGCCAAAGAAGGAACTGGTGAGAGGGTCATAGGCCCACTATTAGGCTGCATCTATTCTCAAACAACTGGCAGACCCAGACCTCACAAATGCTGCTCTAGAAATTGCTTGTGCTGTTCTAGATGAAGCCTAGCATAGCCCAGTTGCCTGTTTTGATCCCCAGAGTGTTGAAGTTGTGCTTTGCATTATATTTAACCACTTCAATACAGGGCACTTTCACCCCCTTCCTGCCAAGGCCAATTTTCCCCTTTTAGCGCTGTTGCATTTTGAATGACAATTGCGCGGTCATGCAACACTGTACCCTAAACCAAATTTATGTAATTTTCCCCCCACAAATAGAGCTTTCTTTTGGTGGTATTTGATCACCGCAAGGTTTTTTTCTTTTTTGCTAAACAAATAACAAAAATACCGAAAAGTTTGAAAAAAAAAAGTTTTTTTGTTTATGTTATACAGTTTTGCAAATAAATATGTTTTTTCCTGCACTGATGAGCACTGATGAGACTGCACTGACAGGCACTGATGAGGAGGCACTGATGGGGTGGCACTGATAGGCGGCACTGATAGGCACTGATATGTGGCACTGATAGGTAGCACTGATATGCAGCATTGGTGGGCACTGATAGGCGGCACTGCTGGGCACTAATAGGCGGCATTGATGGGCACTGATAGGTGGCACTGATGGGCACTAATGGGCACTGATAGGCAGCACTGGTGGGCACTGATAGGCGGCACTGATCGCACTGACGGGCAGCACTGATGGGCACTAATGGGGACTGATAGGCGGCACTGGTGGGCAATAATGGGCACTGGTGGGGGACACTGATAGATTGTAATGATGGGCACTGGTGGACAGCACTCATAGGGAGGGCACTGGCGGGCAGCACTGATGGGGAGGGCAATGGGGGGCTCCCTGAGCCCTGATTGCCATCCCTGGTGGCCATAGTGGGCATTGATGGGCACTGACAGGTGGCACTGATAGGTGGCACTGATGGGCACTAATGGGCACTGATAGGCAGCACTGGTGGGCACTGATGGGCACTGATAGGCGGCACTGATCGGCACTGACACTGACACCTCGCATCACCGATCGCCGCTCTGCGCGCCCCCGGGGGCGCGCAGAGCGTATTATCCTGCCATCGTCATATGACGTCCGGTCAGGATAATACAACCACATTCCCGCCGTCATTCTGCTATAGGGCGGGCGGGATGTGGTTAATTACTGTAACTGTGTCAGGGCCAGATTAACGTAGGGGCTATTGGAGCTGCAGCTCCAGGCCCCTACCTTTTATATAGGCCCCGGGTTGGCCATATTCACTGTTACCGCTCTTCTGTCACTTGTAAACACAGAAGTCTGGCTTCTATGCTCGCTTCCCCAGGCAGCACCCTCAGAACCTCCCCACACAGCGCGAAGGCCGGACAAGGAGGGACAGTTGCCGATGCATGGATGTGTTTATGGGCTTCAGAGACAGCATCCCATGTTGAATTAGGCATGCATGGCTGCACCCTTCCTCCTCTGGGTGCATGGCAAGGCACTGCCCTTAAGGCCCTTCAAAATCCTCAGCACCAAGCCCATGATGCTCTTAATCCGGCCCTGGTCCTCCTCCACCGCCGCTTCCACCTACACCGCCCATAGGTGTGCGCAGCCTATTGCATTAAGGTGTGCACCCCAAAGTTGAAATACACATGCATGTGTTTGCCAGCAGGGAGAGTAATGTATCGGGGCCATGTACCTGTAGGCAAAGAGAAATAGAGCAGAGCAGGTCCGAGGGAGATCTTTCCCATCTCCTCACTGGCAATGCTATGTGCCCTAGGTGATTAGGGTGTGCCCAGGCACACCCGGCACACCCCGTGCGCATGCCTATGTCACCGCCACATCCACCACCACCTCAACCTCCCTCCTACTCCATATGGGCCTCGTCCTTCAGAGATGAAGAAGAACATTGTTTTATTTTTCTGTTTTTTTTGTTGTTTTAAGTTATTTCCCTATCCACATTTGTTTGCAGAGCACTTGCCATGCTCTTAATTGCGTTTTGCTGCCATTTGCAGCACTCTAGCCCTTTCCTTTGGTGTTTTAGAGCCATTTTAGTGCCTTAAAGTTCGGGTCCCCATTGACTTCAATGGGGTTCGGTGTCCGGGAAAAGTTCGGTAAAAGTCCGGGACACGGACCCGGACTTTTTTTTAAAGTTCGGCCGAACCCGTCGAACACGGACATCTAGGTGTCCGCTCAACCCTATATGTGAGTAATAGTTATTGAGAAAAAGTGCTGAATTTCACGTTGGAGAAAACCAGTTCAGGTGGGCCTTTTTCTGTCTCAGGTAAGTCTACCATTTAACAATAGCAATTTCTTCTGATAAGTGTTTTTCTTTTTTCTCGATGGGATTACGAAACTCTATCATAGACTTTGAGTCCCAACGATGACTTAACCACTCGTTCATTTTTCTCTCTAAGTGACAAAGGACATCTGAGAAAAAAATGCAGATTTTTTCAATGAAAGGGTCGGTGCAGGTGGTCTGTTATCCTTTCCATGATGATTCTACCATTAAGCACAGGGATTTGATCTGAAGAGCGTTTTTATTTCTCGATGGGATAAGAAAACTCAAATGAAGACTTTGGGCCCTACTGACAGTTGCTGTCAGCTATTTACCACTGGAAAGTTAGGGGTGATAAGGAGGGACTGTGTTTTTTTTTAACCCCTGTATGTTTCAGGGTCTGTGGCAGTGTCGTATTACTAAATTTCTGGCAGAAAACACCACTGATTTCAAGGCTCTGAACTTTTGCTATTTTTAAAGTTTGCATATTTTTTAGGCACTGGATGGACATATTGACTTTTCCAAGTAACAGGATTCAGTATAGTTTTTGACCTTCTAAGCTGAAATGTGAACAAACGGCACATAGGATGATATGACTTTAAGCAGATGGCGTGACATTTAAATGGGACCTGGAGCATTTGTGGGTTGCCAACAGATGCCTAGATTTTATTCTCATGTAGTGATTTTTTATACCATTTTGAACATGTTGATAAAGAGCCTTCAGTGTCCACCACCACTATAAATTTTTACCAGGAGTGGGGTTCGAACCCACATGGATATTCATCCATTGGATCTTAAGTCCAACGCCTTAACCACTCGGCCATCCTGGTCCCTATGTGAGTAATAAGTATTAAGAAAAAGTGCTGAATTTCACGGTGGAGAAAACCAGTTCAGGTGGGCCTTTATCTGTCTCAGGTAAGTCTACCATTTAACAATAGCAATTTGTTCTGATGAGTGTTTTTCTTTTTTCTCGATGGGATTACGAAACTCTAACATAGACTTTGAGTCCCAACAATGACTTAACCACTCGTTCATTTTTCTCTCTAAGTGACAAAGGACATCTGAGAAAAAAATGCAGATTTTTTCAATGGTTCTACCATTAAGCACAGGGATTTGATCTGAAGAGCGTTTTTATTTCTCGATGGGATAAGAAAACTCAAATGAAGACTTTGGGCCCTACTGTCAGTTGCTGTCAGCTATTTACCACTGGAAAGTTAGGGGTGATAAGGAGGGACTGTGTTTTTTTTTAACCCCTGTATGTTTCAGGGTCTGTGGCATTGTCGTATTACTAAATTTCTGGCAGAAAACACCACTGATTTCCAGGCTCTGAACTTTTGCTATTTTTAAAGTTTGCATATTTTTTAGGCACTGGATGGACATATTGACTTTTCCAAGTAACAGGAATCAGTAAAGTTTTTGACCTTCTAAGCTGAAATGTGAACAAACGGCACATTGGATGATATGACTTTAACTAGATGGCGTGACATTTAAATGGGACCTGGAGCATTTGTGGGTTGCCAACAGATGCCTAGATTTTATTCTCATGTGGTGATTTTTTAAACCATTTTGAACATGTTGATAAAGAGCCTTCAGTGTCCACCACTATAAATTTTTACCAGGAGTGGGGTTCGAACCCACGTGGATATTCATCCATTGGATCTTAAGTCCAACGCCTTAACCACTCGGCCATCCTGGTCCCTATGTAAGTAATAGGTATTGAGAAAAAGTGCTGAATTTCAGGTTGGAGAAAACCAGTTCAGGTGGGCCTTTATCTGTCTCAGGTAAGTCTACCATTTAACAATAGCAATTTGTTCTGATGAGTGTTTTTCTTTTTTCTCGATGGGATTACGAAACTCTAACATACACTTTGAGTCCCAACGATGACTTAACCACTCGTTCATTTTTCTCTCTAAGTGACAAAGGACATCTGAGAAAAAAATGCAGATTTTTTCAATGAAAGGGTCGGTGCAGGTGGGCTGTTATCCTTTCCATGATGATTCTACCATTAAGCACAGGGAATGATCTGAAGAGCATTTTTTTTTCTCGATGGGATAAGAAAACTCAAATGAAGACTTTGGGCCCTACTGACTGATGGTGTCAGCTATTTACCACTGGAAAGTTAGGGGTGATAAGGAGGGACTGTGTTTTTTTTTAACCCCTGTATGTTTCAGGGTGGGTCTGTGGTAGTGTCGTATTACTAAATTTCTGGCAGAAAACACCACTGATTTCCAGGCTCTGAACTTTTGCTATTTTTAAAGTTTGCATATTTTTTAGGCACTGGATGGACATATTGACTTTTCCAAGTAACAGGATTCAGTATAGTTTTTGACCTTCTAAGCTGAAATGTGAACAAACGGCACATAGGATGATATGACTTTAAGCAGATGGTGTGACATTTAAATGGGACCTGGAGCATTTGTGGGTTGCCAACAGATGCCTAGATTTTATTCTCATGTGGTGATTTTTTAAACCATTTTGAACATGTTGATAAAGAGCCTTCAGTGTCCACCACTAGGGTTGAGCGGACACCTAGATGTCCGTGTTCGACGGGTTCGGCCGAACTTTAAAAAAAAGTCCGGGTCCGTGTCCCGGACTTTTACCGAACTTTTCCCGGACACCGAACCCCATTGAAGTCAATGGGGACCCGAACTTTAAGGCACTAAAATGGCTCTAAAACACCAATGGAAAGGGCTAGAGTGCTGCAAATGGCAGCAAAACGTAGTTAAGAGCATGGCAAGTGCTCTGCAAACAAATGCAAACAACAAAAAAAAAACAGAAAAATAAAACAATGTTCTTCATCTCTGAAGGACGAGGCCCATATGGAGTAGGAGGGAGGTTGAGGTGGTGGTGGATGTGGCGGTGTCATAGGCGTGCGCACAGGGTGTGCCTGGTGTACCTGGGCACACCCTAATCACCTAGGGCACATAGCATTATCGCTCTGTTTGCCAGTGAGGAGATGGGAAAGATCTCCCTCGCACCTGCTCTGCTCTATTTCTCTTTGCCAGCAGGGAGAGTAATGTATCGGGGCCATGTACATGTAGGCAAACACATGCATGTGTATTTCAACTTTGGGGTGCACACCCTAATGCAATAGGCTGCGCACACCTATGGGCGGTGTAGGTGGAAGCGGCGGTGGAGGAGGACCAGGGCCGGATTAAGAGCATCATGGGCTTGGTGCTGAGGATTTTGAAGGGCCTTAAGGGCCGTGCCTTGGCATGCACCCAGAGGAGGAAAGGTGCAGCCATGCATGCCTAATTCAACATGGGATGCTGTCTCTGAAGCCCATAAACACATCCATGCATCGGCAACTGTCCCTCCTTGTCCGGCCTTCGCGCTGTGTGGGGAGGTTCTGAGGGTGCTGCCTGGGGAAGCGAGCATAGAAGCCAGACTTCTGTGTTTACAAGTGACAGAAGAGTGGTCACAGTGAATATGGCCAACCCGGGGCCTATATAAAAGGTAGGGGCCTGCATGGAGCTGCAGCTCCAATAGCCCCTACGTTAATCTGGCCCTGAGGAGGAGGACGAGGTAGCCAACACTGCTTCTTTTCACAAATTTTAAATGAGGGTATACCCCAAAAGAGTGAGAAAGAGCAAAAATGGAACAATGGCTGGGTAAGGTCGGTATCCATTGCTATTCTGCACAAGGTACGGAAAAGTCCCGTGGGATCCATGCCTGGTTCATTTTAATGAACGTGAGCTTGTCCACATTGTCTCTGGACGGGCGGCTGCGCTTGTCTGTTATAACACCCCCAGCCGTGCTAAATACCCGTTCAGATAATACACTGGATGCAGGGCACGCCAGCACCTCCAAGGCGTAAAGGGCAAGCTCAGGCCATGTGCCCAATTTGGAGACCCAGAAGTTGAAGGGGGCAGACCCCTCATTCACTACATGTAGGCGTGTGCACACATACTGCTCCACCATGTTGGTAAAATGCTGCCTCCTGCTAAGACGTTCCATCTGAGCTGCTGGTGCTGCTGTTTGTTGTGGCGTGCTGACAAAGCTTTTCCACATTTCGGCCATGCTAACCCTGCCTTCTGAGGTGCTGGCGGTGCCCTGGTTGAGTTGGCGACCTCCTCCTCCTCCTCCTCTGCCTTGTGCTTCCACTGTGGCCCCGCTGTCAGATGGGAATGCCAGCAGCATCGCGTCTACCAGCGTGCGCTTGTACTCGCGCATCTTGCGATCGTGCTCCAGTGAGTGAATTAAGGACGGTACGTTGTCCTTGTAACGGGACATTGTGGAGATGGAGATGGTTGTTGGTGACCCAGGTGGTGGTGTTGCTGACAGATCGTCTGTTTGCGGGGTGGCAGGTGCCGGTATCACTACAGATGTGGCTGGAGCGGCCGAGACTGCAGCAGAAGAGGAAGCAGGATGAGCCAAAGACGTTTCTTGGTTTTGAAGGTGTGTACTCCACTGCAGCTCGTGCTTTGCACTTAGATGCCTGATCATGCAGGTTGTGCTCAGGTTGAGAAGGTTTATGCCTCACTTCAAGCTCTGATTGCACAGAGTGCAAACCACTCGTGTCCTGTCATCAGCACATTTTCTAAAGAACTTCCACGCTAGAGAACTCCTTTGAGCTGACTTTGGTGCGCTCGTTCCCTTGCTGCGTTGGGCAGTAGCGGGCGTAGTGTCTAGGGCACGGCCGCTCCGCTTCTGCACCCTGCTCCCTCTTCTGCTGTGCTGGTGGCTCTGTGCGACCACCGCCTCTTCCTCCAAACTACTCAGGTCACCTGCATGACGTTCATTCCATGTGGGGTCGAGGACCTCATCGTCCTCCACATCATCTTCCACCCAGTCTTCACCCCTGCCCTCCTTGTCGGTCTCCACAATGCTGAACGCCGCAGCAGTTGGCACCTGCGTTTCGTCATCATCGGAGACGTGCTGCGATGATCCTTGCATGTACTCATCTTGAGAAATAAGTGGTTGGGCATCGCTGCACTCAATCTCTTCCACTTCTGGGGCAGGGCTAGGTGGATGGCCCTGGGAAACCCTGCTGACAGAGTCATCAAAAAGAAGAAGAGACTGCTGTATGGCTTGGGGCTCAGACTGCTTGCCTGATTTGCAAGGGGGTGAGGTGAAAGACGGTTGGACATCGGCTGCAGGTGCCAACTGTGACCTTTCTGCAGTAGACTGGGTGGGAGACAATGTGAAGGAACTGGAGGCACTGTCAGCAGCAAACCAATCTACTATCGCCTCCACTTGTTCTGGCCTCATCACTTCTAGGGGCGTATGATGCCCTACCAAATACTGATGCAGGTTCTGTCGCCTACTCACACTTGAGGAAGGTGTTTCACTTGTGCGTGTAGCTGGCACAGATCGACCACGTCCTCTCCTTGCAACAGGAGCTCTAGCAGCAGCACCACCACGACCCAGGCCACGGCCCCTATTTGACGCTCTCCTCATATTTCTGAAATTTAAGATCTTGCCCTAGAAAGGTCTTTATTGAATAGCGGAACAAAAGAACAACAGTATCGCACGGGTGTATCTCACAGTCAAATATGCAAACTATGCCGCAATTTAATGTTTTTTACACCAAAAGGGTGTGTATTGAATAGCGGAATAGGATAAAAAACTGTGTATCTCACACGTACAAACACAGACTAGGCCCGATTAAATTTTTTCCTACCCTAAAGGGAGGATGAGGAAGAGGAGTATGGAACAGGCAGCACCCTCAAATCTTCAGAAGTATGAGATGAACCCCAAAAACTTGGAAAGGTGGATCTCACACGTACCGACACAGACTATTCCGCAATTTAATTGAGCCACAAAGGTTTTTATTGAATAGCGGAATAGGAAATATGATCAAAAAAAAGTGTATGTTTTTCACACGTACAGAAGCACACTAGGCCCCAATTACTATTGTTTGTACACCTAAAAGGATGGATGAGGAGGAGGAGGAGGAGGAGGAGGAGGAGTATAGAACAGGCAGCACCCTCAAAGCTTCAGAAGTATGAGATGAACCCCAAAAACTTGGAAAGGTGGATCTCACACGTACCGACACAGACTATTCCGCAATTTAATTGAGCCCCAAAGGTTTTTATTGAATAGCGGAATAGAAAATATGATCAAAAAAAAGTGTATGTTTTTCACACGTACAGAAGCACACTAGGCCCCAATTACTATTGTTTGTACACCTAAAAGGATGGATGAGGAAGAGGAGGAGGAGGAGTATAGAACAGGCAGCACCCTCAAAGCTTCAGAAGTATGAGATGAACCCCAAAAACTTGGAAAGGTGGATCTCACACGTACCGACACAGACTATTCCGCAATTTAATTGAGCCCCAAAGGTTTTTATTGAATAGCGGAATAGGAAATATGATCAAAAAAAAGTGTATGTTTTTCACACGTACAGAAGCACACTAGGCCCCAATTACTATTGTTTGTATACCTAAAAGGATGGATGAGGAAAAGGAGGAGGAGGAGTATAGAACAGGCAGCACCCTCAAAGCTTCAGAAGTATGAGATGAACCCCAAAAACTTGGAAAGGTGGATCTCACACGTACCGACACAGACTATTCCGCAATTTAATTGAGCCCCAAAGGTTTTTATTGAATAGCGGAATAGGAAATATGATCAAAAAAAAGTGTATGTTTTTCACACGTACAGAAGCACACTAGGCCCCAATTACTATTGTTTGTACACCTAAAAGGATGGATGAGGAGGAGGAGGAGGAGGAGTATAGAACAGGCAGCACCCTCAAAGCTTCAGAAGTATGAGATGAACCCCAAAAACTTGGAAAGGTGGATCTCACACGTACCGACACAGACTATTCCGCAATTTAATTGAGCCCCAAAGGTTTTTATTGAATAGCGGAATAGGAAATATGATCAAAAAAAAGTGTATGTTTTTCACACGTACAGAAGCACACTAGGCCCCAATTACTATTGTTTGTACACCTAAAAGGATGGATGAGGAAGAGGAGGAGGAGGAGTATAGAACAGGCAGCACCCTCAAAGCTTCAGAAGTATGAGATGAACCCCAAAAACTTGGAAAGGTGGATCTCACACGTACCGACACAGACTATTCCGCAATTTAATTGAGCCCCAAAGGTTTTTATTGAATAACGGAATAGGAAATATGATCAAAAAAAGTGTATGTTTTTCACACGTACAGAAGCACACTAGGCCCCAATTACTATTGTTTGTACACCTAAAAGGATGGATGAGGAGGAGGAGGAGGAGGAGTATAGAACAGGCAGCACCCTCAAAGCTTCAGAAGTATGAGATGAACCCCAAAAACTTGGAAAGGTGGATCTCACACGTACCGACACAGACTATTCCGCAATTTAATTGAGCCCCAAAGGTTTTTATTGAATAGCGGAATAGGAAATATGATCAAAAAAAAGTGTATGTTTTTCACACGTACAGAAGCACACTAGGCCCCAATTACTATTGTTTGTACACCTAAAAGGATGGATGAGGAAGAGGAGGAGGAGGAGTATAGAACAGGCAGCACCCTCAAAGCTTCAGAAGTATGAGATGAACCCCAAAAACTTGGAAAGGTGGATCTCACACGTACCGACACAGACTATTCCGCAATTTAATTGAGCCCCAAAGGTTTTTATTGAATAGCGGAATAGGAAATATGATCAAAAAAAAGTGTATGTTTTTCACACGTACAGAAGCACACTAGGCCCCAATTACTATTGTTTGTACACCTAAAAGGATGGATGAGGAAGAGGAGGAGGAGGAGTATAGAACAGGCAGCACCCTCAAAGCTTCAGAAGTATGAGATGAACCCCAAAAACTTGGAAAGGTGGATCTCACACGTACCGACACAGACTATTCCGCAATTTAATTGAGCCCCAAAGGTTTTTATTGAATACCGGAATAGGAAATATGATCAAAAAAAGTGTATGTTTTTCACACGTACAGAAGCACACTAGGCCCCAATTACTATTGTTTGTACACCTAAAAGGATGGATGAGGAAGAGGAGGAGGAGGAGGAGTATAGAACAGGCAGCACCCTCAAAGCTTCAGAAGTATGAGATGAACCCCAAAAACTTGGAAAGGTGGATCTCACACGTACCGACACAGACTATTCCGCAATTTAATTGAGCCCCAAAGGTTTTTATTGAATAGCGGAATAGGAAATATGATCAAAAAAAAGTGTATGTTTTTCACACGTACAGAAGCACACTAGGCCCCAATTACTATTGTTTGTACACCTAAAAGGATGGATGAGGAAGAGGAGGAGGAGGAGGAGTATAGAACAGGCAGCACCCTCAAAGCTTCAGAAGTATGAGATGAACCCCAAAAACTTGGAAAGGTGGATCTCACACGTACCGACACAGACTATTCCGCAATTTAATTGAGCCCCAAAGGTTTTTATTGAATAGCGGAATAGGAAATATGATCAAAAAAAAGTGTATGTTTTTCACACGTACAGAAGCACACTAGGCCCCAATTACTATTGTTTGTACACCTAAAAGGATGGATGAGGAGGAGGAGGAGGAGGAGTATAGAACAGGCAGCACCCTCAAAGCTTCAGAAGTATGAGATGAATCCCAAAAACTTGGAAAGGTGGATCTCACACGTACCGACACAGACTATTCCGCAATTTAATTGAGCCCCAAAGGTTTTTATTGAATAGCGGAATAGGAAATATGATCAAAAAAAAGTGTATGTTTTTCACACGTACAGAAGCACACTAGGCCCCAATTACTATTGTTTGTACACCTAAAAGGATGGATGAGGAAGAGAAGGAGGAGGAGTATAGAACAGGCAGCACCCTCAAAGCTTCAGAAGTATGAGATGAACCCCAAAAACTTGGAAAGGTGGATCTCACACGTACCGACACAGACTATTCCGCAATTTAATTGAGCCCCAAAGGTTTTTATTGAATAACGGAATAGGAAATATGATCAAAAAAAGTGTATGTTTTTCACACGTACAGAAGCACACTAGGCCCCAATTACTATTGTTTGTACACCTAAAAGGATGGATGAGGAGGAGGAGGAGGAGTATAGAACAGGCAGCACCCTCAAAGCTTCAGAAGTATGAGATTGTGTTCACTGTACCCCACAAAGATTGTGTTCACTGTACCCCACAAAGATTGTGTTCACTGTACCCCACAAAGGTTTTGTTCACTGCACCCCACAAAGATTGTGTTCACTGTACCCCACAAAGGTTTTGTTCACTGCACCCCACAAAGATTGTGTTCACTGTACCCCACAAAGATTGTGTTCACTGCACCCCAAAAGGATTGTCTTCTCTGCACCCCACAAAGATTGTGTTCACTGTACCCCCCAAAGATTTTGTTCACTGCACCCCACAAGGATTGTTTGTCTTCACTGCACCCACAAGGATTGTCTTCACTGCACCCCACAAGGATTGTCTTCACTGCACCCCACAAAGATTGTGTTCACTGCACCCCACAAAGGTTTTGTTCACTGCACCCCACAAAGATTGTGTTCACTGCACCCCACAAAGATTGTGTTCACTGCACCCCAAAAGGATTGTCTTCTCTGCACCCCACAAAGATTGTGTTCACTGTACCCCACAATGGTTTTGTTCACTGCACCCCACAAAGATTGTGTTCACTGTACCCCACAAAGGTTTTGTTCACTGCACCCCACAAAGATTGTGTTCACTGTACCCCACAAAGATTGTGTTCACTGTACCCCACAAAGGTTTTGTTCACTGCACCCCACAAAGATTGTGTTCACTGTACCCCACAAAGGTTGTGTTCACTGTGCCCCACAAAGATTGTGTTCACTGCACCCCACAAAGATTGTGTTCACTGTACCCCACAAAGGTTTTGTTCACTGCACCCCACAAAGGTTTTGTTCACTGCACCCCACAAAGATTGTGTTCACTGTACCCCACAAAGATTGTGTTCACTGCACTCCAAAAGGATTGTCTTCACTGCACCCCACAAAGATTGTGTTCACTGTACCCCACAAAGGTTTTGTTCACTGCACCCCACAAAGATTGTGTTCACTGTACCCCCCAAAGATTTTGTTCACTGCACCCCACAAGGATTGTCTTCACTGCACCCCACAAGGATTGTCTTCAATGCACCCCACAAAGATTGTGTTCACTGTACCCCACAAAGATTGTGTTCACTGCACTCCAAAAGGATTGTCTTCACTGCACCCCACAAAGATTGTGTTCACTGCACCCCACAAGGATTGTGTTCACTGCACCCCACAAAGATTTTGTTCACTGCACCCCACAAGGATTGTCTTCACTGCACCCCACAAGGATTGTCTTCACTGCACCCCACAAAGATTGTGTTCACTGTACCCCACAAAGATTTTGTTCACTGCACCCCACAAAGATTGTGTTCACTGTACCCCACAAAGATTTTGTTCACTGCACTCCAAAAGGATTGTCTTCACTGCACCCCACAAAGATTGTGTTCACTGTACCCCACAAAGGTTTTGTTCACTGCACCCCACAAAGATTGTGTTCACTGCACCCCACAAAGATTGTGTTCACTGTACCCCACAAAGGTTTTGTTCACTGCACCCCACAAAGATTGTGTTCACTGTACCCCACAAAGATTGTGTTCACTGCACTCCAAAAGGATTGTCTTCACTGCACCCCACAAAGATTGTGTTCACTGTACCCCACAAAGGTTTTGTTCACTGCACCCCACAAAGATTGTGTTCACTGTACCCCACAAAGGTTATGTTCACTGCACCCCACAAAGATTGTGTTCACTGTACCCCCCAAAGATTTTGTTCACTGCACCCCACAAGGATTGTCTTCACTGCACCCCACAAGGATTGTCTTCACTGCACCCCACAAAGATTGTGTTCACTGCACCCCACAAAGGTTTTGTTCACTGCACCCCACAAAGATTGTGTTCACTGTACCCCCCCAAAGATTTTGTTCACTGCACCCCACAAGGATTGTCTTCTCTGCACCCCACAAAGATTGTGTTCACTGTACCCCCCAAAGATTTTGTTCACTGCACCCCACAAGGATTGTCTTCACTGCACCCCACAAGGATTGTCTTCACTGCACCCCACAAAGATTGTGTTCACTGTACCCCCCACAAAGGTTTTGTTCACTGCACCCCACAAAGATTTTGTTCTCTGCACTCCAAAAGGATTGTGTTCACTGCACCCCACAAAGATTTTGTTCACTGCACTCCAAAAGGATTGTGTTCACTGCACCCCAAAAAGATTGTGTTCACTGCAGCCCACACACAGAAAAATGGATGTGGATCACTGACACCTGCCTATCTCCTATCCCACACCACACAGCAATATCAATTGTAGTTTGTAGAACACACTTTCCCTAAAATTCAGCAGACTCTGTCCCTAACAGGATTGAGAAGAGATCGTAGATCAGGAGAACTAAGTGCAGACCCCACCCCACACAGCAATATCGATTGTAGTTTGTAGAACACACTGACCCTATAATTCAGCAGACTCTATCCCTAAAATGCCTACAACTCGCACTGCCTAAACACTCCGACCTGTCCCTCAATTCTATCCGGACACAAATGGTTTTTTCCTGCCTATCTTTCCCTAATCAGCAGGCAGCACGTTGATGTGTGCTCTGTCCCTGATCTAAGCAGCATAATGACGCCGCTGCGGCTGCCTCGAACTTATAAAGACTTGGTCACATGCTTCAGACGGCCAATCACAGCTACTGAGACATTTGCAGGCATGGCTGGGATGGCTTAAGGCACACCAGTTAAACGATTGTTGATTGGCTGTTGAAAGCCCGCCATGAAAAGAGCGCCAAAGCATGCAAAACCCGGAAATAAAACGACCGAACACGGATTTTTACCCGAATATACAGTAAAGTGTCCGTGTTCGTGTTCGGGTAACAAAAATCCAATTATTCGGTACGAACACGAATAATACAGTCCGTGTTCGCTCAACACTATCCACCACCACTATAAATTTTTACCAGGAGTGGGGTTCGAACCCACGTGGATATTCATCCATGTGATCTTAAGTCCAATGCCTTAACCACTCGGCCATCCTGGTCCCTATGTCAGTAAAAGGTATTGAGAAAAAGTGCTGAATTTCAGTTTGGAGAAAACCAGTTCAGGTGGGCCTTTATCTGTCTCAGGTAAGTCTACCATTTAACAATAGCAATTTGTTCTGATGAGTGTTTTTCTTTTTTCTCGATGGGATTACGAAACTCTAACATACACTTTGAGTCCCAACGATGACTTAACCACTCGTTCATTTTTCTCTCTAAGTGACAAAGGACATCTGAGAAAAAAATGCAGATTTTTTCAATGGTTCTACCATTAAGCACAGGGATTTGATCTGAAGAGCGTTTTTATTTCTCGATGGGATAAGAAAACTCAAATGAAGACTTTGGGCCCTACTGACAGTTGCTGTCAGCTATTTACCACTAGAAAGTTAGGGGTGATAAGGAGGGACTGTGTTTTTTTTAACCCCTGTATGTTTCAGGGTCTGTGGCAGTGTCGTATTACTAAATTTCTGGCAGAGAACACCACTGATTTCCAGGCTCTGAACTTTTGCTATTTTTAAAGTTTGCATATTTTTTAGGCACTGGATGGACATATTGACTTTTCCAAGTAACACGATTCAGTAAAGTTTTTGACCTTCTAAGCTGAAATGTGAACAAACGGCACATTGGATGATATGACTTTAAGCAGATGGCGTGACATTTAAATGGGACCTGGAACATTTGTGGGTTGCCAACAGATGCCTAGATTTTATTCTCATGTGGTGATTTTTTAAACCATTTTGAACATGTTGATAAAGAGCCTTCAGTGTCCACCAACACTATAAATTTTTACCAGGAGGGGGGTTCGAAACCACGTGGATATTCATCCATTGGATCTTAAGTCCAACGCCTTAACCACTCGGCCATCCTGGTCCCTATGTGAGTAATAGATATTGAGAAAAAGTGCTGAATTTCAGGTTGGAGAAAACCAATTCAGGTGGGCCTTTATCTGTCTCAGGTAAGTCTACCATTTAACAATAGCAATTTGTTCTGATGAGTGTTTTTCTTTTTTCTCGATGGGATTACGAAACTCTAACATACACTTTGAGTCCCAACGATGACTTAACCACTCGTTCATTTTTCTCTCTAAGTGACAAAGGACATCTGAGAAAAAAATGCAGATTTTTTCAATGGTTCTACCATTAACCACATGGATTTGATCTGAAGAGCGTTTTTATTTCTCGATGGGATAAGAAAACTCAAATGAAGACTTTGGGCCCTACTGACAGTTGCTGTCAGCTATTTACCACTGGAAAGTTAGGGGTGATAAGGAGGGAATGTGTTTTTTTTTTTTAACCCCTGTATGTTTCAGAGTCTGTGGCAGTGTCGTATTACTAAATTTCTGGCAGAAAACACCACTGATTTCCAGGCTCTGAACTTTTGCTATTTTTAAAGTTTGCATATTTTTTAGGCACTGGATGGACATATTGACTTTTCCAAGTAACAGGATTCAGTATAGTTTTTGACCTTCTAAGCTGAAATGTGAACAAACGGCACATAGGATGATATGACTTTAAGCAGATAGCGTGACATTTAAATGGGACCTGGAGCATTTGTGGGTTGCCAACAGATGCCTAGATTTTATTCTCATGTGGTGATTTTTTAAACCATTTTGAACATGTTGATAAAGAGCCTTCAGTGTCCACCAACACTATAAATTTTTACCAGGAGTGGGGTTCGAACCCACGTGGATATTCATCCAGTGGATCTTAAGTCAAACATCTTAACCACTCGGCCATCCTGGTCCCTATGTGAGTAATAGGTATTGAGAAAAAGTGCTGAATTTCACGTTGGAGAAAACCAGTTCAGGTGGGCCTTTATCTGTCTCAGGTAAGTCTACCATTTAACAATAGCAATTTGTTCTGATGAGTGTTTTTCTTTTTTCTCGATGGGATTACGAAACTCTAACAAAGACTTTGAGTCCCAACGATGACTTAACCACTCGTTCATTTTTCTCTCTAAGTGACAAAGGACATCTGAGAAAAAAATGCAGATTTTTCAATGAAAGGGTCGGTGCAGGTGGGCTGTTATCCTTTCCATGATGATTCTACCATTAAGCACAGGGAATGATCTGAAGAGCATTTTTATTTCTCGATGGGATAAGAAAACTCAAATGAAGACTTTGGGCCCTACTGACAGTTGCTGTCAGCTATTTACCACTGGAAAGTTAGGGGTGATAAGGAGGGACTGTGTTTTTTTTTAACCCCAGTATGTTTCAGGGTCTGTGGCAGTGTCGTATTACTAAATTTCTGGCGGAAAACACCACTGATTTCCAGGCTCAGAACTTTTGCTATTTTTAATGTTTGCATATTTTTTAGGCACTGGATGGACATATTGACTTTTCCAAGTAACAGGATTCAGTATGGTTTTTGACCTTCTAAGCTGAAATGTGAACAAACGGCACATAGGATGATATGACTTTAAGAAGATGGCGTGACATTTAAATGGGACCTGGAGCATTTGTGGGTTGCCAACAGATGCATAGATTTTATTCTCATGTGGTGATTTTTTAAACCATTTTGAACATGTTGATAAAGAGCCTTCAGTGTCCACCACCACTATAAATTTTTACCAGGAGTGGGGTTCGAACCCACGTGGATATTCATCCATTGGATCTTAAGTCCAACGCCTTAACCACTCGGCCATCCTGGTCCCTATGTGAGTAATAGGTATTGAGAAAAAGTGATGAATTTCACGTTGGAGAAAACCAGTTCAGGTGGGCCTTTATCTGTCTCAGGTAAGTCTACCATTTAACAATAGCAATTTGTTCTGATGAGTTTTTTTCTTTTTTCTCGATGGGATTACGAAACTCTATCATAGACTTTGAGTCCCAACGATGACTTAACCACTCGTTCATTTTTCTCTCTAAGTGACAAAGGACATCTGAGAAAAAAATGCAGATTTTTTCAATGGTTCTACTATTAAGCACAGGGATTTGATCTGAAGAGCGTTTTTATTTCTCGATGGGATAAGAAAACTCAAATGAAGACTTTGGACCCTACTGACAGTTGCTGTCAGCTATTTACCACTGGAAAGTTAGGGGTGATAAGGAGGGACTGTGTTTTTCTTAACCCCTGTATGTTTCAGGGTCTGTGGCAGTGTCGTATTACTAAATTTCTGGCAGAAAACACCACTGTTTTCCAGGCTCTGAACTTTTGCTATTTTTAAAGTTTGCATATTTTTTAGGCACTGGATGGACATATTGACTTTTCCAAGTAACAGGATTCAGTATAGTTTTTGACCTTCTAAGCTGAAATGTGAACAAACGGCACATAGGATGATATGACTTTAAGCAGATGGCGTGAAATTTAAATGGGACCTGGAGCATTTGTGGGTTGCCAACAGATGCCTAGATTTTATTCTAATGTGGTGACTTTTTAAACCATTTTGAACATGTTGATAAAGAGCCTTCAGTGTCCACCACCACTATAAATTTTTACCAGGAGTGGGGTTCGAACCCACGTGGATATTCATCCATTGGATCTTAAGTCCAACGCCTTAACCACTCGGCCATCCTGGTCCCTATGTGAGTAATAGGTATTGAGAAAAAGTGCTGAATTTCACGTTTGTAGAAAACCAGTTCAGGTGGGCCTTTATCTGTCTCAGGTAAGTCTACCATTTAACAATAGCAATTTGTTCTGATGAGTGTTTTTCTTTTTTCTCGATGGGATTACAAAACTCTAACATACACTTTGAGTCCAAATGATGACTTAACCACTCGTTCATTTTTCTCTCTAAGTGACAAAGGACATCTGAGAAAAAAATGCAGATTTTTTCAATGAAAGGGTCGGTGCAGGTGGGCTGTTATCCTTTCCATGATGATTCTACCATTAAGCACAGGGATTTGATCTGAAGAGCGTTTTTATTTCTCGATGGGATAAGAAAACTCAAATGAAGACTTTGGGCCCTACTGACAGTTGCTGTCAGCTATTTACCACTGGAAAGTTAGGGGTGATAAGGAGGGACTGTGTTTTTTTTTAACGCCTGTATGTTTCAGGATCTGTGGCAGTGTCGTATTACTAAATTTCTGGCAGAAAACACCACTGTTTTCCAGGCTCTGAACTTTTGCTATTTTTAAAGTTTGCATATTTTTTAGGCACTGGATGGACATATTGACTTTTCCAAGTAACAGGATTCAGTATAGTTTTTGACCTTCTAAGCTGAAATGTGAACAAACGGCACATAGGATGATATGACTTTAAGCAGATGGCGTGAAATTTAAATGGGACCTGGAGCATTTGTGGGTTGCCAACAGATGCCTAGATTTTATTCTAATGTGGTGACTTTTTAAACCATTTTGAACATGTTGATAAAGAGCCTTCAGTGTCCACCACCACTATAAATTTTTACCAGGAGTGGGGTTCGAACCCACGTGGATATTCATCCATTGGATCTTAAGTCCAACGCCTTAACCACTCGGCCATCCTGGTCCCTATGTGAGTAATAGGTATTGAGAAAAAGTGCTGAATTTCACGTTTGTAGAAAACCAGTTCAGGTGGGCCTTTATCTGTCTCAGGTAAGTCTACCATTTAACAATAGCAATTTGTTCTGATGAGTGTTTTTCTTTTTTCTCGATGGGATTACAAAACTCTAACATACACTTTGAGTCCAAATGATGACTTAACCACTCGTTCATTTTTCTCTCTAAGTGACAAAGGACATCTGAGAAAAAAATGCAGATTTTTTCAATGAAAGGGTCGGTGCAGGTGGGCTGTTATCCTTTCCATGATGATTCTACCATTAAGCACAGGGATTTGATCTGAAGAGCGTTTTTATTTCTCGATGGGATAAGAAAACTCAAATGAAGACTTTGGGCCCTACTGACAGTTGCTGTCAGCTATTTACCACTGGAAAGTTAGGGGTGATAAGGAGGGACTGTGTTTTTTTTTAACGCCTGTATGTTTCAGGATCTGTGGCAGTGTCGTATTACTAAATTTATGGCAGAAAACACCACTGTTTTCCAGGCTCTGAACTTTTGCTATTTTTAAAGTTTGCATATTTTTTAGGCACTGGATGGACATATTGACTTTTCCAAGTAACAGGATTCAGTATAGTTTTTGACCTTCTAAGCTGAAATGTGAACAAACGGCACATAGGATGATATGACTTTAAGCAGATGGCGTGAAATTTAAATGGGACCTGGAGCATTTGTGGGTTGCCAACAGATGCCTAGATTTTATTCTAATGTGGTGACTTTTTAAACCATTTTGAACATGTTGATAAAGAGCCTTCAGTGTCCACCACCACTATAAATTTTTACCAGGAGTGGGGTTCGAACCCACGTGGATATTCATCCATTGGATCTTAAGTCCAACGCCTTAACCACTCGGCCATCCTGGTCCCTATGTGAGTAATAGGTATTGAGAAAAAGTGCTGAATTTCACGTTGGAGAAAACCAGTTCAGGTGGGCCTTTATCTGTCTCAGGTAAGTCTACCATTTAACAATAGCAATTTCTTCTGATGAGTGTTTTTCTTTTTTCTCGATGGGATTACGAAACTCTATCATAGACTTTGAGTCCCAACGATGACTTAACCACTCGTTCATTTTTCTCTCTAAGTGACAAAGGACATCTGAGAAAAAAATGCAGATTTTTTCAATGAAAGGGTCGGTGCAGGTAGTCTGTTATCCTTTCCATGATGATTCTACCATTAAGCACATGGATTTGATCTGAAGAGCGTTTTTATTTCTCGATGGGATAAGAAAACTCAAATGAAGACTTTGGGCCCTACTGACAGTTGCTGTCAGCTATTTACCACTGGAAAGTTAGGGGTGATAAGGAGGGAATGTGTTTTTTTTTTTAACCCCTGTATGTTTCAGAGTCTGTGGCAGTGTCGTATTGCTAAATTTCTGGCAGAAAACACCACTGATTTCCAGGCTCTGAACTTTTGCTATTTTTAAAGTTTGCATATTTTTTAGGCACAGGATGGACATATTGACTTTTCCAAGTAACAGGATTCAGTATAGTTTTTGACCTTCTAAGCTGAAATGTGAACAAACGGCACATAGGATGATATGACTTTAAGCAGATGGCGTGAAATTTAAATGGGACCTGGAGCATTTGTGGGTTGCCAACAGATGCCTAGATTTTATTCTAATGTGGTGACTTTTTAAACCATTTTGAACATGTTGATAAAGAGCCTTCAGTGTCCACCACCACTATAAATTTTTACCAGGAGTGGGGTTCGAACCCACGTGGATATTCATCCATTGGATCTTAAGTCCAACGCCTTAACCACTCGGCCATCCTGGTCCCTATGTGAGTAATAGGTATTGAGAAAAAGTGCTGAATTTCACGTTGGAGAAAACCAGTTCAGGTGGGCCTTTATCTGTCTCAGGTAAGTCTACCATTTAACAATAGCAATTTGTTCTGATGAGTGTTTTTCTTTTTTCTCGATGGGATTACGAAACTCTAACATACACTTTGAGTCCCAACGATGACTTAACCACTCGTTCATTTTTCTCTCTAAGTGACAAAGGACATCTGAGAAAAAAATGCAGATTTTTTCAATGAAAGGGTCGGTGCAGGTGGGCTGTTATCCTTTCCATGATGATTCTACCATTAAGCACAGGGAATGATCTGAAGAGCATTTTTATTTCTCGATGGGATAAGAAAACTCAAATGAAGACTTTGGGCCCTACTGACAGTTGCTGTCAGCTATTTACCACTGGAAAGTTAGGGGTGATAAGGAGGGACTGTGTTTTTTTTTAACCCCAGTATGTTTCAGGGTCTGTGGCAGTGTCGTATTACTAAATTTCTGGCAGAAAACACCACTGATTTCCAGGCTCAGAACTTTTGCTATTTTTAATGTTTGCATATTTTTTAGGCACTGGATGGACATATTGACTTTTCCAAGTAACAGGATTCAGTATGGTTTTTGACCTTCTAAGCTGAAATGTGAACAAACGGCACATAGGATGATATGACTTTAAGAAGATGGCGTGACATTTAAATGGGACCTGGAGCATTTGTGGGTTGCCAACAGATGCATAGATTTTATTCTCATGTGGTGATTTTTTAAACCATTTTGAACATGTTGATAAAGAGCCTTCAGTGTCCACCACCACTATAAATTTTTACCAGGAGTGGGGTTCGAACCCACGTGGATATTCATCCATTGGATCTTAAGTCCAACGCCTTAACCACTCGGCCATCCTGGTCCCTATGTGAGTAATAGGTATTGAGAAAAAGTGCTGAATTTCACGTTGGAGCAAACCAGTTCAGGTGGGCCTTTATCTGTCTCAGGTAAGTCTACCATTTAACAATAGCAATTTGTTCTGATGAGTGTTTTTCTTTTTTCTCGATGGGATTACGAAACTCTAACATAGACTTTGAGTCCCAACGATGACTTAACCACTCGTTCATTTTTCTCTCTAAGTGACAAAGGACATCTGAGAAAAAAATGCAGATTTTTTCAATGGTTCTACCATTAAGCACAGGGATTTGATCTGAAGAGCGTTTTTATTTCTCGATGGGATAAGAAAACTCAAATGAAGACTTTGGGCCCTACTGACAGTTGCTGTCAGCTATTTACCACTGGAAAGTTAGGGGTGATAAGGAGGGACTGTGTTTTTTTAACCCCTGTATGTTTCAGGGTCTGTGGCAGTGTCGTATTTCTAAATTCCTGGCAGAGAACACCACTGATTTCCAGGCTCTGAACTTTTGCTATTTTTAAAGTTTGCATATTTTTTAGGCACTGGATGGACATATTGACTTTTCCAAGTAACAGGATTCAGTATAGTTTTTGACCTTCTAAGCTGAAATGTGAACAAACGGCACATTGGATGATATGACTTTAAGCAGATGGCGTGACATTTAAATGGGACCTGGAACATTTGTGGGTTGCCAACAGATGCCTAGATTTTATTCTCATGTGGTGATTTTTTAAACCATTTTGAACATGTTGATAAAGAGCCTTCAGTGTCCACCAACACTATAAATTTTTACCAGGAGTGGGGTTCGAACCCACGTGGATATTCATCCATTGGATCTTAAGTCCAACGCCTTAACCACTCGGCCATCCTGGTCCCTTTGTGAGTAATAGGTATTGAGAAAAAGTGCTGAATTTCACGTTGGAGAAAACCAGTTCAGGTGGGCCTTTATCTGTCTCAGGTTAGTCTACCATTTAACAATAGCAATTTGTTCTGATGAGTGTTTTTCTTTTTTCTCGATGGGATTACGAAACTCTATCATAGACTTTGAGTCCCAACGATGACTTAACCACTCGTTCATTTTTCTCTCTAAGTGACAAAGGACATCTGAGAAAAAAATGCAGATTTTTTCAATGAAAGGGTCGGTGCAGGTGGGCTGTTATCCTTTCCATGATGATTCTACCATTAAGCACAGGGATTTGATCTGAAGAGCGTTTTTATTTCTCGATGGGATAAGAAAACTCAAATGAAGACTTTGGGCCCTACTGACAGTTGCTGTCAGCTATTTACCACTGGAAAGTTAGGGGTGATAAGGAGGGACTGTGTTTTTTTTTAACCCCTGTATGTTTCAGGGTCTGTGGCAGTGTCGTATTACTAAATTTATGGCAGAAAACACCACTGTTTTCCAGGCTCTGAACTTTTGCTATTTTTAAAGTTTGCATATTTTTTAGGCACTGGATGGACATATTGACTTTTCCAAGTAACAGGATTCAGTATAGTTTTTGACCTTCTAAGCTGAAATGTGAACAAACGGCACATAGGATGATATGACTTTAAGCAGATGGCGTGAAATTTAAATGGGACCTGGAGCATTTGTGGGTTGCCAACAGATGCCTAGATTTTATTCTAATGTGGTGACTTTTTAAACCATTTTGAACATGTTGATAAAGAGCCTTCAGTGTCCACCACCACTATAAATTTTTACCAGGAGTGGGGTTCGAACCCACGTGGATATTCATCCATTGGATCTTAAGTCCAACGCCTTAACCACTCGGCCATCCTGGTCCCTATGTGAGTAATAGGTATTGAGAAAAAGTGCTGAATTTCACGTTGGAGAAAACCAGTTCAGGTGGGCCTTTATCTGTCTCAGGTAAGTCTACCATTTAACAATAGCAATTTGTTCTGATGAGTGTTTTTCTTTTTTCTCGATGGGATTACAAAACTCTAACATACACTTTGAGTCCAAATGATGACTTAACCACTCGTTCATTTTTCTCTCTAAGTGACAAAGGACATCTGAGAAAAAAATGCAGATTTTTTCAATGAAAGGGTTGGTGCAGGTGGGCTGTTATCCTTTCCATGATGATTCTACCATTAAGCACAGGGATTTGATCTGAAGAGCGTTTTTATTTCTCGATGGGATAAGAAAACTCAAATGAAGACTTTGGGCCCTACTGACAGTTGCTGTCAGCTATTTACCACTGGAAAGTTAGGGGTGATAAGGAGGGACTGTGTTTTGTTTTAACCCCTGTATGTTTCAGGGTCTGTGGCAGTGTCGTATTACTAAATTTATGGCAGAAAACACCACTGATTTCCAGGCTCTGAACTTTTGCTATTTTTAAAGTTTGCATATTTTTTAGGCACTGGATGGACATATTGACTTTTCCAAGTAACAGGATTCAGTATAGTTTTTTACCTTCTAAGCTGAAATTTGAACAAATGGCACATAGGATGATATGACTTTAAGCAGATGGCGTGAAATTTAAATGGGACCTGGAGCATTTGTGGGTTGCCAACAGATGCCTAGATTTTATTCTAATGTGGTGACTTTTTAAACCATTTTGAACATGTTGATAAAGAGCCTTCAGTGTCCACCACCACTATAAATTTTTACCAGGAGTGGGGTTCGAACCCACGTGGATATTCATCCATTGGATGTTAAGTCCAACGCCTTAACCACTCGGCCATCCTGGTCCCTATGTGAGTAATAGGTATTGAGAAAAAGTGCTGAATTTCACGTTGGAGAAAACCAGTTCAGGTGGGCCTTTATCTGTCTCAGGTAAGTCTACCATTTAACAATAGCAATTTCTTCTGATGAGTGTTTTTCTTTTTTCTCGATGGGATTACGAAACTCTATCATAGACTTTGAGTCCCAACGATGACTTAACCACTCGTTCATTTTTCTCTCTAAGTGACAAAGGACATCTGAGAAAAAAATGCAGATTTTTTCAATGAAAGGGTCGGTGCAGGTAGTCTGTTATCCTTTCCATGATGATTCTACCATTAAGCACATGGATTTGATCTGAAGAGCGTTTTTATTTCTCGATGGGATAAGAAAACTCAAATGAAGACTTTGGGCCCTACTGACAGTTGCTGTCAGCTATTTACCACTGGAAAGTTAGGGGTGATAAGGAGGGAATGTGTTTTTTTTTTTAACCCCTGTATGTTTCAGAGTCTGTGGCAGTGTCGTATTGCTAAATTTCTGGCAGAAAACACCACTGATTTCCAGGCTCTGAACTTTTGCTATTTTTAAAGTTTGCATATTTTTTAGGCACAGGATGGACATATTGACTTTTCCAAGTAACAGGATTCAGTATAGTTTTTGACCTTCTAAGCTGAAATGTGAACAAACGGCACATAGGATGATATGACTTTAAGCAGATGGCGTGAAATTTAAATGGGAC
The DNA here is from genome assembly GCF_965119305.1 of Pelophylax lessonae. Lineage (NCBI taxonomy): Eukaryota > Metazoa > Chordata > Amphibia > Anura > Ranidae > Pelophylax > Pelophylax lessonae. The sequence goes on along the minus strand of NC_138770.1, from coordinate 85,452,424 downwards.
CTGGAGCATTTGTGGGTTGCCAACAGATGCCTAGATTTTATTCTAATGTGGTGACTTTTTAAACCATTTTGAACATGTTGATAAAGAGCCTTCAGTGTCCACCACCACTATAAATTTTTACCAGGAGTGGGGTTCGAACCCACGTGGATATTCATCCATTGGATCTTAAGTCCAACGCCTTAACCACTCGGCCATCCTGGTCCCTATGTGAGTACTAGGTATTGAGAAAAAGTGCTGAATTTCACGTTGGAGAAAACCAGTTCAGGTGGGCCTTTATCTGTCTCAGGTAAGTCTACCATTTAACAATAGCAATTTGTTCTGATGAGTGTTTTTCTTTTTTCTCGATGGGATTACAAAACTCTAACATACACTTTGAGTCCAAATGATGACTTAACCACTCGTTCATTTTTCTCTCAAAGTGACAAAGGACATCTGAGAAAAAAATGCAGATTTTTTCAATGAAAGGGTCGGTGCAGGTGGGCTGTTATCCTTTCCATGATGATTCTACCATTAAGCACAGGGAATGATCTGAAGAGCATTTTTATTTCTCGATGGGATAAGAAAACTCAAATGAAGACTTTGGGCCCTACTGACAGTTGCTGTCAGCTATTTACCACTGGAAAGTTAGGGGTGATAAGGAGGGACTGTGTTTTTTTTTAACCCCAGTATGTTTCAGGGTCTGTGGCAGTGTCGTATTACTAAATTTCTGGCAGAAAACACCACTGATTTCCAGGCTCAGAACTTTTGCTATTTTTAATGTTTGCATATTTTTTAGGCACTGGATGGACATATTGACTTTTCCTAGTAACAGGATTCAGTATGGTTTTTGACCTTCTAAGCTGAAATGTGAACAAACGGCACATAGGATGATATGACTTTAAGAAGATGGCGTGACATTTAAATGGGACCTGGAGCATTTGTGGGTTGCCAACAGATGCATAGATTTTATTCTCATGTGGTGATTTTTTAAACCATTTTGAACATGTTGATAAAGAGCCTTCAGTGTCCACCACCACTATAAATTTTTACCAGGAGTGGGGTTCGAACCCACGTTGATATTCATCCATTGGATCTTAAGTCCAACGCCTTAACCACTCGGCCATCCTGGTCCCTATGTGAGTAATAGGTATTGAGAAAAAGTGCTGAATTTCACGTTGGAGCAAACCAGTTCAGGTGGGCCTTTATCTGTCTCAGGTAAGTCTACCATTTAACAATAGCAATTTGTTCTGATGAGTGTTTTTCTTTTTTCTCGATGGGATTACGAAACTCTAACATAGACTTTGAGTCCCAACGATGACTTAACCACTCGTTCATTTTTCTCTCAAAGTGACAAAGGACATCTGAGAAAAAAATGCAGATTTTTTCAATGGTTCTACCATTAAGCACAGGGATTTGATCTGAAGAGCGTTTTTATTTCTCGATGGGATAAGAAAACTCAAATGAAGACTTTGGGCCCTACTGACAGTTGCTGTCAGCTATTTACCACTGGAAAGTTAGGGGTGATAAGGAGGGACTGTGTTTTTTTAACCCCTGTATGTTTCAGGGTCTGTGGCAGTGTCGTATTTCTAAATTCCTGGCAGAGAACACCACTGATTTCCAGGCTCTGAACTTTTGCTATTTTTAAAGTTTGCATATTTTTTAGGCACTGGATGGACATATTGACTTTTCCAAGTAACAGGATTCAGTATAGTTTTTGACCTTCTAAGCTGAAATGTGAACAAACGGCACATTGGATGATATGACTTTAAGCAGATGGCGTGACATTTAAATGGGACCTGGAACATTTGTGGGTTGCCAACAGATGCCTAGATTTTATTCTCATGTGGTGATTTTTTAAACCATTTTGAACATGTTGATAAAGAGCCTTCAGTGTCCACCAACACTATAAATTTTTACCAGGAGTGGGGTTCGAACCCACGTGGATATTCATCCATTGGATCTTAAGTCCAACGCCTTAACCACTCGGCCATCCTGGTCCCTTTGTGAGTAATAGGTATTGAGAAAAAGTGCTGAATTTCACGTTGGAGAAAACCAGTTCAGGTGGGCCTTTATCTGTCTCAGGTAAGTCTACCATTTAACAATAGCAATTTGTTCTGATGAGTGTTTTTCTTTTTTCTCGATGGGATTACGAAACTCTATCATAGACTTTGAGTCCCAACGATGACTTAACCACTCGTTCATTTTTCTCTCTAAGTGACAAAGGACATCTGAGAAAAAAATGCAGATTTTTTCAATGGTTCTACTATTAAGCACAGGGATTTGATCTGAAGAGCGTTTTTATTTCTCGATGGGATAAGAAAACTCAAATGAAGACTTTGGACCCTACTGACAGTTGCTGTCAGCTATTTACCACTGGAAAGTTAGGGGTGATAAGGAGGGACTGTGTTTTTTTTAACCCCTGTATGTTTCAGGGTCTGTGGCAGTGTCGTATTACTAAATTTCTGGCAGAAAACACCACTGTTTTCCAGGCTCTGAACTTTTGCTATTTTTAAAGTTTGCATATTTTTTAGGCACTGGATGGACATATTGACTTTTCCAAGTAACAGGATTCAGTATAGTTTTTGACCTTCTAAGCTGAAATGTGAACAAACGGCACATAGGATGATATGACTTTAAGCAGATGGCGTGAAATTTAAATGGGACCTGGAGCATTTGTGGGTTGCCAACAGATGCCTAGATTTTATTCTAATGTGGTGACTTTTTAAACCATTTTGAACATGTTGATAAAGAGTCTTCAGTGTCCACCACCACTATAAATTTTTACCAGGACTGGGGTTCGAACCCACGTGGATATTCATCCATTGGATCTTAAGTCCAACGCCTTAACCACTCGGCCATCCTGGTCCCTATGTGAGTAATAGGTATTGAGAAAAAGTGCTGAATTTCACGTTGGAGAAAACCAGTTCAGGTGGGCCTTTATCTGTCTCAGGTAAGTCTACCATTTAACAATAGCAATTTGTTCTGATGAGTGTTTTTCTTTTTTCTCGATGGGATTACAAAACTCTAACATACACTTTGAGTCCAAATGATGACTTAACCACTCGTTCATTTTTCTCTCTAAGTGACAAAGGACATCTGAGAAAAAAATGCAGATTTTTTCAATGAAAGGGTCGGTGCAGGTGGGCTGTTATCCTTTCCATGATGATTCTACCATTAAGCACAGGGATTTGATCTGAAGAGCGTTTTTATTTCTCGATGGGATAAGAAAACTCAAATGAAGACTTTGGGCCCTACTGACAGTTGCTGTCAGCTATTTACCACTGGAAAGTTAGGGGTGATAAGGAGGGACTGTGTTTTTTTTTAACCCCTGTATGTTTCAGGGTCTGTGGCAGTGTCGTATTACTAAATTTATGGCAGAAAACACCACTGATTTCCAGGCTCTGAACTTTTGCTATTTTTAAAGTTTGCATATTTTTTAGGCACTGGATGGACATATTGACTTTTCCAAGTAACAGGATTCATTATAGTTTTTTACCTTCTAAGCTGAAATGTGAACAAACGGCACATAGGATGATATGACTTTAAGCAGATGGCGTGAAATTTAAATGGGACCTGGAGCATTTGTGGGTTGCCAACAGATGCCTAGATTTTATTCTAATGTGGTGACTTTTTAAACCATTTTGAACATGTTGATAAAGAGCCTTCAGTGTCCACCACCACTATAAATTTTTACCAGGAGTGGGGTTCGAACCCACGTGGATATTCATCCATTGGATGTTAAGTCCAACGCCTTAACCACTCGGCCATCCTGGTCCCTATGTGAGTAATAGTTATTGAGAAAAAGTGCGTAATTTCACGTTGGAGAAAACCAGTTCAGGTCGGCCTTTATCTGTCTCAGGTAAGTCTACCATTTAACAATAGCAATTTCTTCTGATGAGTGTTTTTCTTTTTTCTCGATGGGATTACGAAACTCTATCATAGACTTTGAGTCCCAACGATGACTTAACCACTCGTTCATTTTTCTCTCTAAGTGACAAAGGACATCTGAGAAAAAAATGCAGATTTTTTCAATGAAAGGGTCGGTGCAGGTAGTCTGTTATCCTTTCCATGATGATTCTACCATTAAGCACATGGATTTGATCTGAAGAGCGTTTTTATTTCTCGATGGGATAAGAAAACTCAAATGAAGACTTTGGGCCCTACTGACAGTTGCTGTCAGCTATTTAACACTGGAAAGTTAGGGGTGATAAGGAGGGAATGTGTTTTTTTTTTTAACCCCTGTATGTTTCAGAGTCTGTGGCAGTGTCGTATTGCTAAATTTCTGGCAGAAAACACCACTGATTTCCAGGCTCTGAACTTTTGCTATTTTTAAAGTTTGCATATTTTTTAGGCACAGGATGGACATATTGACTTTTCCAAGTAACAGGATTCAGTATAGTTTTTGACCTTCTAAGCTGAAATGTGAACAAACGGCACATAGGATGATATGACTTTAAGCAGATGGCGTGAAATTTAAATGGGACCTGGAGCATTTGTGGGTTGCCAACAGATGCCTAGATTTTATTCTAATGTGGTGACTTTTTAAACCATTTTGAACATGTTGATAAAGAGCCTTTAGTGTCCACCACCACTATAAATTTTTACCAGGAGTGGGGTTCGAACCCACGTGGATATTCATCCATTGGATCTTAAGTCCAACGCCTTAACCACTCGGCCATCCTGGTCCCTATGTGAGTAATAGGTATTGAGAAAAAGTGCTGAATTTCACGTTGGAGAAAACCAGTTCAGGTGGGCCTTTATCTGTCTCAGGTAAGTCTACCATTTAACAATAGCAATTTGTTCTGATGAGTGTTTTTCTTTTTTCTCGATGGGATTACAAAACTCTAACATACACTTTGAGTCCAAATGATGACTTAACCACTCGTTCATTTTTCTCTCAAAGTGACAAAGGACATCTGAGAAAAAAATGCAGATTTTTTCAATGAAAGGGTCGGTGCAGGTGGGCTGTTATCCTTTCCATGATGATTCTACCATTAAGCACAGGGATTTGATCTGAAGAGCGTTTTTATTTCTCGATGGGATAAGAAAACTCAAATGAAGACTTTGGGCCCTACTGACAGTTGCTGTCAGCTATTTACCACTGGAAAGTTAGGGGTGATAAGGAGGGACTGTGTTTTTTTTTAACCCCTGTATGTTTCAGGGTCTGTGGCAGTGTCGTATTACTAAATTTATGGCAGAAAACACCACTGATTTCCAGGCTCTGAACTTTTGCTATTTTTAAAGTTTGCATATTTTTTAGGCACTGGATGGACATATTGACTTTTCCAAGTAACAGGATTCAGTATAGTTTTTTACCTTCTAAGCTGAAATTTGAACAAACGGCACATAGGATGATATGACTTTAAGCAGATAGCTTGACATTTAAATGGGACCTGGAGCATTTGTGGGTTGCCAACAGATGCCTAGATTTTATTCTCATGTGGTGATTTTTTAAACCATTTTGAACATGTTGATAAAGAGCCTTCAGTGTCCACCAACACTATAAATTTTTACCAGGAGTGGGGTTCGAACCCACGTGGATATTCATCCATGGGATCCTAAGTCCAACGCCTTAACCACTCGGCCATCATGGTCCCTATGTGAGTAATAGTTATTGAGAAAAAGTGCTGAATTTCACGTTGGAGAAAACCAGTTCAGGTGGGCCATTATCTGTCTCAGGTAAGTCTACCATTTAACAATAGCAATTTGTTCTGATGAGTGTTTTTCTTTTTTCTCGATGGGATTACGAAACTCTATCATAGACTTTGAGTCCCAACGATGACTTAACCACTTGTTCATTTTTCTCTCTATTTGACAAAGGACATCTGAGGAAAAAAATGCAGATTTTTTCAATGAAAGGGTCGGTGCAGGTGGGCTGTTATCCTTTCCATGATGATTCTACCATTAAGCACAGGGATTTGATCTGAAGAGCGTTTTTATTTCTCGATGGGATAAGAAAACTCAAATGAAGACCTTGGGCCCTACTGACAGTTGCTGTCAGCTATTTACCACTGGAAAGTTTGGGGTGATAAGGAGGGACTGTGTTTTTTTTAACCCCTGTATGTTTCAGGGTCTGTGGCAGTGTCGTATTACTAAATTTCTGGTAGAAAACACCACTGATTTCCAGGCTCTGAACTTTTGCTATTTTTAAAGTTTGCATATTTTTTAGGCACTGGATGGACATATTGACTTTTCCAAGTAACAGGATTCAGTATAGTTTTTGACCTTCTAAGCTGAAATGTGAACAAACGGCACATAGGATGATATGACTTTAAGCAGATGGTGTGACATTTAAATGGGACCTGGAGCATTTGTGGGTTGCCAACAGATGCCTAGATTTTATTCTCATGTGGTGATTTTTTAAACCATTTTGAACATGTTGATAAAGAGCCTTCAGTGTCCACCACCACTATAAATTTTTACCAGGAGTGGGGTTCGAACCCACGTGGATATTCATCCATTGGATGTTAAGTCCAACGCCATAACCACTCGGCCATCCTGGTCCCTATGTGAGTAATAGTTATTGAGAAAAAGTGCGTAATTTCACGTTGGAGAAAACCAGTTCAGGTGGGCCTTTATCTGTCTCAGGTAAGTCTACCATTTAACAATAGCAATTTCTTCTGATGAGTGTTTTTCTTTTTTCTCGATGGGATTACGAAACTCTATCATAGACTTTGAGTCCCAACGATGACTTAACCACTCGTTTATTTTTCTCTCTAAGTGACAAAGGACATCTGAGAAAAAAATGCAGATTTTTTCAATGAAAGGGTCGGTGCAGGTGGTCTGTTATCCTTTCCATGATGATTCTACCATTAAGCACATGGATTTGATCTGAAGAGCGTTTTTATTTCTCGATGGGATAAGAAAACTCAAATGAAGACTTTGGGCCCTACTGACAGTTGCTGTCAGCTATTTACCACTGGAAAGTTAGGGGTGATAAGGAGGGAATGTGTTTTTTTTTTTTAACCCCTGTATGTTTCAGAGTCTGTGGCAGTGTCGTATTGCAAAATTTCTGGCAGAAAACACCACTGATTTCCAGGCTCTGAACTTTTGCTATTTTTAAAGTTTGCATATTTTTTAGGCACTGGATGGACATATTGACTTTTCCAAGTAACAGGATTCAGTATAGTTTTTGACCTTCTAAGCTGAAATGTGAACAAACGGCACATAGGATGATATGACTTTAAGCAGATAGCGTGACATTTAAATGGGACCTGGAGCATTTGTGGGTTGCCAACAGATGCCTAGATTTTATTCTCATGTGGTGATTTTTTAAACCATTTTGAACATGTTGATAAAGAGCCTTCAGTGTCCACCAACACTATAAATTTTTACCAGGAGTGGGGTTCGAACCCACGTGGATATTCATCCATGGGATCCTAAGTCCAACGCCTTAACCACTCGGCCATCATGGTCCCTATGTGAGTAATAGTTATTGAGAAAAAGTGCTGAATTTCACGTTGGAGAAAACCAGTTCAGGTGGGCCATTATCTGTCTCAGGTAAGTCTACCATTTAACAATAGCAATTTGTTCTGATGAGTGTTTTTCTTTTTTCTCGATGGGATTACGAAACTCTATCATAGACTTTGAGTCCCAACGATGACTTAACCACTTGTTCATTTTTCTCTCTATTTGACAAAGGACATCTGAGGAAAAAAATGCAGATTTTTTCAATGAAAGGGTCGGTGCAGGTGGGCTGTTATCCTTTCCATGATGATTCTACCATTAAGCACAGGGATTTGATCTGAAGAGCGTTTTTATTTCTCGATGGGATAAGAAAACTCAAATGAAGACCTTGGGCCCTACTGACAGTTGCTGTCAGCTATTTACCACTGGAAAGTTTGGGGTGATAAGGAGGGACTGTGTTTTTTTTAACCCCTGTATGTTTCAGGGTCTGTGGCAGTGTCGTATTACTAAATTTCTGGTAGAAAACACCACTGATTTCCAGGCTCTGAACTTTTGCTATTTTTAAAGTTTGCATATTTTTTAGGCACTGGATGGACATATTGACTTTTCCAAGTAACAGGATTCAGTATAGTTTTTGACCTTCTAAGCTGAAATGTGAACAAACGGCACATAGGATGATATGACTTTAAGCAGATGGTGTGACATTTAAATGGGACCTGGAGCATTTGTGGGTTGCCAACAGATGCCTAGATTTTATTCTCATGTGGTGATTTTTTAAACCATTTTGAACATGTTGATAAAGAGCCTTCAGTGTCCACCACCACTATAAATTTTTACCAGGAGTGGGGTTCGAACCCACGTGGATATTCATCCATCGGATCTTAAGTCAAACATCTTAACCACTCGGCCATCCTGGTCCCTACGTGAGTAATAGGTATTGAGAAAAAGTGCTGAATTTCACGTTGGAGAAAACCAGTTCAGGTGGGCCTTTATCTGTCTCAGGTAAGTCTACCATTTAACAATAGCAATTTGTTCTGATGAGTGTTTTTCTTTTTTCTCGATGGGATTACGAAACTCTAACAAAGACTTTGAGTCCCAACGATGAATTAACCACTCGTTCATTTTTCTCTCTAAGTGACAAAGGACATCTGGGAAAAAAATGCAGATTTTTTCAATGGTTCTACCATTAAGCACAGGGATTTGATCTGAAGAGCGTTTTTATTTCTCGATGGGATAAGAAAACTCAAATGAAGACTTTGGGCCCTACTGACAGTTGCTGTCAGCTATTTACCACTGGAAAGTTAGGGGTGATAAGGAGGGACTGTGTTTTTTTTTAACCCCTGTATGTTTCAGGGTGGGTCTGTGGCAGTGTCATATTACTAAATTTCTGGCAGAAAACACCACTGTTTTCCAGGCTCTGAACTTTTGCTATTTTTAAAGTTTGCATATTTTTTAGGCACTGGATGGACATATTGACTTTTCCAAGTAACAGGATTCAGTATAGTTTTTGACCTTCTAAGCTGAAATTTGAACAAACGGCACATAGGATGATGATATGACTTTAAGCAGATGGCGTGACATTTAAATGGGACCTGGAGCATTTGTGGGTTGCCAACAGATGCCTAGATTTTATTCTCATGTGGTGATTTTTTAAACCATTTTGAACATGTTGATAAAGAGCCTTCAGTGTCCACCACCACTATAAATTTTTACCAGGAGCGGGGTTCTAACCCACGTGGATATTCATCCATTGGATCTTAAGTGCAACGCCTTAACCACTCGGCCATCCTGGTTCCTATGTAAGTAATAGGTATTGAGAAAAAGTGCTGAATTTCACGTTGGAGAAAACCAGTTCAGGTGGGCCTTCATCTGTCTCAGGTAAGTCTACCATTTAACAATAGCAATTTGTTCTGATGAGTGTTTTTCTTTTTTCTCGATGGGATTACGAAACTCTATCATAGACTTTGAGTCCCAACGATGACTTAACCACTCGTTCATTTTTCTCTCTAAGTGACAAAGGACATCTGAGAAAAAAATGCAGATTTTTTCAATGGTTCTACTATTAAGCACAGGGATTTGATCTGAAGAGCGTTTTTATTTCTCGATGGGATAAGAAAACTCAAATGAAGACTTTGGACCCTACTGACAGTTGCTGTCACCTATTTACCACTGGAAAGTTAGGGGTGATAAGGAGGGACTGTGTTTTTTTTAACCCCTGTATGTTTCAGGGTCTGTGGCAGTGTCGTATTACTAAATTTCTGGCAGAAAACACCACTGTTTTCCAGGCTCTGAACTTTTGCTATTTTTAAAGTTTGCATATTTTTTAGGCACTGGATGGACATATTGACTTTTCCAAGTAACAGGATTCAGTATAGTTTTTGACCTTCTAAGCTGAAATGTGAACAAACGGCACATAGGATGATATGACTTTAAGCAGATGGCGTGAAATTTAAATGGGACCTGGAGCATTTGTGGGTTGCCAACAGATGCCTAGATTTTATTCTCATGTGGTGATTTTTTAAACCATTTTGAACATGTTGATAAAGAGCCTTCAGTGTCCACCACCACTATAAATTTTTACCAGGAGTGGGGTTCGAACCCACGTGGATATTCATCCATTGGATCTTAAGTCCAACGCCTTAACCACTCGGCCATCCTGGCCCCTATGTAAGTAATAGGTATTGAGAAAAAGTGCTGAATTTCACGTTGGAGAAAACCAGTTCAGGTGGGCCTTTAATTGTCTCAGGTAAGTCTACCATTTAACAATAGCAATTTGTTCTGATGAGTGTTTTTCTTTTTTCTCGATGGGATTACGAAACTCTATCATAGACTTTGAGTCCCAACGATGACTTAACCACTCGTTTATTTTTCTCTCTAAGTGACAAAGGACATCTGAGAAAAAAATGCAGATTTTTTCAATGAAAGGGTCGGTGCAGGTGGGCTGTTATCCTTTCCATGATGATTCTACCATTAAGCACAGGGATTTGATCTGAAGAGCGTTTTTATTTCTCGATGGGATAAGAAAACTCAAATGAAGACTTTGGACCCTACTGACAGTTGCTGTCAGCTATTTACCACTGGAAAGTTAGGGGTGATAAGGAGGGACTGTGTTTTTTTTAACCCCTGTATGTTTCAGGGTCTGTGGCAGTGTCGTATTACTAAATTTCTGGCAGAAAACACCACTGTTTTCCAGGCTCTGAACTTTTGCTATTTTTAAAGTTTGCATATTTTTTAGGCACTGGATGGACATATTGACTTTTCCAAGTAACAGGATTCAGTATAGTTTTTGACCTTCTAAGCTGAAATGTGAACAAACGGCACATAGGATGATATGACTTTAAGCAGATGGCGTGAAATTTAAATGGGACCTGGAGCATTTGTGGGTTGCCAACAGATGCCTAGATTTTATTCTCATGTGGTGATTTTTTAAACCATTTTGAACATGTTGATAAAGAGCCTTCAGTGTCCACCACCACTATAAATTTTTACCAGGAGTGGGGTTCGAACCCACGTGGATATTCATCCATTGGATCTTAAGTCAAACGCCTTAACCACTCGGCCATCCTGATCCCTATGTGAGTAATAGGTATTGAGAAAAAGTGCTGAATTTCACGTTGGAGAAAACCAGTTCAGGTGGGCCTTTATCTGTCTCAGGTAAGTCTACCATTTAACAATAGCAATTTGTTCTGATGAGTGTTTTTCTTTTTTCTCGATGGGATTACGAAACTCTAACATACACTTTGAGTCCCAATGATGACTTAACCACTTGTTCATTTTTCTCTCTAAGTGACAAAGGACATCTGAGAAAAAAATGCAGATTTTTTCAATGAAAGGGTCGGTGCAGGTGGGCTGTTATCCTTTCCATGATGATTCTACCATTAAGCACAGGGATTTGATCTGAAGAGCGTTTTTATTTCTCGATGGGATAAGAAAACTCAAATGAAGACTTTGGGCCTGTTACCAAAAATATATCTGAGAGTTAATCTCAGACAATATTTGGGTTAATAATGAGAGTTCTATGACTGTGTGAAAACTTTAACACAACAATTATTTATTTGTATAAGGTATGCAAAGCCTACGTAATTTACAACAATCCAACTATTGTACATACTACAAAATGTATAATTTTCCTAGTTTAATTAAACAAATACAATGCATAGAGTATAGACTCATATACACACACTATGACCGACACAAATAAAATATACAATGTACCCTTACTCCTTAATCCATAATTACCTCTAGTGATGGCTCTCGCTCTCCCATGCCAAACAGGAAGTCACCCTGTCTCACCGAACCTAATATAGACCCATATCCCATAGCCTTGTATAGGGCCATTCTCATTGGTTCAGCTATCTTGCTTGTCACTTCCTGTGGGCGTATCTCCTCCCAGATTGGACCATTTCCCCCTCCCATAGTTACGCCTCTTTCTAACCACTCCTTTTTCTGTGTGTGGGGGGGGGTGTGTTTACTCCTCACTGTGGAGTAGCTCTGAAATGGCTACTTAAGATATGCAAGATGTGTCCTGGCTCCAGAAAGTCTCCCTTCCAGGATGTAAACACGGGTTGATACTATCCGTAGGTATTTATATGTAAATAACCAGCTGGCCTTTCAAAGGAATGTGTTACCCTGGATTAATTAATTACTAAAAACCAGTCCGTCTGGCTCACGCAAATCTATCTACACTAAAATTCCCAAGTATGAGTTTGCAATCAAAAATGGGTACCTTTACTACTTTCATTAATATATATATTTACAATTACTGATGGAGTTTTATACATACACCCCTCATCCTCACAACACGGTAAGAGAGATTACGCCTAAACCCCATATGGCAACAGATGCCCGCTTGGGGCCTGCAGAAAGCAAAGGCCCCACATAACATAATGGTTTAGGTGTAATCGCCTTTTGAGCGTTTGTCACTCTATCTGAAATAAAACTAGTTGGAAAAAAACTATAAACTCTCCGTCTCTACAGACCCACATTCCTGGATCTCAGTGTCATCAGTTCATTACTTGTTCTGGATGTAATACCTCCATAATGATGGAAGGAAAAAAAAAATAAAAAAAAAAATACTAAGAATCCAAACCACAAAAAAATGAGGATAAGAGTTCTCAATAGTCCAATAATAATAGTATGAAAGTCCATAATGCCAATCTGGTCCTGTTGCTCTTGCTTCTGGGACGGCCTTCCATGGAGATTCCAAATGGAGAAAGCATATTCCGTATAAGGCTATGGACCAGCTTTCCTGGCTTTCTGTGATTATACTTTATTATTGTGGACACAGGTAGGGAGAGAAACACGTGTACTTTTCAGACATATGCATTCAACTGACTGCTTATCTGGTAATTATGAGTAGTAAGGACCTTTGTTTAGCCTTGCTATAGATTTACTGTGACCTAATAGTGAGACCCTTTTTCATTGAAATGTTTTTTTATCAATTTGAATGGTTACCCCCTTCAGCCAGGTGCTTCTAGATTTTCATCACCCCCTTTATTCATCCATTGTCATATGCCTGCAGATAACTCTGCCCTGCCTTCTGCTGGTTACCACTGTGTGGTGTGTGACCCTTCAAGTCTCCAGGGGGGTTCTGTTGCTACTGGCAACTCACCACTGACTCTGTTTACTGAAACTGTGTTCAGTTATCCAAACCCCGATGGGCTCTTCGCTGGTGCCACACAATTGTGCCCGTAGTTTTGTCCTTTGCTAGCTTATGTAGCTACTGTAGGAGTCATGCCTTTTGGCAGGCTGTGAGACAGAGGTCATTCCTTTAGCAGGCTCCGAACAGAGTAGGCAGTGTCAACCAAGCAGACAAAATGACGTAATGTCAAAATGCAGATAAGTGTGATGTCACCAGTTACTCGTGGCTTCAGGAATCACTAACTAAATTACATTACTTTTAAGTACAAATGTACTATACCATGTCAGCTATTTGCCAATCACTATGAGTCTCACCAGTCCTAGTATATCTATATGATATGCAAGCGATGCTCTTTGAACTTAATCATGGCACCCAAGAAAATTGACAAATGATTTTAATTTGGAGAGAAAGAGAAACAAAAAAACTGACTACATGTGATGACTGCCACATATTTGAGCTGTAGAGCGGACTTTGTGTACCATGTACAAAAAAAACAATTGTTGAGTGACTGTTGACCTGGTGTTATCGTTCCTATTGCCATAGTTGGTAATAGCTAAATGACAAGAGGGAGCTTCAATAAATGTATACAACACAATTATTCCATGGTGGAAGGGATACAAAACTGTTGTGAACTGGCCCATAAACACAATGCTCTATGGAAGCTTTAATATGCTATACCAATATTTCACTGTTCTCACTATAATGTTCCCCATACTCCCCTCTCTTTTTTTTTTTTTTTTTTTTTTTTTTTTAGCAAAAACCAAAAATATGGAATCCCCCTACAAATTAAGGTGATAAAGGAAAGAAAGAGAAATAGTTACCAAAAAAAATTAGAATAAAAAATTAAAAATAAAATCAATAATAAACAAATATATAAAAATTAAAAATAAAAATAAAAAAAAATATTAAAAAAAAATAAAGATAAAAAAAAATTAAAATTAAAAACGTACAGATTTGGTGCTGGCTCAACATTACCATTGCCTTACACCGTTCTCTTTTTACAGAGAAATGAAGTGGTATGTTTGTTCAAAACAAAAAAAAAACAAAATGCTTGTACCCTTTGCAGTTATTGAAAAAGACACTCCCTGTATTGTAGGGAATTACCATATCAATTAGCATTCTTTTAACATGACTGTGTAAGTCAGACTTTGAAAAAACAAAACAACCCCTGTGTAATTCAGGCTTTGAGAAACAAAAAAAACGTACAGAGAGAAACTCTGGTTTATGAAATAGACTCCAAAAAAAAAAAATATATATATATATATATATTTTTGAATGTAATTACTCCAATTCAGAGGCTTCTCCTTAAAGCACGCATAAAAAAAAACATGCTATACGGTCCTCTGTGTTATTTTTATTACTAAACAATATTGTCATGTCTGGGACATGTCTGCCTTGTCCACCGATGTTGGTTTGTGTATTGTTCCTAAAATACAAGACTAAGAGATGATTAATAACACCTTACTCAACCTCTATGAGAGGTTCTTAATAACGGTACATCAAAAAAAAAAAACAGGTATAGACACCCCCACATATACTCTACAAAACACAAAATATAAGATGCCATAAGGTACAAAATAATGTGTTATGTAGTTTCTGAGTATCAGAGTGAATGAACCTTCACTCCAATCCCCTGGAAACGACAAAAGAGAGACAACAACAAAAAAAAATTCCTACAGTTTCTGCATGTTCTAATGATTGAGATCGCCTATCTGTGCACAGTTTTTTTTGAAAATTTTAGAAACTCTTTGGTACCAGTCCTGAGCTCATTACAAAAGAAATTAAAAGCGAAAGCATGCGCGTTATTGTGATCACAATTCTTATTGATGGTCATTGACCCATGGTCTGTTCAGACCCCTGGAAAAAAATGTTAGTTTACTCATAGACAGTTCCTACATCTCCATTACATCACACAGACACACCCATTCATTGAGATTGAATGCAATACGTTATGGATAAGGAGTAGAGAAAAGAACCATACATTCGGAAATAAGACATGGAAAAAAAACTTACATGTAATTTAATTATGGCCTAAACGAAAACAGACACAGCAAGTCTGTTTTGCCAAATTTTTAACCTTTCTGAAATAAAGAGAAACATAAAAAGAATAATGCCATGAACTCCTAGTACCTAGCCTAGAATACATTACCTTTGTTAGGTGTGTATGTTTTTAGGTATATATATATATACACATCTCTATACACCCCTGAGTTGCTCAGCAAAGCACAAGTTTCTGTCTAATGATAGAGATTTTTTTAGCATTCATAGCCATGCAAGCAGCATACATGCCTGCTATGGCTAGACTTTTGGGCTTTTTATTCTTTTTGGTGGTGTTTACTTGTTCTTCAAATAACTCCTGGACATAGGCCCAAGGAGATTCTTTAATTTTAGCATCACATACAAAATCATTACTCTTATGTTTAAGAGTATAAGTTGCTACAAAACTTTCTAAACTGGGCATGGCCGCCATCACCCCTAGAAAGTATGCACAATTGGTAGGCTAAAAATAAAGTCACCTTTCCCCTGTACTATACAGTCACTTAGAGTAAAGGCAAGTAGGAGAAAAAAGAAGAAAAGAAAGAGAGAAGGAGGAAAAAAAAAAATATATTAGAAAGAAAAGAGAAAAATACCAATAAATAGATAGAAACCCCAAACAAAGAAACGAAACAAGTTTGAAAACTTAAAATGTGACTCTATATTCTTAGAGACATACAGATACTTATCACAATAATCTATCACCTTCCTTGTTTGGGTCTCCACCCGGAACACAATAGGTCACGTACAATAGAGCACGTAGCCAGCTACACCCAGAAACAAACCTCTAGGTAGACAATAGAATGGTAAACAATGTGGTGTTTATACCAATGGGTTACCTCCCAATTCAGTTTGAAAAAGGTAAACAGACTTACATCTAAAGATTATGCTGAATGCAACCTATTTTAGACTTTTTTTAAAAACTTTTTATCCTGATATTAGCTTCAATAACCAACTTTCCACAGTTGCCTACCAAAACTTGTTGAACTTTTTCATCAACACCACCAAACACAAGAAAAGACCAGCTTATCAAGTTTGTTTGTTATTTAAAACACAAACAAAAAAAAAAAATAAAATAATAAAAAATTAAAACCGACTAAGACTTGTTGAGACTTGTCAACAAAGAACACAAGAGAACGCCTGGATCAAGCTAGTCCTTTGTGTCTTGAAAACAAAAACCAAAATAGTTAAAAGACAAATAACAAAACACCAAAATATTTAAAAAAAATTGAATAAAAAACTATTAAAACCAAGAACACCAATTTGTTGAACTTTTTCCTCAACAAAAGCACACCACAGGAAGCCAGAATCAGGCTACCTTTGTGTCTTTAAAAACGAAAACCAAAATATTAAAAATTGCAGAAAAAACGTTTAAAACTAACCGATTTGTTGAACCTTTTTTTCCAACAAAAGAACACCAGAGGAAGCCTGCAACAAGCTACCTTTGTGTCTTTAAAAACGAAAAACAAAATATTAAAAATTGCAGAAAAAACTTTTAAAACCAAAACGATTTGTTGAACCTTTTTTCAACACAAGAACACCAGAGGAAGCCTGCAACAAGCTACCTTTGTGTCTTTAAAAACAAAAACTAGAAATTGTGAGATTTTTCAAAACTCAACAATAAAAACGACACCCTATGGTGGTTTTCAAACGAAATTTTCCCGTTAAAGATATATCCTCCCAATTACATTGACCGGTATGTAAAAGTTAATCTGACATATTTAACCATAATTATGGGAAATTTTTTCTTAAAAAAAAACTCTGTGGTGTATCTTTCCTAATACCCACTAAAACAATTTTTCATTGTTTTTCCTAGATTAATTGTTGTGGCCTTCAGATTACCGGAAAACTGCCTCAGTTTAAACCCAGCTCTATAACCTTACACAAATCTTGGACTATCGGGAAACTGCCTCAGTTTAAACCCAGCTCTATAACCTTACACAAATCTTGGACTATCGGGAAACTGCCTCAGTTTAAACCCACCTCTATAACCTTACACAAATCTTAGTATTTGCTGTATCAAATATTTTATGACTGATCAATGCTTCATGGTTGCCAATTATGTTACCAAAAATATATCTGAGAGTTAATCTCAGACAATATTTGGGTTAATAATGAGAGTTCTATGACTGTGTGAAAACTTTAACACAACAATTATTTATTTGTATAAGGTATGCAAACCCTACGTAATTTACAACAATCCAACTATTGTACATACTACAAAATGTATAATTTTCCTAGTTTAATTGAACAAATACAATGCATAGAGTATAGACTCATATACACACACTATGACCGACACAAATAAAATATACAATGTACCCTTACTCCTTAATCCATAATTACCTCTAGTGATGGCTCTCGCTCTCCCATGCCAAACAGGAAGTCATATGTAAGGGCTAAGTTGCGCTAATGGGTACTAAATCCACAGGTGAATGTAAGATGAAGCACACTAATGATAGTCCAACATTGGTGACAAGTCCGTATCCAAATGAAAGGCACAGTCCGAAATAAACGATTCCAGTGGCAGATGATTAAACCAACATTCAATTCTCCTTACCAGAATGCAGAATAGAGTTCGCCCAAAACTCAAGTCAGATCTGAACGCTCAGCCTTCGGTCGATGTGATCAATTAGTCCTCACATCCACAAATGGTGATCATATGCAAAGAAAAAATATACAGTCCATAGCGTAATACTGTTGAATACTATTTCATCACCCAGAGGAGTGCACACAGTCACCAGATGGCTGATAGTGGAAAGCACCAGTAACCTTAGGTCCCAAGTCCTCACCAGATAATAAATAAATAATTAGGGTGATAGCAGGAAGTGGAAGTAACACACAGAGACCTCTCCCGATACCACTGCCTCTTACCAGATTATGGATAAGTGAGAGCCACACAGTCTGAAATGGAAGTGACACACAGAGACCTCTCCCAATACCACTGCCTCTTACCAGATTATGGATAAGTGAGAGCCACACAGTCTGTCGTCCCGTCTCCGGTGCCAATAGCTCTAATGGTCCCTCCAAATAATGTCAGATTCTCCCAGAATGCGATGGGTTAAACCACTCTCCCCAGAAGCCAATCCTTAGAACAGGTGTCACCAGGAGAAATTCTAGGGCTGACTCGATCGTGTGTCCAGTGGATGGCTGTGCAGCGGGACAGTTTGATCATTGGAGGAGAGTACACCAAGTTTCCAGCAGTGCTAGAGAACTGACCACAATGTGTTCTCCTGCTTAGTGTAGTCAGTTTCTAATAGGAAAGCAGAGGGACTGGCTGGGACACCAGGGATTTCACCTATGATCATGTTTTCCAACAAAAGAAATCTGCTTCACTGTGTAGCATATCGATCCAACGGGTTGCTGACTGACTGTAGATCAAATAATCCTTACCAAACAATCAAAATCAGGGAAAATGTATCTTCTTGAACTAGGTGATGGTCTCCCTATCCACTTGTTCCACTTCACACTTCTGTGTGCGAGCAAGTCCCATGAGTGTATGAAGCAGCAGGAATGTGAGGTGTGCAGCTGCAGCAGCTCAGTGCAACCTGTCTGTGTGTGCTGTAGGGGAGATATCCGGCTCCACAAAGAAGCCTGACTGACACACCCGCTAACAAAACATTACTGAATGGCTGAAGTCACACACTTGGGATTGAGCCTCCCAAGGTGTGGCTCAATCCCAAGTGTGTGACTTCAGCCATTCAGTAATGTTTTGTTAGCGGGTGTGTCAGTCAGCCTTCTTTGTGGAGCCGGATATCTCCCCTACAGCACACACAGACAGGTTGCACTGAGCTGCTGCAGCTGCACACCTCACATTCCTGCTGCTTCATACACTCATGGGACTTGCTCGCACACAGAAGTGTGAAGTGGAACAAGTGGATAGGGAGACCATCACCTAGTTCAAGAAGATACATTTTCCCTGATTTTGATTGTTTGGTAAGGATTATTTGATCTACAGTCAGTCAGCAACCCGTTGGATCGATATGCTACACAGTGAAGCAGATTTCTTTTGTTGGAAAACATGATCATAGGTGAAATCCCTGGTGTCCCAGCCAGTCCCTCTGCTTTCCTATTAGAAACTGACTACACTAAGCAGGAGAACACATTGTGGTCAGTTCTCTAGCACTGCTGGAAACTTGGTGTACTCTCCTCCAATGATCAAACTGTCCCGCTGCACAGCCATCCACTGGACACACGATCGAGTCAGCCCTAGAATTTCTCCTGGTGACACCTGTTCTAAGGATTGGCTTCTGGGGAGAGTGGTTTAACCCATCGCATTCTGGGAGAATCTGACATTATTTGGAGGGACCATTAGAGCTATTGGCACCGGAGACGGGACGACAGACTGTGTGGCTCTCACTTATCCATAATCTGGTAAGAGGCAGTGGTATTGGGAGAGGTCTCTGTGTGTCACTTCCATTTCAGACTGTGTGGCTCTCACTTATCCATAATCTGGTAAGAGGCAGTGGTATCGGGAGAGGTCTCTGTGTGTTACTTCCACTTCCTGCTATCACCCTAATTATTTATTTATTATCTGGTGAGGACTTGGGACCTAAGGTTACTGGTGCTTTCCACTATCAGCCATCTGGTGACTGTGTGCACTCCTCTGGGTGATGAAATAGTATTCAACAGTATTACGCTATGGACTGTATATTTTTTCTTTGCATATGATCACCATTTGTGGATGTGAGGACTAATTGATCACATCGACCGAAGGCTGAGCGTTCAGATCTGACTTGAGTTTTGGGCGAACTCTATTCTGCATTCTGGTAAGGAGAATTGAATGTTGGTTTAATCATCTGCCACTGGAATCGTTTATTTCGGACTGTGCCTTTCATTTGGATACGGACTTGTCACCAATGTTGGACTATCATTAGTGTGCTTCATCTTACATTCACCTGTGGATTTAGTACCCATTAGCGCAACTTAGCCCTTACATATACCCATTTTTGCTTGTCACAATTTAAGTTGCTGCTGTGTTTTTTAGTATTTAGCGCAGTTATATCTTTCCCAAACAGGAAGTCACCCTGTCTCACCGAACCTAATATAGACCCATATCCCATAGCCTTGTATAGGGCCATTCTCATTGGTTTAGCTATCTTGCTTGTCACTTCCTGTGGGCGTATCTCTTCCCAGATTGGACCATTTCCCCCTCCCATAGTTACGCCTCTTTCTAACCACTCCTTTTTCTGTGTGTGGGGGGGGTGTGTTTACTCCTCACTGTGGAGTAGCTCTGAAATGGCTACTTAAGATATGCAAGATGTGTCCTGGCTCCAGAAAGTCTCCCTTCCAGGATGTAAACACGGGTTGATACTATCCGTAGGTATTTATATGTAAATAACCAGCTGGCCTTTCAAAGGAATGTGTTACCCTGGATTAATTAATTACTAAAAACCAGTCCGTCTGGCTCACGCAAATCTATCTACACTAAAATTCCCAAGTATGAGTTTGCAATCAAAAATGGGTACCTTTACTACTTTCATTAATATATATATTTACAATTACTGATGGAGTTTTATACATACACCCCTCATCCTCACAACACGGTAAGAGAGATTACGCCTAAACCCCATATGGCAACACAACACGGTAAGAGAGATTACGCCTAAACCCCATATGGCAACAGGCCCTACTGACAGTTGCTGTCAGCTATTTACCACTGGAAAGTTAGGGGTGATAAGGAGGGACTGTGTTTTTTTTAACCCCTGTATGTTTCAGGGTCTGTGGCAGTGTCGTATTACTAAATTTCTGGCAGAAAACACCACTGTTTTCCAGGCTCTGAACTTTTGCTATTTTTAAAGTTTGCATATTTTTTAGGCACTGGATGGACATATTGACTTTTGCAAGTAACAGGATTCAGTATAGTTTTTGACCTTCTAAGCTGAAATGTGAACAAACGGCACATAGGATGATATGACTTTAAGCAGATGGCGTGAAATTTAAATGGGACCTGGAGCATTTGTGGGTTGCCAACAGATGCCTAGATTTTATTCTAATGTGGTGACTTTTTAAACCATTTTGAACATGTTGATAAAGAGCCTTCAGTGTCCACCACCACTATAAATTTTTACCAGGAGTGGGGTTCGAACCCACGTGGATATTCATCCATTGGATCTTAAGTCCAACGCCTTAACCACTCGGCCATCCTGGTCCCTATGTGAGTAATAGGTATTGAGAAAAAGTGCTGAATTTCACGTTGGAGAAAACCAGTTCAGGTGGGCCTTTATCTGTCTCAGGTAAGTCTACCATTTAACAATAGCAATTTGTTCTGATGAGTGTTTTTCTTTTTTCTCGATGGGATTACGAAACTCTAACATACACTTTGAGTCCAAATGATGACTTAACCACTCGTTCATTTTTCTCTCTAAGTGACAAAGGACATCTGAGAAAAAAATGCAGATTTTTTCAATGAAAGGGTCGGTGCAGGTGGGCTGTTATCCTTTCCATGATGATTCTACCATTAAGCACAGGGATTTGATCTGAAGAGCGTTTTTATTTCTCGATGGGATAAGAAAACTCAAATGAAGACTTTGGGCCCTACTGACAGTTGCTGTCAGCTATTTACCACTGGAAAGTTAGGGGTGATAAGGAGGGACTGTGTTTTTTTTTAACCCCTGTATGTTTCAGGGTCTGTGGCAGTGTCGTATTAC
The DNA here is from genome assembly GCF_965119305.1 of Pelophylax lessonae. Taxonomy (NCBI): domain Eukaryota; kingdom Metazoa; phylum Chordata; class Amphibia; order Anura; family Ranidae; genus Pelophylax; species Pelophylax lessonae. The sequence goes on along the minus strand of NC_138770.1, from coordinate 85,430,713 downwards.
TAAATTTATGGCAGAAAACACCACTGATTTCCAGGCTCTGAACTTTTGCTATTTTTAAAGTTTGCATATTTTTTAGGCACTGGATGGACATATTGACTTTTCCAAGTAACAGGATTCAGTATAGTTTTTTACCTTCTAAGCTGAAATTTGAACAAACGGCACATAGGATGATATGACTTTAAGCAGATGGTGTGACATTTAAATTGGACCTGGATCATTTGTGGGTTGCCAACAGATGCCTAGATTTTATTCTCATGTGGTGATTTTTTAAACCATTTTGAACATGTTGATAAAGAGCCTTCAGTGTCCACCAGCACTATAAATTTTTACCAGGAGTGGGGTTCGAACCCACGTGGATATTCATCCATTGGATCTTAAGTCCAACGCCTTAACCACTCGGCCATCCTGGTCCCTATGTAAGTAATAGGTATTGAGAAAAAGTGCTGAATTTCACTTTGGAGAAAACCAGTTCAGGTGGGCCTTCATCTGTCTCAGGTAAGTCTACCATTTAACAATAGCAATTTGTTCTGATGAGTGTTTTTCTTTTTTCTCGATGGGATTACGAAACTCTATCATAGACTTTGAGTCCCAACGATGACTTAACCACTGGTTCATTTTTCTCTCTAAGTGACAAAGGACATCTGAGAAAAAAATGCAGATTTTTTCAATGGTTCTACTATTAAGCACAGGGATTTGATCTGAAGAGCGTTTTTATTTCTCGATGGGATAAGAAAACTCAAATGAAGACTTTGGACCCTACTGACAGTTGCTGTCAGCTATTTACCACTGGAAAGTTAGGGGTGATAAGGAGGGACTGTGTTTTTTTTGAACCCCTGTATGTTTCAGGGTCTGTGGCAGTGTCGTATTACTAAATTTCTGGCAGAAAACACCACTGTTTTCCAGGCTCTGAACTTTTGCTATTTTTAAAGTTTGCATATTTCTTAGGCACTGGATGGACATATTGACTTTTCCAAGTAACAGGATTCAGTATAGTTTTTGACCTTCTAAGCTGAAATATGAACAAACGGCACATAGGATGATATGACTTTAAGCAGATGGCGTGACATTTAAATGGGACCTGGAGCATTTGTGGGTTGCCAACAGATGCCTAGATTTTATTCTCATGTGGTGATTTTTTAAACCATTTTGAACATGTTGATAAAGAGCCTTCAGTGTCCACCACCACTATAAATTTTTACCAGGAGTGGGGTTCGAACCCACGTGGATATTCATCCATTAGATCTTAAGTCCAACGCCTTAACCACTCGGCCATCCTGATCCCTATGTAAGTAATAGGTATTGAGAAAAAGTGCTGAATTTCACGTTGGAGAAAACCAGTTCAGGTGGGCCTTTATCTGTCTCAGGTAAGTCTACCATTTAACAATAGCAATTTGTTCTGATGAGTGTTTTTCTTTTTTCTCGATGGGATTACGAAACTCTAACATAGACTTTGAGTCCCAACGATGACTTAACCACTCGTTCATTTTTCTCTCTAAGTGACAAAGGACATCTGAGAAAAAAATGCAGATTTTTTCAATGAAAGGGTCGGTGCAGGTGGGCTGTTATCCTTTCCATGATGATTCTACCATTAAGCACAGGGATTTGATCTGAAGAGCGTTTTTATTTCTCGATGGGATAAGAAAACTCAAATGAAGACTTTGGGCCCTACTGACAGTTGCTGTCAGCTATTTACCACTGGAAAGTTAGGGGTGATAAGGAGGGACTGTTTTTTTTTTAACCCCTGTATGTTACAGGGTCTGTGGCAGTGTCGTATTACTAAATTTCTGGCAGAAAACTCCACTGATTTCCAGGCATTGAACTTTTGCTATTTTTAAAGTTTGCATATTTTTTAGGCACTGGATGGACATATTGACTTTTCCAAGTAACAGGATTCAGTATAGTTTTTGACCTTCTAAGCTGAAATGTGAACAAACGGCACATAGGATGATATGACTTTAAGCAGATGGCGTGACATTTAAATGGGACCTGGAGCATTTGTGGGTTGCCAACAGATGCCTAGATTTTATTCTCATGTGGTGATTTTTTAAACCATTTTGAACATGTTGATAAAGAGCCTTCAGTGTCCACCACCACTATAAATTTTTACCAGGAGTGGGGTTAGAACCCACGTGGATATTCATCCATTGGATCTTAAGTCCAACGCCTTAACCACTCGGCCATCCTGGTCCCTACGTAAGTAATAGGTATTGAGAAAAAGTGCTGAATTTCACGTTGGAGAAAACCAGTTCAGGTGGGCCTTTATCTGTCTCAGGTAAGTCTACCATTTAACAATAGCAATTTGTTCTGATGAGTGTTTTTCTTTTTTCTCGATGGGATTACGAAACTCTATCATAGACTTTGAGTCCCAACGATGACTTAACCACTCGTTCATTTTTCTCTCTAAGTGACAAAGGACATCTGAGAAAAAAATGCAGATTTTTTCAATGGTTCTACTATTAAGCACAGGGATTTGATCTGAAGAGTGTTTTTATTTCTCGATGGGATAAGAAAACTCAAATGAAGACTTTGGACCCTACTGACAGTTGCTGTCAGCTATTTACCACTGGAAAGTTAGGGGTGATAAGGAGGGACTGTGTTTTTTTTAACCCTGTATGTATCAGGGTCTGTGGCAGTGTCGTATTACTAAATTTCTGGCAGAAAACACCACTGTTTTCCAGGCTCTGAACTTTTGCTATTTTTAAAGTTTGCATATTTTTTAGGCACTGGATGGACATATTGACTTTTCCAAGTAACTGGATTCAGTATAGTTTTTGACCTTCTAAGCTGAAATGTGAACAAACGGCACATAGGATGATATGACTTTAAGCAGATGGCGTGAAATTTAAATGGGACCTGGAGCATTTGTGGGTTGCCAACAGATGCCTAGATTTTATTCTCATGTGGTGATTTTTTAAACCATTTTGAACATGTTGATAAAGAGCCTTCAGTGTCCACCACCACTATAAATTTTTACCAGGAGTGGGGTTCGAACCCACGTGGATATTCATCCATTGGATCTTAAGTCCAACGCCTTAACCACTCGGCCATCCTGGTCCCTATGTGAGTAATAGGTATTGAGAAAAAGTGCTGAATTTCACGTTGGAGAAAACCAGTTCAGGTGGGCCTTTATCTGTCTCAGGTAAGTCTACCATTTAACAATAGCAATTTGTTCTGATGAGTGTTTTTCTTTTTTCTCGATGGGATTACGAAACTCTATCATAGACTTTGAGTCCCAACGATGACTTAACCACTCGTTCATTTTTCTCTCTAAGTGACAAAGGACATCTGAGAAAAAAATGCAGATTTTTTCAATGAAAGGGTCGGTGCAGGTGGGCTGTTATCCTTTCCATGATGATTCTACCATTAAGCACAGGGATTTGATCTGAAGAGCGTTTTTATTTCTCGATGGGATAAGAAAACTCAAATGAAGACTTTGGGCCCTACTGACAGTTGCTGTCAGCTATTTACCACTGGAAAGTTAGGGGTGATAAGGAGGGACTGTGTTTTTTTTTTTAACCCCTGTATGTTTCAGGGTCTGTGGAAGTGTCGTATTACTAAATTTCTGGCAGAAAACACCACTGATTTCCAGGCATTGAACTTTTGCTATTTTTAAAGTTTGCTTATTTTTTAGGCACTGGATGGACATATTGACTTTTCCAAGTAACAGGATTCAGTATAGTTTTTGACCTTCTAAGCTGAAATGTGAACAAACGGCACATAGGATGATATGACTTTAAGCAGATGGCGTGACATTTAAATAGGACCTGGAGCATTTGTGGGTTGACAACAGATGCCAAGATTTTATTCTCATGTGGTGATTTTTTAAACCATTTTGAACATGTTGATAAAGAGCCTTCAGTGTCCACCACCACTATAAAATTTTACCAGGAGTGGGGTTCGAACCCAAGTGGATATTCATCCATTGGATCTTAAGTCCAACGCCTTAACCACTCGGCCATCCTGATCCCTATGCGAGTAATAGGTATTGAGAAAAAGTGCTGAATTTCACGTTGGAGAAAACCAGTTCAGGTGGGCCTTTATCTGTCTCAGGTAAGTCTACCATTTAACAATAGCAATTTGTTCTGATGAGTGTTTTTCTTTTTTCTCGATGGGATTACGAAACTCTAACATACACTTTGAGTCCAAATGATGACTTAACCACTCGTTCATTTTTCTCTCTAAGTGACAAAGGACATCTGAGAAAAAAATGCAGATTTTTTCAATGAAAGGGTCGGTGCAGGTGGGCTGTTATCCTTTCCATGATGATTCTACCATTAAGCACAGGGATTTGATCTGAAGAGCGTTTTTATTTCTCGATGGGATAAGAAAACTCAAATGAAGACTTTGGGCCCTACTGACAGTTGCTGTCAGCTATTTACCACTGGAAAGTTAGGGGTGATAAGGAGGGACTGTGTTTTTTTTTAACCCCTGTATGTTTCAGGGTCTGTGGCAGTGTCGTATTACTAAATTTATGGCAGAAAACACCACTGATTTCCAGGCTCTGAACTTTTGCTATTTTTAAAGTTTGCATATTTTTTAGGCACTGGATGGACATATTGACTTTTCCAAGTAACAGGATTCAGTATAGTTTTTTACCTTCTAAGCTGAAATTTGAACAAACGGCACATAGGATGATATGACTTTAAGCAGATGGTGTGACATTTAAATTGGACCTGGATCATTTGTGGGTTGCCAACAGATGCCTAGATTTTATTCTCATGTGGTGATTTTTTAAACCATTTTGAACATGTTGATAAAGAGCCTTCAGTGTCCACCAGCACTATAAATTTTTACCAGGAGTGGGGTTCGAACCCACGTGGATATTCATCCATTGGATCTTAAGTCCAACGCCTTAACCACTCGGCCATCCTGGTCCCTATGTAAGTAATAGGTATTGAGAAAAAGTGCTGAATTTCACTTTGGAGAAAACCAGTTCAGGTGGGCCTTCATCTGTCTCAGGTAAGTCTACCATTTAACAATAGCAATTTGTTCTGATGAGTGTTTTTCTTTTTTCTCGATGGGATTACGAAACTCTATCATAGACTTTGAGTCCCAACGATGACTTAACCACTGGTTCATTTTTCTCTCTAAGTGACAAAGGACATCTGAGAAAAAAATGCAGATTTTTTCAATGGTTCTACTATTAAGCACAGGGATTTGATCTGAAGAGCGTTTTTATTTCTCGATGGGATAAGAAAACTCAAATGAAGACTTTGGACCCTACTGACAGTTGCTGTCAGCTATTTACCACTGGAAAGTTAGGGGTGATAAGGAGGGACTGTGTTTTTTTTGAACCCCTGTATGTTTCAGGGTCTGTGGCAGTGTCGTATTACTAAATTTCTGGCAGAAAACACCACTGTTTTCCAGGCTCTGAACTTTTGCTATTTTTAAAGTTTGCATATTTCTTAGGCACTGGATGGACATATTGACTTTTCCAAGTAACAGGATTCAGTATAGTTTTTGACCTTCTAAGCTGAAATATGAACAAACGGCACATAGGATGATATGACTTTAAGCAGATGGCGTGACATTTAAATGGGACCTGGAGCATTTGTGGGTTGCCAACAGATGCCTAGATTTTATTCTCATGTGGTGATTTTTTAAACCATTTTGAACATGTTGATAAAGAGCCTTCAGTGTCCACCACCACTATAAATTTTTACCAGGAGTGGGGTTCGAACCCACGTGGATATTCATCCATTAGATCTTAAGTCCAACGCCTTAACCACTCGGCCATCCTGATCCCTATGTAAGTAATAGGTATTGAGAAAAAGTGCTGAATTTCACGTTGGAGAAAACCAGTTCAGGTGGGCCTTTATCTGTCTCAGGTAAGTCTACCATTTAACAATAGCAATTTGTTCTGATGAGTGTTTTTCTTTTTTCTCGATGGGATTACGAAACTCTAACATAGACTTTGAGTCCCAACGATGACTTAACCACTCGTTCATTTTTCTCTCTAAGTGACAAAGGACATCTGAGAAAAAAATGCAGATTTTTTCAATGAAAGGGTCGGTGCAGGTGGGCTGTTATCCTTTCCATGATGATTCTACCATTAAGCACAGGGATTTGATCTGAAGAGCGTTTTTATTTCTCGATGGGATAAGAAAACTCAAATGAAGACTTTGGGCCCTACTGACAGTTGCTGTCAGCTATTTACCACTGGAAAGTTAGGGGTGATAAGGAGGGACTGTTTTTTTTTTAACCCCTGTATGTTACAGGGTCTGTGGCAGTGTCGTATTACTAAATTTCTGGCAGAAAACTCCACTGATTTCCAGGCATTGAACTTTTGCTATTTTTAAAGTTTGCATATTTTTTAGGCACTGGATGGACATATTGACTTTTCCAAGTAACAGGATTCAGTATAGTTTTTGACCTTCTAAGCTGAAATGTGAACAAACGGCACATAGGATGATATGACTTTAAGCAGATGGCGTGACATTTAAATGGGACCTGGAGCATTTGTGGGTTGCCAACAGATGCCTAGATTTTATTCTCATGTGGTGATTTTTTAAACCATTTTGAACATGTTGATAAAGAGCCTTCAGTGTCCACCACCACTATAAATTTTTACCAGGAGTGGGGTTAGAACCCACGTGGATATTCATCCATTGGATCTTAAGTCCAACGCCTTAACCACTCGGCCATCCTGGTCCCTACGTAAGTAATAGGTATTGAGAAAAAGTGCTGAATTTCACGTTGGAGAAAACCAGTTCAGGTGGGCCTTTATCTGTCTCAGGTAAGTCTACCATTTAACAATAGCAATTTGTTCTGATGAGTGTTTTTCTTTTTTCTCGATGGGATTACGAAACTCTATCATAGACTTTGAGTCCCAACGATGACTTAACCACTCGTTCATTTTTCTCTCTAAGTGACAAAGGACATCTGAGAAAAAAATGCAGATTTTTTCAATGGTTCTACTATTAAGCACAGGGATTTGATCTGAAGAGTGTTTTTATTTCTCGATGGGATAAGAAAACTCAAATGAAGACTTTGGACCCTACTGACAGTTGCTGTCAGCTATTTACCACTGGAAAGTTAGGGGTGATAAGGAGGGACTGTGTTTTTTTTAACCCTGTATGTATCAGGGTCTGTGGCAGTGTCGTATTACTAAATTTCTGGCAGAAAACACCACTGTTTTCCAGGCTCTGAACTTTTGCTATTTTTAAAGTTTGCATATTTTTTAGGCACTGGATGGACATATTGACTTTTCCAAGTAACTGGATTCAGTATAGTTTTTGACCTTCTAAGCTGAAATGTGAACAAACGGCACATAGGATGATATGACTTTAAGCAGATGGCGTGAAATTTAAATGGGACCTGGAGCATTTGTGGGTTGCCAACAGATGCCTAGATTTTATTCTCATGTGGTGATTTTTTAAACCATTTTGAACATGTTGATAAAGAGCCTTCAGTGTCCACCACCACTATAAATTTTTACCAGGAGTGGGGTTCGAACCCACGTGGATATTCATCCATTGGATCTTAAGTCCAACGCCTTAACCACTCGGCCATCCTGGTCCCTATGTGAGTAATAGGTATTGAGAAAAAGTGCTGAATTTCACGTTGGAGAAAACCAGTTCAGGTGGGCCTTTATCTGTCTCAGGTAAGTCTACCATTTAACAATAGCAATTTGTTCTGATGAGTGTTTTTCTTTTTTCTCGATGGGATTACGAAACTCTATCATAGACTTTGAGTCCCAACGATGACTTAACCACTCGTTCATTTTTCTCTCTAAGTGACAAAGGACATCTGAGAAAAAAATGCAGATTTTTTCAATGAAAGGGTCGGTGCAGGTGGGCTGTTATCCTTTCCATGATGATTCTACCATTAAGCACAGGGATTTGATCTGAAGAGCGTTTTTATTTCTCGATGGGATAAGAAAACTCAAATGAAGACTTTGGGCCCTACTGACAGTTGCTGTCAGCTATTTACCACTGGAAAGTTAGGGGTGATAAGGAGGGACTGTGTTTTTTTTTTTAACCCCTGTATGTTTCAGGGTCTGTGGAAGTGTCGTATTACTAAATTTCTGGCAGAAAACACCACTGATTTCCAGGCATTGAACTTTTGCTATTTTTAAAGTTTGCTTATTTTTTAGGCACTGGATGGACATATTGACTTTTCCAAGTAACAGGATTCAGTATAGTTTTTGACCTTCTAAGCTGAAATGTGAACAAACGGCACATAGGATGATATGACTTTAAGCAGATGGCGTGACATTTAAATAGGACCTGGAGCATTTGTGGGTTGACAACAGATGCCAAGATTTTATTCTCATGTGGTGATTTTTTAAACCATTTTGAACATGTTGATAAAGAGCCTTCAGTGTCCACCACCACTATAAAATTTTACCAGGAGTGGGGTTCGAACCCAAGTGGATATTCATCCATTGGATCTTAAGTCCAACGCCTTAACCACTCGGCCATCCTGATCCCTATGCGAGTAATAGGTATTGAGAAAAAGTGCTGAATTTCACGTTGGAGAAAACCAGTTCAGGTGGGCCTTTATCTGTCTCAGGTAAGTCTACCATTTAACAATAGCAATTTGTTCTGACAAGTGTTTTTCTTTTTTCTCGATGGGATTACGAAACTCTATCATAGACTTTGAGTCCCAACGATGACTTAACCACTCGTTCATTTTTCTCTCTAAGTGACAATGGACATCTGAGAAAAAAATGCAGATTTTATCAATGAAAGGGTCGGTGCAGGTGGGCTGTTATCCTTTCCATGATGATTCTACCATTAAGCACAGGGATTCGATCTGAAGAGCGTTTTTATTTCTCGATGGGATAAGAAAACTCAAATGAAGACTTTGGACCCTACTGACAGTTGCTGTCAGCTATTTACCACTGGAAAGTTAGGGGTGATAAGGAGGGACTGTGTTTTTTTTGAACCCCTGTATGTTTCAGGGTCTGTGGCAGTGTCGTATTACTAAATTTCTGGCAGAAAACACCACTGTTTTCCAGGCTCTGAACTTTTGCTATTTTTAAAGTTTGCATATTTCTTAGGCACTGGATGGACATATTGACTTTTCCAAGTAACAGGATTCAGTATAGTTTTTGACCTTCTAAGCTGAAATATGAACAAACGGCACATAGGATGATATGACTTTAAGCAGATGGCGTGACATTTAAATGGGACCTGGAGCATTTGTGGGTTGCCAACAGATGCCTAGATTTTATTCTAATGTGGTGATTATTGAAACCATTTTGAACATGTTGATAAAGAGCCTTCAGTTTCCACCACCACTATAAATTTTTACCAGGAGTGGGGTTCGAACCCCCGTGGATATTCATCCATTGGATCTTAAATCCAACATCTTAACCACTCAGCCATCCTGGTCCCTATGTCAGTAATAGGTATTGAGAAAAAGTGCTGAATTTCAGGTTGGAGAAAACCAGTTCAGGTGGGCCTTTATCTGTCTCAGGTAAGTCTACCATTTAACAATAGCAATTTGTTCTGATGAGTGTTTTTCTTTTTTTCTCGATGGGATTACGAAACTCTAACAAAGACTTTGAGTCCCAACGATGACTTAACCACTCGTTCATTTTTCTCTCTAAGTGACAAAGGATATCTGAGAAAAAAATGCAGATTTTTTCAATGGTTCTACCATTAAGCACAGGGATTTGATCTGAAGAGCGTTTTTATTTCTCGATGGGATAAGAAAACTCAAATGAAGACTTTGGGCCCTACTGACAGTTGCTGTCAGCTATTTACCACTGGAAAGTTAGGGGTGATAAGGAGGGACTGTGTTTTTTTTAACCCCTGTATGTTTCAGGGTCTGTGGCAGTGTCTTATTACTAAATTTCTGGCAGAGAACACCACTGATTTCCAGGCTCTGAACTTTTGCTATTTTTAAAGTTTGCATATTTTTTAGGCACTGGAGTTACATATTGACTTTTCCAAGTAACAGGATTCAGTATAGTTTTTGACCTTCTAAGCTGAAATGTGAACAAACGGCACATAGGATGATATAACTTTAAGCAGATGGCGTGACATTTAAATGGGACCTGGAGCATTTGTGGGTTGCCAACAGATGCCTAGATTTTATTCTAATGTGGTGACTTTTTAAACCATTTTGAACATGTTGATAAAGAGCCTTCAGTGTCCACCACCACTATAAATTTTTACCAGGAGTGGGGTTCGAACCCACGTGGATATTCATCCATTGGATCTTAAGTCCAACGCCTTAACCACTCGGCCATCCTGGTCCCTATGTGAGTAATAGGTATTGAGAAAAAGTGCTGAATTTCACGTTGGAGAAAACCAGTTCAGGAGGGCCTTTATCTATCTCAGGTAAGTCTACCATTTAACAGTAGCAATTTGTTCTGATGAGTGTTTTTCTATTTTCTCGATGGGATTACGAAACTCTAACATACACTTTGAGTCCAAATGATGACTTAACCACTCGTTCATTTTTCTCTCTAAGTGACAAAGGACATCTGAGAAAAAAATGCAGATTTTTTCAATGAAAGGGTCGGTGCAGGTGGGCTGTTATCCTTCCCATGATGATTCTACCATTAAGCACAGGGATTTGATCTGAAGAGCGTTTTTATTTCTCGATGGGATAAGAAAACTCAAATGAAGACTTTGGGCCCTACTGACAGTTGCTGTCAGCTATTTACCACTGGAAAGTTAGGGGTGATAAGGAGGGACTGTGTTTTTTTTTAACCCCTGTATGTTTCAGGGTCTGTGGCAGTGTCGTATTACTAAATTTATGGCAGAAAACACCACTGATTTCCAGGCTCTGAACTTTTGCTATTTTTAAAGTTTGCATATTTCTTAGGCACTGGATGGACATATTGACTTTTCCAAGTAACAGGATTCAGTATAGTTTTTGACCTTCTAAGCTGAAATGTGAACAAACGGCACATAGGATGATATGACTTTAAGCAGATGGCGTGACATTTAAATGGGACCTGGAGCATTTGTGGGTTGCCAACAGATGCCTAGATTTTATTCTCATGTGGTGATTTTTTAAACCATTTTGAACATGTTGATAAAGAGCCTTCAGTGTCCACCACCACTATAAATTTTTACCAGGAGTGGGGTTCGAACCCACGTGGTTATTCATCCATTGGATTTTAAGTCCAACGCCTTAACCACTCAGACATCCTGGTCCCTATGTGAGTAATAGGTATTGAGAAAAAGTGCTGAATTTCACGTTGGAGAAAACCAGTTCAGGTGGGCCTTTATCTGTCTCAGGTAAGTCTACCATTTAACAATAGCAATTTGTTCTGATGAGTGTTTTTCTTTTTTCTCGATGGGATTACGAAACTCTAACATACACTTTGAGTCCAAATGATGACTTAACCACTCGTTCATTTTTCTCTCTAAGTGACAAAGGACATCTGAGAAAAAAATGCAGATTTTTTCAATGAAAGGATCGGTGCAGGTGGGCTGTTATCCTTTCCATGATGATTCTACCATTAAGCACAGGGATTTGATCTGAAGAGCGTTTTTATTTCTCGATGGGATAAGAAAACTCAAATGAAGACTTTGGGCCCTACTGACAGTTGCTGTCAGCTATTTACCACTGGAAAGTTAGGGGTGATAAGGAGGGACTGTTTTTTTTTTTAACCCCTGTATGTTTCAGGGTCTGTGGCAGTGTCGTATTACTAAATTTCTGGCAGAAAACACCACTGATTTCCAGGCATTGAACTTTTGCTATTTTTAAAGTTTGCATATTTTTTAGGCACTGGATGGACATATTGACTTTTCCAAGTAACAGGATTCAGTATAGTTTTTGACCTTCTAAGCTGAAATGTGAACAAACGGCACATAGGATGATATGACTTTAAGCAGATGGCGTGACATTTAAATGGGACCTGGAGCATTTGTGGGTTGCCAACAGATGCCTAGATTTTATTCTCATGTGGTGATTTTTTAAACCATTTTGAACATGTTGATAAAGAGCCTTCAGTGTCCACCACCACTATAAATTTTTACCAGGAGTGGGGTTCGAACCCACGTGGATATTCATCCATGGGATCTTAAGTCCAACGCCTTAACCACTCGGCCATCCTGGTCCCTACGTAAGTAATAGGTATTGAGAAAAAGTGCTGAAATTCACGTTGGAGAAAACCAGTTCAGGTGGGCCTTCATCTGTCTCAGGTAAGTCTACCATTTAACAATAGCAATTTGTTCTGATGAGTGTTTTTCTTTTTTCTCGATGGGATTACGAAACTCTATCATAGACTTTGAGTCCCAACGATGACTTAACCACTCGTTCATTTTTCTCTCTAAGTGACAAAGGACATCTGAGAAAAAAATGCAGATTTTTTCAATGAAAGGATCGGTGCAGGTGGGCTGTTATCCTTTCCATGATGATTCTACCATTAAGCACAGGGATTTGATCTGAAGAGCGTTTTTATTTCTCGAAGGGATAAGAAAACTCAAATGAAGACTTTGGACCCTACTGATAGTTGCTGTCAGCTATTTACCACTGGAAAGTTAGGGGTGATAAGGAGGGACTGTGTTTTTTTTAACCCCTGTATGATTCAGGGTCTGTGGCAGTGTCGTATTACTAAATTTCTGGCAGAAAACACCACTGTTTTCCAGGCTCTGAACTTTTGCTATTTTTAAAGTTTGCATATTTTTTAGGCACTGAATGGACATATTGACTTTTCCAAGTAACAGGATTCAGTATAGTTTTTGACCTTCTAAGCTGAAATGTGAACAAACGGCACATAGGATGATATGACTTTAAGCAGATGGCGTGACATTTAAATGGGACCTGGAGCATTTGTGGGTTGCCAACAGATGCCTAGATTTTATTCTCATGTGGTGATTTTTTAAACCATTTTGAACATGTTGATAAAGAGCCTTCAGTGTCCACCACCACTATAAATTTTTACCAGGAGTGGGGTTCGAACCCACGTGGATATTCATCCATGGGATCTTAAGTCCAACGCCTTAACCACTCGGCCATCCTGGTCCCTACGTAAGTAATAGGTATTGAGAAAAAGTGCTGAAATTCACGTTGGAGAAAACCAGTTCAGGTGGGCCTTTATCTGTCTCAGGTAAGTCTACCATTTAACAATAGCAATTTGTTCTGATGAGTGTTTTTCTTTTTTCTCGATGGGATTACGAAACTCTATCATAGACTTTGAGTCCCAACGATGACTTAACCACTGGTTCATTTTTCTCTCTAAGTGACAAAGGACATCTGAGAAAAAAATGCAGATTTTTTCAATGGTTCTACTATTAAGCACAGGGATTTGATCTGAAGAGTGTTTTTATTTCTCGATGGGATAAGAAAACTCAAATGAAGACTTTGGACCCTACTGACAGTTGCTGTCAGCTATTTACCACTGGAAAGTTAGGGGTGATAAGGAGGGACTGTGTTTTTTTTAACCCCTGTATGTATCAGGGTCTGTGGCAGTGTCGTATTACTAAATTTCTGGCCGAAAACACCACTGTTTTCCAGGCTCTGAACTTTTGCTATTTTTAAAGTTTGCATATTTTTTAGGCACTGGATTTACATATTGACTTTTCCAAGTAACAGGATTCAGTATAGTTTTTGACCTTCTAAGCTGAAATGTGAACAAACGGCACATAGGATGATATAACTTTAAGCAGATGGCATGACATTTAAATGGGACCAGGAGCATTTGTGGGTTGCCAACAGATGCCTAGATTTTATTCTAATGTGGTGACTTTTTAAACCATTTTGAACATGTTGATAAAGAGCCTTCAGTGTCCACCAACACTATAAATTTTTACCAGGAGTGGGGTTCGAACCCACGTGGATATTCATCCATTGGATCTTAAGTCCAACGCCTTAACCACTCGGCCATCCTGATCCCTATGTGAGTAATAGGTATTGAGAAAAAGTGCTGAATTTCACGTTGGAGAAAACCAGTTCAGGTGGGCCTTTATCTGTCTCAGGTAAGTCTACCATTTAACAATAGCAATTTGTTCTGATGAGTGTTTTTCTTTTTTCTCGATGGGATTACGAAACTCTAACATAGACTTTGAGTCCCAACGATGACTTAACCACTCGTTCATTTTTCTCTCTAAGTGACAAAGGACATCTGAGAAAAAAATGCAGATTTTTTCAATGAAAGGATCGGTGCAGGTGGGCTGTTATCCTTTCCATGATGATTCTACCATTAAGCACAGGGATTTGATCTGAAGAGCGTTTTTATTTCTCGATGGGATAAGAAAACTCAAATGAAGACTTTGGGCCCTACTGACAGTTGCTGTCAGCTATTTACCACTGGAAAGTTAGGGGTGATAAGGAGGGACTGTTTTTTTTTTTAACCCCTGTATGTTTCAGGGTCTGTGGCAGTGTCGTATTACTAAATTTCTGGCAGAAAACACCACTGATTTCCAGGCATTGAACTTTTGCTATTTTTAAAGTTTGCATATTTTTTAGGCACTGGATGGACATATTGACTTTTCCAAGTAAAAGGATTCAGTATAGTTTTTGACCTTCTAAGCTGAAATGTGAACAAACGGCACATAGGATGATATGACTTTAAGCAGATGGCGTGACATTTAAATGGGACCTGGAGCATTTGTGGGTTGCCAACAGATGCCTAGATTTTATTCTCATGTGGTGATTTTTTAAACCATTTTGAACATGTTGATAAAGAGCCTTCAGTGTCCACCACCACTATAAATTTTTACCAGGAGTGGGGTTCGAACCCACGTGGATATTCATCCATTGGATCTTAAGTCCAACGCCTTAACCACTCGGCCATCCTGGTCCCTATGTAAGTAATAGGTATTGAGAAAAAGTGCTGAATTTCACGTTGGAGAAAACCAGTTCAGGTGGGCCTTTATCTGTCTCAGGTAAGTCTACCATTTAACAATAGCAATTTGTTCTGATGAGTGTTTTTCTTTTTTCTCGATGGGATTACGAAACTCTAACAAAGACTTTGAGTCCCAACGATGACTTAACCACTCGTTCATTTTTCTCTCTAAGTGACAAAGGATATCTGAGAAAAAAATGCAGATTTTTTCAATGGTTCTACCATTAAGCACAGGGATTTCATCTGAAGAGCGTTTTTATTTCTCGATCGGATAAGAAAACTCAAATGAAGACCTTGGGCCCTACTGACAGTTGCTGTCAGCTATTTACCACTGGAAAGTTAGGGGTGATAAGGAGGGACTGTGTTTTTTTTTTTTTAACCCCTGTATGTTTCAGAGTCTGTGGCAGTGTCATATTACTAAATTTCTGGCAGAAAACACCACTGATTATCAGGCTCTGAACTTTTGCTATTTTTAAATTTTGCATATTTTTTAGGCACTGGATGGACATATTGACTTTTCCAAGTAACAGGATTCAGTATAGTTTTTGACCTCCTAAGCTGAAATGTGAACAAACGGCACATAGGATGATATGACTTTAAGCAGATGGCGTGACATTTAAATGGGACCTGGAGCATTTGTGGGTTGCCAACAGATGCCTAGATTTTATTCTCATGTGGTGATTTTTGAAACCATTTTGAACATGTTGATAAAGAGCCTTCAGTGTCCACCACCACTGTAAATTTTTACCAGGAGTGGGGTTCGAACCCACGTGGATATTCATCCATCAGATCTTAAGTCAAACATCTTAACCACTCGGCCATCCTGGTCCCTATGTGAGTAATAGGTATTGAGAAAAAGTGCTGAATTTCACGTTGGAGAAAACCAGTTCAGGTGGGCCTTTATCTGTCTCAGGTAAGTCTACCATTTAACAATAGCAATTTGTTCTGATGAGTGTTTTTCTTTTTTCTCGATGGGATTACGAAACTCTAACAAAGACTTTGAGTCCCAACGATGACTTAACCACTCGTTCATTTTTCTCTCTAAGTGACAAAGGACATCTGAGAAAAAAATGCAGATTTTTTCAATGGTTCTACCATTAAGCACAGGGATTTGATCTGAAGAGCGTTTTTATTTCTCGATGGGATAAGAAAACTCAAATGAAGACTTTGGGCCCTACTGACAGTTGCTGTCAGCTATTTACCACTAGAAAGTTAGGGGTGAAAAGGAGGGACTGTGTTTTTTTTAACCCCTGTATGTTTCAGGGTCTGTGGCAGTGTCGTATTACTAAATTTCTGGCAGAGAACACCACTGATTTCCAGGCTCTGAACTTTTGCTATTTTTAAAGTTTGCATATTTTTTAGGCACTGGATTTACATATTGACTTTTCCAAGTAACAGGATTCAGTATAGTTTTTGATCTTCTAAGCTGAAATGTGAACAAACGGCACATAGGATGATATAACTTTAAGCAGATGGCATGACATTTAAATGGGACCAGGAGCATTTGTGGGTTGCCAACAGATGCCTAGATTTTATTCTAATGTGGTGACTTTTTAAACCATTTTGAACATGTTGATAAAGAGCCTTCAGTGTCCACCACCACTATAAATTTTTACCAGGAGTGGGGTTCGAACCCACGTGGATATTCATCCATTGGATCTTAAGTCCAACGCCTTAACCACTCGGCCATCCTGGTCCCTATGTGAGTAATAGGTATTGAGAAAAAGTGCTGAATTTCACGTTGGAGAAAACCAGTTCAGGTGGGCCTTTATCTGTCTCAGGTAAGTCTACCATTTAACAATAGCAATTTGTTCTGATGAGTGTTTTTCTTTTTTCTCGATGGGATTACGAAACTCTAACATACACTTTGAGTCCAAATGATGACTTAACCACTCGTTCATTTTTCTCTCTAAGTGACAAAGGACATCTGAGAAAAAAATGCAGATTTTTTCAATGAAAGGATCGGTGCAGGTGGGCTGTTATCCTTTCCATGATGATTCTACCATTAAGCACAGGGATTTGATCTGAAGAGCGTTTTTATTTCTCGATGGGATAAGAAAACTCAAATGAAGACTTTGGGCCCTACTGACAGTTGCTGTCAGCTATTTACCACTGGAAAGTTAGGGGTGATAAGGAGGGACTGTTTTTTTTTTTAACCCCTGTATGTTTCAGGGTCTGTGGCAGTGTCGTATTACTAAATTTCTGGCAGAAAACACCACTGATTTCCAGGCATTGAACTTTTGCTATTTTTAAAGTTTGCATATTTTTTAGGCACTGGATGGACATATTGACTTTTCCAAGTAACAGGATTCAGTATAGTTTTTGACCTTCTAAGCTGAAATGTGAACAAACGGCACATAGGATGATATGACTTTAAGCAGATGGCGTGACATTTAAATGGGACCTGGAGCATTTGTGGGTTGCCAACAGATGCCTAGATTTTATTCTCATGTGGTGATTTTTTAAACCATTTTGAACATGTTGATAAAGAGCCTTCAGTGTCCACCACCACTATAAATTTTTACCAGGAGTGGGGTTCGAACCCACGTGGATATTCATCCATTGGATCTTAAGTCCAACGCCTTAACCACTCGGCCATCCTGGTCCCTATGTAAGTAATAGGTATTGAGAAAAAGTGCTGAATTTCACGTTGGAGAAAACCAGTTCAGGTGGGCCTTTATCTGTCTCAGGTAAGTCTACCATTTAACAATAGCAATTTGTTCTGATGAGTGTTTTTCTTTTTTCTCGATGGGATTACGAAACTCTAACAAAGACTTTGAGTCCCAACGATGACTTAACCACTCGTTCATTTTTCTCTCTAAGTGACAAAGGATATCTGAGAAAAAAATGCAGATTTTTTCAATGGTTCTACCATTAAGCACAGGGATTTCATCTGAAGAGCGTTTTTATTTCTCGATCGGATAAGAAAACTCAAATGAAGACCTTGGGCCCTACTGACAGTTGCTGTCAGCTATTTACCACTGGAAAGTTAGGGGTGATAAGGAGGGACTGTGTTTTTTTTTTTTAACCCCTGTATGTTTCAGAGTCTGTGGCAGTGTCATATTACTAAATTTCTGGCAGAAAACACCACTGATTACCAGGCTCTGAACTTTTGCTATTTTTAAAGTTTGCATATTTTTTAGGCACTGGATTTACATATTGACTTTTCCAAGTAACAGGATTCAGTATAGTTTTTGACCTTCTAAGCTGAAATGTGAACAAACGGCACATAGGATGATATAACTTTAAGCAGATGGCATGACATTTAAATGGGACCAGGAGCATTTGTGGGTTGCCAACAGATGCCTAGATTTTATTCTAATGTGGTGACTTTTTAAACCATTTTGAACATGTTGATAAAGAGCCTTCAGTGTCCACCACCACTATAAATTTTTACCAGGAGTGGGGTTCGAACCCACGTGGATATTCATCCATTGGATCTTAAGTCCAACGCCTTAACCACTCAGACATCCTGGTCCCTATGTGAGTAATAGGTATTGAGAAAAAGTGCTGAATTTCACGTTGGAGAAAACCAGTTCAGGTGGGCCTTTATCTGTCTCAGGTAAGTCTACCATTTAACAATAGCAATTTGTTCTGATGAGTGTTTTTCTTTTTTCTAGATGGGATTATGAAACTCTAACATACACTTTGAGTCCAAATGATGACTTAACCACTCGTTCATTTTTCTCTCTAAGTGACAAAGGACATCTGAGAAAAAAATGCAGATTTTTTCAATGAAAGGATCGGTGCAGGTGGGCTGTTATCCTTTCCATGATGATTCTACCATTAAGCACAGGGATTTGATCTGAAGAGCGTTTTTATTTCTCGATGGGATAAGAAAACTCAAATGAAGACTTTGGGCCCTACTGACAGTTGCTGTCAGCTATTTACCACTGGATAGTTAGGGGTGATAAGGAGGGACTGTTTTTTTTTTTAACCCCTGTATGTTTCAGGGTCTGTGGCAGTGTCGTATTACTAAATTTCTGGCAGAAAACACCACTGATTTCCAGGCATTGAACTTTTGCTATTTTTAAAGTTTGCATATTTTTTAGGCACTGGATGGACATATTGACTTTTCCAAGTAACAGGATTCAGTATAGTTTTTGACCTTCTAAGCTGAAATGTGAACAAACGGCACATAGGATGATATGACTTTAAGCAGATGGCGTGACATTTAAATGGGACCTGGAGCATTTGTGGGTTGCCAACAGATGCCTAGATTTTATTCTCATGTGGTGATTTTTTAAACCATTTTGAACATGTTGATAAAGAGCCTTCAGTGTCCACCACCACTATAAATTTTTACCAGGAGTGGGGTTCGAACCCACGTGGATATTCATCCATCGGATCTTAAGTCCAACGCCTTAACCACTCGGCCATCCTGGTCCCTACGTAAGTAATAGGTATTGAGAAAAAGTGCTGAATTTCACGTTGGAGAAAACCAGTTCAGGTGGGCCTTTATCTGTCTCAGGTAAGTCTACCATTTAACAATAGCAATTTGTTCTGATGAGTGTTTTTCTTTTTTCTCGATGGGATTACGAAACTCTAACAAAGACTTTGAGTCCCAACGATGACTTAACCACTCGTTCATTTTTCTCTCTAAGTGACAAAGGATATCTGAGAAAAAAATGCAGATTTTTTCAATGGTTCTACCATTAAGCACAGGGATTTCATCTGAAGAGCGTTTTTATTTCTCGATCGGATAAGAAAACTCAAATGAAGACCTTGGGCCCTACTGACTGTCAGCTATTTACCACTGGAAAGTTAGGGGTGATAAGGAGGGACTGTGTTTTTTTTTTTTAACCCCTGTATGTTTCAGAGTCTGTGGCAGTGTCATATTACTAAATTTCTGGCAGAAAACACCACTGATTATCAGGCTCTGAACTTTTGCTATTTTTAAATTTTGCATATTTTTTAGGCACTGGATGGACATATTGACTTTTCCAAGTAACAGGATTCAGTATAGTTTTTGACCTCCTAAGCTGAAATGTGAACAAACGGCACATAGGATGATATGACTTTAAGCAGATGGCGTGACATTTAAATGGGACCTGGAGCATTTGTGGGTTGCCAACAGATGCCTAGATTTTATTCTCATGTGGTGATTTTTGAAACCATTTTGAACATGTTGATAAAGAGCCTTCAGTGTCCACCACCACTGTAAATTTTTACCAGGAGTGGGGTTCGAACCCACGTGGATATTCATCCATCAGATCTTAAGTCAAACATCTTAACCACTCGGCCATCCTGGTCCCTATGTGAGTAATAGGTATTGAGAAAAAGTGCTGAATTTCACGTTGGAGAAAACCAGTTCAGGTGGGCCTTTATCTGTCTCAGGTAAGTCTACCATTTAATAATAGCAATTTGTTCTGATGAGTGTTTTTCTTTTTTCTCGATGGGATTACGAAACTCTAACAAAGACTTTGAGTCCCAACGATGACTTAACCACTCGTTCATTTTTCTCTCTAAGTGACAAAGGACATCTGAGAAAAAAATGCAGATTTTTTCAATGGTTCTACCATTAAGCACAGGGATTTGATCTGAAGAGCGTTTTTATTTCTCGATGGGATAAGAAAACTCAAATGAAGACTTTGGGCCCTACTGACAGTTGCTGTCAGCTATTTACCACTAGAAAGTTAGGGGTGAAAAGGAGGGACTGTGTTTTTTTTAACCCCTGTATGTTTCAGGGTCTGTGGCAGTGTCGTATTACTAAATTTCTGGCAGAGAACACCACTGATTTCCAGGCTCTGAACTTTTGCTATTTTTAAAGTTTGCATATTTTTTAGGCACTGGATTTACATATTGACTTTTCCAAGTAACAGGATTCAGTATAGTTTTTGACCTTCTAAGCTGAAATGTGAACAAACGGCACATAGGATGATATAACTTTAAGCAGATGGCATGACATTTAAATGGGACCAGGAGCATTTGTGGGTTGCCAACAGATGCCTAGATTTTATTCTAATGTGGTGACTTTTTAAACCATTTTGAACATGTTGATAAAGAGCCTTCAGTGTCCACCACCACTATAAATTTTTACCAGGAGTGGGGTTCGAACCCACGTGGATATTCATCCATTGGATCTTAAGTCCAACGCCTTAACCACTCGGCCATCCTGGTCCCTATGTAAGTAATAGGTATTGAGAAAAAGTGCTGAATTTCACGTTGGAGAAAACCAGTTCAGGTGGGCCTTTATCTGTCTCAGGTAAGTCTACCATTTAACAATAGCAATTTGTTCTGATGAGTGTTTTTCTTTTTTCTCGATGGGATTACGAAACTCTAACAAAGACTTTGAGTCCCAACGATGACTTAACCACTCGTTCATTTTTCTCTCTAAGTGACAAAGGATATCTGAGAAAAAAATGCAGATTTTTTCAATGGTTCTACCATTAAGCACAGGGATTTCATCTGAAGAGCGTTTTTATTTCTCGATCGGATAAGAAAACTCAAATGAAGACCTTGGGCCCTACTGACAGTTGCTGTCAGCTATTTACCACTGGAAAGTTAGGGGTGATAAGGAGGGACTGTGTTTTTTTTTTTTAACCCCTGTATGTTTCAGAGTCTGTGGCAGTGTCATATTACTAAATTTCTGGCAGAAAACACCACTGATTACCAGGCTCTGAACTTTTGCTATTTTTAAAGTTTGCATATTTTTTAGGCACTGGATTTACATATTGACTTTTCCAAGTAACAGGATTCAGTATAGTTTTTGACCTTCTAAGCTGAAATGTGAACAAACGGCACATAGGATGATATAACTTTAAGCAGATGGCATGACATTTAAATGGGACCAGGAGCATTTGTGGGTTGCCAACAGATGCCTAGATTTTATTCTAATGTGGTGACTTTTTAAACCATTTTGAACATGTTGATAAAGAGCCTTCAGTGTCCACCACCACTATAAATTTTTACCAGGAGTGGGGTTCGAACCCACGTGGATATTCATCCATTGGATCTTAAGTCCAACGCCTTAACCACTCAGACATCCTGGTCCCTATGTGAGTAATAGGTATTGAGAAAAAGTGCTGAATTTCACGTTGGAGAAAACCAGTTCAGGTGGGCCTTTATCTGTCTCAGGTAAGTCTACCATTTAACAATAGCAATTTGTTCTGATGAGTGTTTTTCTTTTTTCTAGATGGGATTATGAAACTCTAACATACACTTTGAGTCCAAATGATGACTTAACCACTCGTTCATTTTTCTCTCTAAGTGACAAAGGACATCTGAGAAAAAAATGCAGATTTTTTCAATGAAAGGATCGGTGCAGGTGGGCTGTTATCCTTTCCATGATGATTCTACCATTAAGCACAGGGATTTGATCTGAAGAGCGTTTTTATTTCTCGATGGGATAAGAAAACTCAAATGAAGACTTTGGGCCCTACTGACAGTTGCTGTCAGCTATTTACCACTGGAAAGTTAGGGGTGATAAGGAGGGACTGTTTTTTTTTTTAACCCCTGTATGTTTCAGGGTCTGTGGCAGTGTCGTATTACTAAATTTCTGGCAGAAAACACCACTGATTTCCAGGCATTGAACTTTTGCTATTTTTAAAGTTTGCATATTTTTTAGGCACTGGATGGACATATTGACTTTTCCAAGTAACAGGATTCAGTATAGTTTTTGACCTTCTAAGCTGAAATGTGAACAAACGGCACATAGGATGATATGACTTTAAGCAGATGGCGTGACATTTAAATGGGACCTGGAGCATTTGTGGGTTGCCAACAGATGCCTAGATTTTATTCTCATGTGGTGATTTTTTAAACCATTTTGAACATGTTGATAAAGAGCCTTCAGTGTCCACCACCACTATAAATTTTTACCAGGAGTGGGGTTCGAACCCACGTGGATATTCATCCATCGGATCTTAAGTCCAACGCCTTAACCACTCGGCCATCCTGGTCCCTACGTAAGTAATAGGTATTGAGAAAAAGTGCTGAATTTCACGTTGGAGAAAACCAGTTCAGGTGGGCCTTTATCTGTCTCAGGTAAGTCTACCATTTAACAATAGCAATTTGTTCTGATGAGTGTTTTTCTTTTTTCTCGATGGGATTACGAAACTCTAACAAAGACTTTGAGTCCCAACGATGACTTAACCACTCGTTCATTTTTCTCTCTAAGTGACAAAGGATATCTGAGAAAAAAATGCAGATTTTTTCAATGGTTCTACCATTAAGCACAGGGATTTCATCTGAAGAGCGTTTTTATTTCTCGATCGGATAAGAAAACTCAAATGAAGACCTTGGGCCCTACTGACTGTCAGCTATTTACCACTGGAAAGTTAGGGGTGATAAGGAGGGACTGTGTTTTTTTTTTTTAACCCCTGTATGTTTCAGAGTCTGTGGCAGTGTCATATTACTAAATTTCTGGCAGAAAACACCACTGATTATCAGGCTCTGAACTTTTGCTATTTTTAAATTTTGCATATTTTTTAGGCACTGGATGGACATATTGACTTTTCCAAGTAACAGGATTCAGTATAGTTTTTGACCTCCTAAGCTGAAATGTGAACAAACGGCACATAGGATGATATGACTTTAAGCAGATGGCGTGACATTTAAATGGGACCTGGAGCATTTGTGGGTTGCCAACAGATGCCTAGATTTTATTCTCATGTGGTGATTTTTGAAACCATTTTGAACATGTTGATAAAGAGCCTTCAGTGTCCACCACCACTGTAAATTTTTACCAGGAGTGGGGTTCGAACCCACGTGGATATTCATCCATCAGATCTTAAGTCAAACATCTTAACCACTCGGCCATCCTGGTCCCTATGTGAGTAATAGGTATTGAGAAAAAGTGCTGAATTTCACGTTGGAGAAAACCAGTTCAGGTGGGCCTTTATCTGTCTCAGGTAAGTCTACCATTTAACAATAGCAATTTGTTCTGATGAGTGTTTTTCTTTTTTCTCGATGGGATTACGAAACTCTAACAAAGACTTTGAGTCCCAACGATGACTTAACCACTCGTTCATTTTTCTCTCTAAGTGACAAAGGACATCTGAGAAAAAAATGCAGATTTTTTCAATGGTTCTACCATTAAGCACAGGGATTTGATCTGAAGAGCGTTTTTATTTCTCGATGGGATAAGAAAACTCAAATGAAGACTTTGGGCCCTACTGACAGTTGCTGTCAGCTATTTACCACTAGAAAGTTAGGGGTGAAAAGGAGGGACTGTGTTTTTTTTAACCCCTGTATGTTTCAGGGTCTGTGGCAGTGTCGTATTACTAAATTTCTGGCAGAGAACACCACTGATTTCCAGGCTCTGAACTTTTGCTATTTTTAAAGTTTGCATATTTTTTAGGCACTGGATTTACATATTGACTTTTCCAAGTAACAGGATTCAGTATAGTTTTTGACCTTCTAAGCTGAAATGTGAACAAACGGCACATAGGATGATATAACTTTAAGCAGATGGCATGACATTTAAATGGGACCAGGAGCATTTGTGGGTTGCCAACAGATGCCTAGATTTTATTCTAATGTGGTGACTTTTTAAACCATTTTGAACATGTTGATAAAGAGCCTTCAGTGTCCACCACCACTATAAATTTTTACCAGGAGTGGGGTTCGAACCCACGTGGATATTCATCCATTGGATCTTAAGTCCAACGCCTTAACCACTCGGCCATCCTGGTCCCTATGTGAGTAATAGGTATTGAGAAAAAGTGCTGAATTTCACGTTGGAGAAAACCAGTTCAGGTGGGCCTTTATCTGTCTCAGGTAAGTCTACCATTTAACAATAGCAATTTGTTCTGATGAGTGTTTTTCTTTTTTCTCGATGGGATTACGAAACTCTAACATACACTTTGAGTCCAAATGATGACTTAACCACTCGTTCATTTTTCTCTCTAAGTGACAAAGGACATCTGAGAAAAAAATGCAGATTTTTTCAATGAAAGGGTCGGTGCAGGTGGGCTGTTATCCTTTCCATGATGATTCTACCATTAAGCACAGGGATTTGATCTGAAGAGCGTTTTTATTTCTCGATGGGATAAGAAAACTCAAATGAAGACTTTGGGCCCTACTGACAGTTGCTGTCAGCTATTTACCACTGGAAAGTTAGGGGTGATAAGGAGGGACTGTGTTTTTTTTTTAACCCCTGTATGTTTCAGGGTCTGTGGCAGTGTCGTATTACTAAATTTATGGCAGAAAACACCACTGATTTCCAGGCTCTGAACTTTTGCTATTTTTAAAGTTTGCATATTTCTTAGGCACTGGATGGACATATTGACTTTTACAAGTAACAGGATTCAGTATAGTTTTTTACCTTCTAAGCTGAAATTTGAACAAACGGCACATAGGATGATATGACTTTAAGCAGATGGTGTGACATTTAAAAGGGACCTGGAGCATTTGTGGGTTGCCAACAGATGCCTAGATTTTATTCTCATGTGGTGATTTTTTAAACCATTTTGAACATGTTGATAAAGAGCCTTCAGTGTCCACCACCACTATAAATTTTTACCAGGAGTGGGGTTCGAACCCACGTGGATATTCATCCATTGGATCTTAAGTCCAACGCCTTAACCACTCGGCCATCCTGGTCCTTATGTAAGTAATAGGTATTGAGAAAAAGTGCTGAATTTCACGTTGGAGAAAACCAGTTCAGGTGGGCCTTCATCTGTCTCAGGTAAGTCTACCATTTAACAATAGCAATTTGTTCTGATGAGTGTTTTTCTTTTTTCTCGATGGGATTACGAAACTCTATCATAGACTTTGAGTCCCAACGATGACTTAACCACTGGTTCATTTTTCTCTCTAAGTGACAAAGGACATCTGAGAAAAAAATGCAGATTTTTTCAATGGTTCTACTATTAAGCACAGGGATTTGATCTGAAGAGCGTTTTTATTTCTCGATGGGATAAGAAAACTCAAATGAAGACTTTGGACCCTACTGACAGTTGCTGTCAGCTATTTACCACTGGAAAGTTAGGGGTGATAAGGAGGGACTGTGTTTTTTTTAACCCCTGTATGATTCAGGGTCTGTGGCAGTGTCGTATTACTAAATTTCTGGCAGAAAACACCACTGTTTTCCAGGCTCTGAACTTTTGCTATTTTTAAAGTTTGCATATTTTTTAGGCACTGAATGGACATATTGACTTTTCCAAGTAACAGGATTCAGTATAGTTTTTGACCTTCTAAGCTGAAATGTGAACAAACGGCACATAGGATGATATGACTTTAAGCAGATGGCGTGACATTTAAATGGGACCTGGAGCATTTGTGGGTTGCCAACAGATGCCTAGATTTTATTCTCATGTGGTGATTTTTTAAACCATTTTGAACATGTTGATAAAGAGCCTTCAGTGTCCACCAACACTATAAATTTTTACCAGGAGTGGGGTTCAAACCCACGTGGATATTCATCCATTGGATTTTAAGTCCAACGCCTTAACCACTCGGCCATCCTGATCCCTATGTGAGTAATAGGTATTGAGAAAAAGTGCTGAATTTCACGTTGGAGAAAACCAGTTCAGGTGGGCCTTTATCTGTCTCAGGTAAGTCTACCATTTAACAATAGCAATTTGTTCTGATGAGTGTTTTTCTTTTTTCTCGATGGGATTACGAAACTCTAACATAGACTTTGAGTCCCAACGATGACTTAACCACTCGTTCATTTTTCTCTCTAAGTGACAAAGGACATCTGAGAAAAAAATGCAGATTTTTTCAATGAAAGGATCGGTGCAGGTGGGCTGTTATCCTTTCCATGATGATTCTACCATTAAGCACAGGGATTTGATCTGAAGAGCGTTTTTATTTCTCGATGGGATAAGAAAACTCAAATGAAGACTTTGGGCCCTACTGACAGTTGCTGTCAGCTATTTACCACTGGAAAGTTAGGGGTGATAAGGAGGGACTGTTTTTTTTTTAACCCCTGTATGTTTCAGGGTCTGTGGCAGTGTCGTATTACTAAATTTCTGGCAGAAAACACCACTGATTTCCAGGCATTGAACTTTTGCTATTTTTAAAGTTTGCATATTTTTTAGGCACTGGATGGACATATTGACTTTTCCAAGTAACAGGATTCAGTATAGTTTTTGACCTTCTAAGCTGAAATGTGAACAAACGGCACATAGGATGATATGACTTTAAGCAGATGGCGTGACATTTAAATGGGACCTGGAGCATTTGTGGGTTGCCAACAGATGCCTAGATTTTATTCTCATGTGGTGATTTTTTAAACCATTTTGAACATGTTGATAAAGAGCCTTCAGTGTCCACCACCACTATAAATTTTTACCAGGAGTGGGGTTCGAACCCACGTGGATATTCATCCATTGGATCTTAAGTCCAACGCCTTAACCACTCGGCCATCCTGGTCCCTATGTAAGTAATAGGTATTGAGAAAAAGTGCTGAATTTCACGTTGGAGAAAACCAGTTCAGGTGGGCCTTTATCTGTCTCAGGTAAGTCTACCATTTAACAATAGCAATTTGTTCTGATGAGTGTTTTTCTTTTTTCTCGATGGGATTACGAAACTCTAACAAAGACTTTGAGTCCCAACGATGACTTAACCACTCGTTCATTTTTCTCTCTAAGTGACAAAGGATATCTGAGAAAAAAATGCAGATTTTTTCAATAGTTCTACCATTAAGCACAGGGATTTCATCTGAAGAGCGTTTTTATTTCTCGATCGGATAAGAAAACTCAAATGAAGACCTTGGGCCCTACTGACAGTTGCTGTCAGCTATTTACCACTGGAAAGTTAGGGGTGATAAGGAGGGACTGTGTTTTTTTTTTTAACCCCTGTATGTTTCAGAGTCTGTGGCAGTGTCATATTACTAAATTTCTGGCAGAAAACACCACTGATTATCAGGCTCTGAACTTTTGCTATTTTTAAATTTTGCATATTTTTTAGGCACTGGATGGACATATTGACTTTTCCAAGTAACAGGATTCAGTATAGTTTTTGACCTCCTAAGCTGAAATGTGAACAAACGGCACATAGGATGATATGATTTTAAGCAGATGGCATGACATTTAAATGGGACCTGGAGCATTTGTGGGTTGCCAACAGATGCCTAGATTTTATTCTCATGTGGTGATTTTTGAAACCATTTTGAACATGTTGATAAAGAGCCTTCAGTGTCCACCACCACTGTAAATTTTTACCAGGAGTGGGGTTCGAACCCACGTGGATATTCATCCATCAGATCTCAAGTCAAACATCTTAACCACTCGGCCATCCTGGTCCCTATGTGAGTAATAGGTATTGAGAAAAAGTGCTGAATTTCACGTTGGAGAAAACCAGTTCAGGTGGGCCTTTATCTGTCTCAGGTAAGTCTACCATTTAACAATAGCAATTTGTTCTGATGAGTGTTTTTCTTTTTTCTCGATGGGATTACGAAACTCTAACAAAGACTTTGAGTCCCAACGATGACTTAACCACTCGTTCATTTTTCTCTCTAAGTGACAAAGGACATCTGAGAAAAAAATGCAGATTTTTTCAATGGTTCTACCATTAAGCACAGGGATTTGATCTGAAGAGCGTTTTTATTTCTCGATGGGATAAGAAAACTCAAATGAAGACTTTGGGCCCTACTGACAGTTGCTGTCAGCTATTTACCACTAGAAAGTTAGGGGTGAAAAGGAGGGACTGTGTTTTTTTTAACCCCTGTATGTTTCAGGGTCTGTGGCAGTGTCGTATTACTAAATTTCTGGCAGAGAACACCACTGATTTCCAGGCTCTGAACTTTTGCTATTTTTAAAGTTTGCATATTTTTTAGGCACTGGATTTACATATTGACTTTTCCAAGTAACAGGATTCAGTATAGTTTTTGACCTTCTAAGCTGAAATGTGAACAAACGGCACATAGGATGATATAACTTTAAGCAGATGGCATGACATTTAAATGGGACCAGGAGCATTTGTGGGTTGCCAACAGATGCCTAGATTTTATTCTAATGTGGTGACTTTTTAAACCATTTTGAACATGTTGATAAAGAGCCTTCAGTGTCCACCACCACTATAAATTTTTACCAGGAGTGGGGTTCGAACCCACGTGGATATTCATCCATTGGATCTTAAGTCCAACGCCTTAACCACTCGGCCATCCTGGTCCCTATGTGAGTAATAGGTATTGAGAAAAAGTGCTGAATTTCACGTTGGAGAAAACCAGTTCAGGTGGGCCTTTATCTGTCTCAGGTAAGTCTACCATTTAACAATAGCAATTTGTTCTGATGAGTGTTTTTCTTTTTTCTCGATGGGATTACGAAACTCTAACAAAGACTTTGAGTCCCAACGATGACTTAACCACTCGTTCATTTTTCTCTCTAAGTGACAAAGGATATCTGAGAAAAAAATGCAGATTTTTTCAATGGTTCTACCATTAAGCACAGGGATTTCATCTGAAGAGCGTTTTTATTTCTCGATCGGATAAGAAAACTCAAATGAAGACCTTGGGCCCTACTGACAGTTGCTGTCAGCTATTTACCACTGGAAAGTTAGGGGTGATAAGGAGGGACTGTGTTTTTTTTTTAACCCCTGTATGTTTCAGAGTCTGTGGCAGTGTCATATTACTAAATTTCTGGCAGAAAACACCACTGATTATCAGGCTCTGAACTTTTGCTATTTTTAAATTTTGCATATTTTTTAGGCACTGGATGGACATATTGACTTTTCCAAGTAACAGGATTCAGTATAGTTTTTGACCTCCTAAGCTGAAATGTGAACAAACGGCACATAGGATGATATGACTTTAAGCAGATGGCGTGACATTTAAATGGGACCTGGAGCATTTGTGGGTTGCCAACAGATGCCTAGATTTTATTCTCATGTGGTGATTTTTGAAACCATTTTGAACATGTTGATAAAGAGCCTTCAGTGTCCACCACCACTGTAAATTTTTACCAGGAGTGGGGTTCGAACCCACGTGGATATTCATCCATCAGATCTCAAGTCAAACATCTTAACCACTCGGCCATCCTGGTCCCTATGTGAGTAATATGTATTGAGAAAAAGTGCTGAATTTCACGTTGGAGAAAACCAGTTCAGGTGGGCCTTTATCTGTCTCAGGTAAGTCTACCATTTAACAATAGCAATTTGTTCTGATGAGTGTTTTTCTTTTTTCTCGATGGGATTACGAAACTCTAACAAAGACTTTGAGTCCCAACGATGACTTAACCACTCGTTCATTTTTCTCTCTAAGTGACAAAGGACATCTGAGAAAAAAATGCAGATTTTTTCAATGGTTCTACCATTAAGCACAGGGATTTGATATGAAGAGCGTTTTTATTTCTCGATGGGATAAGAAAACTCAAATGAAGACTTTGGGCCCTACTGACAGTTGCTGTCAGCTATTTACCACTAGAAAGTTAGGGGTGAAAAGGAGGGACTGTGTTTTTTTTAACCCCTGTATGTTTCAGGGTCTGTGGCAGTGTCGTATTACTAAATTTCTGGCAGAGAACACCACTGATTTCCAGGCTCTGAACTTTTGCTATTTTTAAAGTTTGCATATTTTTTAGGCACTGGATTTACATATTGACTTTTCCAAGTAACAGGATTCAGTATAGTTTTTGACCTTCTAAGCTGAAATGTGAACAAACGGCACATAGGATGATATAACTTTAAGCAGATGGCATGACATTTAAATGGGACCAGGAGCATTTGTGGGTTGCCAACAGATGCCTAGATTTTATTCTAATGTGGTGACTTTTTAAACCATTTTGAACATGTTGATAAAGAGCCTTCAGTGTCCACCACCACTATAAATTTTTACCAGGAGTGGGGTTCGAACCCACGTGGATATTCATCCATTGGATCTTAAGTCCAACGCCTTAACCACTTGGCCATCTTGGTCCCTATGTGAGTAATAGGTATTGAGAAAAAGTGCTGAATTTCACGTTGGAGAAAACCAGTTCAGGTGGGCCTTTATCTGTCTCAGGTAAGTCTACCATTTAACAATAGCAATTTGTTCTGATGAGTGTTTTTCTTTTTTCTCGATGGGATTACGAAACTCTAACATACACTTTGAGTCCAAATGATGACTTAACCACTCGTTCATTTTTCTCTCTAAGTGACAAAGGACATCTGAGAAAAAAATGCAGATTTTTTCAATGAAAGGGTCGGTGCAGGTGGGCTGTTATCCTTTCCATGATGATTCTACCATTAAGCACAGGGATTTGATCTGAAGAGCGTTTTTATTTCTCGATGGGATAAGAAAACTCAAATGAAGACTTTGGGCCCTACTGACAGTTGCTGTCAGCTATTTACCACTGGAAAGTTAGGGGTGATAAGGAGGGACTGTGTTTTTTTTTTAACCCCTGTATGTTTCAGGGTCTGTGGCAGTGTCGTATTACTAAATTTATGGCAGAAAACACCACTGATTTCCAGGCTCTGAACTTTTGCTATTTTTAAAGTTTGCATATTTTTTAGGCACTGGATGGACATATTGACTTTTCCAAGTAACAGGATTCAGTATAGTTTTTTACCTTCTAAGCTGAAATTTGAACAAACGGCACATAGGATGATATGACTTTAAGCAGATGGTGTGACATTTAAAAGGGACCTGGAGCATTTGTGGGTTGCCAACAGATGCCTAGATTTTATTCTCATGTGGTGATTTTTTAAACCATTTTGAACATGTTGATAAAGAGCCTTCAGTGTCCACCACCACTATAAATTTTTACCAGGAGTGGGGTTCGAACCCACGTGGATATTCATCCATTGGATCTTAAGTCCAACGCCTTAACCACTCGGCCATCCTGGTCCTTATGTAAGTAATAGGTATTGAGAAAAAGTGCTGAATTTCACGTTGGAGAAAACCAGTTCAGGTGGGCCTTCATCTGTCTCAGGTAAGTCTACCATTTAACAATAGCAATTTGTTCTGATGAGTGTTTTTCTTTTTTCTCGATGGGATTACGAAACTCTATCATAGACTTTGAGTCCCAACGATGACTTAACCACTGGTTCATTTTTCTCTCTAAGTGACAAAGGACATCTGAGAAAAAAATGCAGATTTTTTCAATGGTTCTACTATTAAGCACAGGGATTTGATCTGAAGAGCGTTTTTATTTCTCGATGGGATAAGAAAACTCAAATGAAGACTTTGGACCCTACTGACAGTTGCTGTCAGCTATTTACCACTGGAAAGTTAGGGGTGATAAGGAGGGACTGTGTTTTTTTAAACCCCTGTATGATTCAGGGTCTGTGGCAGTGTCGTATTACTAAATTTCTGGCAGAAAACACCACTGTTTTCCAGGCTCTGAACTTTTGCTATTTTTAAAGTTTGCATATTTTTTAGGCACTGAATGGACATATTGACTTTTCCAAGTAACAGGATTCAGTATAGTTTTTGACCTTCTAAGCTGAAATGTGAACAAACGGCACATAGGATGATATGACTTTAAGCAGATGGCGTGAAATTTAAATGGGACCTGGAGCATTTGTGGGTTGCCAACAGATGCCTAGATTTTATTCTCATGTGGTGATTTTTTAAACCATATTGAACATGTTGATAAAGAGCCTTCAGTGTCCACCACCACTATAAATTTTTACCAGGAGTGGGGTTCGAACCCACGTGGATATTCATCCATTGGATCTTAAGTCCAACGCCTTAACCACTCGGCCATCCTGGTCCCTATGTAAGTAATAGGTATTGAGAAAAAGTGCTGAATTTCACGTTGGAGAAAACCAGTTCAGGTGGGCCTTCATCTGTCTCAGGTAAGTCTACCATTTAACAATAGCAATTTGTTCTGATGAGTGTTTTTCTTTTTTCTCGATGGGATTACGAAACTCTATCATAGACTTTGAGTCCCAACGATGACTTAACCACTGGTTCATTTTTCTCTCTAAGTGACAAAGGACATCTGAGAAAAAAATGCAGATTTTTTCAATGGTTCTACTATTAAGCACAGGGATTTGATCTGAAGAGCGTTTTTATTTCTCGATCGGATAAGAAAACTCAAATGAAGACCTTGGGCCCTACTGACAGTTGCTGTCAGCTATTTACCACTGGAAAGTTAGGGGTGATAAGGAGGGACTGTGTTTTTTTTTTTAACCCCTGTATGTTTCAGAGTCTGTGGCAGTGTCATATTACTAAATTTCTGGCAGAAAACACCACTGATTATCAGGCTCTGAACTTTTGCTATTTTTAAATTTTGCATATTTTTTAGGCACTGGATGGACATATTGACTTTTCCAAGTAACAGGATTCAGTATAGTTTTTGACCTCCTAAGCTGAAATGTGAACAAACGGCACATAGGATGATATGATTTTAAGCAGATGGCATGACATTTAAATGGGACCTGGAGCATTTGTGGGTTGCCAACAGATGCCTAGATTTTATTCTCATGTGGTGATTTTTGAAACCATTTTGAACATGTTGATAAAGAGCCTTCAGTGTCCACCACCACTGTAAATTTTTACCAGGAGTGGGGTTCGAACCCACGTGGATATTCATCCATCAGATCTCAAGTCAAACATCTTAACCACTCGGCCATCCTGGTCCCTATGTGAGTAATAGGTATTGAGAAAAAGTGCTGAATTTCACGTTGGAGAAAACCAGTTCAGGTGGGCCTTTATCTGTCTCAGGTAAGTCTACCATTTAACAATAGCAATTTGTTCTGATGAGTGTTTTTCTTTTTTCTCGATGGGATTACGAAACTCTAACAAAGACTTTGAGTCCCAACGATGACTTAACCACTCGTTCATTTTTCTCTCTAAGTGACAAAGGACATCTGAGAAAAAAATGCAGATTTTTTCAATGGTTCTACCATTAAGCACAGGGATTTGATCTGAAGAGCGTTTTTATTTCTCGATGGGATAAGAAAACTCAAATGAAGACTTTGGGCCCTACTGACAGTTGCTGTCAGCTATTTACCACTAGAAAGTTAGGGGTGAAAAGGAGGGACTGTGTTTTTTTTAACCCCTGTATGTTTCAGGGTCTGTGGCAGTGTCGTATTACTAAATTTCTGGCAGAGAACACCACTGATTTCCAGGCTCTGAACTTTTGCTATTTTTAAAGTTTGCATATTTTTTAGGCACTGGATTTACATATTGACTTTTCCAAGTAACAGGATTCAGTATAGTTTTTGACCTTCTAAGCTGAAATGTGAACAAACGGCACATAGGATGATATAACTTTAAGCAGATGGCATGACATTTAAATGGGACCAGGAGCATTTGTGGGTTGCCAACAGATGCCTAGATTTTATTCTAATGTGGTGACTTTTTAAACCATTTTGAACATGTTGATAAAGAGCCTTCAGTGTCCACCACCACTATAAATTTTTACCAGGAGTGGGGTTCGAACCCACGTGGATATTCATCCATTGGATCTTAAGTCCAACGCCTTAACCACTCGGCCATCCTGGTCCCTATGTGAGTAATAGGTATTGAGAAAAAGTGCTGAATTTCACGTTGGAGAAAACCAGTTCAGGTGGGCCTTTATCTGTCTCAGGTAAGTCTACCAATTAACAATAGCAATTTGTTCTGATGAGTGTTTTTCTTTTTTCTCGATGGGATTACGAAACTCTAACAAAGACTTTGAGTCCCAACGATGACTTAACCACTCGTTCATTTTTCTCTCTAAGTGACAAAGGATATCTGAGAAAAAAATGCAGATTTTTTCAATGGTTCTACCATTAAGCACAGGGATTTCATCTGAAGAGCGTTTTTATTTCTCGATCGGATAAGAAAACTCAAATGAAGACCTTGGGCCCTACTGACAGTTGCTGTCAGCTATTTACCACTGGAAAGTTAGGGGTGATAAGGAGGGACTGTGTTTTTTTTTTAACCCCTGTATGTTTCA
Source organism: Pelophylax lessonae (assembly GCF_965119305.1). Classification (NCBI taxonomy): domain Eukaryota; kingdom Metazoa; phylum Chordata; class Amphibia; order Anura; family Ranidae; genus Pelophylax; species Pelophylax lessonae. The sequence continues at coordinate 85,396,207 of NC_138770.1, read as the reverse complement.
GAGTCTGTGGCAGTGTCATATTACTAAATTTCTGGCAGAAAACACCACTGATTATCAGGCTCTGAACTTTTGCTATTTTTAAATTTTGCATATTTTTTAGGCACTGGATGGACATATTGACTTTTCCAAGTAACAGGATTCAGTATAGTTTTTGACCTCCTAAGCTGAAATGTGAACAAACGGCACATAGGATGATATGACTTTAAGCAGATGGCGTGACATTTAAATGGGACCTGGAGCATTTGTGGGTTGCCAACAGATGCCTAGATTTTATTCTCATGTGGTGATTTTTGAAACCATTTTGAACATGTTGATAAAGAGCCTTCAGTGTCCACCACCACTGTAAATTTTTACCAGGAGTGGGGTTCGAACCCACGTGGATATTCATCCATCAGATCTCAAGTCAAACATCTTAACCACTCGGCCATCCTGGTCCCTATGTGAGTAATAGGTATTGAGAAAAAGTGCTGAATTTCACGTTGGAGAAAACCAGTTCAGGTGGGCCTTTATCTGTCTCAGGTAAGTCTACCATTTAACAATAGCAATTTGTTCTGATGAGTGTTTTTCTTTTTTCTCGATGGGATTACGAAACTCTAACAAAGACTTTGAGTCCCAACGATGACTTAACCACTCGTTCATTTTTCTCTCTAAGTGACAAAGGACATCTGAGAAAAAAATGCAGATTTTTTCAATGGTTCTACCATTAAGCACAGGGATTTGATATGAAGAGCGTTTTTATTTCTCGATGGGATAAGAAAACTCAAATGAAGACTTTGGGCCCTACTGACAGTTGCTGTCAGCTATTTACCACTAGAAAGTTAGGGGTGAAAAGGAGGGACTGTGTTTTTTTTAACCCCTGTATGTTTCAGGGTCTGTGGCAGTGTCGTATTACTAAATTTCTGGCAGAGAACACCACTGATTTCCAGGCTCTGAACTTTTGCTATTTTTAAAGTTTGCATATTTTTTAGGCACTGGATTTACATATTGACTTTTCCAAGTAACAGGATTCAGTATAGTTTTTGACCTTCTAAGCTGAAATGTGAACAAACGGCACATAGGATGATATAACTTTAAGCAGATGGCATGACATTTAAATGGGACCAGGAGCATTTGTGGGTTGCCAACAGATGCCTAGATTTTATTCTAATGTGGTGACTTTTTAAACCATTTTGAACATGTTGATAAAGAGCCTTCAGTGTCCACCACCACTATAAATTTTTACCAGGAGTGGGGTTCGAACCCACGTGGATATTCATCCATTGGATCTTAAGTCCAACGCCTTAACCACTTGGCCATCTTGGTCCCTATGTGAGTAATAGGTATTGAGAAAAAGTGCTGAATTTCACGTTGGAGAAAACCAGTTCAGGTGGGCCTTTATCTGTCTCAGGTAAGTCTACCATTTAACAATAGCAATTTGTTCTGATGAGTGTTTTTCTTTTTTCTCGATGGGATTACGAAACTCTAACATACACTTTGAGTCCAAATGATGACTTAACCACTCGTTCATTTTTCTCTCTAAGTGACAAAGGACATCTGAGAAAAAAATGCAGATTTTTTCAATGAAAGGGTCGGTGCAGGTGGGCTGTTATCCTTTCCATGATGATTCTACCATTAAGCACAGGGATTTGATCTGAAGAGCGTTTTTATTTCTCGATGGGATAAGAAAACTCAAATGAAGACTTTGGGCCCTACTGACAGTTGCTGTCAGCTATTTACCACTGGAAAGTTAGGGGTGATAAGGAGGGACTGTGTTTTTTTTTTAACCCCTGTATGTTTCAGGGTCTGTGGCAGTGTCGTATTACTAAATTTATGGCAGAAAACACCACTGATTTCCAGGCTCTGAACTTTTGCTATTTTTAAAGTTTGCATATTTTTTAGGCACTGGATGGACATATTGACTTTTCCAAGTAACAGGATTCAGTATAGTTTTTTACCTTCTAAGCTGAAATTTGAACAAACGGCACATAGGATGATATGACTTTAAGCAGATGGTGTGACATTTAAAAGGGACCTGGAGCATTTGTGGGTTGCCAACAGATGCCTAGATTTTATTCTCATGTGGTGATTTTTTAAACCATTTTGAACATGTTGATAAAGAGCCTTCAGTGTCCACCACCACTATAAATTTTTACCAGGAGTGGGGTTCGAACCCACGTGGATATTCATCCATTGGATCTTAAGTCCAACGCCTTAACCACTCGGCCATCCTGGTCCTTATGTAAGTAATAGGTATTGAGAAAAAGTGCTGAATTTCACGTTGGAGAAAACCAGTTCAGGTGGGCCTTCATCTGTCTCAGGTAAGTCTACCATTTAACAATAGCAATTTGTTCTGATGAGTGTTTTTCTTTTTTCTCGATGGGATTACGAAACTCTATCATAGACTTTGAGTCCCAACGATGACTTAACCACTGGTTCATTTTTCTCTCTAAGTGACAAAGGACATCTGAGAAAAAAATGCAGATTTTTTCAATGGTTCTACTATTAAGCACAGGGATTTGATCTGAAGAGCGTTTTTATTTCTCGATGGGATAAGAAAACTCAAATGAAGACTTTGGACCCTACTGACAGTTGCTGTCAGCTATTTACCACTGGAAAGTTAGGGGTGATAAGGAGGGACTGTGTTTTTTTAAACCCCTGTATGATTCAGGGTCTGTGGCAGTGTCGTATTACTAAATTTCTGGCAGAAAACACCACTGTTTTCCAGGCTCTGAACTTTTGCTATTTTTAAAGTTTGCATATTTTTTAGGCACTGAATGGACATATTGACTTTTCCAAGTAACAGGATTCAGTATAGTTTTTGACCTTCTAAGCTGAAATGTGAACAAACGGCACATAGGATGATATGACTTTAAGCAGATGGCGTGAAATTTAAATGGGACCTGGAGCATTTGTGGGTTGCCAACAGATGCCTAGATTTTATTCTCATGTGGTGATTTTTTAAACCATATTGAACATGTTGATAAAGAGCCTTCAGTGTCCACCACCACTATAAATTTTTACCAGGAGTGGGGTTCGAACCCACGTGGATATTCATCCATTGGATCTTAAGTCCAACGCCTTAACCACTCGGCCATCCTGGTCCCTATGTGAGTAATAGGTATTGAGAAAAAGTGCTGAATTTCACGTTGGAGAAAACCAGTTCAGGTGGGCCTTCATCTGTCTCAGGTAAGTCTACCATTTAACAATAGCAATTTGTTCTGATGAGTGTTTTTCTTTTTTCTCGATGGGATTACGAAACTCTATCATAGACTTTGAGTCCCAACGATGACTTAACCACTGGTTCATTTTTCTCTCTAAGTGACAAAGGACATCTGAGAAAAAAATGCAGATTTTTTCAATGGTTCTACTATTAAGCACAGGGATTTGATCTGAAGAGCGTTTTTATTTCTCGATCGGATAAGAAAACTCAAATGAAGACCTTGGGCCCTACTGACAGTTGCTGTCAGCTATTTACCACTGGAAAGTTAGGGGTGATAAGGAGGGACTGTGTTTTTTTTTTTAACCCCTGTATGTTTCAGAGTCTGTGGCAGTGTCATATTACTAAATTTCTGGCAGAAAACACCACTGATTATCAGGCTCTGAACTTTTGCTATTTTTAAATTTTGCATATTTTTTAGGCACTGGATGGACATATTGACTTTTCCAAGTAACAGGATTCAGTATAGTTTTTGACCTCCTAAGCTGAAATGTGAACAAACGGCACATAGGATGATATGATTTTAAGCAGATGGCATGACATTTAAATGGGACCTGGAGCATTTGTGGGTTGCCAACAGATGCCTAGATTTTATTCTCATGTGGTGATTTTTGAAACCATTTTGAACATGTTGATAAAGAGCCTTCAGTGTCCACCACCACTGTAAATTTTTACCAGGAGTGGGGTTCGAACCCACGTGGATATTCATCCATCAGATCTCAAGTCAAACATCTTAACCACTCGGCCATCCTGGTCCCTATGTGAGTAATAGGTATTGAGAAAAAGTGCTGAATTTCACGTTGGAGAAAACCAGTTCAGGTGGGCCTTTATCTGTCTCAGGTAAGTCTACCATTTAACAATAGCAATTTGTTCTGATGAGTGTTTTTCTTTTTTCTCGATGGGATTACGAAACTCTAACAAAGACTTTGAGTCCCAACGATGACTTAACCACTCGTTCATTTTTCTCTCTAAGTGACAAAGGACATCTGAGAAAAAAATGCAGATTTTTTCAATGGTTCTACCATTAAGCACAGGGATTTGATCTGAAGAGCGTTTTTATTTCTCGATGGGATAAGAAAACTCAAATGAAGACTTTGGGCCCTACTGACAGTTGCTGTCAGCTATTTACCACTGGAAAGTTAGGGGTGATAAGGAGGGACTGTGTTTTTTTTTAACCCCTGTATGTTTCAGGGTCTGTGGCAGTGTCGTATTACTAAATTTATGGCAGAAAACACCACTGATTTCCAGGCTCTGAACTTTTGCTATTTTTAAAGTTTGCATATTTTTTAGGCACTGAATGGACATATTGACTTTTCCAAGTAACAGGATTCAGTATAGTTTTTTACCTTCTAAGCTGAAATTTGAAAAAACGGCACATAGGATGATATGACTTTAAGGAGATGGTGTGACATTTAAAAGGGACCTGGAGCATTTGTGGGTTGCCAACAGATGCCTAGATTTTATTCTCATGTGGTGATTTTTTAAACCATTTTGAACATGTTGATAAAGAGCCTTCAGTGTCCACCACCACTATAAATTTTTACCAGGAGTGGGGTTCGAACCCACGTGGATATTCATCCATTGGATCTTAAGTCCAACGCCTTAACCACTCGGCCATCCTGGTCCTTATGTAAGTAATAGGTATTGAGAAAAAGTGCTGAATTTCACGTTGGAGAAAACCAGTTCAGGTGGGCCTTCATCTGTCTCAGGTAAGTCTACCATTTAACAATAGCAATTTGTTCTGATGAGTGTTTTTCTTTTTTCTCGATGGGATTACGAAACTCTATCATAGACTTTGAGTCCCAACGATGACTTAACCACTGGTTCATTTTTCTCTCTAAGTGACAAAGGACATCTGAGAAAAAAATGCAGATTTTTTCAATGGTTCTACTATTAAGCACAGGGATTTGATCTGAAGAGCGTTTTTATTTCTCGATGGGATAAGAAAACTCAAATGAAGACTTTGGACCCTACTGACAGTTGCTGTCAGCTATTTACCACTGGAAAGTTAGGGGTGATAAGGAGGGACTGTGTTTTTTTTAACCCCTGTATGATTCAGGGTCTGTGGCAGTGTCGTATTACTAAATTTCTGGCAGAAAACACCACTGTTTTCCAGGCTCTGAACTTTTGCTATTTTTAAAGTTTGCATATTTTTTAGGCACTGAATGGACATATTGACTTTTCCAAGTAACAGGATTCAGTATAGTTTTTGACCTTCTAAGCTGAAATGTGAACAAACGGCACATAGGATGATATGACTTTAAGCAGATGGCGTGAAATTTAAATGGGACCTGGAGCATTTGTGGGTTGCCAACAGATGCCTAGATTTTATTCTCATGTGGTGATTTTTTAAACCATATTGAACATGTTGATAAAGAGCCTTCAGTGTCCACCACCACTATAAATTTTTACCAGGAGTGGGGTTCGAACCCACGTGGATATTCATCCATTGGATCTTAAGTCCAACGCCTTAACCACTCGGCCATCCTGGTCCCTATGTAAGTAATAGGTATTGAGAAAAAGTGCTGAATTTCACGTTGGAGAAATCCAGTTCAGGTGGGCCTTCATCTGTCTCAGGTAAGTCTACCATTTAACAATAGCAATTTGTTCTGATGAGTGTTTTTCTTTTTTCTCGATGGGATTACGAAACTCTATCATAGACTTTGAGTCCCAACGATGACTTAACCACTGGTTCATTTTTCTCTCTAAGTGACAAAGGACATCTGAGAAAAAAATGCAGATTTTTCCAATGGTTCTACTATTAAGCACAGGGATTTGATCTGAAGAGCGTTTTTATTTCTCGATGGGATAAGAAAACTCAAATGAAGACTTTGGACCCTACTGACAGTTGCTGTCAGCTATTTACCACTGGAAAGTTAGGGGTGATAAGGAGGGACTGTGTTTTTTTTAACCCCTGTATGATTCAGGGTCTGTGGCAGTGTCGTATTACTAAATTTCTGGCAGAAAACACCACTGTTTTCCAGGCTCTGAACTTTTGCTATTTTTAAAGTTTGCATATTTTTTAGGCACTGAATGGACATATTGACTTTTCCAAGTAACAGGATTCAGTATAGTTTTTGACCTTCTAAGCTGAAATGTGAACAAACGGCACATAGGATGATATGACTTTAAGCAGATGGCGTGACATTTAAATGGGACCTGGAGCATTTGTGGGTTGCCAACAGATGCCTAGATTTTATTCTCATGTGGTGATTTTTTAAATCATTTTGAACATGTTGATAAAGAGCCTTCAATGTCCACCACCACTATAAATTTTTACCAGGAGTGGGGTTCGAACCCACGTGGATATTCATCCATTGGATCTTAAGTCCAACGCCTTAACCACTTGGCCATCCTGGTCCCTATGTGAGTAATAGGTATTGAGAAAAAGTGCTGAATTTCACGTTGGAGAAAACCAGTTCAGGTGGGCCTTTATCTGTCTCAAGTAAGTCTACCATTTAACAATAGCAATTTGTTCTGACGAGTGTTTTTCTTTTTTCTCGATGGGATTACGAAACTCTATCATAGACTTTGAGTCCCAACGATGACTTAACCACTCGTTCATTTTTCTCTCTAAGTGACAAAGGACATCTGAGAAAAAAATGCAGATTTTTTCAATGAAAGGGTCGGTGCAGGTGGGCTGTTATCCTTTCCATGATGATTCTACCATTAAGCACAGGGATTTGATCTGAAGAGCGTTTTTATTTCTCGATGGGATAAGAAAACTCAAATGAAGACTTTGGGCCCTACTGACAGTTGCTGTCAGCTATTTACCACTGGAAAGTTAGGGGTGATAAGGAGGGACTGTGTTTTTTTTTTTTAACCCCTGTATGTTTCAGGGTCTGTGGAAGTGTCGTATTACTAAATTTCTGGCAGAAAACACCACTGATTTCAAGGCATTGAACTTTTGCTATTTTTAAAGTTTGCTTATTTTTTAGGCACTGGATGGACATATTGACTTTTCCAAGTAACAGGATTCAGTATAGTTTTTGACCTTCTAAGCTGAAATGTGAACAAACGGCACATAGGATGATATGACTTTAAGCAGATGGCGTGACATTTAAATAGGACCTGGAGCATTTGTGGGTTGACAACAGATGCCTAGATTTTATTCTCATGTGGTGATTTTTTAAACCATTTTGAACATGTTGATAAAGAGCCTTCAGTGTCCACCACCACTATAAAATTTTACCAGGAGTGGGGTTCGAACCCACGTGGATATTCATCCATTGGATCTTAAGTCCAACGCCTTAACCACTCGGCCATCCTGGTCCCTATGTGAGTAATAGGTATTGAGAAAAAGTGCTGAATTTCACGTTGGAGAAAACCAGTTCAGGTGGGCCTTTATCTGTCTCAGGTAAGTCTACCATTTAACAATAGCAATTTGTTCTGACAAGTGTTTTTCTTTTTTCTCGATGGGATTACGAAACTCTATCATAGACTTTGAGTCCCAACGATGACTTAACCACTCGTTCATTTTTCTCTCTAAGTGACAATGGACATCTGAGAAAAAAATGCAGATTTTATCAATGAAAGGGTCGGTGCAGGTGGGCTGTTATCCTTTCCATGATGATTCTACCATTAAGCACAGGGATTTGATCTGAAGAGCGTTTTTATTTCTCGATGGGATAAGAAAACTCAAATGAAGACTTTGGGCCCTACTGACAGTTGCTGTCAGCTATTTACCACTGGAAAGTTAGGGGTGATAAGGAGGGACTGTGTTTTTTTTAACCCCTGTATGTTTCAGGGTCTGTGGCAGTGTCTTATTACTAAATTTCTGGCAGAGAACACCACTGATTTCCAGGCTCTGAACTTTTGCTATTTTTAAAGTTTGCATATTTTTTAGGCACTGGAGTTACATATTGACTTTTCCAAGTAACAGGATTCAGTATAGTTTTTGACCTTCTAAGCTGAAATGTGAACAAACGGCACATAGGATGATATAACTTTAAGCAGATGGCATGACATTTAAATGGGACCTGGAGGATTTGTGGGTTGCCAACAGATGCCTAGATTTTATTCTAATGTGGTGACTTTTTAAACCATTTTGAACATGTTGATAAAGAGCCTTCAGTGTCCACCACCACTATAAATTTTTACCAGGAGTGGGGTTCGAACCCACGTGGATATTCATCCATTGGATCTTAAGTCCAACGCCTTAACCACTCGGCCATCCTGGTCCTTATGTAAGTAATAGGTATTGAGAAAAAGTGCTGAATTTCACGTTGGAGAAAACCAGTTCAGGTGGGCCTTCATCTGTCTCAGGTAAGTCTACCATTTAACAATAGCAATTTGTTCTGATGAGTGTTTTTCTTTTTTCTCGATGGGATTACGAAACTCTATCATAGACTTTGAGTCCCAACGATGACTTAACCACTGGTTCATTTTTCTCTCTAAGTGACAAAGGACATCTGAGAAAAAAATGCAGATTTTTTCAATGGTTCTACTATTAAGCACAGGGATTTGATCTGAAGAGCGTTTTTATTTCTCGATGGGATAAGAAAACTCAAATGAAGACTTTGGACCCTACTGACAGTTGCTGTCAGCTATTTACCACTGGAAAGTTAGGGGTGATAAGGAGGGACTGTGTTTTTTTTAACCCCTGTATGATTCAGGGTCTGTGGCAGTGTCGTATTACTAAATTTCTGGCAGAAAACACCACTGTTTTCCAGGCTCTGAACTTTTGCTATTTTTAAAGTTTGCATATTTTTTAGGCACTGAATGGACATATTGACTTTTCCAAGTAACAGGATTCAGTATAGTTTTTGACCTTCTAAGCTGAAATGTGAACAAACGGCACATAGGATGATATGACTTTAAGCAGATGGCGTGAAATTTAAATGGGACCTGGAGCATTTGTGGGTTGCCAACAGATGCCTAGATTTTATTCTCATGTGGTGAGAAAAAACCCACGTGGATATTCATCCATTGGATCTTAAGTCCAACGCCTTAACCACTCGGCCATCCTGGTCCCTATGTGAGTAATAGGTATTGAGAAAAAGTGCTGAATTTCACGTTGGAGAAAACCAGTTCAGGAGGGCCTTTATCTATCTCAGGTAAGTCTACCATTTAACAGTAGCAATTTGTTCTGATGAGTGTTTTTCTATTTTCTCGATGGGATTACGAAACTCTAACATACACTTTGAGTCCAAATGATGACTTAACCACTCGTTCATTTTTCTCTCTAAGTGACAAAGGACATCTGAGAAAAAAATGCAGATTTTTTCAATGAAAGGGTCGGTGCAGGTGGGCTGTTATCCTTTCCATGATGATTCTACCATTAAGCACAGGGATTTGATCTGAACAGCGTTTTTATTTCTCGATGGGATAAGAAAACTCAAATGAAGACTTTGGGCCCTACTGACAGTTGCTGTCAGCTATTTACCACTGGAAAGTTAGGGGTGATAAGGAGGGACTGTGTTTTTTTTAACCCCTGTATGTTTCAGGGTCTGTGGCAGTGTCGTATTACTAAATTTCTGGCAGAAAACACCACTGATTACCAGGCTCTGAACTTTTGCTATTTTTAAAGTTTGCATATTTTTTAGGCACTGGATGGACATATTGACTTTTCCAAGTAACAGGATTCAGTATAGTTTTTGACCTTCTAAGCTGAAATGTGAACAAACGGCACATAGGATGATATGACTTTAAGCAGATGGCGTGACATTTAAATAGGACCTGAAGCATTTGTGGCTTGCCAACAGATGCCTAGATTTTATTCTCATGTGGTGATTTTTTAAACCATTTTGAACATGTTGATAAAGAGCCTTCAGTGTCCACCACCACTATAAATTTTTACCAGGAGTGGGGTTCGAACCCACGTGGATATTCATCCATTGGATCTTAAGTCCAACGCCTTAACCACTCGGCCATCCTGGTCTCTATGTGAGTAATAGGTATTGAGAAAAAGTGCTGAATTTCACGTTGGAGAAAACCAGTTCAGGTGGGCCTTTATCTGTCTCAGGTAAGTCTACCATTTAACAATAGCAGTTTGTTCTGACAAGTGTTTTTCTTTTTTCTCGATGGGATCACGAAACTCTATCATAGACTTTGAGTCCCAACGATGACTTAACCACTCGTTCATTTTTCTCTCTAAGTGACAATGGACATCTGAGAAAAAAATGCAGATTTTATCAATGAAAGGGTCGGTGCAGGTGGGCTGTTATCCTTTCCATGATGATTCTACCATTAAGCACAGGGATTTGATCTGAAGAGCGTTTTTATTTCTCGATGGGATAAGAAAACTCAAATGAAGACCTTGGGCCCTACTGACAGTTGCTGTCAGCTATTTACCACTGGAAAGTTAGGGGTGATAAGGAGGGACAGTGTTTTTTTTAACCCCTGTATGTTTCAGGGTCTGTGGCAGTGTCATATTACTAAATTTCTGGCAGAAAACACCACTGATTATCAGGCTCTGAACTTTTGCTATTTTTAAATTTTGCATATTTTTTAGGCACTGGATGGACATATTGACTTTTCCAAGTAACAGGATTCAGTATAGTTTTTGACCTCCTAAGCTGAAATGTGAACAAACGGCACATAGGATGATATGACTTTAAGCAGATGGCGTGAAATTTAAATGGGACCTGGAGCATTTGTGGGTTGCCAACAGATGCCTAGATTTTATTCTCATGTGGTGATTTTTTAAACCATTTTGAACATGTTGATAAAGAGCCTTCAGTGTCCACCAACACTATAAATTTTAACCAGAAGTGGGGTTCGAACCCACGTGGTTATTCATCCATTGGATCTTAAGTCCAACGCCTTAACCACTCGGCCATCCTGGTCCCTATGTAAGTAAGAGGTATTGAGAAAAAGTGCTGAATTTCACGTTGGAGAAAACCAGTTCAGGTGGGCCTTTATCTGTCTCAGGTAAGTCTACCATTTAACAATAGCAATTTGTTCTGATGAGTGTTTTTCTTTTTTCTCGATGGGATTACGAAACTCTATCATAGACTTTGAGTCCCAACGATGACTTAACCACTCGTTCATTTTTCTCTCTAAGTGACAAAGGACATCTGAGAAAAAAATGCAGATTTTTTCAATGAAAGGGTCGGTGCAGGTGGGCTGTTATCCTTTCCATGATGATTCTACCATTAAGCACAGGGATTTGATCTGAAGAGCGTTTTTATTTCTCGATGGGATAAGAAAACTCAAATGAAGACTTTGGGCCCTACTGACAGTTGCTGTCAGCTATTTACCACTGGAAAGTTAGGGGTGATAAGGAGGGACAGTGTTTTTTTTAACCCCTGTATGTTTCAGGGTCTGTGGCAGTGTCGTATTACTAAATTTCTGGCAGAAAACACCACTGATTTCCAGGCTCTGAACTTTTGCTATTTTTAAAGTTTGCATATTTTTTAGGCACTGGATGGACATATTGACTTTTCCAAGTAACAGGATTCAGTATAGTTTTTGACCTTCTAAGCTGAAATGTGAACAAACGGCACATAGGATGATATGACTTTAAGCAGATGGCGTGACATTTAAATAGGACCTGGAGCATTTGTGGCTTGCCAACAGATGCCTAGATTTTATTCTAATGTGGTGACTTTTTAAACCATTTTGAACATGTTGATAAAGAGCCTTCAGTGTCCACCACCACTATAAATTTTTACCAGGAGTGGGGTTCGAACCCACGTGGATATTCATCCATCAGATCTTAAATCCAACATCTTAACCACTCAGCCATCCTGGTCCCTATGTCAGTAATAGGTATTGAGAAAAAGTGCTGAATTTCACGTTGGAGAAAACCAGTTCAGGTAGGCCTTTATCTGTCTCAGGTAAGTCTACCATTTAACAATAGCAATTTGTTCTGATGAGTGTTTTTCTTTTTTCTCGATGGGATTACGAAACTCTAACAAAGACTTTGAGTCCCAACGATGACTTAACCACTCGTTCATTTTTCTCTCTAAGTGACAAAGGATATCTGAGAAAAAAATGCAGATTTTTTCAATGGTTCTACCATTAAGCACAGGGATTTGATCTGAAGAGCGTTTTTATTTCTCGATGGGATAAGAAAACTCAAATGAAGACTTTGGGCCCTACTGACAGTTGCTGTCAGCTATTTACCACTGGAAAGTTAGGGGTGATAAGGAGGGACTGTGTTTTTTTTAACCCCTGTATGTTTCAGGGTCTGTGGCAGTGTCTTATTACTAAATTTCTGGCAGAGAACACCACTGATTTCCAGGCTCTGAACTTTTGCTATTTTTAAAGTTTGCATATTTTTTAGGCACTGGAGTTACATATTGACTTTTCCAAGTAACAGGATTCAGTATAGTTTTTGACCTTCTAAGCTGAAATGTGAACAAACGGCACATAGGATGATATAACTTTAAGCAGATGGCGTGACATTTAAATGGGGCCTGGAGCATTTGTGGGTTGCCAACAGATGCCTAGATTTTATTCTAATGTGGTGACTTTTTAAACCATTTTGAACATGTTGATAAAGAGCCTTCAGTGTCCACCACCACTATAAATTTTTACCAGGAGTGGGGTTCGAACCCACATGGATATTCATCCATTGGATCTTAAGTCCAACGCCTTAACCACTCGGCCATCCTGGTCCCTATGTGAGTAATAGGTATTGAGAAAAAGTGCTGAATTTCACGTTGGAGAAAACCAGTTCAGGAGTGCCTTTATCTATCTCAGGTAAGTCTACCATTTAACAGTAGCAATTTGTTCTGATGAGTGTTTTTCTATTTTCTCGATGGGATTACGAAACTCTAACATACACTTTGAGTCCAAATGATGACTTAACCACTCGTTCATTTTTCTCTCTAAGTGACAAAGGACATCTGAGAAAAAAATGCAGATTTTTTCAATGAAAGGGTCGGTGCAGGTGGGCTGTTATCCTTCCCATGATGATTCTACCATTAAGCACGGGGATTTGATCTGAAGAGCGTTTTTATTTCTCGATGGGATAAGAAAACTCAAATGAAGACTTTGGGCCCTACTGACAGTTGCTGTCAGCTATTTACCACTGGAAAGTTAGGGGTGATAAGGAGGGACTGTGTTTTTTTTTAACCCCTGTATGTTTCAGGGTCTGTGGCAGTGTCGTATTACTAAATTTATGGCAGAAAACACCACTGATTTCCAGGCTCTGAACTTTTGCTATTTTTAAAGTTTGCATATTTTTTAGGCACTGCATGGACATATTGACTTTTCCAAGTAACAGGATTCAGTATAGCTTTTGACCTTCTAAGCTGAAATTTGAACAAACGGCACATAGGATGATATGACATTTAAATGGATGGGACCTGGAGCATTTGTGGGTTGCCAACAGATGCATAGATTTTATTCTCATGTGGTGATTTTTTAAACCATTTTGAACATGTTGATAAAGAGCCTTCAGTGTCCACCACCACTATAATTTCTACCAGGAGTGGGGTTCGAACCCACGTGGATATTCATCCATTGGATCTTAAGTCCAACGCCTTAACCACTCGGCCATCCTGGTCCCTATGTGAGTAATAGTTATTGAGAAAAAGTGCGTAATTTCACGTTGGAGAAAACCAGTTCAGGTGGGCCTTTATCTGTCTCAGGTAAGTCTACCATTTAACAATAGCAATTTGTTCTGACAAGTGTTTTTCTTTTTTCTCGATGGGATTACGAAACTCTATCATAGACTTTGAGTCCCAACGATGACTTAACCACTCGTTCATTTTTCTCTCTAAGTGACAATGGACATCTGAGAAAAAAATGCAGATTTTATCAATGAAAGGGTCGGTGCAGGTGGGCTGTTATCCTTTCCATGATGATTCTACCATTAAGCACAGGGATTTGATCTGAAGAGCGTTTTTATTTCTCGATGGGATAAGAAAACTCAAATGAAGACCTTGGGCCCTACTGACAGTTGCTGTCAGCTATTTACCACTGGAAAGTTAGGGGTGATAAGGAGGGACAGTGTTTTTTTTAACCCCTGTATGTTTCAGGGTCTGTGGCAGTGTCGTATTACTAAATTTCTGGCAGAAAACACCACTGATTTCCAGGCTCTGAACTTTTGCTATTTTTAAAGTTTGCATATTTTTTAGGCACTGGATGGACATATTGACTTTTCCAAGTAACAGGATTCAGTATAGTTTTTGACCTTCTAAGCTGAAATGTGAACAAAGGGCACATAGGATGATATGACTTTAAGCAGATGGCGTGACATTTAAATGGGACCTGGAGCATTTGTGGGTTGCCAACAGATGCCTAGATTTTATTCTCATGTGGTGATTATTGAAACCATTTTGACAATGTTGATAAAGAGCCTTCAGTTTCCACCACCACTATAAATTTTTACCAGGAGTGGGGTTCGAACCCCCGTGGATATTCATCCATTGGATCTTAAATCCAACATCTTAACCACTCAGCCATCCTGGTCCCTATGTCAGTAATAGGTATTGAGAAAAAGTGCTGAATTTCAGGTTGGAGAAAACCAGTTCAGGTGGGCCTTTATCTGTCTCAGGTAAGTCTACCATTTAACAATAGCAATTTGTTCTGATGAGTGTTTTTCTTTTTTCTCGATGGGATTACGAAACTCTAACAAAGACTTTGAGTCCCAACGATGACTTAACCACTCGTTCATTTTTCTCTCTAAGTGACAAAGGATATCTGAGAAAAAAATGCAGATTTTTTCAATGGTTCTACCATTAAGCACAGGGATTTGATCTGAAGAGCGTTTTTATTTCTCGATGGGATAAGAAAACTCAAATGAAGACTTTGGGCCCTACTGACAGTTGCTGTCAGCTATTTACCACTGGAAAGTTAGGGGTGATAAGGAGGGACTGTGTTTTTTTTAACCCCTGTATGTTTCAGGGTCTGTGGCAGTGTCTTATTACTAAATTTCTGGCAGAGAACACCACTGATTTCCAGGCTCTGAACTTTTGCTATTTTTAAAGTTTGCATATTTTTTAGGCACTGGAGTTACATATTGACTTTTCCAAGTAACAGGATTCAGTATAGTTTTTGACCTTCTAAGCTGAAATGTGAACAAACGGCACATAGGATGATATAACTTTAAGCAGATGGCGTGACATTTAAATGGGACCTGGAGCATTTGTGGGTTGCCAACAGATGCCTAGATTTTATTCTAATGTGGTGACTTTTTAAACCATTTTGAACATGTTGATAAAGAGCCTTCAGTGTCCACCACCACTATAAATTTTTACCAGGAGTGGGGTTCGAACCCACGTGGATATTCATCCATTGGATCTTAAGTCCAACGCCTTAACCACTCGGCCATCCTGGTCCCTATGTGAGTAATAGGTATTGAGAAAAAGTGCTGAATTTCACGTTGGAGAAAACCAGTTCAGGAGGGCCTTTATCTATCTCAGGTAAGTCTACCATTTAACAGTAGCAATTTGTTCTGATGAGTGTTTTTCTATTTTCTCGATGGGATTACGAAACTCTAACATACACTTTGAGTCCAAATGATGACTTAACCACTCGTTCATTTTTCTCTCTAAGTGACAAAGGACATCTGAGAAAAAAATGCAGATTTTTTCAATGAAAGGGTCGGTGCAGGTGGGCTGTTATCCTTCCCATGATGATTCTACCATTAAGCACAGGGATTTGATCTGAAGAGCGTTTTTATTTCTCGATGGGATAAGAAAACTCAAATGAAGACTTTGGGCCCTACTGACAGTTGCTGTCAGCTATTTACCACTGGAAAGTTAGGGGTGATAAGGAGGGACTGAGTTTTTTTTTAACCCCTGTATGTTTCAGGGTCTGTGGCAGTGTCGTATTACTAAATTTATGGCAGAAAACACCACTGATTTCCAGGCTCTGAACTTTTGCTATTTTTAAAGTTTGCATATTTTTTAGGCACTGGATGGACATATTGACTTTTCCAAGTAACAGGATTCAGTATAGCTTTTGACCTTCTAAGCTGAAATTTGAACAAACGGCACATAGGATGATATGACTTTAAGCAGATGGTGTGACATTTAAATGGGACCTGGAGCATTTGTGGGTTGCCAACAGATGCATAGATTTTATTCTCATGTGGTGATTTTTTAAACCATTTTGAACATGTTGATAAAGAGCCTTCAGTGTCCACCACCACTATAAATTTTTACCAGGAGTGGGGTTCGAACCCACGTGGTTATTCATCCATTGGATCTTAAGTCCAACGCCTTAACCACTCGGCCATCCTGGTCCCTAAGTAAGAGGTATTGAGAAAAAGTGCTGAATTTCACGCTGAATTTCACGTTGGAGAAAACCAGTTCAGGTGGGCCTTTATCTGTCTCAGGTAAGTCTACCATTTAACAATAGCAATTTGTTCTGATGAGTGTTTTTCTTTTTTCTCGATGGGATTACGAAACTCTATCATAGACTTTGAGTCCCAACGTTGACTTAACCACTCGTTCATTTTTCTCTCTAAGTGACAAAGGACATCTGAGAAAAAAATGCAGATTTTTTCAATGGTTCTACCATTAAGCACAGGGATTTGATCTGAAGAGCGTTTTTATTTCTCGATGGGATAAGAAAACTCAAATGAAGACTTTGGGCCCTACTGACAGTTGCTGTCAGCTATTTACCACTAGAAAGTTAGGGGTGAAAAGGAGGGACTGTGTTTTTTTTAACCCCTGTATGTTTCAGGGTCTGTGGCAGTGTCCTATTACTAAATTTATGGCAGAAAACACCACTGATTTCCAGGCTCTGAACTTTTGCTATTTTTAAATTTTGCATATTTTTTAGGCACTGGATGGACATATTGACTTTTCCAAGTAACAGGATTCAGTATAGTTTTAGACCTCCTAAGCTGAAATGTGAACAAACGGCACATAGGATGATATGACTTTAAGCAGATGGCGTGACATTTAAATGGGACCTGGAGCATTTGTGGGTTGCCAACAGATGCCTAGATTTTATTCTCATGTGGTGATTTTTGAAACCATTTTGAACATGTTGATAAAGAGCCTTCAGTGTCCACCACCACTGTAAATTTTTACCAGGAGTGGGGTTCGAACCCACGTGGATATTCATCCATCAGATCTTAAGTCAAACATCTTAACCGGTTGCCGACCGCCGCACGACTATATACTGCGGCGGTCAGCCCCGGCCAGGCAGAGTGACGTATCGGTACGTCACTCGCCTGTCACTGACTTGCGAGCCTATTGCGGGCGGGCGCGCGCCCGCCGAGGCGCGCGCCCGCCGCGGCTCGTTCACAGGCAAGTCAGTGCGTGTGACCGGCGGACTCGATGTCCGCCGGCCACACTACAATCGCTCCTGTGAAGGGAGAAAGACAGAGCAGCTTGTGTAAACAAGCTGCCTGTCAGTTCTCCCTGTGTAAAAGTGAAGATCTGACCGTTCTACTATGTAGAACGGTTGATCTTTGCTTTTACACCAATAGCCATGTCCCTACACAGTAGAAAGCACGCCCCTAGGACACACTTAACCCCTCCCTGTCCAATAAAGTTAACCCCTTCCCTGCCAGTGTCATTTTTGCAGTAACAGTGCATATGTATAGCACTGATTACTGCAGTAATGTCACTGGTAACCCCAAAAGTGTCAAAAATGTCAGTCAAGGGTCCGATCTGTCCGCCGCAATGTCGCAGTACCGAAAAAAAAATCGCAGATCGCCGCCATTATGCGTTAAAAAAAAAAAAACACCAAAAATGACAAAAATCTTTCTCTTTGTTAGTAAACGCGATAACTTTTGCGCAAACCAATCAAAATACGCTTTTTGCGATTTTTTTTACCAAACATAGGTAGCATAAAACAAATTGGCCGAAAAATGTTAAAAAATTTTGATTTTTACTTTTTTTTTGGGGAATTTCATATAAAAAAATGTGAAAAATATTGTTATTTTTGCAAAATTTACGCTCTTTTTTTGTTTATAGCGCGTGATCAAAAAATCGCACAGGTGATCAAATACCACCAAAAGAAAGCTCTGTTTGTGGGAAAAAAAGGACGTCAAATTCGTTTAGGTACAGTGTCGCACGACCGCGCAATTGTCCGTTAAAGTCACGCAGTAAAAAATCGCAAAAAAACCCCTGGTCCTTTAGCAGCCAAATCCTCCGGGGCTTAAGTGGTTAACCACTCGGCCATCCTGGTCCCTATGTGAGTAATAGGTATTGAGAAAAAGTGCTGAATTTCACGTTGGAGAAAACCAGTTCAGGTGGGCCTTTATCTGTCTCAGGTAAGTCTACCATTTAACAATAGCAATTTGTTCTGATGAGTGTTTTTCTTTTTTCTCGATGGGATTACGAAACTCTAACAAAGACTTTGAGTCCCAACGATGACTTAACCACTCGTTCATTTTTCTCTCTAAGTGACAAAGGACATCTGAGAAAAAAATGCAGATTTTTTCAATGGTTCTACCATTAAGCACAGGGATTTGATCTGAAGAGCGTTTTTATTTCTCGATGGGATAAGAAAACTCAAATGAAGACCTTGGGCCCTACTGACAGTTGCTGTCAGCTATTTACCACTGGAAAGTTAGGGTTGATAAGGAGGTACTGTGTTTTTTTTTTTTTTAACCCCTGTATGTTTCAGGGTCCGTGGCAGTGTCGTATTACTAAATTTCTGGCAGAAAACACCACTGATTTCCAGGCTCTGAACTTTTGCTATTTTTAAAGTTTGCATATTTTTTAGGCACTGGATGGACATATTGACTTTTCCAAGTAACAGGATTCAGTATAGTTTTTGACCTTCTAAGCTGAAATGTGAACAAACGGCACATAGGATGATATGACTTTAAGCAGATGGTGTGACATTTAAATGGGACCTGGAGCATTTGTGGGTTGCCAACAGATGCCTAGATTTTATTCTCATGTGGTGATTTTTTAAACCATTTTGAACATGTTGATAAAGAGTCTTCAGTGTCCACCACCACTATAATTTCTACCAGGAGTGGGGTTCGAACCCACGTGGATATTCATCCATTGGATCTTAAGTCCAACGCCTTAACCACTCGGCCATCCTGGTCCCTATGTGAGTAATAGTTATTGAGAAAAAGTGCGTAATTTCACGTTGGAGAAAACCAGTTCAGGTGGGCCTTTTTCTGTCTCAGGTAAGTCTACCATTTAACAATAGCAATTTCTTCTGATGAGTGTTTTTCTTTTTTCTCAATGGGATTACGAAACTCTTTCATAGACTTTGAGTCCCAACGATGACTTAACCACTCGTTCATTTTTCTCTCTAAGTGACAAAGGACATCTGAGAAAAAAATGCAGATTTTTTCAATGAAAGGGTCGGTGCAGGTGGGCTGTTATCCTTTCCATGATGATTCTACCATAAGCACAGGGATTTGATCTGAAGAGCGTTTTTATTTCTCGATGGGATAAGAAAACTCAAATGAAGACTTTGGGCCCTACTGACAGTTGCTATCAGCTATTTACCACTGGAAAGTTAGGGGTGATAAGGAGGGACTGTGTTTTTTTTTTTTAACACCTGTATGTTTCAGAGTCTGTGGCAGTGTCGTATTACTAAATTTCTGGCAGAAAACACCACTGATTTCCAGGCTCTGAACTTTTGCTATTTTTAAATTTTGCATATTTTTTAGGCACTGGATGGACATATTGACTTTTCCAAGTAACAGGATTCAGTATAGTTTTTGACCTCCTAAGCTGAAATGTGAACAAACGGCACATAGGATGATATGACTTTAAGCAGATGGCGTGACATTTAAATGGGACCTGGAGCATTTGTGGGTTGCCAACAGATGCCTAGATTTTATTCTCATGTGGTGATTTTTGAAACCATTTTGAACATGTTGATAAAGAGCCTTCAGTGTCCACCACCACTGTAAATTTTTACCAGGAGGGGGGTTCAAACCCACGTGGATATTCATCCATCAGATCTTAAGTCAAACATCTTAACCACTCGGCCATCCTGGTCCCTATGTGAGTAATAGGTATTGAGAAAAAGTGCTGAATTTCACGTTGGAGAAAACCAGTTCAGGTGGGCCTTTATCTGTCTCAGGTAAGTCTACCATTTAACAATAGCAATTTGTTCTGATGAGTGTTTTTCTTTTTTCTCGATGGGATTACGAAACTCTAACAAAGACTTTGAGTCCCAACGATGACTTAACCACTCGTTCATTTTTCTCTCTAAGTGACAAAGGACATCTGAGAAAAAAATGCAGATTTTTTCAATGGTTCTACCATTAAGCACAGGGATTTGATCTGAAGAGCGTTTTTATTTCTCGATGGGATAAGAAAACTCAAATGAAGACTTTGGGCCCTACTGACAGTTGCTGTCAGCTATTTACCACTAGAAAGTTAGGGGTGAAAAGGAGGGACTGTGTTTTTTTTAACCCCTGTATGTTTCAGGGTCTGTGGCAGTGTCCTATTACTAAATTTATGGCAGAAAACACCACTGATTTCCAGGCTCTGAACTTTTGCTATTTTTAAATTTTGCATATTTTTTAGGCACTGGATGGACATATTGACTTTTCCAAGTAACAGGATTCAGTATAGTTTTAGACCTCCTAAGCTGAAATGTGAACAAACGGCACATAGGATGATATGACTTTAAGCAGATGGCGTGACATTTAAATGGGACCTGGAGCATTTGTGGGTTGCCAACAGATGCCTAGATTTTATTCTCATGTGGTGATTTTTGAAACCATTTTGAACATGTTGATAAAGAGCCTTCAGTGTCCACCACCACTGTAAATTTTTACCAGGAGTGGGGTTCGAACCCACGTGGATATTCATCCATCAGATCTTAAGTCAAACATCTTAACCACTCGGCCATCCTGGTCCCTATGTGAGTAATAGGTATTGAGAAAAAGTGCTGAATTTCACGTTGGAGAAAACCAGTTCAGGTGGGCCTTTATCTGTCTCAGGTAAGTCTACCATTTAACAATAGCAATTTGTTCTGATGAGTGTTTTTCTTTTTTCTCAATGGGATTACGAAACTCTAACAAAGACTTTGAGTCCCAACGATGACTTAACCACTCGTTCATTTTTCTCTCTAAATGACAAAGGACATCTGAGAAAAAAATGCAGATTTTTTCAATGGTTCTACCATTAAGCACAGGGATTTGATCTGAAGAGCGTTTTTATTTCTCGATGGGATAAGAAAACTCAAATGAAGACTTTGGGCCCTACTGACAGTTGCTGTCAGCTATTTACCACTGGAAAGTTAGGGGTGATAAGGAGGGACTGTGTTTTTTTTAACCCCTGTATGTTTCAGGGTCTGTGGCAGTGTCGTATTACTAAATTTCTGGCAGAAAACACCACTGTTTTCCAGGCTCTGAACTTTTGCTATTTTTAAAGTTTGCATATTTCTTAGGCACTGGATGGACATATTGACTTTTCCAAGTAACAGGATTCAGTATAGTTTTTGACCTTCTAAGCTGAAATGTGAACAAACGGCACATAGGATGATATGACTTTAAGCAGATGGCGTGACATTTAAATGGGACCTGGAGCATTTGTGGGTTGCCAACAGATGCCTAGATTTTATTCTCATGTGGTGATTTTTTAAACCATTTTGAACATGTTGATAAAGAGCCTTCAGTGTCCACCAACACTATAAATTTTTACCAGGAGTGGGGTTCGAACCCACGTGGATATTCATCCATTGGATCTTAAGTCCAACGCCTTAACCACTCGGCCATCCTGATCCCTATGTGAGTAATAGGTATTGAGACAAAGTGCTGAATTTCACGTTGGAGAAAACCAGTTCAGGTGGGCCTTTATCTGTCTCAGGTAAGTCTACCATTTAACAATAGCAATTTGTTCTGATGAGTGTTTTTCTTTTTTCTCGATGGGATTACGAAACTCTAACATAGACTTTGAGTCCCAACGATGACTTAACCACTCGTTCATTTTTCTCTCTAAGTGACAAAGGACATCTGAGAAAAAAATGCAGATTTTTTCAATGAAAGGATCGGTGCAGGTGGGCTGTTATCCTTTCCATGATGATTCTACCATTAAGCACAGGGATTTGATCTGAAGAGCGTTTTTATTTCTCGATGGGATAAGAAAACTCAAATGAAGACTTTGGGCCCTACTGACAGTTGCTGTTTGCTATTTACCACTGGAAAGTTAGGGGTGATAAGGAGGGACTGTTTTTTTTTTTAACCCCTGTATGTTTCAGGGTCTGTGGCAGTGTCGTATTACTAAATTTCTGGCAGAAAACACCACTGATTTCCAGGCATTGAACTTTTGCTATTTTTAAAGTTTGCATATTTTTTAGGCACTGGATGGACATATTGACTTTTCCAAGTAACAGGATTCAGTATAGTTTTTGTTTTTTTTTTTTTTCCAAAAAGTTTTTATTGAAAGAATTATAAAAATATTAAGAATACATACAGTCTCTTATAAATCAACGTATAAACAGTACGTACAATGTACAGCAACATAGCTTATTTTGAAAGTTGTTACAAAAAAAAAAAAAAAAAAGACAAAAAAAAAACTGAGAATAAACAAATGTAAATGTAAGGCACGTATTGAGAGGTTCGACCTTTTAAGAAACGGGAGACTCAACAGGAGTGTCCATCAATAATAAGTCAATAGAGAAACTGAAGGCAAAGCGAGTGTCAACTTGAAGCTTAGTTTTGCCAAATTGGAAGAACTATTCTAACCATAGAACAATAAGGTATGGAACTGTAGTCAAATCTCGGTGTGTGTGAGTTTGAGGTACAACACAGGGGGTATGTTGCAGGATATCAACTGAATTGTTAGAGAAATGTTGATATGATAAAAAAAAAAAAAGGAGGAAAAATGATAAATATTTAAGACTATATGTAGGAGTAAGACGATTTGGTGGGAGGTGTCCACTCCGGGGAGAAGAGGACACCTATTCATCAAATTTTGGGGGAAAAAAAAAAAAAAAATTTAGGGGGTGGGGGGGAGGAGGGAAGGTAAAGGAAGGGGGAAGGAGGGTAAGAAATCATCGGTCTCCACCTTGCCAGTCTGGGGAGTTAGAAACGTTATAAAGACCGATAGTGAGTAATGGTAATATGTGGGGTTGGTGTTGGGCTTGCCGCGTTGTGCTCCATAAACCCCTCTCACTTACGGCCCTTGTTTAGGGGTTAGAGGGGCTTACCGTTGTGCTACCAATCTTGGTGTGTGTGTGAGAAGCCAAGGGTTGCCATGATGCATGAGGCAAAGTATTCGATAGAGAGAAAGTCACGGGGTGGCAACTGATGGAACAGCTGTAGAGGTGGGAGTGTCGGCTGGAGATGTATGGCTTTGCGGGTCTCGAAATGACTTCCAGGGAGCCCAAGTGTGAGCATAGGAGACCGTTCTATCTCGAGCGATCGCAATTAGCTCTTCTAATCTAGCAATTTTGTCCATTTTGTTTAGCCATTCCCGTTTATGTGGAGTTATATCTGATTTCCAGTGGATCGGTATACATGCTTTGGCTGCATTGAGTAGGTGAGGGGAGAGAGATTTGCAGTACCTGTGAGGTGGGATAGTAGTATAGTTTAGGAGATATTGTGCAGGAGAAAAAGGAATATCGATATTTAGGTCTTTCGAAATGGTATCATGGATAGATAACCAGAATGGTTGTATTTTTGGGCAGGACCAATAGATATGGATGAGTGTCCCTATATCAGAGTGGCATCTCCAGCAAATGTCAGTGATGTCTGGGTTGTATTTATGTAGGATTGCAGGTGTCCTGTACCATCTCGTTAGCAGCTTGTAGCAATTTTCTTGTGTGGAAACATTGAGGGAACTTTTGTGGGCAATATGGCATAGATTTTGCCATTCTTTTTCAGACAAGGAGAGGTTGAGGTCTGATTCCCATCTGGGCTTAGCTTTATTGGTGTGTTCTTGGACCTCTGAAACCAGGAGATTGTATGTTACCGAAATTAGGTGGCGTTTTGGTGTGGTGCTTATACAAAGCTTCTCGAATGGGGTAAGGTCTCTGGAAAGGGCCCCATTATGGTTCAGGGATTGGAGAAAGTGTCTAATTTGAAAGTAGGTCCAGTTGGGTATGGGGGAAGGCAAGGCGGGTGACTTGATCTGCAGGCGTTCCAAGAGGGATCCTTTGTCGAAGAAGCGGAAAGCTCCGATGGAGTCATCCTTCCAGTATCCTCGTAAGAATGAAGCGGACATACCCGGAGGAAAGTCTGGGTTGTGTTTGATTGGTGTCAGGGGACCTGGGGTTGAGGAGATAGATGCTTGTTTGCAGGTATCTCTAAAGGACGTTAGGGTGGTATTCAAGAGGGGATGTTTCTTTACGGACATGGGTGTGTGTTCAGGATTGAGCCACAGTAAGGTCTTGAGGGGAATATTGCAGAAGGTTTTTTCAAGTATTACCCAGTCTTTATTGGGTTCATGGAGAAACCAATCTAAAATTCTAGTTAGGTGACATGCCCAATAATATTTTTGTAAGTCTGGTAGGCCAATGCCTCCATCTAGTTTGGGTTTGGAAAGTAATGTGAAAGAGAGCCTGGGTTTTTTTTGGCACCAAAGAAATTTGGAACATAAAGATTTGAAGGAGTTGAAGAAGGATTTTGGGATTTTAATGGGGATAGCTTGAAGGAGGAATAATAGGCGTGGTAGGACATTCATTTTAAGGATGGCGGCTCGTCCGAACCAGGAGAAATGTGGTCTGGACCATTTCTTAATGTCGTCTTTGATTGCTTGTAATACTGGGAGAAAGTTAGTGGGGAACAGATCGTTCAGATTATTCGTTAGGTGAATGCCTAGGTATTTAATGGAAGATTGAGCCCATTGGAATGGAAAGTTAGACTTGCATTGGTCTACTAATCTTTTGGATAGGGTAATGTTGAGGGCGTTTGACTTTGAGAAGTTTATTTTGAAATTGGACATTTTCTGGAAGAATTTAAATTCTTGTAGAAGTGACGGGATGGAGAGGAGAGGGTCGCTAAGAAACAGTAAAATGTCATCGGCAAAAGCCGCTATCTTATACGTATGATGGGAGATGGTAATTCCAGAAATGTTTGGGTTTAGGTCAAGTGTACGTAAAAAAGGTTCTAAGGTAAGGACAAACAGAATTGGGGATAGGGGGCATCCCTGCCTAGTCCCGTTTCCTATGGAGAAGGCGTCCGATAGGCTTCCATTGACTCTGACACATGCCGTAGGTGTGGAGTACAGAGACAATATTAGAGTGAGTAATCGGTCCGGGATGCCAATGTGTTGCAGGACTTGTCTCATGTAATTCCAGTCGAGCCTATCGAACGCCTTCTCGGCGTCGAGGGATAGCATAAAGCCCTTTACTTTATGAGAGGTCATCCAGTGATGGATGTTAATGGCTTTGACCGTGTTGTCACGAGCTTCGCGGCCGGGGACGAATCCCACTTGATCTTTGTCTATTAGTATCGGAACCAGGGGCAGTAATCTATTCGCGATAATTTTGGCGAAAAGTTTGATGTCGACGTTAAGTAGAGAGATGGGTCTGTAGTTAATTACTGAGGTTGGGTCCTTATTTTCCTTTGGTATCACTGTTATATGGGCGTCAAGCAATCTGTGATGGGGATATGGGGGAGAAGCCAGTGAGTTAAAGGCTTTTAGTAACGGAGATGATAGAAGGTCTGTGAAGGTTTTGTAATATGGGGCTGTGAAACCGTCTGGGCCTGGGCTTTTGCCTGCTTTTAGTTGAGAAATAGCTAATTTGAGCTCTTCCTCTGATAGGGGCTGTTCCAGGTTTTGGGATTGGGAGTTATTAAGAGTTTTAGTGCAGGATTTCTGGAGGAAATCTTGTATGAGGGAATTCTGGGTTTGAATCGGGATTGGATGATCTAGATTATAAAGCTGGGTGTAGTACTTCTCAAATTGGGTTGCGATGTCTGGGGTTTTGACAAAGGTGTTTCCTTGGGTGTCTTTGATCGAATGTATGGAGGACTTTGCTCTTTTTTCTTGGAGGGCTTTGGCGAGGAATTTACTACTCTTGTTCCCGAACTCGTAGAATAATTTTTGTTGGAGGAGAAATTTACGTTTTATTTTAATGTGAAGCTCGTCTAGGAGGAGTTGTCTGTTATGTACTAGTTCAAGGTATGTGAGATGTGCTCTGGTGCTTTTGTGATTTTTTTCTAGGTTTTGAATTTTGTTAATTATTGCTTGAGTATGTGCTTGGTGCGCTTTCTTCTTTGAGGATTTGAGAGAAATAAGAACTCCTCTTAGTGCACATTTATGCGCTTCCCAAATCGTGATGGGGGAGATATCGCTAGTGGTATTTTCAGAGAAGTATTCCGCAATCTTTTTCCTCAGATAATGGATGTCGGGTTCATGAGTGAGAAGCGTCGAGTCTAGCCTCCAGAACTTGTTATACGAGAAGTCTCCAGGGATTGCGATTGTCAGGGATACTGGGTGGTGATCAGAGATTAGCATTGGTTCAATTGTGGCCTTTTTGATCAGGGGTAGGTCTTTTTGTGATAGGAAGAGGTAATCTAACCTGGAATATCTTTGGTGAGGAGAAGAGAAAAATGTGAAGTCTTTTGTGGAGGGGTTTAGAGTACGCCAGGTATCGTGTAGGAGTAGTTCTTGGAGGGATTGACGAATTTGTTTGAGGGCTTTGTACGGGAGGGATGATGTGCCTGAGGAGGAGTCTAGGATAGGATACAACGCTACGTTGAAATCCCCTCCCAGGATTGTGATTCCCTTTTGGTTTTCAGCCAGTAAGGAGGCAATTTTCCTAAAAAATGGTACCTGTGCAGAGTTGGGGGAGAAAATATTAGCTAGAGTGATGGGTTTTTGTGCCAAGAATCCTTTCAGGATAATGTATCGCCCGTCAGGGTCAATGAGGGAGTCAGTACATTTCCAATCAAGATTTTTAGATATGAGAATTGCAACTCCCTTCGTTTTTCCTAAAGGATTAGTGGCCAGGTAAGCTGTGGGGTATCTGAAGTTGCTAAGTTTCGGGGTGTTTTTTGAAAGAAAGTGAGTCTCTTGAAGGTATACTATATCCGCCTTTGATTTGTGCATAATCTCGAGGACTTGGCTACGTTTCTCGGGTATATTTAAACCTTTTACGTTTAATGATACAACCTTAATTTGGAGTGAATTGGAGGGAGTCTGTGGAGAATTCATCATGAAGTTGGATCAGGTACCTACCACTGGGGGGTGTTGTGGGTGTGGTCTGGTATGGAAGGCTTAATGTGTCTGGGAGGTAGAGACCGATGTGGGAAGGGGATGGGGGGGAGAAGGATGTAGGAGGATGGGGAGGTCAGAGGGGAAGGGGGAGAGGGGTGGGATAATTAGGAGGAGGGGGAGAACCGAAGTATAGAGTGTGAAATACAATCACACCTATCCAAATATACAGGTATCGGAAGTGTTGACAGATGAGGTGATCAGATCAACTCTGTCTGTCTTGTGGGGTGAATGGTTGGTAGCCGATCGAGGTACGTGAAAATGACGGAAACATGAGCCGGCCGGCTCGAGAGGTAAGGGAAAGAAAGAATTTGATGATCTTTCGTGTTATCAGGAGTAGAGGTGAAGGAAGTGAGATTATGGGTATTCAGGAAACAGACCCAGCAGAGACATTAATGCAGGGAGGGGATAAAAAATTGACTAGAAGCCGTTAGGGGAGAAGAAAAATATCATATGCATCATGGGGAGCCCGGAAAAAAGAAACAAAAAAAGAATTGGGAGCCACTAGGTATGTCAGAGTTATGGGGGGTGAGATAGGTGGGTCAGTCAGCACACTGCCGATTGAGGTGGTGTAGCCTTGATCGCAGGTTGTGGTAGAAGCGGTAAGTTGGATAGGTTTAGAGTGGAGAAAGACAAAGACATTGGCATGAACATATAATACTTTGAACTTTCAATGATACCATAAAATATTATACCATATATTATAACATAATGCCATAAAATGTCTGATTGGATTACATCGAAATAGTCTGAAGTGTGCATGGTAAGAAGAGGTTCCCTGGGAATCCTCTCCTGGGTGTGGGGAGCGAGCGTCAGAGAGAGAGGGGAGCGATATCACTTACTCCTTTCTGTATAGTAGAAGACCGGGCAAATGGGAGTGTGCTTTTAGGATTGAGACCATGAGTGGCACGAGACGTGTAGTAAGTTGATCCGGGATGTTCTTGCCCTCCCTTCAAGGTGGACATTCGAGGTGTAGCTGCCTATGGACAATGCTTGTACACAGGGCGAGGCTATTTTAGAGGTGTGTATATGTAAAGAAGGTTTTTTCCCCCTTTTTTTTTTTTTTCTTTTTTTTTTTCCTTTTTTTTCTCTCTCTGAAAATCCGTCCCCTTTCTTTCCAAGGGGCTTTTATTTTCCCCTCCTCCCTCTCTCATCGCTCTCATCCTGAAAAGAGGTTTCAGAAGCAGGGTACATTTTAACCAAAGCATATCATGTGTGTCATAAGTAAGAGATGAAAACATTCAGTTAGGGCTAAATAGGTAAACCCCTTAGAATAAACTCTATAATAAAATAAACTCGGCCCCAAAAAAAAAAAAAAAAAAAAAAAAAAAAAAAAAGTTAAAAAAAAAAAAAAAAAAAGAAGCAAAAGAGGGGGGAGGGGGGAGGGGAAGTGGAGGGCATGTGGAGATATGGTGGACAGTGGCGTGGTAGTCTCTGTTATAAGGAGTGCACTTAAAGAGGAGGGGTACATCCATTTACTTAGGTTGTTCGTGTGGTGTAAAGTACATTACCCATCCTTAACCACGATCTTCGGGAATAGAAGGAGATGTGTGTGTCCGGATGAATATAGGTTGAGGTGATGTTGCTGGCGCAGATCCGGGCTTCTGTTCAGGTGCAGTTCAAAATCTGTTGGGAAGAAGCAGACGGGGGCAGGTAGAAAGTGTGGACAGGGCTAGAGAGAGAAAGCGAAAAAGTAAGAGAAAGGGCATGGGGGGGGTGACAAAAGGTGTAGGAGAGTCAGACCATTTGGGATGAGGTACTTTATTCTTGTCTTGGGCGACGGTGCGCTGGGGAAGCTGTAGGGCTCAGGAAATCTTGGCTCCTGTGTAGGTTGGATGAACCGTTGCTAGACGATGATGTTCTGGGACGTCTGATTTGGAAGTCATCCCTTTCCGGAACTGCATCCATTGAATTTGATCTTCGCAGCCTTTGGGTGTTGAGAGGTCTGTACCAATCAGGCAGGTTAATGTGCGGTATGTTCAGTGCGTTGCAGAAATTAGCGAGTTCTTCCGGGACCCTCAGGTTAATGGTACGACCGTTTGCCGAAGCAGATAGGCAGAACGGGAATTTCCATCGGTACTGGATATTTCTGGATCTTAGAGAATCCAATAGGGGTCGCAGGTCTCTTCTACGTTGTAGGGTTATCGGCGAAAGATCCTGGAAGATTTTTATTTCCGTACCATGGTATAGGAGGGAGCGACGATCTCTTGTCCTCCTCAGGACATCTTCCTTCAGTCTGAAGTTGACTACGCAGCAAATGATGTCCCTTGGGGGGTCTGTGTCTCTTGGTTTGGGTCTCAGGGCTCTGTGGAGATGTTCGAACTCGATAGGTGTTTCTAGAGGTCTTCCCAGGACATCATTAAAGATGGCGGTAGTAGCTCTTGTGATTTGTGTTTGATCTACCGATTCAGGCAGGCCCCTTACTCTTAAATTATGGCGCCGACCCCTGTTGTCAAGATCTTCAAGTTGTCTTTGCATGTCCCTAAATTGGGCATCATGAGAATGCATTGTGTCAGTCATGGATTGAATGGATTCTTCTTGCGCTGTAACTTTCTCTTCGACATCTGTTACTCTCAGATTGATAGAAGATATTTCACCCTTCAATTCTATCACTGCCATGGCTAGTGAGGCCTTCAGCTCATCTGCAATGGAGCGAAGGTCCGGGAGGGTGACAGGCGGTGGAGGAGGAGGGGTAGTCGTCGGCGCCAGAGTGTCCATGGCTGAGGACATGTTGCCTTGGGGTAGTGGTGCCGTGTGTTCTCTCGTATTGGAGAGAGTCGGGGTTCCTCGAGCCGCGTCCGCGTAGGCCTGATTTGAAGCCGGGGCCTCGCGTAGTAGTTGGGGCTGGCGGAATAGGTCCGGTATGCTGCGGGTGCGGACGGGCGTCAAATCTCTCGGGGAGCGAGATCGTGAGGGAGAGGAGCGGGTGCTGGATCTACTCATCCTTCTTGGGAGTGCAGCAGGAGAAAGATCGCTCTTCTTATAGCTGAAAACTCTCGAGCTGGCCGGGAGCTAGGAGATCAGGCGGCCATCCACGATCAGCGCCAAGCCACGCCCCATAGTTTTTGACCTTCTAAGCTGAAATGTGAACAAACGGCACATAGGATGATATGACTTTAAGCAGATGGCGTGACATTTAAATGGGACCTGGATCATTTGTGGGTTGCCAACAGATGCCTAGATTTTATTCTCATGTGGTGATTTTTTAAACCATTTTGAACATGTTGATAAAGAGCCTTCAGTGTCCACCACCACTATAAATTTTTACCAGGAGTGGGGTTAAAACCCACGTGGATATTCATCCATTGGATCTTAAGTCCAACGCCTTAACCACTCGGCCATCCTGGTCCCTATGTAAGTAATAGGGATTGAGAAAAAGTGCTGAATTTCACGTTGGAGAAAACCAGTTCAGGTGGGCCTTTATCTGTCTCAGGTAAGTCTACCATTTAACAATAGCAATTTGTTCTGATGAGTGTTTTTCTTTTTTCTCGATGGGATTACGAAACTCTAACAAAGACTTTAAGTCCCAACGATGACTTAACCACTCGTTCATTTTTCTCTCTAAGTGACAAAGGATATCTGAGAAAAAAATGCAGATTTTTTCAATGGTTCTACCATTAAGCACAGGGATTTCATCTGAAGAGCGTTTTTATTTCTCGATCGGATAAGAAAACTCAAATGAAGACCTTGGGCCCTACTGACAGTTGCTGTCAGCTATTTACCACTGGAAAGTTAGGGGTGATAAGGAGGGACTGTGTTTTTTTTTTTTTAACCCCTGTATGTTTCAGAGTCTGTGGCAGTGTCATATTACTAAATTTCTGGCAGAAAACACCACTGATTATCAGGCTCTGAACTTTTGCTATTTTTAAATTTTGCATATTTTTTAGGCACTGGATGGACATATTGACTTTTCCAAGTAACAGGATTCAGTATAGTTTTTGACCTCCTAAGCTGAAATGTGAACAAACGGCACATAGGATGATATGACTTTAAGCAGATGGCGTGACATTTAAATGGGACCTGGAGCATTTGTGGGTTGCCAACAGATGCCTAGATTTTATTCTCATGTGGTGATTTTTGAAACCATTTTGAACATGTTGATAAAGAGCCTTCAGTGTCCACCACCACTGTAAATTTTTACCAGGAGTGGGGTTCGAACCCACGTGGATATTCATCCATCAGATCTTAAGTCAAACATCTTAACCACTCGGCCATCCTGGTCCCTATGTGAGTAATAGG
Source organism: Pelophylax lessonae (assembly GCF_965119305.1). Classification (NCBI taxonomy): domain Eukaryota; kingdom Metazoa; phylum Chordata; class Amphibia; order Anura; family Ranidae; genus Pelophylax; species Pelophylax lessonae. Next base: position 85,364,770 of record NC_138770.1, on the reverse strand, counting down.
TATTGAGAAAAAGTGCTGAATTTCACATTGGAGAAAACCAGTTCAGGTGGGCCTTTATCTGTCTCAGGTAAGTCTACCATTTAACAATAGCAATTTGTTCTGATGAGTGTTTTTCTTTTTTCTCGATGGGATTACGAAACTCTAACAAAGACTTTGAGTCCCAACGATGACTTAACCACTCGTTCATTTTTCTCTCTAAGTGACAAAGGACATCTGAGAAAAAAATGCAGATTTTTTCAATGGTTCTACCATTAAGCACAGGGATTTGATCTGAAGAGCGTTTTTATTTCTCGATGGGATAAGAAAACTCAAATGAAGACTTTGGGCCCTACTGACAGTTGCTGTCAGCTATTTACCACTAGAAAGTTAGGGGTGAAAAGGAGGGACTGTGTTTTTTTTAACCACTGTATGTTTCAGGGTCTGTGGCAGTGTCGTATTACTAAATTTCTGGCAGAGAACACCACTGATTTCCAGGCTCTGAACTTTTGCTATTTTTAAAGTTTGCATATTTTTTAGGCACTGGATTTACATATTGACTTTTCCAAGTAACAGGATTCAGTATAGTTTTTGACCTTCTAAGCTGAAATGTGAACAAACGGCACATAGGATGATATAACTTTAAGCAGATGGCATGACATTTAAATGGGACCAGGAGCATTTGTGGGTTGCCAACAGATGCCTAGATTTTATTCTAATGTGGTAACTTTTTAAACCATTTTGAACATGTTGATAAAGAGCCTTCAGTGTCCACCACCACTATAAATTTTTACCAGGAGTGGGGTTCGCACCCACGTGGATATTCATCCATTGGATCTTAAGTCCAACGCCTTAACCACTCGGCCATCCTGGTCCCTATGTGAGTAATAGGTATTGAGAAAAAGTGCTGAATTTCACGTTGGAGAAAACCAGTTCAGGTGGGCCTTTATCTGTCTCAGGTAAGTCTACCATTTAACAATAGCAATTTGTTCTGATGAGTGTTTTTCTTTTTTCTCGATGGGATTACGAAACTCTAACATACACTTTGAGTCCAAATGATGACTTAACCACTCGTTCATTTTTCTCTCTAAAGCCCCGTACACACGTACCGATGGTCGGCTTACAAATGTTCCTCTTTTCTCCCCGGGATGTCGGTGTCTGCTGAAAAGTGCAAAGACAGCACAAGGACAGCACAAGAATTTTGTCCGCCGACTGCAGAAGTGATGTCATGTAATGGTTAACTTTCCCTGTGTTTTCTATTTTCTGAGCATGCCCAGTCTTGCAAATCTGCGGTCTGTCGGCCGAATTGTGTACTGACAGGCGAACAATCGTCCGTTCTGGTGTCGGCATACAAATATTTTCATGTTTGCACGAAAGACTTTTGTCCGCGGATTGTGCGCAGACATCTGTCGGAGGCACCATACTAACACGCGTACAATCGGCAGATCTTTCGTCCACCGACGTTTGTATGCCGACGATCGGTACGTGTGTACGGGCCTTTAGTGACAAAGGACATCTGAGAAAAAAATGCAGATTTTTTCAATGAAAGGGTCGGTGCAGGTGGGCTGTTATCCTTTCCATGATGATTCTACCATTAAGCACAGGGATTTGATCTGAAGAGCGTTTTTATTTCTCGATGGGATAAGAAAACTCAAATGAAGACTTTGGGCCCTACTGACAGTTGCTGTCAGCTATTTACCACTGGAAAGTTAGGGGTGATAAGGAGGGACTGTGTTTTTTTTTAACCCCTGTATGTTTCAGGGTCTGTGGCAGTGTCGTATTACTAAATTTATGGCAGAAAACACCACTGATTTCCAGGCTCTGAACTTTTGCTATTTTTAAAGTTTGCATATTTTTTAGGCACTGGATGGACATATTGACTTTTCCAAGTAACAGGATTCAGTATAGTTTTTTACCTTCTAAGCTGAAATTTGAACAAACGGCACATAGGATGATATGACTTTAAGCAGATGGTGTGACATTTAAAAGGGACCTGGAGCATTTGTGGGTTGCCAACAGATGCCTAGATTTTATTCTCATGTGGTGATTTTTTAAACCATTTTGAACATGTTGATAAAGAGCCTTCAGTGTCCACCACCACTATAAATTTTTACCAGGAGTGGGGTTCGAACCCACGTGGATATTCATCCATTGGATCTTAAGTCCAACGCCTTAACCACTCGGCCATCCTGGTCCCTATGTAAGTAATAGGTATTGAGAAAAAGTGCTGAATTTCACGTTGGAGAAAACCAGTTCAGGTGGGCCTTTATCTGTCTCAGGTAAGTCTACCATTTAACAATAGCAATTTGTTCTGATGAGTGTTTTTCTTTTTTCTCGATGGGATTACGAAACTCTAACAAAGACTTTGAGTCCCAACGATGACTTAACCACTCGTTCATTTTTCTCTCTAAGTGACAAAGGATATCTGAGAAAAAAATGCAGATTTTTTCAATGGTTCTACCATTAAGCACAGGGATTTGATCTGAAGAGCGTTTTTATTTCTCGATGGGATAAGAAAACTCAAATGAAGACTTTGGGCCCTACTGACAGTTGCTGTCAGCTATTTACCACTGGAAAGTTAGGGGTGATAAGGAGGGACTGTGTTTTTTTTAACCCCTGTATGTTTCAGGGTCTGTGGCAGTGTCTTATTACTAAATTTCTGGCAGAGAACACCACTGATTTCCAGGCTCTGAACTTTTGCTATTTTTAAAGTTTGCATATTTTTTAGGCACTGGAGTTACATATTGACTTTTCCAAGTAACAGGATTCAGTATAGTTTTTGACCTTCTAAGCTGAAATGTGAACAAACGGCACATAGGATGATATAACTTTAAGCAGATGGCGTGACATTTAAATGGGACCTGGAGCATTTGTGGGTTGCCAACAGATGCCTAGATTTTATTCTAATGTGGTGACTTTTTAAACCATTTTGAACATGTTGATAAAGAGCCTTCAGTGTCCACCACCACTATAAATTTTTACCAGGAGTGGGGTTCGAACCCACGTGGATATTCATCCATTGGATCTTAAGTCCAACGCCTTAACCACTCGGCCATCCTGGTCCCTATGTGAGTAATAGGTATTGAGAAAAAGTGCTGAATTTCACGTTGGAGAAAACCAGTTCAGGAGGGCCTTTATCTATCTCAGGTAAGTCTACCATTTAACAGTAGCAATTTGTTCTGATGAGTGTTTTTCTATTTTCTCGATGGGATTACGAAACTCTAACATACACTTTGAGTCCAAATGATGACTTAACCACTCGTTCATTTTTCTCTCTAAGTGACAAAGGACATCTGAGAAAAAAATGCAGATTTTTTCAATGAAAGGGTCGGTGCAGGTGGGCTGTTAACCTTCCCATGATGATTCTACCATTAAGCACAGGGATTTGATCTGAAGAGCGTTTTTATTTCTCGATGGGATAAGAAAACTCAAATGAAGACTTTGGGCCCTACTGACAGTTGCTGTCAGCTATTTACCACTGGAAAGTTAGGGGTGATAAGGAGGGACTGTGTTTTTTTTTAACCCCTGTATGTTTCAGGGTCTGTGGCAGTGTCGTATTACTAAATTTATGGCAGAAAACACCACTGATTTCCAGGCTCTGAACTTTTGCTATTTTTAAAGTTTGCATATTTTTTAGGCACTGCATGGACATATTGACTTTTCCAAGTAACAGGATTCAGTATAGCTTTTGACCTTCTAAGCTGAAATTTGAACAAACGGCACATAGGATGATATGACTTTAAGCAGATGGTGTGACATTTAAATGGGACCTGGAGCATTTGTGGGTTGCCAACAGATGCATAGATTTTATTCTCATGTGGTGATTTTTTAAACCATTTTGAACATGTTGATAAAGAGCCTTCAGTGTCCACCACCACTATAAATTTTTACCAGGAGTGGGGTTCGAACCCACGTGGATATTCATCCATTGGATCTTAAGTCCAACGCCTTAACCACTCGGCCATCCTGGTCCCTATGTGAGTAATAGGTATTGAGAAAAAGTGCTGAATTTCACGTTGGAGAAAACCAGTTCAGGTGGGCCTTTATCTGTCTCAGGTAAGTCTACCATTTAACAATAGCAATTTGTTCTGATGAGTGTTTTTCTTTTTTCTCGATGGGATTACGAAACTCTATCATAGACTTTGAGTCCCAACGATGACTTAACCACTCGTTCATTTTTCTCTCTAAGTGACAAAGGACATCTGAGAAAAAAATGCAGATTTTTTCAATGAAAGGGTCGGTGCAGGTGGGCTGTTATCCTTTCCATGATGATTCTACCATTAAGCACAGGGATTTGATCTGAAGAGCGTTTTTATTTCTCGATGGGATAAGAAAACTCAAATGAAGACCTTGGGCCCTACTGACAGTTGCTGTCAGCTATTTACCACTGGAAAGTTAGGGTTGATAAGGAGGTACTGTGTTTTTTTTTTTAACCCCTGTATTTTTCAGGGTCCGTGGCAGTGTCGTATTACTAAATTTCTGGCAGAAAACACCACTGATTTCCAGGCTCTGAACTTTTGCTATTTTTAAAGTTTGCATATTTTTTAGGCACTGCATGGACATATTGACTTTTCCAAGTAACAGGATTCAGTATAGCTTTTGACCTTCTAAGCTGAAATTTGAACAAACGGCACATAGGATGATATGACTTTAAGCAGATGGTGTGACATTTAAATGGGACCTGGAGCATTTGTGGGTTGCCAACAGATGCATAGATTTTATTCTCATGTGGTGATTTTTTAAACCATTTTGAACATGTTGATAAAGAGCCTTCAGTGTCCACCACCACTATAAATTTTTACCAGGAGTGGGGTTCGAACCCACGTGGATATTCATCCATTGGATCTTAAGTCCAACGCCTTAACCACTCGGCCATCCTGGTCCCTATGTGAGTAATAGGTATTGAGAAAAAGTGCTGAATTTCACGTTGGAGAAAACCAGTTCAGGTGGGCCTTTATCTGTCTCAGGTAAGTCTACCATTTAACAATAGCAATTTGTTCTGATGAGTGTTTTTCTTTTTTCTCGATGGGATTACGAAACTCTATCATAGACTTTGAGTCCCAACGATGACTTAACCACTCGTTCATTTTTCTCTCTAAGTGACAAAGGACATCTGAGAAAAAAATGCAGATTTTTTCAATGAAAGGGTCGGTGCAGGTGGGCTGTTATCCTTTCCATGATGATTCTACCATTAAGCACAGGGATTTGATCTGAAGAGCGTTTTTATTTCTCGATGGGATAAGAAAACTCAAATGAAGACCTTGGGCCCTACTGACAGTTGCTGTCAGCTATTTACCACTGGAAAGTTAGGGTTGATAAGGAGGTACTGTGTTTTTTTTTTTTAACCCCTGTATGTTTCAGGGTCCGTGGCAGTGTCGTATTACTAAATTTCTGGCAGAAAACACCACTGATTTCCAGGCTCTGAACTTTTGCTATTTTTAAAGTTTGCATATTTTTTAGGCACTGGATGGACATATTGACTTTTCCAAGTAACAGGATTCAGTATAGTTTTTGACCTTCTAAGCTGAAATGTGAACAAACGGCACATAGGATGATATGACTTTAAGCAGATGGTGTGACATTTAAATGGGACCTGGAGCATTTGTGGGTTGCCAACAGATGCCTAGATTTTATTCTCATGTGGTGATTTTTTAAACCATTTTGAACATGTTGATAAAGAGCCTTCAGTGTCCACCACCACTATAATTTCTACCAGGAGTGGGGTTCGAACCCACGTGGATATTCATCCATTGGATCTTAAGTCCAACGCCTTAACCACTCGGCCATCCTGGTCCCTATGTGAGTAATAGTTATTGAGAAAAAGTGCGTAATTTCACGTTGGAGAAAACCAGTTCAGGTGGGCCTTTATCTGTCTCAGGTAAGTCTACCATTTAACAATAGCAATTTGTTCTGACAAGTGTTTTTCTTTTTTCTCGATGGGATTACGAAACTCTATCATAGACTTTGAGTCCCAACGATGACTTAACCACTCGTTCATTTTTCTCTCTAAGTGACAATGGACATCTGAGAAAAAAATGCAGATTTTATCAATGAAAGGGTCGGTGCAGGTGGGCTGTTATCCTTTCCATGATGATTCTACCATTAAGCACAGGGATTTGATCTGAAGAGCGTTTTTATTTCTCGATGGGATAAGAAAACTCAAATGAAGACCTTGGGCCCTACTGACAGTTGCTGTCAGCTATTTACCACTGGAAAGTTAGGGGTGATAAGGAGGGACAGTGTTTTTTTTAACCCCTGTATGTTTCAGGGTCTGTGGCAGTGTCGTATTACTAAATTTCTGGCAGAAAACACCACTGATTTCCAGGCTCTGAACTTTTGCTATTTTTAAAGTTTGCATATTTTTTAGGCACTGGATGGACATATTAACTTTTCCAAGTAACAGGATTCAGTATAGTTTTTGACCTTCTAAGCTGAAATGTGAACAAACGGCACATAGGATGATATGACTTTAAGCAGATGGCGTGACATTTAAATGGTACCTGGAGCATTTGTGGGTTGCCAACAGATGCCTAGATTTTATTCTCATGTGGTGATTATTGAAACCATTTTGAACATGTTGATAAAGAGCCTTCAGTTTCCACCACCACTATAAATTTTTACCAGGAGTGGGGTTCGAACCCCCGTGGATATTCATCCATTGGATCTTAAATCCAACATCTTAACCACTCAGCCATCCTGGTCCCTATGTCAGTAATAGGTATTGAGAAAAAGTGCTGAATTTCAGGTTGGAGAAAACCAGTTCAGGTGGGCCTTTATCTGTCTCAGGTAAGTCTACCATTTAACAATAGCAATTTGTTCTGATGAGTGTTTTTCTTTTTTCTCGATGGGATTACGAAACTCTAACAAAGACTTTGAGTCCCAACGATGACTTAACCACTCGTTCATTTTTCTCTCTAAGTGACAAAGGATATCTGAGAAAAAAATGCAGATTTTTTCAGTGGTTCTACCATTAAGCACAGGGATTTGATCTGAAGAGCGTTTTTATTTCTCGATGGGATAAGAAAACTCAAATGAAGACTTTGGGCCCTACTGACAGTTGCTGTCAGCTATTTACCACTGGAAAGTTAGGGGTGATAAGGAGGGACTGTGTTTTTTTTAACCCCTGTATGTTTCAGGGTCTGTGGCAGTGTCTTATTACTAAATTTCTGGCAGAGAACACCACTGATTTCCAGGCTCTGAACTTTTGCTATTTTTAAAGTTTGCATATTTTTTAGGCACTGGAGTTACATATTGACTTTTCCAAGTAACAGGATTCAGTATAGTTTTTGACCTTCTAAGCTGAAATGTGAACAAACGGCACATAGGATGATATAACTTTAAGCAGATGGCGTGACATTTAAATGGGACCTGGAGCATTTGTGGGTTGCCAACAGATGCCTAGATTTTATTCTAATGTGGTGACTTTTTAAACCATTTTGAACATGTTGATAAAGAGCCTTCAGTGTCCACCACCACTATAAATTTTTACCAGGAGTGGGGTTCGAACCCACGTGGATATTCATCCATTGGATCTTAAGTCCAACGCCTTAACCACTCGGCCATCCTGGTCCCTATGTGAGTAATAGGTATTGAGAAAAAGTGCTGAATTTCACGTTGGAGAAAACCAGTTCAGGTGGGCCTTTATCTGTCTCAGGTAAGTCTACCATTTAACAATAGCAATTTGTTCTGATGAGTGTTTTTCTTTTTTCTCGATGGGATTACGAAACTCTATCATAGACTTTGAGTCCCAACGATGACTTAACCACTCGTTCATTTTTCTCTCTAAGTGACAAAGGACATCTGAGAAAAAAATGCAGATTTTTTCAATGAAAGGGTCGGTGCAGGTGGGCTGTTATCCTTTCCATGATGATTCTACCATTAAGCACAGGGATTTGATCTGAAGAGCGTTTTTATTTCTCGATGGGATAAGAAAACTCAAATGAAGACCTTGGGCCCTACTGACAGTTGCTGTCAGCTATTTACCACTGGAAAGTTAGGGTTGATAAGGAGGTACTGTGTTTTTTTTTTTTAACCCCTGTATGTTTCAGGGTCCGTGGCAGTGTCGTATTACTAAATTTCTGGCAGAAAACACCACTGATTTCCAGGCTCTGAACTTTTGCTATTTTTAAAGTTTGCATATTTTTTAGGCACTGGATGGACATATTGACTTTTCCAAGTAACAGGATTCAGTATAGTTTTTGACCTTCTAAGCTGAAATGTGAACAAACGGCACATAGGATGATATGACTTTAAGCAGATGGTGTGACATTTAAATGGGACCTGGAGCATTTGTGGGTTGCCAACAGATGCCTAGATTTTATTCTCATGTGGTGATTTTTTAAACCATTTTGAACATGTTGATAAAGAGCCTTCAGTGTCCACCACCACTATAATTTCTACCAGGAGTGGGGTTCGAACCCACGTGGATATTCATCCATTGGATCTTAAGTCCAACGCCTTAACCACTCGGCCATCCTGGTCCCTATGTGAGTAATAGTTATTGAGAAAAAGTGCGTAATTTCACGTTGGAGAAAACCAGTTCAGGTGGGCCTTTATCTGTCTCAGGTAAGTCTACCATTTAACAATAGCAATTTGTTCTGACAAGTGTTTTTCTTTTTTCTCGATGGGATTACGAAACTCTATCATAGACTTTGAGTCCCAACGATGACTTAACCACTCGTTCATTTTTCTCTCTAAGTGACAATGGACATCTGAGAAAAAAATGCAGATTTTATCAATGAAAGGGTCGGTGCAGGTGGGCTGTTATCCTTTCCATTATGATTCTACCATTAAGCACAGGGATTTGATCTGAAGAGCGTTTTTATTTCTCGATGGGATAAGAAAACTCAAATGAAGACCTTGGGCCCTACTGACAGTTGCTGTCAGCTATTTACCACTGGAAAGTTAGGGGTGATAAGGAGGGACAGTGTTTTTTTTAACCCCTGTATGTTTCAGGGTCTGTGGCAGTGTCGTATTACTAAATTTCTGGCAGAAAACACCACTGATTTCCAGGCTCTGAACTTTTGCTATTTTTAAAGTTTGCATATTTTTTAGGCACTGGATGGACATATTGACTTTTCCAAGTAACAGGATTCAGTATAGTTTTTGACCTTCTAAGCTGAAATGTGAACAAACGGCACATAGGATGATATGACTTTAAGCAGATGGCGTGACATTTAAATGGGACCTGGAGCATTTGTGGGTTGCCAACAGATGCCTAGATTTTATTCTCATGTGGTGATTATTGAAACCATTTTGAACATGTTGATAAAGAGCCTTCAGTTTCCACCACCACTATAAATTTTTACCAGGAGTGGGGTTCGAACCCCCGTGGATATTCATCCATTGGATCTTAAATCCAACATCTTAACCACTCAGCCATCCTGGTCCCTATGTCAGTAATAGCTATTGAGAAAAAGTGCTGAATTTCAGGTTGGAGAAAACCAGTTCAGGTGGGCCTTTATCTGTCTCAGGTAAGTCTACCATTTAACAATAGCAATTTGTTCTGATGAGTGTTTTTCTTTTTTCTCGATGGGATTACGAAACTCTAACAAAGACTTTGAGTCCCAACGATGACTTAACCACTCGTTCATTTTTCTCTCTAAGTCACAAAGGATATCTGAGAAAAAAATGCAGATTTTTTCAGTGGTTCTACCATTAAGCACAGGGATTTGATCTGAAGAGCGTTTTTATTTCTCGATGGGATAAGAAAACTCAAATGAAGACTTTGGGCCCTACTGACAGTTGCTGTCAGCTATTTACCACTGGAAAGTTAGGGGTGATAAGGAGGGACTGTGTTTTTTTAACCCCTGTATGTTTCAGGGTCTGTGGCAGTGTCTTATTACTAAATTTCTGGCAGAGAACACCACTGATTTCCAGGCTCTGAACTTTTGCTATTTTTAAAGTTTGCATATTTTTTAGGCACTGGAGTTACATATTGACTTTTCCAAGTAACAGGATTCAGTATAGTTTTTGACCTTCTAAGCTGAAATGTGAACAAACGGCACATAGGATGATATAACTTTAAGCAGATGGCGTGACATTTAAATGGGACCTGGAGCATTTGTGGGTTGCCAACAGATGCCTAGATTTTATTCTAATGTGGTGACTTTTTAAACCATTTTGAACATGTTGATAAAGAGCCTTCAGTGTCCACCACCACTATAAATTTTTACCAGGAGTAGGGTTCGAACCCACGTGGATATTCATCCATTGGATCTTAAGTCCAACGCCTTAACCACTCGGCCATCCTGGTCCCTATGTGAGTAATAGGTATTGAGAAAAAGTGCTGAATTTCACGTTGGAGAAAACCAGTTCAGGAGGGCCTTTATCTATCTCAGGTAAGTCTACCATTTAACAGTAGCAATTTGTTCTGATGAGTGTTTTTCTATTTTCTCGATGGGATTACGAAACTCTAACATACACTTTGAGTCCAAATGATGACTTAACCACTCGTTCATTTTTCTCTCTAAGTGACAAAGGACATCTGAGAAAAAAATGCAGATTTTTTCAATGAAAGGGTCGGTGCAGGTGGGCTGTTATCCTTCCCATGATGATTCTACCATTAAGCACAGGGATTTGATCTGAAGAGCGTTTTTATTTCTCGATGGGATAAGAAAACTCAAATGAAGACTTTGGGCCCTACTGACAGTTGCTGTCAGCTATTTACCACTGGAAAGTTAGGGGTGATAAGGAGGGACTGTGTTTTTTTTAACCCCTGTATGTTTCAGGGTCTGTGGCAGTGTCGTATTACTAAATTTATGGCAGAAAACACTACTGATTTCAAGGCTCTGAACTTTTGCTATTTTTAAAGTTTGCATATTTTTTAGGCACTGGATGGACATATTGACTTTTCCAAGTAACAGGATTCAGTATAGCTTTTGACCTTCTAAGCTGAAATTTGAACAAACGGCACATAGGATGATATGACTTTAAGCAGATGGTGTGACATTTAAATGGGACCTGGAGCATTTGTGGGTTGCCAACAGATGCATAGATTTTATTCTCATGTTGTGATTTTTTAAACCATTTTGAACATGTTGATAAAGAGCCTTCAGTGTCCACCACCACTATAAATTTTTACCAGGAGTGGGGTTCGAACCCACGTGGTTATTCATCCATTGGATCTTAAGTCCAACGCCTTAACCACTCGGCCATCCTGGTCCCTAAGTAAGAGGTATTGAGAAAAAGTGCTGAATTTCACGCTGAATTTCACGTTGGAGAAAACCAGTTCAGGTGGGCCTTTATCTGTCTCAGGTAAGTCTACCATTTAACAATAGCAATTTGTTCTGATGAGTGTTTTTCTTTTTTCTCGATGGGATTACGAAACTCTATCATAGACTTTGAGTCCCAACGATGACTTAACCACTCGTTCATTTTTCTCTCTAAGTGACAAAGGACATCTGAGAAAAAAATGCAGATTTTTTCAATGAAAGGGTCGGTGCAGGTGGGCTGTTATCCTTTCCATGATGATTCTACCATTAAGCACAGGGATTTGATCTGAAGAGCGTTTTTATTTCTCGATGGGATAAGAAAACTCAAATGAAGACCTTGGGCCCTACTGACAGTTGCTGTCAGCTATTTACCACTGGAAAGTTAGGGTTGATAAGGAGGTACTGTGTTTTTTTTTTTTTAACCCCTGTATGTTTCAGGGTCCGTGGCAGTGTCGTATTACTAAATTTCTGGCAGAAAACACCACTGATTTCCAGGCTCTGAACTTTTGCTATTTTTAAAGTTTGCATATTTTTTAGGCACTGGATGGACATATTGACTTTTCCAAGTAACAGGATTCAGTATAGTTTTTGACCTTCTAAGCTGAAATGTGAACAAACGGCACATAGGATGATATGACTTTAAGCAGATGGTGTGACATTTAAATGGGACCTGGAGCATTTGTGGGTTGCCAACAGATGCCTAGAGTTTTATTCTCATGTGGTGATTTTTTAAACCATTTTGAACATGTTGATAAAGAGCCTTCAGTGTCCACCACCACTATAATTTCTACCAGGAGTGGGGTTCGAACCCACGTGGATATTCATCCATTGGATCTTAAGTCCAACGCCTTAACCACTCGGCCATCCTGGTCCCTATGTGAGTAATAGTTATTGAGAAAAAGTGCGTAATTTCACGTTGGAGAAAACCAGTTCAGGTGGGCCTTTTTCTGTCTCAGGTAAGTCTACCATTTAACAATAGCAATTTCTTCTGATGAGTGTTTTTCTTTTTTCTCGATGGGATTACGAAACTCTATCATAGACTTTGAGTCCCAACGATGACTTAACCACTCGTACATTTTTCTCTCTAAGTGACAAAGGACATCTGAGAAAAAAATGCAGATTTTTTCAATGAAAGGGTCGGTGCAGGTAGGCTGTTATCCTTTCCATGATGATTCTACCATTAAGCACAGGGATTTGATCTGAAGAGCGTTTTTATTTCTCGATGGGATAAGAAAACTCAAATGAAGACTTTGGGCCCTACTGACAGTTGCTGTCAGCTATTTACCACTAGAAAGTTAGGGGTGAAAAGGAGGGACTGTGTTTTTTTAAACCCCTGTATGTTTCAGGGTCTGTGGCAGTGTCCTATTACTAAATTTATGGCAGAAAACACCACTGATTTCCAGGCTCTGAACTTTTGCTATTTTTAAATTTTGCATATTTTTTAGGCACTGGATGGACATATTGACTTTTCCAAGTAACAGGATTCAGTATAGTTTTAGACCTCCTAAGCTGAAATGTGAACAAACGGCACATAGGATGATATGACTTTAAGCAGATGGCGTGACATTTAAATGGGACCTGGAGCATTTGTGGGTTGCCAACAGATGCCTAGATTTTATTCTCATGTGGTGATTTTTGAAACCATTTTGAACATGTTGATAAAGAGCCTTCAGTGTCCACCACCACTGTAAATTTTTACCAGGAGTGGGGTTCGAACCCACGTGGATATTCATCCATCAGATCTTAAGTCAAACATCTTAACCACTCGGCCATCCTGGTCCCTATGTGAGTAATAGGTATTGAGAAAAAGTGCTGAATTTCACGTTGGAGAAAACCAGTTCAGGTGGGCCTTTATCTGTCTCAGGTAAGTCTACCATTTAACAATAGCAATTTGTTCTGATGAGTGTTTTTCTTTTTTCTCGATGGGATTACGAAACTCTAACAAAGACTTTGAGTCCCAACGATGACTTAACCACTCGTTCATTTTTCTCTCTAAGTGACAAAGGACATCTGAGAAAAAAATGCAGATTTTTTCAATGGTTCTACCATTAAGCACAGGGATTTGATCTGAAGAGCGTTTTTATTTCTCGATGGGATAAGAAAACTCAAATGAAGACTTTGGGCCCTACTGACAGTTGCTGTCAGCTATTTACCACTGGAAAGTTAGGGGTGATAAGGAGGGACTGTGTTTTTTTTAACCCCTGTATGTTTCAGGGTCTGTGGCAGTGTCGTATTACTAAATTTCTGGCAGAAAACACCACTGTTTTCCAGGCTCTGAACTTTTGCTATTTTTAAAGTTTGCATATTTCTTAGGCACTGGATGGACATATTGACTTTTCCAAGTAACAGGATTCAGTATAGTTTTTGACCTTCTAAGCTGAAATGTGAACAAACGGCACATAGGATGATATGACTTTAAGCAGATGGCGTGACATTTAAATGGGACCTGGAGCATTTGTGGGTTGCCAACAGATGCCTAGATTTTATTCTCATGTGGTGATTTTTTAAACCATTTTGAACATGTTGATAAAGAGCCTTCAGTGTCCACCACCACTATAAATTTTTACCAGGAGTGGGGTTCGAACCCACGTGGATATTCATCCATTGGATCTTAAGTCCAACGCCTTAACCACTCGGCCATCCTGGTCCCTATGTGAGTAATAGGTATTGAGAAAAAGTGCTGAATTTCACGTTGGAGAAAACCAGTTCAGGTGGGCCTTTATCTGTCTCAGGTAAGTCTACCATTTAACAATAGCAATTTGTTCTGATGAGTGTTTTTCTTTTTTCTCGATGGGATTACGAAACTCTAACATACACTTTGAGTCCAAATGATGACTTAACCACTCGTTCATTTTTCTCTCTAAGTGACAAAGGACATCTGAGAAAAAAATGCAGATTTTTTCAATGAAAGGGTCGGTGCAGGTGGGCTGTTATCCTTTCCATGATGATTCTACCATTAAGCACAGGGATTTGATCTGAAGAGCGTTTTTATTTCTCGATGGGATAAGAAAACTCAAATGAAGACTTTGGGCCCTACTGACAGTTGCTGTCAGCTATTTACCACTGGAAAGTTAGGGGTGATAAGGAGGGACTGTGTTTTTTTTAACCCCTGTATGTTTCAGGGTCTGTGGCAGTGTCGTATTACTAAATTTCTGGCAGAAAACACCACTGTTTTCGAGGCTCTGAACTTTTGCTATTTTTAAAGTTTGCATATTTCTTAGGCACTGGATGGACATATTGACTTTTCCAAGTAACAGGATTCAGTATAGTTTTTGACCTTCTAAGCTGAAATGTGAACAAACGGCACATAGGATGATATGACTTTAAGCAGATGGCGTGACATTTAAATGGGACCTGGAGCATTTGTGGGTTGCCAACAGATGCCTAGATTTTAGGCTCATGTGGTGATTTTTTAAACCATTTTGAACATGTTGATAAAGAGCCTTCAGTGTCCACCACCACTATAAATTTTTACCAGGAGTGGGGTTCGAACCCACGTGGATATTCATCCATTGGATCTTAAGTCCAACGCCTTAACCACTCGGCCATCCTGGTCCCTATGTGAGTGATAGGTATTGAGAAAAAGTGCTGAATTTCACGTTGGAGAAAACCAGTTCAGGTGGGCCTTTATCTGTCTCAGGTAAGTCTACCATTTAACAATAGCAATTTGTTCTGATGAGTGTTTTTCTTTTTTCTCGATGGGATTACGAAACTCTAACATACACTTTGAGTCCAAATGATGACTTAACCACTCGTTCATTTTTCTCTCTAAGTGACAAAGGACATCTGAGAAAAAAATGCAGATTTTTTCAATGAAAGGGTCGGTGCAGGTGGGCTGTTATCCTTTCCATGATGATTCTACCATTAAGCACAGGGATTTGATCTGAAGAGCGTTTTTATTTCTCGATGGGATAAGAAAACTCAAATGAAGACTTTGGGCCCTACTGACAGTTGCTGTCAGCTATTTACCACTGGAAAGTTAGGGGTGATAAGGAGGGACTGTGTTTTTTTTTAACCCCTGTATGTTTCAGGGTCTGTGGCAGTGTCGTATTACTAAATTTATGGCAGAAAACACCACTGATTTCCAGGCTCTGAACTTTTGCTATTTTTAAAGTTTGCATATTTTTTAGGCACTGGATGGACATATTGACTTTTCCAAGTAACAGGATTCAGTATAGTTTTTTACCTTCTAAGCTGAAATTTGAACAAACGGCACATAGGATGATATGACTTTAAGCAGATGGTGTGACATTTAAAAGGGACCTGGAGCATTTGTGGGTTGCCAACAGATGCCTAGATTTTATTCTCATGTGGTGATTTTTTAAACCATTTTGAACATGTTGATAAAGAGCCTTCAGTGTCCACCACCACTATAAATTTTTACCAGGAGTGGGGTTCGAACCCACATGGATATTCATCCATTGGATCTTAAGTCCAACGCCTTAACCACTCGGCCATCCTGGTCCCTATGTAAGTAATAGGTATTGAGAAAAAGTGCTGAATTTCCCGTTGGAGAAAACCAGTTCAGGTGGGCCTTCATCTGTCTCAGGTAAGTCTACCATTTAACAATAGCAATTTGTTCTGATGAGTGTTTTTCTTTTTTCTCGATGGGATTACGAAACTCTATCATAGACTTTGAGTCCCAACGATGACTTAACCACTGGTTCATTTTTCTCTCTAAGTGACAAAGGACATCTGAGAAAAAAATGCAGATTTTTTCAATGGTTCTACTATTAAGCACAGGGATTTGATCTGAAGAGCGTTTTTATTTCTCGATGGGATAAGAAAACTCAAATGAAGACTTTGGACCCTACTGACAGTTGCTGTCAGCTATTTACCACTGGAAAGTTAGGGGTGATAAGGAGGGACTGTGTTTTTTTTAACCCCTGTATGATTCAGGGTCTGTGGCAGTGTCGTATTACTAAATTTCTGGCAGAAAACACCACTGTTTTCCAGGCTCTGAACTTTTGCTATTTTTAAAGTTTGCATATTTTTTAGGCACTGAATGGACATATTGACTTTTCCAAGTAACAGGATTCAGTATAGTTTTTGACCTTCTAAGCTGAAATGTGAACAAACGGCACATAGGATGATATGACTTTAAGCAGATGGCGTGACATTTAAATAGGACCTGGAGCATTTGTGGGTTGCCAACAGATGCCTAGATTTTATTCTCATGTGGTGATTTTTTAAACCATTTTGAACATGTTGATAAAGAGCCTTCAGTGTCCACCACCACTATAAAATTTTACCAGGAGTGGGGTTCGAACCCACGTGGATATTCATCCATTGGATCTTAAGTCCAACGCCTTAACCACTCGGCCATCCTGGTCCCTATGTGAGTAATAGGTATTGAGAAAAAGTGCTGAATTTCACGTTGGAGAAAACCAGTTCAGGTGGGCCTTTATCTGTCTTAGGTAAGTCTACCATTTAACAATAGCAATTTGTTCTGACGAGTGTTTTTCTTTTTTCTCGATGGGATTACGAAACTCTATCATAGACTTTGAGTCCCAACGATGACTTAACCACTCGTTCATTTTTCTCTCTAAGTGACAATGGACATCTGAGAAAAAAATGCAGATTTTATCAATGAAAGGGTCGGTGCAGGTGGGCTGTTATCCTTTCCAAGATGATTCTACCATTAAGCACAGGGATTTGATCTGAAGAGCGTTTTTATTTCTCGATGGGATAAGAAAACTCAAATGAAGACCTTGGGCCCTACTGACAGTTGCTGTCAGCTATTTACCACTGGAAAGTTAGGGGTGATAAGGAGGGACTGTGTTTTTTTTAACCCCTGTATGTTTCAGGGTCTGTGGCAGTGTCGTATTACTAAATTTCTGGCAGAAAACACCACTGATTTCCAGGCTCTGAACTTTTGCTATTTTTAAAGTTTGCATATTTTTTAGGCACTGAATGGACATATTGACTATTCCAAGTAACAGGATTCAGTATAGTTTTTGACCTTCTAAGCTGAAATGTGAACAAACGGCACATAGGATGATATGACTTTAAGCAGATGGTGTGACATTTAAATGGGACCTGGAGCATTTGTGGGTTGCCAACAGATGCCTAGATTTTATTCTCATGTGGTGATTTTTTTAAACCATTTTGAACATGTTGATAAAGAGCCTTCAGTGTCCACCACCACTATAAAATTTTACCTGGAGTGGGGTTCGAACCCACGTGGATATTCATCCATTGGATCTTAAGTCCAACGCCTTAACCACTCGGCCATCCTGGTCCCTATGTGAGTGATAGGTATTGAGAAAAAGTGCTGAATTTCACGTTGGAGAAAACCAGTTCAGGTGGGCCTTTATCTGTCTCAGGTAAGTCTACCATTTAACAATAGCAATTTGTTCTGATGAGTGTTTTTCTTTTTTCTCGATGGGATTACGAAACTCTATCATAGACTTTGAGTCCCAACGATGACTTAACCACTCGTTCATTTTTCTCTCTATGTGACAAAGGACATCTGAGAAAAAAATGCAGATTTTTTCAATGAAAGGGTCGGTGCAGGTGGGCTGTTATCCTTTCCATGATGATTCAACCATTAAGCACAGGGATTTGATCTGAAGAGCGTTTTTATTTCTCGATGGGATAAGAAAACTCAAATGAAGACTTTGGGCCCTACTGACAGTTGCTGTCAGCTATTTACCACTGGAAAGTTAGGGGTGATAAGGAGGGACTGTGTTTTTTTTTTTTAACCCCTGTATGTTTCAGAGTCTGTGGCAGTGTCGTATTACTAAATTTCTGGCAGAAAACACCACTGATTTCCAGGCTCTGAACTTTTGCTATTTTTAAATTTTGCATATTTTTTAGGCACTGGATGGACATATTGACTTTTCCAAGTAACAGGATTCAGTATAGTTTTTGACCTTCTAAGCTGAAATTTGAACAAACGGCACGTAGGATGATATGACTTTAAGCAGATGGTGTGACATTTAAATGGGACCTGGAGCATTTGTGGGTTGCCAACAGATGCCTAGATTTTATTCTCATGTGGTGATTTTTTTAACCATTTTGAACATGTTGATAAAGAGCCTTCAGTGTCCACCACCACTATAAATTTTTACCAGGAGTGGGGTTCGAACCCACGTGGATATTCATCCATTGGATCTTAAGTCCAACGCCTTAACCACTCGGCCATCCTGGTCCCTATGTAAGTAATAGGTATTGAGAAAAAGTGCTGAATTTCACGTTGGAGAAAACCAGTTCAGGTGGGCCTTTATCTGTCTCAGGTAAGTCTACCATTTAACAATAGCAATTTGTTCTGATGAGTGTTTTTCTTTTTTCTCGATGGGATTACGAAACTCTATCATAGACTTTGAGTCCCAACGATGACTTAACCACTCGTTCATTTTTCTCTCTAAGTGACAAAGGACATCTGAGAAAAAAATGCAGATTTTTTCAATGAAAGGGTCGGTGCAGGTGGGCTGTTATCCTTTCCATGATGATTCTACCATTAAGCAAGGGGATTTGATCTGAAGAGCGTTTTTATTTCTCGATGGGATAAGAAAAGTCAAATGAAGACTTTGGGCCCTACTGACAGTTGCTGTCAGCTATTTACCACTGGAAAGTTAGGGGTGATAAGGAGGGACTGTGTTTTTTTTTAACCCCTGTATGTTTCAGGGTGGGTCTGTGGCAGTGTCATATTACTAAATTTCTGGCAGAAAACACCACTGATTTCCAGGCTCTGAGCTTTTGCTATTTTTAAAGTTTGCATATTTTTTAGGCACTGGATGGACATATTGACTTTTCCAAGTAACAGGATTCAGTATAGTTTTTGACCTCCTAAGCTGAAATGTGAACAAACAGCACATAGGATGATATGACTTTAAGCAGGTGGCGTGACATTTAAATGGGACCTGGAGCATTTGTGGGTTGCCAACAGATGCCTAGATTTTATTCTCATGTGGTGATTTTTGAAACCATTTTGAACATGTTGATAAAGAGCCTTCAGTATCCACCACCACTGTAAATTTTTACCAGGAGTGGGGTTCGAACCCACGTGAATATTCATCCATCAGATCTTAATTCAAACATCTTAACCACTCGGCCATCCTGGTCCCTATGTGAGTAATAGGTATTGAGAAAAAGTGCTGAATTTCACGTTGGAGAAAACCAGTTCAGGTGGGCCTTTATCTGTCTCAGGTAAGTCTACCATTTAACAATAGCAATTTGTTCTGATGAGTGTTTTTCTTTTTTCTCGATGGGATTACGAAACTCTATCATAGACTTTGAGTCCCAACGATGACTTAACCACTCGTTCATTTTTCTCTCTAAGTGACAAAGGACATCTGAGAAAAAAATGCAGATTTTTTCAATGAAAGGGTCGGTGCAGGTGGGCTGTTATCCTTTCCATGATGATTCTACCATTAAGCAAGGGGATTTGGTCTGAAGAGCGTTTTTATTTCTCGATGGGATAAGAAAAGTCAAATGAAGACTTTGGGCCCTACTGACAGTTGCTGTCAGCTATTTACCACTGGAAAGTTAGGGGTGATAAGGAGGGACTGTGTTTTTTTTAACCCCTGTATGTTTCAGGGTGGGTCTGTGGCAGTGTCATATTACTAAATTTCTGGCAGAAAACACCACTGATTTCCAGGCTCTGAGCTTTTGCTATTTTTAAAGTTTGCATATTTTTTAGGCACTGGATGGACATATTGACTTTTCCAAGTAACAGGATTCAGTATAGTTTTTGACCTTCTAAGCTGAAATGTGAACAAACGGCACATAGGATGATATGACTTTAAGCAGATGGCGTGACATTTAAATAGGACCTGGAGCATTTGTGGGTTGCCAACAGATGCCTAGATTTTATTCTCATGTGGTGATTTTTTAAACCATTTTGAACATGTTGATAAAGAGCCTTCAGTGTCCACCACCACTATAAAATTTTACCAGGAGTGGGGTTCGATCCCACGTGGATATTCATCCATTGGATCTTAAGTCCAACGCTTTAACCACTCGGCCATCCTGGTCCCTATGTGAGTAATAGGTATTGAGAAAAATTGCTGAATTTCACGTTGGAGAAAACCAGTTCAGGTGGGCCTTTATCTGTCTCAGGTAAGTCTACCATTTAACAATAGCAATTTGTTCTGACGAGTGTTTTTCTTTTTTCTCGATGGGATTACGAAACTCTATCATAGACTTTGAGTCCCAACGATGACTTAACCACTCGTTCATTTTTCTCTCTAAGTGACAATGGACATCTGAGAAAAAATGCAGATTTTATCAATGAAAGGGTCGGTGCAGGTGGGCTGTTATCCTTTCCATGATGATTCTACCATTAAGCACAGGGATTTGATCTGAAGAGCGTTTTTATTTCTCGATGGGATAACAAAACTCAAATGAAGACCTTGGGCCCTACTGACAGTTGCTGTCAGCTATTTACCACTGGAAAGTTAGGGGTGATAAGGAGGGACTGTGTTTTTTTTTTTTAACCCCTGTATGTTTCAGGGTCCGTGGCAGTGTCGTATTACTAAATTTCTGGCAGAAAACACCACTGATTTCCTGGCTCTGAACTTTTGCTATTTTTAAAGTTTGCATATTTTTTAGGCACTGGATGGACATATTGACTTTTCCAAGTAACAGGATTCAGTATAGTTTTTGACCTCCTAAGCTGAAATGTGAACAAACGGCACATAGGATGATATGACTTTAAGCAGATGGCGTGACATTTAAATGGGACCTGGAGCATTTGTGAGTTGCCAACAGATGCCTAGATTTTATTCTCATGTGGTGATTTTTGAAACCATTTTGAACATGTTGATAAAGAGCCTTCAGTATCCACCACCACTGTAAATTTTTACCAGGAGTGGGGTTCGAACCCACGTGGATATTCATCCATCAGATCTTAATTCAAACATCTTAACCACTCGGCCATCCTGGTCCCTATGTGACTAATAGGTATTGAGAAAAAGTGCTGAATTTCACGTTGGAGAAAACCAGTTCAGGTGGGCCTTTATCTGTCTCAGGTAAGTCTACCATTTAACAATAGCAATTTGTTCTGATGAGTGTTTTTCTTTTTTCTCGATGGGATTACGAAACTCTAACAAAGACTTTGAGTCCCAACGATGACTTAACCACTCGTTCATTTTTCTCTCTAAGTGACAAAGGACATCTGAGAAAAAAATGCAGATTTTTTCAATGGTTCTACCATTAAGCACAGGGATTTGATCTGAAGAGCGTTTTTATTTCTCGATGGGATAAGAAAACTCAAATGAAGACTTTGGGCCCTACTGACAGTTGCTGTCAGCTATTTACCACTGGAAAGTTAGGGGTGATAAGGAGGGACTGTGTTTTTTTTAACCCCTGTATGTTTCAGGGTCTGTGGCAGTGTCGTATTACTAAATTTCTGGCAGAAAACACCACTGATTTCCAGGCTCTGAACTTTTGCTATTTTTAAAGTTTGCATATTTTTTAGGCACTGGATGGACATATTGACTATTCCAAGTAACAGGATTCAGTATAGTTTTTGACCTTCTAAGCTGAAATGTGAACAAACGGCACATAGGATGATATGACTTTAAGCAGATGGTGTGACATTTAAATGGGACCTGGAGCATTTGTGGGTTGCCAACAGATGCCTAGATTTTATTCTCATGTGGTGATTTTTTTAAACCATTTTGAACATGTTGATAAAGAGCCTTCAGTGTCCACCACCACTATAAAATTTTACCAGGAGTGGGGTTCGAACCCACGTGGATATTCATCCATTGGATCTTAAGTCCAACGCCTTAACCACTCGGCCATCCTGGTCCCTATGTGAGTGATAGGTATTGAGAAAAAGTGCTGAATTTCACGTTGGAGAAAACCAGTTCAGGTGGGCCTTTATCTGTCTCAGGTAAGTCTACCATTTAACAATAGCAATTTGTTCTGATGAGTGTTTTTCTTTTTTCTCGATGGGATTACGAAACTCTATCATAGACTTTGAGTCCCAACGATGACTTAACCACTCGTTCATTTTTCTCTCTATGTGACAAAGGACATCTGAGAAAAAAATGCAGATTTTTTCAATGAAAGGGTCGGTGCAGGTGGGCTGTTATCCTTTCCATGATGATTCTACCATTAAGCACAGGGATTTGATCTGAAGAGCGTTTTTATTTCTAGATGGGATAAGAAAACTCAAATGAAGACTTTGGGCCCTACTGACAGTTGCTGTCAGCTATTTACCACTGGAAAGTTAGGGGTGATAAGGAGGGACTGTGTTTTTTTTTTTTAACCCCTGTATGTTTCAGAGTCTGTGGCAGTGTCGTATTACTAAATTTCTGGCAGAAAACACCACTGATTTCCAGGCTCTGAACTTTTGCTATTTTTAAAGTTTGCATATTTTTTAGGCACTGGATGGACATATTGACTTTTCCAAGTAACAGGATTCAGTATAGTTTTTGACCTTCTAAGCTGAAATGTGAACAAACGGCACATAGGATGATATGACTTTAAGCAGATGGCGTGACATTTAAATAGGACCTGGAGCATTTGTGGGTTGCCAACAGATGCCTAGATTTTATTCTCATGTGGTGATTTTTTAAACCATTTTGAACATGTTGATAAAGAGCCTTCAGTGTCCACCACCACTATAAAATTTTACCAGGAGTGGGGTTCGAACCCACGTGGATATTCATCCATTGGATCTTAAGTCCAACGCTTTAACCACTCGGCCATCCTGGTCCCTATGTGAGTAATAGGTATTGAGAAAAATTGCTGAATTTCACGTTGGAGAAAACCAGTTCAGGTGGGCCTTTATCTGTCTCAGGTAAGTCTACCATTTAACAATAGCAATTTGTTCTGACGAGTGTTTTTCTTTTTTCTCGATGGGATTACGAAACTCTATCATAGACTTTGAGTCCCAACGATGACTTAACCACTCGTTCATTTTTCTCTCTAAGTGACAATGGACATCTGAGAAAAAATGCAGATTTTATCAATGAAAGGGTCGGTGCAGGTGGGCTGTTATCCTTTCCATGATGATTCTACCATTAAGCACAGGGATTTGATCTGAAGAGCGTTTTTATTTCTCGATGGGATAACAAAACTCAAATGAAGACCTTGGGCCCTACTGACAGTTGCTGTCAGCTATTTACCACTGGAAAGTTAGGGGTGATAAGGAGGGACTGTGTTTTTTTTTTTTAACCCCTGTATGTTTCAGGGTCCGTGGCAGTGTCGTATTACTAAATTTCTGGCAGAAAACACCACTGATTTCCTGGCTCTGAACTTTTGCTATTTTTAAAGTTTGCATATTTTTTAGGCACTGGATGGACATATTGACTTTTCCAAGTAACAGGATTCAGTATAGTTTTTGACCTCCTAAGCTGAAATGTGAACAAACGGCACATAGGATGATATGACTTTAAGCAGATGGCGTGACATTTAAATGGGACCTGGAGCATTTGTGAGTTGCCAACAGATGCCTAGATTTTATTCTCATGTGGTGATTTTTGAAACCATTTTGAACATGTTGATAAAGAGCCTTCAGTATCCACCACCACTGTAAATTTTTACCAGGAGTGGGGTTCGAACCCACGTGGATATTCATCCATCAGATCTTAATTCAAACATCTTAACCACTCGGCCATCCTGGTCCCTATGTGACTAATAGGTATTGAGAAAAAGTGCTGAATTTCACGTTGGAGAAAACCAGTTCAGGTGGGCCTTTATCTGTCTCAGGTAAGTCTACCATTTAACAATAGCAATTTGTTCTGATGAGTGTTTTTCTTTTTTCTCGATGGGATTACGAAACTCTAACAAAGACTTTGAGTCCCAACGATGACTTAACCACTCGTTCATTTTTCTCTCTAAGTGACAAAGGACATCTGAGAAAAAAATGCAGATTTTTTCAATGGTTCTACCATTAAGCACAGGGATTTGATCTGAAGAGCGTTTTTATTTCTCGATGGGATAAGAAAACTCAAATGAAGACTTTGGGCCCTACTGACAGTTGCTGTCAGCTATTTACCACTAGAAAGTTAGGGGTGAAAAGGAGGGACTGTGTTTTTTTTAACCCCTGTATGTTTCAGGGTCTGTGGCAGTGTCGTATTACTAAATTTCTGGCAGAGAACACCACTGATTTCCAGGCTCTGAACTTTTGCTATTTTTAAAGTTTGCATATTTTTTAGGCACTGGATTTACATATTGACTTTTCCAAGTAACAGGATTCAGTATAGTTTTTGACCTTCTAAGCTGAAATGTGAACAAACGGCACATAGGATGATATAACTTTAAGCAGATGGCATGACATTTAAATGGGACCAGGAGCATTTGTGGGTTGCCAACAGATGCCTAGATTTTATTCTAATGTGGTGACTTTTTAAACCATTTTGAACATGTTGATAAAGAGCCTTCAGTGTCCACCACCACTATAAATTTTTACCAGGAGTGGGGTTCGAACCCACGTAGATATTCATCCATCAGATCTTAATTCAAACATCTTAACCACTCGGCCATCCTGGTCCCTATGTGAGTAATAGGTATTGAGAAAAAGTGCTGAATTTCACGTTGGAGAAAACCAGTTCAGGTGGGCCTTTATCTGTCTCTGGTAAGTCTACCATTTAACAATAGCAATTTGTTCTGATGAGTGTTTTTCTTTTTTCTCGATGGGATTACGAAACTCTAACAAAGACTTTGAGTCCCAACGATGACTTAACCACTCGTTCATTTTTCTCTCTAAATGACAAAGGACATCTGAGAAAAAAATGCAGATTTTTTCAATGGTTCTACCATTAAGCACAGGGATTTGATCTGAAGAGCGTTTTTATTTCTCGATGGGATAAGAAAACTCAAATGAAGACTTTGGGCCCTACTGACAGTTGCTGTCAGCTATTTACCACTAGAAAGTTAGGGGTGAAAAGGAGGGACTGTGTTTTTTTTAACCCCTGTATGTTTCAGGGTCTGTGGCAGTGTCGTATTACTAAATTTCTGGCAGAGAACACCACTGATTTCCAGGCTCTGAACTTTTGCTATTTTTAAAGTTTGCATATTTTTTAGGCACTGGATGGACATATTGACTTTTCCAAGTAACAGGATTCAGTATAGTTTTTGACCTTCTAAGCTGAAATGTGAACAAACGGCACATAGGATGATATAACTTTAAGCAGATGGCATGACATTTAAATGGGACCAGGAGCATTTGTGGGTTGCCAACAGATGCCTAGATTTTATTCTAATGTGGTGACTTTTTAAACCATTTTGAACATGTTGATAAAGAGCCTTCAGTGTCCACCACCACTATAAATTTTTACCAGGAGTGGGGTTCGAACCCACGTGGATATTCATCCATTGGATCTTAAGTCCAACGCCTTAACCACTCGGCCATTCTGGTCCCTATGTAAGTAATAGGTATTGAGAAAAAGTGCTGAATTTCACGTTGGAGAATACCAGTTCAGGTGGGCCTTTATCTGTCTCAGGTAAGTCTACCATTTAACAATAGCAATTTGTTCTGATGAGTGTTTTTCTTTTTTCTCGATGGGATTACGAAACTCTATCATAGACTTTGAGTCCCAACGATGACTTAACCACTCGTTCATTTTTCTCTCTAAGTGACAAAGGACATCTGAGAAAAAAATGCAGATTTTTTCAATGAAAGGGTCGGTGCAGGTGGGCTGTTATCCTTTCCATGATGATTCTACCATAAGCACAGGGATTTGATCTGAAGAGCGTTTTTATTTCTCGATGGGATAAGAAAACTCAAATGAAGACTTTGGGCCCTACTGACAGTTGCTGTCAGCTATTTACCACTGGAAAGTTAGGGGTGATAAGGAGGGACTGTGTTTTTTTTAACCCCTGTATGTTTCAGGGTGGGTCTGTGGCAGTGTCATATTACTAAATTTCTGGCAGAAAAAACCACTGATTTCCAGGCTCTGAGCTTTTGCTATTTTTAAAGTTTGCATATTTTTTAGGCACTGGATGGACATATTGACTTTTCCAAGTAACAGGATTCAGTATAGTTTTTGACCTTCTAAGCTGAAATGTGAACAAACGGCACATAGGATGATATAACTTTAAGCAGATGGCGTGACATTTAAATAGGACCTGGAGCATTTGTGGGTTGCCAACAGATGCCTAGATTTTATTCTCATGTGGTGATTTTTTAAACCATTTTGAACATGTTGATAAAGAGCCTTCAGTGTCCACCACCACTATAAAATTTTACCAGGAGTGGGGTTCGAACCCACGTGGATATTCATCCATTGGATCTTAAGTCCAACGCTTTAACCACTCGGCCATCCTGGTCCCTATGTGAGTAATAGGTATTGAGAAAAATTGCTGAATTTCACGTTGGAGAAAACCAGTTCAGGTGGGCCTTTATCTGTCTCAGGTAAGTCTACCATTTAACAATAGCAATTTGTTCTGACGAGTGTTTTTCTTTTTTCTCGATGGGATTACGAAACTCTATCATAGACTTTGAGTCCCAACGATGACTTAACCACTCGTTCATTTTTCTCTCTAAGTGACAATGGACATCTGAGAAAAAATGCAGATTTTATCAATGAAAGGGTCGGTGCAGGTGGGCTGTTATCCTTTCCATGATGATTCTACCATTAAGCACAGGGATTTGATCTGAAGAGCGTTTTTATTTCTCGATGGGATAACAAAACTCAAATGAAGACCTTGGGCCCTACTGACAGTTGCTGTCAGCTATTTACCACTGGAAAGTTAGGGGTGATAAGGAGGGACTGTGTTTTTTTTAACCCCTGTATGTTTCAGGGTCTGTGGCAGTGTCTTATTACTAAATTTCTGGCAGAAAACACCACTGATTTCCAGGCTCTGAACTTTTGCTATTTTTAAAGTTTGCATATTTTTTAGGCACTGGATGGACATATTGACTTTTCCAAGTAACAGGATTCAGTATAGTTTTTGACCTTCTAAGCTGAAATGTGAACAAACGGCACATAGGATGATATAACTTTAAGCAGATGGTGTGACATTTAAATGGGACCTGGAGCATTTGTGGGTTGCCAACAGATGCCTAGATTTTATTCTCATGTGGTGATTTTTTAAACCATTTTGAACATGTTGATAAAGAGCCTTCAGTGTCCACCACCACTATAAATTTTTACCACGAGTGGGGTTCAAACCCACGTGGATATTCATCCATTGGATCTTAAGTCCAACGCCTTAACCACTCGGCCATCCTGGTCCCTATGTGAGTAATGGGTATTGAGAAAAAGTGCTGCATTTCACGTTGGAGAAAACCAGTTCAGGTGGGCCTTTATCTGTCTCAGGTAAGTCTACCATTTAACAATAGCAATTTGTTCTGATGAGTGTTTTTCTTTTTTCTCGATGGGATTACGAAACTCTATCATAGACTTTGAGTCCCAACGATGACTTAACCACTCGTTCATTTTTCTCTCTAAGTGACAAAGGACATCTGAGAAAAAAATGCAGATTTTTTCAATGAAAGGGTCGGTGCAGGTGGGCTGTTATCCTTTCCATGATGATTCTACCATTAAGCACAGGGATTTGATCTGAAGAGCGTTTTTATTTCTCGATGGGATAAGAAAACTCAAATGAAGACTTTGGGCCCTACTGACAGTTGCTGTCAGCTATTTACCACTGGAAAGTTAGGGGTGATAAGGAGGGACTGTGTTTTTTTTTAACCCCTGTATGTTTCAGGGTCTGTGGCAGTGTCGTATTACTAAATTTATGGCAGAAAACACCACTGATTTCCAGGCTCTGAACTTTTGCTATTTTTAAAGTTTGCATATTTTTTAGGCACTGGATGGACATATTGACTTTTCCAAGTACCAGGATTCAGTATAGTTTTTGACCTTCTAAGCTGAAATTTGAACAAACGGCACATAGGATGATATGACTTTAAGCAGATGGTGTGACATTTAAATGGGACCTGGAGCATTTGTGGGTTGCCAACAGATGCCTAGATTTTATTCTCATGTGGTGATTTTTTTAACCATTTTGAACATGTTGATAAAGAGCCTTCAGTGTCCACCACCACTATAAATTTTTACCAGGAGTGGGGTTCGAACCCACGTGGATATTCATCCATTGGATCTTAAGTCCAACGCCTTAACCACTCGGCCATCCTGGTCCCTATGTCAGTAATAGGTATTGAGAAAAAGTGCTGAATTTCACGTTGGAGAAAACCAGTTCAGGTGGGCCTTTATCTGTCTCAGGTAAGTCTACCATTTAACAATAGCAATTTCTTCTGATGAGTGTTTTTCTTTTTTCTCGATGGGATTACGAAACTCTATCATAGACTTTGAGTCCCAACGATGACTTAACCACTCGTTCATTTTTCTCTCTAAGTGACAAAGGACATCTGAGAAAAAAATGCAGATTTTTTCAATGAAAGGGTCGGTGCAGGTGGGCTGTTATCCTTTCCATGATGATTCTACCATTAAGCACAGGGATTTGATCTGAAGAGCGTTTTTATTTCTCGATGGGATAACAAAACTCAAATGAAGACCTTGGGACCTACTGACAGTTGCTGTCAGCTAATTACCACTGGAAAGTTAGGGGTGATAAGGAGGGACTGTGTTTTTTTTAACCCCTGTATGTTTCAGGGTCTGTGGCAGTGTCGTATTACTAAATTTCTGGCAGAAAACACCACAGATTTCCAGGCTCTGAACTTTTGCTATTTTTAAAGTTTGCATATTTTTTAGGCACTGGATGGACATATTGACTTTTCCAAGTAACAGGATTCAGTATAGTTTTTGACCTTCTAAGCTGAAATGTGAACAAACGGCACATAGGATGATATGACTTTAAGCAGATGGTGTGACATTTAAATGGGACCTGGAGCATTTGTGGGTTGCCAACAGATGCCTAGATTTTATTCTCATGTGGTGATTTTTTAAACCATTTTGAACATGTTGATAAAGAGCCTTCAGTGTCCACCACCACTATAATTTCTA
Source organism: Pelophylax lessonae (assembly GCF_965119305.1). Lineage (NCBI taxonomy): Eukaryota > Metazoa > Chordata > Amphibia > Anura > Ranidae > Pelophylax > Pelophylax lessonae. The sequence goes on along the minus strand of NC_138770.1, from coordinate 85,335,711 downwards.
CCAGGAGTGGGGTTCGAACCCACGTGGATATTCATCCATTGGATCTTAAGTCCAACGCCTTAACCACTCGGCCATCCTGGTCCCTATGTGAGTAATAGGTATTGAGAAAAAGTGCGTAATTTCACGTTGGAGAAAACCAGTTCAGGTGGGCCTTTTTCTGTCTCAGGTAAGTCTACCATTTAACAATAGCAATTTGTTCTGATGAGTGTTTTTCTTTTTTCTCGATGGGATTACGAAACTCTATCATAGACTTTGAGTCCCAACGATGACTTAACCACTCGTTCCTTTTTCTCTCTAAGTGACAAAGGACATCTGAGAAAAAAATGCAGATTTTTTCAATGGTTCTACCATTAAGCACAGGGATTTGATCTGAAGAGCGTTTTTATTTCTCGATGGGATAAGAAAACTCAAATGAAGACTTTGGGCCCTACTGACAGTTGCTGTCAGCTATTTACCACTGGAAAGTTAGGGGTGATAAGGAGAGACTGTGTTTTTTTTTTTTAACCCCTGTATGTTTCAGAGTCTGTGGCAGTGTCGTATTACTAAATTTCTGGCAGAAAACACCACTGATTTCAAGGTTCTGAACTTTTGCTATTTTTAAATTTTGCATATTTTTTAGGCACTGAATGGACATATTGACTTTTCCAAGTAACAGGATTCAGTATAGTTTTTGACCTCCTAAGCTGAAATGTGAACAAACAGCACATAGGATGATATGACTTTAAGCAGATGGCGTGACATTTAAATGGGACCTGGAGCATTTGTGGGTTGCCAACAGATGCCTAGATTTTATTCTCATGTGGTGATTTTTGAAACCATTTTGAACATGTTGATAAAGAGCCTTCAGTATCCACCACCACTGTAAATTTTTACCAGGAGTGGGGTTCGAACCCACGTGGATATTCATCCATCAGATCTTAATTCAAACATCTTAACCACTCGGCCATCCTGGTCCCTATGTGAGTAATAGGTATTGAGAAAAAGTGCTGAATTTAACGTTGGAGAAAACCAGTTCAGGTGGGCCTTTATCTGTCTCAGGTAAGTCTACCATTTAACAATAGCAATTTGTTCTGATGAGTGTTTTTCTTTTTTCTCGATGGGATTACGAAACTCTAACAAAGACTTTGAGTCCCAACGATGACTTAACCACTCGTTCATTTTTCTCTCTAAGTGACAAAGGACATCTGAGAAAAAAATGCAGATTTTTTCAATGGTTCTACCATTAAGCACAGGGATTTGATCTGAAGAGCGTTTTTATTTCTCGATGGGATAAGAAAACTCAAATGAAGACTTTGGGCCCTACTGACAGTTGCTGTCAGCTATTTACCACTAGAAAGTTAGGGGTGAAAAGGAGGGACTGTGTTTTTTTTAACCCCTGTATGTTTCAGGGTCTGTGGCAGTGTCGTATTACTAAATTTCTGGCAGAGAACACTACTGATTTCCAGGCTCTGAACTTTTGCTATTTTTAAAGTTTGCATATTTTTTAGGCACTGGATTTACATATTGACTTTTCCAAGTAACAGGATTCAGTATAGTTTTTGACCTTCTAAGCTGAAATGTGAACAAACGGCACATAGGATGATATAACTTTAAGCAGATGGCATGACATTTAAATGGGACCAGGAGCATTTGTGGGTTGCCAACAGATGCCTAGATTTTATTCTAATGTGGTGACTTTTTAAACCATTTTGAACATGTTGATAAAGAGCCTTCAGTGTCCACCACCACTATAAATTTTTACCAGGAGTGGGGTTCGAACCCACGTGGATATTCATCCATTGGATCTTAAGTCCAACGCTTTAACCACTCGGCCATCCTGGTCCCTATGTGAGTAATAGGTATTGAGAAAAAGTGCTGAATTTCACGTTGGAGAATACCAGTTCAGGTGGGCCTTTATCTGTCTCAGGTAAGTCTACCATTTAACAATAGCAATTTGTTCTGATGAGTGTTTTTCTTTTTTCTCGATGGGATTACGAAACTCTATCATAGACTTTGAGTCCCAACGATGACTTAACCACTCGTTCATTTTTCTCTCTAAGTGACAAAGGACATCTGAGAAAAAAATGCAGATTTTTTCAATGAAAGGGTCGGTGCAGGTGGGCTGTTATCCTTTCCATGATGATTCTACCATTAAGCAAGGGGATTTGATCTGAAGAGCGTTTTTATTTCTCGATGGGATAAGAAAACTCAAATGAAGACTTTGGGCCCTACTGACAGTTGCTGTCAGCTATTTACCACTGGAAAGTTAGGGGTGATAAGGAGGGACTGTTTTTTTTTAACCCCTGTATGTTTCAGGGTCTGTGGCAGTGTCGTATTACTAAATTTCTGGCAGAAAACACCACAGATTTCCAGGCTCTGAACTTTTGCTATTTTTAAAGTTTGCATATTTTTTAGGCACTGGATGGACATATTGACTTTTCCAAGTAACAGGATTCAGTATAGTTTTTGACCTTCTAAGCTGAAATGTGAACAAACGGCACATAGGATGATATGACTTTAAGCAGATGGTGTGACATTTAAATGGGACCTGGAGCATTTGTGGGTTGCCAACAGATGCCTAGATTTTATTCTCATGTGGTGATTTTTTAAACCATTTTGAACATGTTGATAAAGAGCCTTCAGTGTCCACCACCACTATAATTTCTACCAGGAGTGGGGTTCGAACCCACGTGGATATTCATCCATTGGATCTTAAGTCCAACGCCTTAACCACTCGGCCATCCTGGTCCCTATGTGAGTAATAGTTATTGAGAAAAAGTGCGTAATTTCACGTTGGAGAAAACCAGTTCAGGTGGGCCTTTTTCTGTCTCAGGTAAGTCTACCATTTAACAATAGCAATTTCTTCTGATGAGTGTTTTTCTTTTTTCTCGATGGGATTACGAAACTCTATCATAGACTTTGAGTCCCAACGATGACTTAACCACTCGTTCATTTTTCTCTCTAAGTGACAAAGGACATCTGAGAAAAAAATGCAGATTTTTTCAATGAAAGGGTCGGTGCAGGTGGGCTGTTATCCTTTCCATGATGATTCTACCATTAAGCACAGGGATTTGATCTGAAGAGCGTTTTTATTTCTCGATGGGATAACAAAACTCAAATGAAGACCTTGGGACCTACTGACAGTTGCTGTCAGCTAATTACCACTGGAAAGTTAGGGGTGATAAGGAGGGACTGTGTTTTTTTTAACCCCTGTATGTTTCAGGGTATGTGGCAGTGTCGTATTACTAAATTTCTGGCAGAAAACACCACTGATTTCCAGGCTCTGAACTTTTGCTATTTTTAAAGTTTGCATATTTTTTAGGCACTGGATGGACATATTGACTTTTCCAAGTAACAGGATTCAGTATAGTTTTTGACCTTCTAAGCTGAAATGTGAACAAACGGCACATAGGATGATATGACTTTAAGCAGATGGTGTGACATTTAAATGGGACCTGGAGCATTTGTGGGTTGCCAACAGATGCCTAGATTTTATTCTCATGTGGTGATTTTTTAAACCATTTTGAACATGTTGATAAAGAGCCTTCAGTGTCCACCACCACTATAATTTCTACCAGGAGTGGGGTTCGAACCCACGTGGATATTCATCCATTGGATCTTAAGTCCAACGCCTTAACCACTCGGCCATCCTGGTCCCTATGTGAGTAATAGTTATTGAGAAAAAGTGCGTAATTTCACGTTGGAGAAAACCAGTTCAGGTGGGCCTTTTTCTGTCTCAGGTAAGTCTACCATTTAACAATAGCAATTTGTTCTGATGAGTGTTTTTCTTTTTTCTCGATGGGATTACGAAACTCTATCATAGACTTTGAGTCCCAACGATGACTTAACCACTCGTTCATTTTTCTCTCTAAGTGACAAAGGACATCTGAGAAAAAAATGCAGATTTTTTCAATGAAAGGGTCGGTGCAGGTGGGCTGTTATCCTTTCCATGATGATTCTACCATAAGCACAGGGATTTGATCTGAAGAGCGTTTTTATTTCTCGATAGGATAAGAAAACTCAAATGAAGACTTTGGGCCCTACTGACAGTTGCTGTCAGCTATTTACCACTGGAAAGTTAGGGGTGATAAGGAGAGACTGTGTTTTTTTTTTTTTAACCCCTGTATGTTTCAGAGTCTGTGGCAGTGTCGTATTACTAAATTTCTGGCAGAAAACACCACTGATTTCCAGGTTCTGAACTTTTGCTATTTTTAAATTTTGCATATTTTTTAGGCACTGAATGGACATATTGACTTTTCCAAGTAACAGGATTCAGTATAGTTTTTGACCTCCTAAGCTAAAATGTGAACAAACAGCACATAGGATGATATGACTTTAAGCAGATGGCGTGACATTTAAATGGGACCTGGAGCATTTGTGGGTTGCCAACAGATGCCTAGATTTTATTCTCATGTGGTGATTTTTGAAACCATTTTGAACATGTTGATAAAGAGCCTTCAGTATCCACCACCACTGTAAATTTTTACCAGGAGTGGGGTTCGAACCCACGTGGATATTCATCCATCAGATCTTAATTCAAACATCTTAACCACTCGGCCATCCTGGTCCCTATGTGAGTAATAGGTATTGAGAAAAAGTGCTGAATTTCACGTTGGAGAAAACCAGTTCAGGTGGGCCTTTATCTGTCTCAGGTAAGTCTACCATTTAACAATAGCAATTTGTTCTGATGAGTGTTTTTCTTTTTTCTCGATGGGATTACGAAACTCTAACAAAGACTTTGAGTCCCAACGATGACTTAACCACTCGTTCATTTTTCTCTCTAAGTGACAAAGGACATCTGAGAAAAAAATGCAGATTTTTTCAATGGTTCTACCATTAAGCACAGGGATTTGATCTAAAGAGCGTTTTTATTTCTCGATGGGATAAGAAAACTCAAATGAAGACTTTGGGCCCTACTGACAGTTGCTGTCAGCTATTTACCACTAGAAAGTTAGGGGTGAAAAGGAGGGACTGTGTTTTTTTTTAACCCCTGTATGTTTCAGGGTCTGTGGCAGTGTCGTATTACTAAATTTCTGGCAGAGAACACTACTGATTTCCAGGCTCTGAACTTTTGCTATTTTTAAAGTTTGCATATTTTTTAGGCACTGGATTTACATATTGACTTTTCCAAGTAACAGGATTCAGTATAGTTTTTGACCTTCTAAGCTGAAATGTGAACAAACGGCACATAGGATGATATAACTTTAAGCAGATGGCATGACATTTAAATGGGACCAGGAGCATTTGTGGGTTGCCAACAGATGCCTAGATTTTATTCTAATGTGGTGACTTTTTAAACCATTTTGAACATGTTGATAAAGAGCCTTCAGTGTCCACCACCACTATAAATTTTTACCAGGAGTGGGGTTCGAACCCACGTGGATATTCATCCATTGGATCTTAAATCCAACGCTTTAACCACTCGGCCATCCTGGTCCCTATGTGAGTAATAGGTATTGAGAAAAAGTGCTGAATTTCACGTTGGAGAATACCAGTTCAGGTGGGCCTTTATCTGTCTCAGGTAAGTCTACCATTTAACAATAGCAATTTGTTCTGATGAGTGTTTTTCTTTTTTCTCGATGGGATTACGAAACTCTATCATAGACTTTGAGTCCCAACGATGACTTAACCACTCGTTCATTTTTCTCTCTAAGTGACAAAGGACATCTGAGAAAAAAATGCAGATTTTTTCAATGAAAGGGTCGGTGCAGGTGGGCTGTTATCCTTTCCATGATGATTCTACCATAAGCACAGGGATTTGATCTGAAGAGCGTTTTTATTTCTCGATGGGATAAGAAAACTCAAATGAAGACTTTGGGCCCTACTGACAGTTGCTGTCAGCTATTTACCACTGGAAAGTTAGGGGTGATAAGGAGGGACTGTGTTTTTTTTTAACCCCTGTATGTTTCAGGGTCTGTGGCAGTGTCGTATTGCTAAATTTATGGCAGAAAACACCACTGATTTCCAGGCTCTGAACTTTTGCTATTTTTAAAGTTTGCATATTTTTTAGGCACTGGATGGACATATTGACTTTTCCAAGTAACAGGATTCAGTATAGTTTTTGACCTTCTAAGCTGAAATTTGAACAAACGGCACATAGGATGATATGACTTTAAGCAGATGGTGTGACATTTAAATGGGACCTGGAGCATTTGTGGGTTGCCAACAGATGCCTAGATTTTATTCTCATGTGGTGATTTTTTAAACCATTTTGAACATGTTGATAAAGAGCCTTCAGTGTCCACCACCACTATAAATTTTTACCAGGAGTGGGGTTCGAACCCACGTGGATATTCATCCATTGGATCTTAAGTCCAACGCCTTAACCACTCGGCCATCCTGGTCCCTATGTAAGTAATAGGTATTGAGAAAAAGTGCTGAATTTCACGTTGGAGAAAACCAGTTCAGGTGGGCCTTTATCTGTCTCAGGTAAGTCTACCATTTAACAATAGCAATTTGTTCTGATGAGTGTTTTTCTTTTTTCTCGATGGGATAACGAAACTCTATCATAGACTTTGAGTCCCAACGATGACTTAACCACTCGTTCATTTTTCTCTCTAAGTGACAAAGGACATCTGAGAAAAAAATGCAGATTTTTTCAATGGTTCTACCATTAAGCACAGGGATTTGATCTGAAGAGCGTTTTTATTTCTCGATGGGATAAGAAAACTCAAATGAAGACTTTGGACCCTACTGACAGTTGCTGTCAGCTATTTACCACTGGAAAGTTAGGGGTGATAAGAAGGGACTGTTTTTTTTTTAACCCCTGTATGTTTCAGGGTCTGTGGCAGTGTCGTATTACTAAATTTCTGGCAGAAAACACCACTGATTTCCAGGCTCTGAACTTTTGCTATTTTTAAAGTTTGCATATTTTTTAGGCACTGGATGGACATATTGACTTTTCCAAGTAACAGGATTCAGTATAGTTTTTGACCTTCTAAGCTGAAATGTGAACAAACGGCACATAGGTTGATATGACTTTAAGCAGATGGCTTGACATTTAAATGGGACCTGGAGCATTTGTGGGTTGCCAACAGATGCCTAGATTTTATTCTCATGTGGTGATTTTTTAAACCATTTTGAACATGTTGATAAAGAGCCTTCAGTGTCCACCACCACTATAAATTTTTACCAGGAGTGGGGTTCGAACCCGCGTGGATATTCATCCATTGGATCTTAAGTCCAACGCCTTAACCACTCGGCCATCCTGGTCCCTATGTGAGTAATAGGTATTGAGAAAAAGTGCTGAATTTCACGTTGGAGAAAACCAGTTCAGTTCACTCGGCCATCCTGGCCCTATGTGAGTAATAGTTATTGAGAAAAAGTGCTGAATTTCACGTTGGAGAAAACCAGTTCAGGTGGGCCTTTTTCTGTCTCAGGTAAGTCTACCATTTAACAATAGCAATTTGTTCTGATGAGTGTTTTTCTTTTTTCTCGATGGGATTACGAAACTCTATCATAGACTTTGAGTCCCAACGATGACTTAACCACTCATTCATTTTTCTCTATAAGTGACAAAGGACATCTGAGAAAAAAATGCAGATTTTTTCAATGAAAGGGTCGGTGCAGGTGGTCTGTTATCCTTTCCATGATGATTCTACCATTAAGCACAGGGATTTGATCTGAAGAGCGTTTTTATTTCTCGATGGGATAAGAAAACTCAAATGAAGACTTTGGGCCCTACTGACAGTTGCTGTCAGCTATTTACCACTGGAAAGTTAGGGGTGATAAGGAGGGACTGTGTTTTTTTTTTAACCCCTGTATGTTTCAGGGTCTGTGGCAGTGTCGTATTACTAAATTTCTGGCAGAAAACACCACTGATTTCCAGGCTCTGAACTTTTGCTATTTTTAAAGTTTGCATATTTTTTAGGCACTGGATGGACATATTGACTTTTCCAAGTAACAGTATTCAGTATAGTTTTTGACCTTCTAAGCTGAAATGTGAACAAACGGCACATAGGATGATATGACTTTAAGCAGATGGCGTGACATTTAAATGGGACCTGGAGCATTTGTGGGTTGCCAACAGATGCCTAGATTTTATTCTCATGTGGTGATTTTTTAAACCATTTTGAAAATGTTGATAAAGAGCCTTCAGTGTCCACCACCACTATAAATTTTTACCAGGAGTGGGGTTCGAACCCACGTGGATATTCATCCATTGGATCTTAAGACCAACGCCTTAACCAATCGGCCATCCTGGTCCCTATGTGAGTAATAGTTATTGAGAAAAAGTGCTGAATTTCACGTTGGAGAAAACCAGTTCAGGTGGGCCTTTATATGTCTCAGGTAAGTCTACCATTTAACAATAGCAATTTGTTCTGATGAGTGTTTTTCTTTTTTCTCGATGGGATAACGAAACTCTATCATAGACTTTGAGTCCCAACGATGACTTAACCACTCGTTCATTTTTCTCTCTAAGTGACAAAGGACATCTGAGAAAAAAATGCAGATTTTTTCAATGGTTCTACCATTAAGCACAGGGATTTGATCTGAAGAGCGTTTTTATTTCTCGATGGGATAAGAAAACTCAAATGAAGACTTTGGACCCTACTGACAGTTGCTGTCAGCTATTTACCACTGGAAAGTTAGGGGTGATAAGAAGGGACTGTTTTTTTTTTAACCCCTGTATGTTTCAGGGTCTGTGGCAGTGTCGTATTACTAAATTTCTGGCAGAAAACACCACTGATTTCCAGGCTCTGAACTTTTGCTATTTTTAAAGTTTGCATATTTTTTAGGCACTGGATGGACATATTGACTTTTCCAAGTAACAGGATTCAGTATAGTTTTTGACCTTCTAAGCTGAAATGTGAACAAACGGCACATAGGTTGATATGACTTTAAGCAGATGGCTTGACATTTAAATGGGACCTGGAGCATTTGTGGGTTGCCAACAGATGCCTAGATTTTATTCTCATGTGGTGATTTTTTAAACCATTTTGAACATGTTGATAAAGAGCCTTCAGTGTCCACCACCACTATAAATTTTTACCAGGAGTGGGGTTCGAACCCACGTGGATATTCATCCATTGGATCTTAAGTCCAACGCCTTAACCACTCGGCCATCCTGGTCCCTATGTGAGTAATAGGTATTGAGAAAAAGTGCTGAATTTCACGTTGGAGAAAACCAGTTCAGTTCACTCGGCCATCCTGGCCCTATGTGAGTAATAGTTATTGAGAAAAAGTGCTGAATTTCACGTTGGAGAAAACCAGTTCAGGTGGGCCTTTTTCTGTCTCAGGTAAGTCTACCATTTAACAATAGCAATTTGTTCTGATGAGTGTTTTTCTTTTTTCTCGATGGGATTACGAAACTCTATCATAGACTTTGAGTCCCAACGATGACTTAACCACTCATTCATTTTTCTCTATAAGTGACAAAGGACATCTGAGAAAAAAATGCAGATTTTTTCAATGAAAGGGTCGGTGCAGGTGGTCTGTTATCCTTTCCATGATGATTCTACCATTAAGCACAGGGATTTGATCTGAAGAGCGTTTTTATTTCTCGATGGGATAAGAAAACTCAAATGAAGACTTTGGGCCCTACTGACAGTTGCTGTCAGCTATTTACCACTGGAAAGTTAGGGGTGATAAGGAGGGACTGTGTTTTTTTTTTAACCCCTGTATGTTTCAGGGTCTGTGGCAGTGTCGTATTACTAAATTTCTGGCAGAAAACACCACTGATTTCCAGGCTCTGAACTTTTGCTATTTTTAAAGTTTGCATATTTTTTAGGCACTGGATGGACATATTGACTTTTCCAAGTAACAGTATTCAGTATAGTTTTTGACCTTCTAAGCTGAAATGTGAACAAACGGCACATAGGATGATATGACTTTAAGCAGATGGCGTGACATTTAAATGGGACCTGGAGCATTTGTGGGTTGCCAACAGATGCCTAGATTTTATTCTCATGTGGTGATTTTTTAAACCATTTTGAAAATGTTGATAAAGAGCCTTCAGTGTCCACCACCACTATAAATTTTTACCAGGAGTGGGGTTCGAACCCACATGGATATTCATCCATTGGATCTTAAGACCAATGCCTTAACCAATCGGCCATCCTGGTCCCTATGTGAGTAATAGTTATTGAGAAAAAGTGCTGAATTTCACGTTGGAGAAAACCAGTTCAGGTGGGCCTTTATATGTCTCAGGTAAGTCTACCATTTAACAATAGCAATTTGTTCTGATGAGTGTTTTTCTTTTTTCTCGATGGGATTACGAAACTCTAACATAGACTTTGAGTCCCAACGATGACTTAACCACTCGTTCATTTTTCTCTCTAAGTGACAAAGGACATCTGAGAAAAAAATGCAGATTTTTTCAATGGTTCTACCATTAAGCACAGGGATTTGATCTGAAGAGCGTTTTTATTTCTCGATGGGATAAGAAAACTCAAATGAAGACTTTGGACCCTACTGACAGTTCCTGTCAGCTATTTACCACTGGAAAGTTAGGGGTGATAAGGAGGGACTGTTTTTTTTAACCCCTGTATGTTTCAGGGTCTGTGGCAGTGTCGTATTACTAAATTTCTGGCAGAAAATACCACTGATTTCCAGGCTCTCAACTTTTGCTATTTTTAAAGTTTGCATATTTTTTAGGCACTGGATTTACATATTGACTTTTCCAAGTAACAGGATTCAGTATAGTTTTTGACCTTCTAAGCTGAAATGTGAACAAACGGCACATAGGATGATATAACTTTAAGCAGATGGCATGACATTTAAATGGGACCAGGAGCATTTGTGGGTTGCCAACAGATGCCTAGATTTTATTCTAATGTGGTGACTTTTTAAACCATTTTGAACATGTTGATAAAGAGCCTTCAGTGTCCACCACCACTATAAATTTTTACCAGGAGTGGGGTTCGAACCCACGTGGATATTCATCCATTGGATCTTAAGTCTAACGCTTTAACCACTCGGCCATCCTGGTCCCTATGTGAGTAATAGGTATTGAGAAAAAGTGCTGAATTTCACGTTGGAGAATACCAGTTCAGGTGGGCCTTTATCTGTCTCAGGTAAGTCTACCATTTAACAATAGCAATTTGTTCTGATGAGTGTTTTTCTTTTTTCTCGATGGGATTACGAAACTCTATCATAGACTTTGAGTCCCAACGATGACTTAACCACTCGTTCATTTTTCTCTCTAAGTGACAAAGGACATCTGAGAAAAAAATGCAGATTTTTTCAATGAAAGGGTCGGTGCAGGTGGGCTGTTATCCTTTTCATGATGATTCTACCATAAGCACAGGGATTTGATCTGAAGAGCGTTTTTATTTCTCGATGGGATAAGAAAACTCAAATGAAGACTTTGGGCCCTACTGACAGTTGCTGTCAGCTATTTACCACTGGAAAGTTAGGGGTGATAAGGAGGGACTGTGTTTTTTTTTAACCCCTGTATGTTTCAGGGTCTGTGGCAGTGTCGTATTACTAAATTTATGGCAGAAAACACCACTGATTTCCAGGCTCTGAACTTTTGCTATTTTTAAAGTTTGCATATTTTTTAGGCACTGGATGGACATATTGACTTTTCCAAGTAACAGGATTCAGTATAGTTTTTGACCTTCTAAGCTGAAATTTGAACAAACGGCACATAGGATGATATGACTTTAAGCAGATGGTGTGACATTTAAATGGGACCTGGAGCATTTGTGGGTTGCCAACAGATGCCTAGATTTTATTCTCATGTGGTGATTTTTTAAACCATTTTGAACATGTTGATAAAGAGCCTTCAGTGTCCACCACCACTATAAATTTCTACCAGGAGTGGGGTTCGAACCCACGTGGATATTCATCCATTGGATCTTAAGTCCAACGCCTTAACCACTCGGCCATCCTGGTCCCTATGTAAGTAATAGGTATTGAGAAAAAGTGCTGAATTTCACGTTGGAGAAAACCAGTTCAGGTGGGCCTTTATCTGTCTCAGGTAAGTCTACCATTTAACAATAGCAATTTGTTCTGATGAGTGTTTTTCTTTTTTCTCGATGGGATAACGAAACTCTATCATAGACTTTGAGTCCCAACGATGACTTAACCACTCGTTCATTTTTCTCTCTAAGTGACAAAGGACATCTGAGAAAAAAATGCAGATTTTTTCAATGGTTCTACCATTAAGCACAGGGATTTGATCTGAAGAGCGTTTTTATTTCTCGATGGGATAAGAAAACTCAAATGAAGACTTTGGACCCTACTGACAGTTGCTGTCAGCTATTTACCACTGGAAAGTTAGGGGTGATAAGAAGGGACTGTTTTTTTTTAACCCCTGTATGTTTCAGGGTCTGTGGCAGTGTCGTATTACTAAATTTCTGGCAGAAAACACCACTGATTTCCAGGCTCTGAACTTTTGCTATTTTTAAAGTTTGCATATTTTTTAGGCACTGGATGGACATATTGACTTTTCCAAGTAACAGGATTCAGTATAGTTTTTGACCTTCTAAGCTGAAATGTGAACAAACGGCACATAGGATGATATGACTTTAAGCAGATGGCTTGACATTTAAATGGGACCTGGAGCATTTGTGGGTTGCCAACAGATGCCTAGATTTTATTCTCATGTGGTGATTTTTTAAACCATTTTGAACATGTTGATAAAGAGCCTTCAGTGTCCACCACCACTATAAATTTTTACCAGGAGTGGGGTTCGAACCCACGTAGATATTCATCCATTGGATCTTAAGTCCAACGCCTTAACCACTCGGCCATCCTGGTCCCTATGTGAGTAATAGGTATTGAGAAAAAGTGCTGAATTTCACGTTGGAGAAAACCAGTTCAGTTCACTCGGCCATCCTGGCCCTATGTGAGTAATAGTTATTGAGAAAAAGTGCTGAATTTCACGTTGGAGAAAACCAGTTCAGGTGGGCCTTTTTCTGTCTCAGGTAAGTCTACCATTTAACAATAGCAATTTGTTCTGATGAGTGTTTTTCTTTTTTCTCGATGGGATTACGAAACTTCATCATAGACTTTGAGTCCCAACGATGACTTAACCACTCATTCATTTTTCTCTATAAGTGACAAAGGACATCTGAGAAAAAAATGCAGATTTTTTCAATGAAAGGGTCGGTGCAGGTGGTCTGTTATCCTTTCCATGATGATTCTACCATTAAGGACAGGGATTTGATCTGAAGAGCGTTTTTATTTCTCGATGGGATAAGAAAACTCAAATCAAGACTTTGGGCCCTACTGACAGTTGCTGTCAGCTATTTACCACTGGAAAGTTAGGGGTGATAAGGAGGGACTGTGTTTTTTTTTTAACCCCTGTATGTTTCAGGGTCTGTGGCAGTGTCGTATTACTAAATTTCTGGCAGAAAACACCACTGATTTCCAGGCTCTGAACTTTTGCTATTTTTAAAGTTTGCATATTTTTTAGGCACTGGATGGACATATTGACTTTTCCAAGTAACAGTATTCAGTATAGTTTTTGACCTTCTAAGCTGAAATGTGAACAAACGGCACATAGGATGATATGACTTTAAGCAGATGGCGTGACATTTAAATGGGACCTGGAGCATTTGTGGGTTGCCAACAGATGCCTAGATTTTATTCTCATGTGGTGATTTTTTAAACCATTTTGAAAATGTTGATAAAGAGCCTTCAGTGTCCACCACCACTATAAATTTTTACCAGGAGTGGGGTTCGAACCCACGTGGATATTCATCCATTGGATCTTAAGACCAACGCCTTAACCAATCGGCCATCCTGGTCCCTATGTGAGTAATAGTTATTGAGAAAAAGTGCTGAATTTCACGTTGGAGAAAACCAGTTCAGGTGGGCCTTTATATGTCTCAGGTAAGTCTACCATTTAACAATAGCAATTTGTTCTGATGAGTGTTTTTCTTTTTTCTCGATGGGATTACGAAACTCTAACATAGACTTTGAGTCCCAACGATGACTTAACCACTCGTTCATTTTTCTCTCTAAGTGACAAAGGACATCTGAGAAAAAAATGCAGATTTTTTCAATGGTTCTACCATTAAGCACAGGGATTTGATCTGAAGAGCGTTTTTATTTCTCGATGGGATAAGAAAACTCAAATGAAGACTTTGGACCCTACTGACAGTTCCTGTCAGCTATTTACCACTGGAAAGTTAGGGGTGATAAGGAGGGACTGTTTTTTTTTAACCCCTGTATGTTTCAGGGTCTGTGGCAGTGTCGTATTACTAAATTTCTGGCAGAAAATACCACTGATTTCCAGGCTCTGAACTTTTGCTATTTTTAAAGTTTGCATATTTTTTAGGCACTGGATGGACATATTGACTTTTCCAAGTAACAGGATTCAGTATAGTTTTTGACCTTCTAAGCTGAAATGTGAACAAACGGCACATAGGATGATATGACTTTAAGCAGATGGCTTGATATTTAAATGGGACCTGGAGCATTTGTGGGTTGCCAACAGATGCCTAGATTTTATTCTCATGTGGTGATTTTTTAAACCATTTTGAACATGTTGATAAAGAGCCTTCAGTGTCCACCACCACTATAAATGTTTACCAGGAGTGGGGTTCGAACCCACGTGGATATACATCCATTGGATCTTAAGTCCAACGCCTTAACCACTCGGCCATCCTGGTCCCTATGCGAGTAATAGGTATTGAGAAAAAGTGCTGAATTTCACGTTGGAGAAAACCAGTTCAGTTCACTCGGCCATCCTGGTCCCTATGTGAGTAATAGTTATTGAGAAAAAGTGCTGAATTTCACGTTGGAGAAAACCAGATCAGGTGGGCTTTTTTCTGTCTCAGGTAAGTCTACCATTTAACAATAGCAATTTGTTCTGATGAGTGTTTTTCTTTTTTCTCGATGGGATTACGAAACTCTATCATAGACTTTGAGTCCCAACGATGACTTAACCACTCATTCATTTTTCTCTATAAGTGACAAAGGTAATCTGAGAAAAAAATGCAGATTTTTTCAATGAAAGGGTCGGTGCAGGTGGTCTGTTATCCTTTCCATGATGATTCTACCATTAAGCACAGGGATTTGATCTGAAGAGCGTTTTTATTTCTCGATGGGATAAGAAAACTCAAATGAAGACTTTGGGCCCTACTGACAGTTGCTGTCAGCTATTTACCACTGGAAAGTTAGGGGTGATAAGGAGGGACTGTGTTTTTTTTTAACCCCTGTATGTTTCAGGGTCTGTGGCAGTGTCGTATTACTAAATTTCTGGCAGAAAACACCACTGATTTCCAGGCTCTGAACTTTTGCTATTTTTAAAGTTTGCATATTTTTTAGGCACTGGATGGACATATTGACTTTTCCAAGTAACAGGATTCAGTATAGTTTTTGACCTTCTAAGCTGAAATGTGAACAGACGGCACATAGGATGATATGACTTTAAGCAGATGGTGTGACATTTAAATAGGACCTGGAGCATTTGTGGGTTGCCAACAGATGCCTAGATTTTATTCTCATGTGGTGATTTTTTAAAACATTTTGAACATGTTGATAAAGAGCCTTCAGTGTCCACCACCACTATAATTTCTACCAGGAGTGGGGTTCGAACCCACGTGGATATTCATCCATTGGATCTTAAGTCCAACGCCTTAACCACTCGGCCATCCTGGTCCCTATGTGAGTAATAGTTATTGAGAAAAAGTGCGTAATTTCACGTTGGAGAAAACCAGTTCAGGTGGGCCATTTTCTGTCTCAGGTAAGTCTACCATTTAACAATAGCAATTTCTTCTGATGAGTGTTTTCCTTTTTTCTCGATGGGATTACGAAACTTTATCATAGACTTTGAGTCCCAACGATGACTTAACCACTCGTTCATTTTTCTCTCTAAGTGACAAAGGACATCTGAGAAAAAAATGCAGATTTTTTCAATGAAAGGGTCGGTGCAGGTGGTCTGTTATCCTTTCCATGATGATTCTACCATTAAGCACAGGGATTTGATCTGAAGAGCGTTTTTATTTCTCGATGGGATAAGAAAACTCAAATGAAGACTTCGGGCCCTACTGACAGTTGCTGTCAGCTATTTACCACTGGAAAGTTAGGGGTGATAAGGAGGGACTGTGTTTTTTTTAACCCCTGTATGTTTCAGGGTCTGTGGCAGTGTCGTATTACTAAATTCCTGGCAGAGAACACCACTGATTTCCAGGCTCTGAACTTTTGCTATTTTTAAAGTTTGCATATTTTTTAGGCACTGGATGGACATATTGACTTTTCCAAGTAACAGGATTCAGTATAGTTTTTGACCTTCTAAGCTGAAATGTGAACAAACGGCACATAGGATGATATGACTTTAAGCAGATGGCGTGACATTTAAATGGGACCTGGAGCATTTGTGGGTTGCCAACAGATGCCTAGATTTTATTCTCATGTGGTGATTTTTTAAACCATTTTGAACATGTTGATAAAGAGCCTTCAGTGTCCACCACCACTATAAATTTTTACCAGGAGTGGGGTTCGAACCCACGTGGATATTCATCCATTGGATCTTAAGTCCAACGCCTTAACCACTCGGCCATCCTGGTCACTATGTGAGTAATAGTTATTGAGAAAACGTGCGTCATTTCACGTTGGAGAAAACCAGTTCAGGTGGGCCTTTTTCTGTCTCAGGTAAGTCTACCATTTAACAATAGCAATTTCTTCTGATGAGTGTTTTCCTTTTTTCTCGATGGGATTACGAAACTCTATCATAGATTTTGAGTCCCAACGATGACTTAACCACTCGTTCATTTTTCTCTCTAAGTGACAAAGGACATCTGAGAAAAAAATGCAGATTTTTTCAATGAAAGGGTCGGTGCAGGTGGTCTGTTATCCTTTCCATGATGATTCTACCATTAAGCACAGGGATTTGATCTGAAGAGCGTTTTTATTTCTCGATGGGATAAGAAAACTCAAATGAAGACTTTGGGCCCTACTGACAGTTGCTGTCAGCTATTTACCACTGGAAAGTTAGGGGTGATAAGGAGGGACTGTGTTTTTTTTAACCCCTGTATGTTTCAGGGTCTGTGGCAGTGTCGTATTACTAAATTTCTGGCAGAAAACACCACAGATTTCCAGGCTCTGAACTTTTGCTATTTTTAAAGTTTGCATATTTTTTAGGCACTGGATGGACATATTGACTTTTCCAAGTAACAGGATTCAGTATAGTTTTTGACCTTCTAAGCTGAAATGTGAACAAACGGCACATAGGATGATATGACTTTAAGCAGATGGCGTGACATTTAAATGGGACCTGGAGCATTTGTGGGTTGCCAACAGATGCCTAGATTTTATTCTCATGTGGTGATTTTTTAAACCATTTTGAACATGTTGATAAAGAGCCTTCAGTGTCCACCACCACTATAAATTTTTACCAGGAGTGGGGTTCGAACCCACGTGGATATTCATCCATTGGATCTTAAGTCCAACACCTTAACCACTCGGCCATCCTGGTCCCTATGTGAGTAATAGTTATTGAGAAAACGTGCGTCATTTCACGTTGGAGAAAACCAGTTCAGGTGGGCCTTTTTCTGTCTCAGGTAAGTCTACCATTTAACAATAGCAATTTCTTCTGATGAGTGTTTTCCTTTTTTCTCGATGGGATTACGAAACTCTATCATAGACTTTGAGTCCCAACGATGACTTAACCACTCGTTCATTTTTCTCTCTAAGTGACAAAGGACATCTGAGAAAAAAATGCAGATTTTTTCAATGAAAGGGTCGGTGCAGGTGGTCTGTTATCCTTTCCATGATGATTCTACCATTAAGCACAGGGATTTGATCTGAAGAGCGTTTTTATTTCTCGATGGGATAAGAAAACTCAAATGAAGACTTTGGGCCCTACTGACAGTTGCTGTCAGCTATTTACCACTGGAAAGTTAGGGGTGATAAGGAGGGACTGTGTTTTTTTTTAACCCCTGTATGTTTCAGGGTCTGTGGCAGTGTCGTATTACTAAATTTCTGGCAGAAAACACCACTGATTTCCAGGCTCTGAACTTTTGCTATTTTTAAAGTTTGCATATTTTTTAGGCACTGGATGGACATATTGACTTTTCCAAGTAACAGGATTCAGTATAGTTTTTGACCTTCTAAGCTGAAATGTGAACAAACGGCACATAGGATGATATGACTTTAAGCAGATGGTGTGACATTTAAATGGGACCTGGAGCATTTGTGGGTTGACAACAGATGCCTAGATTTTATTCTCATGTGGTGATTTTTTAAACCATTTTGAACATGTTGATAAAGAGCCTTCAGTGTCCACCACTATAATTTCTACCAGTAGTGGGGTTCGAACCCACGTGGATATGCATCCATTGGATCTTAAGTCCAACGCCTTAACCACTCAGCCATCCTGGTCCCTATGTGAGTAATAGGTATTGAGAAAAAGTGCTGAATTTCACGTTGGAGAAAACCAGTTCAGGTGGGCCTTTATCTGTCTCAGGTAAGTCTACCATTTAACAATAGCAATTTGTGATGATGAGTGTTTTTCTTTTTTCTCGATGGGATTACGAAACTCTAACATAGACTTTGAGTCCCAACGATGACTTAACCACTCGTTCATTTTTCTCTCTAAGTGACAAAGGACATCTGAGAAAAAAATGCAGATTTTTTCAATGGTTCTACTATTAAGCACAGGGATTTGATCTGAAGAGCGTTTTTATTTCTCGATGGGATAAGATAACTCAAATGAAGACTTTGGGCCCTACTAACAGTTGCTGTCAGCTATTTACCACTGGAAAGTTAGGGGTGATAAGGAGGGACTGTGTTTTTTTTTTAACCCCTGTATGTTTCAGGGTCTGTGGCAGTGTCGTATTACTAAATTTCTGGCAGAAAACACCACTGATTTCCAGGCTCTGAACTTTTGCTATTTTTAAAGTTTGCATATTTTTTAGGCACTGGATGGACATATTGACTTTTCCAAGTAACAGGATTCAGTATAGTTTTTGACCTTCTAAGCAGAAATGTGAACAAATGGCACATAGGATGAAAAGACTTTAAGCAGATGGCGTGACATTTAAATGGGACCTGGAGCATTTGTGGGTTGCTAACAGATGCCTAGATTTTATTCTCATGTGGTTATTTTTTAAACCATTTTGAACATGTTGATAAAGAGCCTTCAGTGTCCACCACCACTATAAATTTTTACAAGGACTGGGGTTCAAACCCACGTGGATATTCATCCATTGGATCTTAAGTCCAACGCCTTAACCACTCGGCCATCCTGGTCCCTATGTGAGTTATAGGTATTGAGAAAAAGTGCTGAATTTCAGGTTGGAGAAAACCAGTTCAGGTGGGCCTTTATCTGTCTCAGGTAAGTCTAACATTTAACAATAGCAATTTGTTCTGATGAGTGTTTTTCTTTTTTCTCAATGGGATTACGAAACTCTAACATAGACTTTGAGTCCCAACGATGACTTAACCACTCGTTCATTTTTCTCTCTAAGTGACAAAGGACATCTGAGAAAAAAATGCAGATTTTTTCAATGGTTCTACCATTAATACAGGGATTTGATCTGAAGAGCATTTTTTTTTCTCGATGGGATAAGAAAACTCATATGAAGACTTTGGGCCCTACTGACAGTTGCTGTCAGCTATTTACCACTGGAAAGTTAGGGGTGATAAGGAGGGACTGTGTTTTTTTTTTAACCCCTGTATGTTTCAGGGTCTGTGGCAGTGTCGTATTACTAAATTTCTGGCAGAAAACACCACTGATTTCCAGGCTCTGAACTTTTGCTATTTTTAAAGTTTGCATATTTTTTACGCACTGGATGGACATATTGACTTTTCCAAGTAACAGGATTCAGTATAGTTTTTGACCTTCTAAGCTGAAATGTGAACAAACGGCACATAGGATGATATGACTTTAAGCAGATGGCGTGACATTTAAATGGGACCTGGAACATTTGGGTTGCCAACAGATGCCTAGATTTTATTCTCATGTGGTGATTTTTTAAACCATTTTGAACATGTTGATAAAGAGCCTTCAGTGTCCACCACCACTATAAATATTTACCAGGAGTGGGGTTCGAACCCACGTGGATATTCATCCATTGGATCTTAAGTCCAACGCCTTAACCACTCGGCCATCCTGGTCCCTATGTGAGTAATAGGTATTGAGAAAAAGTGCGTAATTTCACGTTGGAGAAAACCAGTTCAGGTGGGCCTTTATCTGTCTCAGGTAAGTCTACCATTTAACAATAGCAATTTGTTCTGACGAGTGTTTTTCTTTTTTCTCGATAGGATTACGAAACTCTATCATAGACTTTGAGTCCCAACGATGACTTAACCATTCGTTCATTTTTCTCTCTAAGTGACAAAGGACATCTGAGAAAAAAATGCAGATTTTTTCAATGAAAGGGTCGGTGCCGGTGGGCTGTTATCCTTTCCATGATGATTCTACCATTAAGCACAGGGATTTGATCTGAAGAGCGTTTTTATTTCTCGATGGGATAAGAAAACTCAAATGAAGACCTTGGGCCCTACTGACAGTTGCTGTCAGCTATTTACCACTGGAAAGTTAGGGGTGATAAGGAGGGACTGTGTTTTTTTTTAACCCCTGTATGTTTCAGGGTCTGTGGCAGTGTCGTATTACTAAATTTCTGGCAGAAAACACCACTGATTTCCAGGCTCTGAACTTTTGCTATTTTTAAAGTTTGCATATTTTTTAGGCACTGGATGGACATATTGACTTTTCCAAGTAACAGGATTCAGTATAGTTTTTGACCTTCTAAGCTGAAATGTGAACAAACGGCACATAGGATGATATGACTTTAAGCAGATGGCGTGAAATTTAAATGGGACCTGGAGCATTTGTGGGTTGCCAACAGATGCCTAGATTTTATTCTCATGTGGTGATTTTTTAAACCATTTTGAACATGTTGATAAAGAGCCTTCAGTGTCCACCAACACTATAAATTTTTACCAGGAGTGGGGTTCGAACCCACGTGGATATTCATCCATTGGATCTTAAGTCCAACAACTTAACCATTCGGCCATCCTGGTCCCTATGTCAGTAATAGGTATTGAGAAAAAGTGCTGAATTTCACGTTGGAGAAAACCAGTTCAGGTGGGCCTTTTTCTGTCTCAGGTAAGTCTACCATTTAACAATAGCAATTTGTTCTGATGAGTGTTTTTCTTTTTTCTCGATGGGATTACGAAACTCTATCATAGACTTTGAGTCCCAACCATGACTTAACCACTCGTTCATTTTTCTCTCTAAGTGACAAAGGACATCTGAGAAAAAAATGCAGATTTTTTCAATGAAAGGGTCGGTGCAGGTGGTCTGTTATCCTTTCCATTATGATTCTACCATTAAGCAAAGGGATTTGATCTGAAGAGCGTTTTTATTTCTCGATGGGATAAGAAAACTCAAATGAAGACTTTGGGCCCTACTGACAGTTGCTGTCAGCTGTTTACCACTGAAAAGTTAGGGGTGATAAGGAGGGACTGTGTTTTTTTTAACCCCTGTATGTTTCAGGGTCTGTGGCAGTGTCGTATTACTAAATTTCTGGCAGAAAACACCACTGTTTTCCAGGCTCTTAACTTTTGCTATTTTTAAAGTTTGCATATTTTTTAGGCACTGGATGGACATATTGACTTTTCCAAGTAACAGGATTCAGTATAGTTTTTGACCTTCTAAGCTGAAATGTGAACAAACGGCACATAGGATGATATGACTTTAAGCAGATGGCGTGAAATTTAAATGGGACCTGGAGCATTTGTGGGTTGCCAACAGATGCCTAGATTTTATTCTCATGTGGTGATTTTTTAAACCATTTTGAACATGTTGATAAAGAGCCTTCAGTGTCCACCAACACTATAAATTTTAACCAGGAGTGGGGTTCGAACCCACGTGGATATTCATCTATTGGATCTTAAGTCCAACGCCTTAACCACTCGGCCATCCTGGTCCCTATTTGAGTAATAGGTATTGAGAAAAAGTGCTGAATTTCAGGTTGGAGAAAACCAGTTCAGGTGGGCCTTTATCTGTCTCAGGTAAGTCTACTATTTAACAATAGCAATTTGTTCTGACGAGTGTTTTTCTTTTTTCTCGATGGGATTACGAAACTCTATCATAGACTTTGAGTCCTTACGATGACTTAACCACTCGTTCATTTTTCTCTCTAAGTGACAAAGGACATCTGAGAAAAAAATGCAGATTTTTTCAATGAAAGGGTCAGTGCAGGTGGGCTGTTATCCTTTCCATGATGATTCTACCATTAAGCACAGGGATTTGATCTGAAGAGCGTTTTTATTTCTCGATGGGATAAGAAAACTCAAATGAAGACCTTGGGCCCTACTGACAGTTGCTGTCAGCTATTTACCACTGGAAAGTTAGGGGTGATAAGGAGGGACTGTGTTTTTTTTTAACCCCTGTATGTTTCAGGGTATGTGGCAGTGTCGTATTACTAAATTTCTGGCAGAAAACACCACTGATTTCCAGGCTCTGAACTTTTGCTATTTTTAAAGTTTGCATATTTTTTAGGCACTGGATGGACATATTGACTTTTCCAAGTAACAGGATTCAGTATAGTTTTTGACCTTCTAAGCTGAAATGTGAACAAACAGCACATAGGATGATATGACTTTAAGCAGATGGCGTGAAATTTAAATGGGACCTGGAGCATTTGTGGGTTGCCAACAGATGCCTAGATTTTATTCTCATGTGGTGATTTTTTAAACCATTTTGAACATGTTGATAAAGAGCCTTCAGTGTCCACCAACACTATAAATTTTTACCAGGAGTGGGGTTCGAACCCACGTGGATATTCATCCATTGGATCTTAAGTCCAACATCTTAACCACTCGGCCATCCTGGTCCCTATGTCAGTAATAGGTATTGAGAAAAAGTGCTGAATTTCACGTTGGAGAAAACCAGTTCAGGTGGGCCTTTTTCTGTCTCAGGTAAGTCTACAATTTAACAATAGCAATTTGTTCTGATGAGTGTTTTTCTTTTTTCTCGATGGGATTACGAAACTCTATCATAGACTTTGAGTCCCAACCATGACTTAACCACTCGTTCATTTTTCTCTCTAAGTGACAAAGGACATCTGAGAAAAAAATGCCGATTTTTTCAATGGTTCTACCATTAATACAGGGATTTGATCTGAAGAGCGTTTTTATTTCTCGATGGGATAAGAAAACTCAAATGAAGACTTTGGGCCCTACTGACAGTTGCTGTCAGCTATTTACCACTGGAAAGTTAGGGGTGATAAGGAGGGACTGTGTTTTTTTTTTAACCCCTGTATGTTTCAGGGTCTGTGGCAGTGTCGTATTACTAAATTTCTGGCAGAAAACACCACTGATTTCCAGGCTCTGAACTTTTGCTATTTTTAAAGTTTGCATATTTTTTACGCACTGGATGGACATATTGACTTTTCAAAGTAACAGGATTCAGTATAGTTTATGACCTTCTAAGCTGAAATGTGAACAAACGGCACATAGGATGATATGACTTTAAGCAGATGGCGTGACATTTAAATGGGACCTGGAACATTTGTGGGTTGCCAACAGATGCCTAGATTTTATTCTCATGTGGTGATTTTTTAAACCATTTTGAACATGTTGATAAAGAGCCTTCAGTGTCCACCACCACTATAAATATTTACCAGGAGTGGGGTTCAAACCCACGTGGATATTCATCCATTGGGTCTTAAGTCCAACGCCTTAACCACTCGGCCATCCTGGTCCCTATGTGAGTAATAGGTATTGAGAAAAAGTGCTGAATTTCACGTTGGAGAAAACCAGTTCAGGTGGGCCTTTATCTGTCTCAGGTAAGTCTACCATTTAACAATAGCAATTTGTTCTGATGAGTGTTTTTCTTTTTTCTCGATGGGATTACGAAACTCTAACATAGACTTTGAGTCCCAACGATGACTTAACCACTCGTTCATTTTTCTCTCTAAGTGACAAAGGACATCTGAGAAAAAAATGCAGATTTTATCAATGAAAGGGTCGGTGCAGGTGGGCTGTTATCCTTTCCATGATGATTCTACCATTAAGCACAGGGATTTGATCTGAAGAGCGTTTTTATTTCTCGATGGGATAAGAAAACTCAAATGAAGACCTTGGGCCCTACTGACAGTTGCTGTCAGCTGTTTACCACTGGAAAGTTAGGGGTGATAAGGAGGGACTGTGTTTTTTTTAACCCCTGTATGTTTCAGGGTCTGTGGCAGTGTCGTATTACTAAATTTCTGGCAGAAAACACCACTGTTTTCCAGGCTCTGAACTTTTGCTATTTTTAAAGTTTGCATATTTTTTAGGCACTGGATGGACATATTGACTTTTCCAAGTAACAGGATTCAGTATAGTTTTTGACCTTCTAAGCTGAAATGTGAACAAACGGCACATAGGATGATATGACTTTAAGCAGATGGCGTGAAATTTAAATGGGACCTGGAGCATTTGTGGGTTGCCAACAGATGCCTAGATTTTATTCTCATGTGGTGATTTTTTAAACCATTTTGAACATGTTGATAAAGAGCCTTCAGTGTCCACCAACACTATAAATTTATACCAGGAGTGGGGTTCGAACCCACGTGGATATTCATCCATTGGATCTTAAGTCCAACGCCTTAACCACTCGGCCATCCTGGTCCCTATGTGAGTAATAGGTATTGAGAAAAAGTGCTGAATTTCAGGTTGGAGAAAACCAGTTCAGGTGGGCCTTTATCTGTCTCAGGTAAGTCTACTATTTAACAATAGCAATTTGTTCTGACGAGTGTTTTTCTTTTTTCTCGATGGGATTACGAAACTCTATCATAGACTTTGAGTCCCAACGATGACTTAACCACTCGTTCATTTTTCTCTCTAAGTGACAAAGGACATCTGAGAAAAAAATGCAGATTTTTTCAATGAAAGGGTCGGTGCAGGTGGGCTGTTATCCTTTCCATGATGATTCTACCATTAAGCACAGGGATTTGATCTGAAGAGCGTTTTTATTTCTCGATGGGATAAGAAAACTCAAATGAAGACCTTGGGCCCTACTGACAGTTGCTGTCAGCTATTTACCACTGGAAAGTTAGGGGTGATAAGGAGGGACTGTGTTTTTTTTTAACCCCCTGTATGTTTCAGGGTCTGTGGCAGTGTCGTATTACTAAATTTCTGGCAGAGAACACCACTGATTTCCAGGCTCTGAACTTTTGCTATTTTTAAAGTTTGCATATTTTTTAGGCACTGGATGGACATATTGACTTTTCCAAGTAACAGGATTCAGTATAGTTTTTGACCTTCTAAGCTGAAATGTGAACAAACGGCACATAGGATGATATGACTTTAAGCAGATGGCGTGAAATTTAAATGGGACCTGGAGCATTTGTGGGTTGCCAACAGATGCCTAGATTTTATTCTCATGTGGTGATTTTTTAAACCATTTTGAACATGTTGATAAAGAGCCTTCAGTGTCCACCAACACCAGGGCCGGACTGACCATAGGGCACAGCGGGCATATGCCCGGTGGGCCGACCTCCGGGCACATGTTATTTTATGTGTCCCAGCCAGGACCCAGCCCCAGACAGTGTCCCTCCCTACGAGTCCGTCCCGAGCTGGCCGGCCGGCCGCATTACCGCATATTTTTCTGGCCGGCCGCCGGCCGGGTATTTCACTGCACTGTCCCCACTCCTAGTCCTAGGCACTAGTGGCACTGGCAGGCTGGCAACCGCCGGGCTGCGCTCACTGTGGCCGGCTCCGCAGGCGCACCCCCATCAAGCGTAGCTCAGCTCAGGACTGGAGGGGGAGGACTGGCTGTGAAGGGGGTGGAGCTAGTGTCGACCCCTTCTGCTTGATTCAGGAAGCGGGAGCCGCACCGAAGACAGCGGCACCCAAGGCCTGCAACTGCAAGGTAAGGAAGAAATGGTACAACTTCACAAGACACTCTGCTCTGCTCCATCCCACCGCCATCCCTCTGCTCTGCTCCATCCCACCGCCATCCCTCTGCTCTGCTCCATCCCACCGCCATCCCTCTGCTCTGCTCCATCCCACCGCCATCCCTCTGCTCTGCTCCATCCCACCGCCATCCCTCTGCTCTGCTCCATCCCACCGCCATCCCTCTGCTCCATCCCACCGCCATCCCTCTGCTCTGCTCCATCCCACCGCCATACCTCTGCTCTGCTCCATCCCACCGCCATCCCTCTGCTCTGCTCCATCCCACCGCCATCCCTCTGCTCCATCCCACCGCCATCCCTCTGCTCTGCTCCATCCCACCGCCATCCCTCTGCTCCATCCCACCGCTATCCCTCTGCTCTGCTCCATCCCACCGCCATCCCTCTGCTCTGCTCCATCCCACCGCCATCCCTCTGCTCTGCGCCATCCCACCGCCATCCCTCTGCTCTGCTCCATCCCACCGCCATCCCTCTGCTCTGCTCCATCCCACCGCCATCCCTCTGCTCTGCTCCATCCCACCGCCATCCCTCTGCTCCATCCCACCGCCATCCCTCTGCTCTGCTCCATCCCACCGCCATCCCTCTGCTCCATCCCACCGCCATCCCTCTGCTCTGCTCCATCCCACCGCCATCCCTCTGCTCCATCCCACCGCCATCCCTCTGCTCTGCTCCATCCTACCGCCATCCCTCTGCTCCATCCCACCGCCATCCCTCTGCTCTGCTCCATCCCACCGCCATCCCTCTGCTCCATCCCACCGCCATCCCTCTGCTCTGCTCCATCCCACCGCCATCCCTCTGCTCCATCCCACCGCCATCCCTCTGCTCTGCTCCATCCCACCGCCATCCCTCTGCTCCATCCCACCGCCATCCCTCTGCTCTGCTCCATCCCACCGCCATCCCTCTGCTCTGCTCCATCCTACCGCCATCCCTCTGCTCCATCCCACCGCCATCCCTCTGCTCTGCTCCATCCCACCGCCATCCCTCTGCTCCATCCCACCGCCATCCTTCTGCTCTGCTCCATCCCACCGCCATCCCTCTGCTCCATCCCACCGCCATCCCTCTGCTCTGCTCCATCCCATCGCCATCCCTCTGCTCCATCCCACCGCCATCCCTCTGCTCTGTTCCATCCCACCGCCATCCCTCTGCTCTGTTCCATCCCACCGCCATCCCTCTGCTCCATCCCACCGCCATCCCTCTGCTCTGTTCCATCCCACCGCCATCCCTCTGCTCCATCCCACCGCCATCCCTCTGCTCTGCTCCATCCCACCGCCATCCCTCTGCTCTGCTCCATCCCACCGCCATCCCTCTGCTCCATCCCACCGCCATCCCTCTGCTCTGTTCCATCCCACCGCCATCCCTCTGCTCCATCCCACCGCCATCCCTCTGCTCTGTTCCATCCCACCGCCATCCCTCTGCTCCATCCCACCGCCATCCCTCTGCTCTGTTCCATCCTACCGCCATCCCTCTGCTCCATCCCACCGCCATCCCTCTGCTCTGCTCCATCCCACCGCCATCCCTCTGCTCTGCTCCATCCCACCGCCATCCCTCTGCTCCATCCCACCCCCATCCCTCTGCTCTGCTCCATCCTACCGCCATCCCTCTGCTCCATCCCACCGCCATCCCTCTGCTCTGCTCCATCCCACCGCCATCCCTCTGCTCCATCCCACCGCCATCCCTCTGCTCCATCCCACCGCCATCCCTCTGCTCTGCTCCATCCTACCGCCATCCCTCTGCTCCATCCCACCGCCATCCCTCTGCTCTGCTCCATCCCACCGCCATCCCTCTGCTCCATCCCACCGCCATCCCTCTGCTCCATCCCACCGCCATCCCTCTGCTCTGCTCCATCCTACCGCCATCCCTCTGCTCCATCCCACCGCCATCCCTCTGCTCTGCTCCATCCCACCGCCATCCCTCTGCTCCATCCCACCGCCATCCCTCTGCTCTGCTCCATCCCACCGCCATCCCTCTGCTCCATCCCACCGCCATCCCTCTGCTCTGCTCCATCCCACCGCCATCCCTCTGCTCTGCTCCATCCTACCGCCATCCCTCTGCTCCATCCCACCGCCATCCCTCTGCTCTGCTCCATCCCACCGCCATCCCTCTGCTCTGCTCCATCCCACCGCCATCCCTCTGCTCCATCCCACCGCCATCCCTCTGCTCTGCTCCATCCCACCGCCATCCCTCTGCTCTGCTCCATCCCACCGCCATCCCTCTGCTCCATCCCACCGCCATCCCTCTGCTCTGCTCCATCCTACCGCCATCCCTCTGCTCCATCCCACCGCCATCCCTCTGCTCTGCTCCATCCCACCGCCATCCCTCTGCTCTGCTCCATCCTACCGCCATCCCTCTGCTCCATCCCACCGCCATCCCTCTGCTCTGCTCCATCCCACCGCCATCCCTCTGCTCTGCTCCATCCCACTCCATCCCTCTGCTCCATCCCACCGTCATCCCTCTGCTCTGCTCCATCCCACCGCCATCCCTCTGCTCCGCCCCATCCCACCACCATCCCTCTGCTCCATCCCACCGCCATCCCTCTGCTCTGCTCCATCCCACCGCCATCCCTCTGCTCTGCTCCATCCCACCGCCATCCCTCTGCTCCATCCCACCGCCATCCCTCTGCTCTGCTCCATCCCACCGCCATCCCTCTGCTCCATCCCACCGCCATCCCTCTGCTCTTCTCCATCCCACCGCCATCCCTCTGCTCTGCTCCATCCTACCGCCATCCCTCTGCTCCATCCCACCGCCATCCCTCTGCTCTGCTCCATCCCACCGCCATCCCTCTGCTCTGCTCCATCCCACCGCCATCCCTCTGCTCCATCCCACCGCCATCCCTCTGCTCTGCTCCATCCCACCGCCATCCCTCTACTCCATCCCACCGCCATCCCTCTGCTCTGCTCCATCCTACCGCCATCCCTCTGCTCTGCTCCATCCCACCGCCATCCCTCTGCTCTGCTCCATCCTACCGCCATCCCTCTGCTCCATCCCACCGCCATCCCTCTGCTCTGCTCCATCCCACCGCCATCCCTCTGCTCTGCTCCATCCCACCGCCATCCCTCTGCTCCATCCCACCGCCATCCCTCTGCTCTGTTCCATCCTACCGCCATCCCTCTGCTCCATCCCACCGCCATCCCTCTGCTCTGCTCCATCCCACCGCCATCCCTCTGCTCTGCTCCATCACACCGCCATCCCTCTGCTCCATCCCACCCCCATCCCTCTGCTCTGCTCCATCCTACCGCCATCCCTCTGCTCCATCCCACCGCCATCCCTCTGCTCTGCTCCATCCCACCGCCATCCCTCTGCTCCATCCCACCGCCATCCCTCTGCTCCATCCCACCGCCATCCCTCTGCTCTGCTCCATCCTACCGCCATCCCTCTGCTCCATCCCACCGCCATCCCTCTGCTCTGCTCCATCCCACCGCCATCCCTCTGCTCCATCCCACCGCCATCCCTCTGCTCCATCCCACCGCCATCCCTCTGCTCTGCTCCATCCTACCGCCATCCCTCTGCTCCATCCCACCGCCATCCCTCTGCTCTGCTCCATCCCACCGCCATCCCTCTGCTCCATCCCACCGCCATCCCTCTGCTCTGCTCCATCCCACCGCCATCCCTCTGCTCCATCCCACCGCCATCCCTCTGCTCTGCTCCATCCCACCGCCATCCCTCTGCTCTGCTCCATCCTACCGCCATCCCTCTGCTCCATCCCACCGCCATCCCTCTGCTCTGCTCCATCCCACCGCCATCCCTCTGCTCCATCCCACCGCCATCCCTCTGCTCTGTTCCATCCTACCGCCATCCCTCTGCTCCATCCCACCGCCATCCCTCTGCTCTGCTCCATCCCACCGCCATCCCTCTGCTCTGCTCCATCACACCGCCATCCCTCTGCTCCATCCCACCCCCATCCCTCTGCTCTGCTCCATCCTACCGCCATCCCTCTGCTCCATCCCACCGCCATCCCTCTGCTCTGCTCCATCCCACCGCCATCCCTCTGCTCCATCCCACCGCCATCCCTCTGCTCCATCCCACCGCCATCCCTCTGCTCTGCTCCATCCTACCGCCATCCCTCTGCTCCATCCCACCGCCATCCCTCTGCTCTGCTCCATCCCACCGCCATCCCTCTGCTCCATCCCACCGCCATCCCTCTGCTCCATCCCACCGCCATCCCTCTGCTCTGCTCCATCCTACCGCCATCCCTCTGCTCCATCCCACCGCCATCCCTCTGCTCTGCTCCATCCCACCGCCATCCCTCTGCTCCATCCCACCGCCATCCCTCTGCTCTGCTCCATCCCACCGCCATCCCTCTGCTCCATCCCACCGCCATCCCTCTGCTCTGCTCCATCCCACCGCCATCCCTCTGCTCTGCTCCATCCTACCGCCATCCCTCTGCTCCATCCCACCGCCATCCCTCTGCTCTGCTCCATCCCACCGCCATCCCTCTGCTCTGCTCCATCCCACCGCCATCCCTCTGCTCCATCCCACCGCCATCCCTCTGCTCTGCTCCATCCCACCGCCATCCCTCTGCTCTGCTCCATCCCACCGCCATCCCTCTGCTCCATCCCACCGCCATCCCTCTGCTCTGCTCCATCCTACCGCCATCCCTCTGCTCCATCCCACCGCCATCCCTCTGCTCTGCTCCATCCCACCGCCATCCCTCTGCTCTGCTCCATCCTACCGCCATCCCTCTGCTCCATCCCACCGCCATCCCTCTGCTCTGCTCCATCCCACCGCCATCCCTCTGCTCTGCTCCATCCCACTCCATCCCTCTGCTCCATCCCACCGTCATCCCTCTGCTCTGCTCCATCCCACCGCCATCCCTCTGCTCCGCCCCATCCCACCACCATCCCTCTGCTCCATCCCACCGCCATCCCTCTGCTCTGCTCCATCCCACCGCCATCCCTCTGCTCTGCTCCATCCCACCGCCATCCCTCTGCTCCATCCCACCGCCATCCCTCTGCTCTGCTCCATCCCACCGCCATCCCTCTGCTCCATCCCACCGCCATCCCTCTGCTCTTCTCCATCCCACCGCCATCCCTCTGCTCTGCTCCATCCTACCGCCATCCCTCTGCTCCATCCCACCGCCATCCCTCTGCTCTGCTCCATCCCACCGCCATCCCTCTGCTCCATCCCACCGCCATCCCTCTGCTCTGCTCCATCCCACCGCCATCCCTCTACTCCATCCCACCGCCATCCCTCTGCTCTGCTCCATCCTACCGCCATCCCTCTGCTCTGCTCCATCCCACCGCCATCCCTCTGCTCTGCTCCATCCTACCGCCATCCCTCTGCTCCATCCCACCGCCATCCCTCTGCTCCGCTCCATCCCACCGCCATCCCTCTGCTCTGCTCCATCCCACCGCCATCCCTCTGCTCCATCCCACCGCCATCCCTCTGCTCTGCTCCATCCCACCGCCATCCCTCTGCTCCGCCCCATCCCACCACCATCCCTCTGCTCCATCCCACCGCCATCCCTCTGCTCTGCTCCATCCCACCGCCATCCCTCTGCTCTGCTCCATCCCACCGCCATCCCTCTGCTCTGCTCCATCCCACCGCCATCCCTCTGCTCTGCTCCATCCCACCCCCATCCCTCTACTCTGCTCCATCCCACCGCCATCCCTCTGCTCCATTCCACCGCCATCCCTCTGCTCTGCTCCATCCCACCGCCATCCCTCTGCTCTGCTCCATCCCACCGCCATCCCTCTGCTTTGCTCCATCCCACCACCATCCCTCTGCTCCATCCCACCGCCATCCCTCTGCTCTGCTCCATCCCACCGCCATCCCTCTGCTCTGCTCTGCTCCATCCCACCGCCATCCCTCTGCTCTGCTCCATCCCACCGCCATCCCTCTGCTCCATCCCACTGCCATCCTTCTGCTCTGCTCCATCCCACCGCCATCCCTCTGCTCTGCTCCATCCCTCCCACCGCCATCCCTCTGCTCCATCCCACCGCCATCCCTCTGCTCTACTCCATCCCTCCCACCGCCATCCCTCTGCTCCATCCCATCCCTCCCACCGCCATCCCTCTGCTCTGCCCCATCCCATCCCTCCCACCGCCATCCCTCTGCTCTGCTCCATCCCACCGCCATCCCTCTGCTCTGCTCCATCCCACCACCATCCCTCTGCTCCATCCCACCGCCATCCCTCTGCTCTGCTCCATCCCACCGCCATCCCTCTGCTCTGCTCTGCTCCATCCCACCGCCATCCCTCTGCTCTGCTTCATCCCACCGCCATCCTTCTGCTCCATCCCACCGCCATCCTTCTGCTCTGCTCCATCCCACCGCCATCCCTCTGCTCCATCCCACCGCCATCCCTCTGCTCTGCTCCATCCCTCCCACCGCCATCCCTCTGCTCCATCCCACCGCCATCCCTCTGCTCTACTCCATCCCTCCCACCGCCATCCCTCTGCTCTGCTCCATCCCTTCCACCGCCATCCCTCTGCTCTGCTCCATCCCATCCCTCCCACCGCCATCCCTCTGCTCTGCTCCATCCCATCCCTCCCACCGCCATCCCTCTGCTCTGCCCAATCCCATCACTCCCACCGCCATCCCTCTGCTCTGCTCCATCCCTCCCACCGCCATCCCTCTGCTCTGCTCCATCCCTCCCACCGCCATCCCTCTGCTCTGCTCCATCCCTCCCACCGCCATCCCTCTGCTCTGCTCCATCCCATCCCACCGCCATCCCTCTGCTCTGCTCCATCCCATCCCTCCCACCGCTATCCCTCTGCCTGATCCCATCCCTCCCACCGCCATCCCTCTGCCTGATCCCATCCCTCCCACCGTCATCCCTCTGCCTGATCCCATCCCTCCCACCGTCATCCCTCTGCCTGATCCCATCTCTCCCACCGTCATCCCTCTGCCTGATCCCATCTCTCCCACCGTCATCCCTCTGCCTGATCCCATCCCTCCCACCGCCATCCTTCTGCCTGATCCCATCCCTCCCACTGCCATCCTTCTGCCTGATCCCATCCCTCCCACTGCCATCTTTCTGCCTGATGCCATCCCTCCCACGGCCATCCCTCTGTCTGATCTCAACCCCTCCCATGAGGCAGTGGTGATGGGGGTGATAGGGATAACATCAGTAGCGATGGTGGTGGGGAGGTGGGGATAGGGATGACATCAGTGGCAATGGTGGTGAGGATAAGGATGACATCAGTGGCAGTGGACATTGTCATTCTTATCCCCACCACCACTGCAACTGTCATCCTTATCCCCACTGCCACTCATGTTATCCCTATCCTTACCACTACTCCCACTGATGTCAACCCTATCCTCATTCCCACTGATGTCATCCCTATCCTCAACACTGCCACTGATGTTATCTCTATCCCAACCACCACTGATGTCAACGCTATCCCCACCACCACAGCCACTGATGTCATCCCTATCCCCCCCACTGCCACTGATGTCATCCCAATTCCCACTGCCACTGATGTCACCCCTATCCCCACCACCACTGCCACTGATGTCACCCCTATCCCCACTGCCACTGATGTCACCCCTATCCCACCACCACCACTACTACTGATGTCACCCCTATCCCACCACCACTACTACTGATGTCATCCCTATCCCACCACCACCATACGAAACTACATACAAATTTTGGGGGCGCCTGTGAACAAAAACCTTGATTTTACTACACGTGTAATATATGACCCTGCACACTGGAATGAGAGCAATAATTATAGGATCATTATTCATGGTAACTCTGAACTGATGACCTCTATGATCTTTAATAGCTTTGCCTATAGAAAATATAGGGTACTGAAATGTGTTGCTATTTTCGGGCATGCATAGTCTTAAGGTTTGACATGTTGGGTATTTTATTTACTTGACACAAACTCATCTTTTATATTTTACCCAAAAATTGGGTAATATATTTTTAATGTACCCTAAAATTACCTGTTATCTCTTAGCCTGGGTTCACACTAAATGCGGACTGCATCTAAATAGCAACCCGTCCATGCAAACAGATTGCGGAGTGTATGTTAGGTTAACGACACCCCTCAATCAGTTTCCAAAACGCAGCGCGATTTTCAGAATTGGATTGCATGGGTGTGCAGGCTAAATATAACTAAAAAACATAGAGAAACCGGTAGTTGTTCATCATTGGTCATTTTGTTTAAAAAAAAATGGGCTGCTCAGCCTAAAATGCCCGGGCCTATTTTTTGTCCCAGTCCGGGCCTGACCAACACTATAAATTTTTACCAGGAGTGGGGTTCGAACCCACGTGGATATTCATCCATTGGATCTTAAAGTGGAGTTCTACCCATTTTTGGAACTTTAGATCTTTGTAATCCCCTTTAAAATGGCTTTTACCAATGGAAACTTTTTTTTTTTTTTTTTGCTAGTAAATACCTTAATTTTGGCTTTATTCCTCCTCTCCTCACTTCCTGGTCCGATCGGCGATGACGTCATTCGGCGATCCGCAGTGTCTGCTGGGATGTATTCTATTCCAGAAATCTCAGTAGCTGTATCTGTACTGAGCCGTGGTAAAAGCCGTTTTAAAGGGGATTACAAAGATCTATGTATTCCAACCTATTAAATATGGGTGGAACTCCGCTTTAAGTCCAACATCTTAACCACTCGGCCATCCTGGTCCCTATGTCAGTAATAGGTATTGAGAAAAAGTGCTGAATTTCACGTTGGAGAAAACCAGTTCAGGTGGGCCTTTTTCTGTCTCAGGTAAGTCTACCATTTAACAATAGCAATTTGTTCTGATGAGTGTTTTTCTTTTTTCTCGATGGGATTACGAAACTCTATCATAGACTTTGAGTCCCAACCATGACTTAACCACTCGTTCATTTTTCTCTCTAAGTGACAAAGGACATCTGAGAAAAAAATGCAGATTTTTTCAATGAAAGGGTCGGTGCAAGTGGTCTGTTATCCTTTCCATTATGATTCTACCATTAAGCACAGGGATGTGATCTGAAGAGCGTTTTTATTTCTCGATGGGATAAGAAAACTCAAATGAAGACTTTGGGCCCTACTGACAGTTGCTGTCAGCTATTTACCACTGCAAAGTTAGGGGTGATAAGGAGGGACTGTGTTTTTTTTTTTAACCCCTGTATGTTTCAGGGTCTGTGGCAGTGTCGTATTACTAAATTTCTGGCAGAAAACACCACTGATTTCAAGGCTCTGAACTTTTGCTATTTTTAAAGTTTGCATATTTTTTAGGCACTGGATGGACATATTGACTTTTCCAAGTAACAGGATTCAGTATAGTTTTTGACCTTCTAAGCTGAAATGTGAACAAACGGCACATAGGATGATATGACTTTAAGCAGATGGCGTGACATTTAAATGGGACCTGGAGCATTTGTGGGTTGCCAACAGATGCCTAGATTTTATTCTCATGTGGTGATTTTTTAAACCATTTTGAACATGTTGATAAAGAGCCTTCAGTGTCTCCTCCTCAGTGTCCACCACCACTATAAATTTTTACCAGGAGTGGGGTTCGAACCTACGTGGATATTCATCCATTGGATCTTAAGTCCAACGCCTTAACCACTCAGCCATCCTGGTCCCTATGTGAGTAATAGGTATTGAGAAAAAGTGCTGAATTTCACGTTGGAGAAAACCAGTTTTCGTATTGTCGTATTACTAATCTTAAGTCCAATGTCGTATTACTAAATTTCTGGCAGAGAACACCACAAATTTCCAGGCTCTGAAAATTTGCTATTTTTAAAGTTTGCATATTTTTTAGGCACTGGATGGACATATTGACTTATCCAAGTAACAGGATTCAGTATAGTTTTTGACCTTCTAAGCTGAAATGTGAACAAACGGCACATAGGATGATATGACTGTAAGCAGATGGCGTGACATTTAAATGGGACCTGGAGCAATTGTGGGTTGCCTAGATTTTATTCTCATGTGGTGATATTTTAACCTTCCTAGCGGTATTCCCGAGTGTGACTCGGGGTAAGATTTTAGTGCCAAAAGCAGTAACCCCGAGTCACACTCGGGGTAGCGCTAAGAAGATCGCTGGATGCTGGAGGAGGTTTTACTTACCTTTTCTCCGGGATCCAGCGAAGACTGCGGGCGGTGTGCAGCGGCGGAGCTTCCTCCCGATCGTCTGCGAGCCCCGGCTTCCGTCTCCGGCGACGTGACGTCCGCCGGGGGGTGGAACCGGCGGCAAATTCAAATGTAAAACACACCAAACACACTGATACCATTCAAAATAAAATAAAATCACATTACATTGCCCCCCAGTGCCCTTTCCTGCAGTTTTACTGTACTTTTTATGTAAATATATGTATATATATATATATATATACATATATATATATATATATATACAGTATATATATATATATACATATATATATATATATATATATATATATATATACAGTATATATATATATATATATATATATACACGTAATTCTTGTGAATGAGCAGCCCAAACCAACTGTATACATTATATATATATATATATATATATATATATACACACACATAATTCTTGTGAATGAGCAGCCCAAACCAACTGTATACATTATATATATATATAATATATGTATACATACATATATATATATATATATATATATATATATAATATATATAATAAATGTATACAGTTGGTTTGGGCTGCTCATTCACAAGAATTACATGCAAAATAATGGTACCGCTTTCAGCACCTAAAATCCAAAAGAATCATACCGCCAGGGAGGTTAAACCATTTTGAACAAGTTGATAAAGAACCTTCAGTGTCCACCACCATTATAAAGTTTTTCCAGGAGTGGGGTTCGAACCCACGCAGATATTTATCCATTGGATCTTAAGTCCAACACCTTAACCACTCGGCCATCCTGGACCCTATGCATGTAATTGGTAGTGAGAAAGAGTGCTGATTTTCACACTGGAGAAAACCAGTTCAGGTGGGCCTTTATCTGTCTCAGGTAAGTCTACCATTTAACAATAGCAATTTGTTCTGATGAGTGTTTTTCTTTTTCTATGGGATTACAAAACTCTAACATAGACTTTGAGTCCCAACGATGACTTAACCACTCGTTCATTTTTCTCTCTCTGTGACAAAGGACATCTGAGAAAAAAATGCAGATTTTTTCAATGAAAGGTGGTCGGTGCAGGTGGGCTGTTATCCTTTCCATGATGATTCTACCATTAAGCACAGTGATTTGATCTGAAGAGCGTTTTTATTTCTCGATGGGATAAGAAAACTCAAATGAAGACTTTGGGCCCTACTGACAGTTGCTGTCAGCTATTTACCACTGGAAAGTTAGGGGTGATAAGGAGGGACTGTGTTATTTTTTTAACCCCTGTATGTTTCAGGGTCTGTGGCAGTGTCGTATTACTAAATTTCTGACAGAGAACACCACTGATTTCCAGGCTCTGAACTTTTGCTTTTTTTAAAGTTTGCATATTTTTTAGGCACTGGATGGACATATTGACTTTTCCAAGTAACAGGATTCAGTATAGTTTTTGACCTTCAAAGCTGAAATGTGAACAAACTGCACATAGGATGATATGACTGTAAGCAGATGGCGTGACATTTAAATGGGACCTGGAGCATTTGTGGGTTTCCTAGATTTTATTCTCATGTGGTGATATTTTAAACCATTTTGAACATGTTGATAAAGAGCCTTCAGTGTCCACCACTAGAGTTGAGCAGACACCTGGATGTCCGTGTTCGGCGGGTTCGGCCGAACTTTAAAAAAAAGTCCGGGTCTGTGTCCTGGACTTTTGCCGAACTTTTCCCGGACACCGAAGCCCATTGAAGTCAATGGGGACCCGAACTTTCAGGCACTAAAATGGCTCAAAATGCAAATTGCAGCAAAACGTAGTTAAGAGCATGGCGAGTGCTCTGCAAACAAATGTGGATAGGGAAATAACTTAAAACAACAAAAAAAACCACAGAAAAATAAAACAATGTTCTTTATCTCTGAAGGACGAGGCCCATATGGAGTAGAAGGGAGGTTGAGGTGGTGGTGGATGTGGCGGTGTCATAGGTGTGCGCACAGGGTGTGCCGGGTGTACTTGGGCATACCCTTATCACCTAGGGCACATAGCATTATCGCTCTGTTTGCCAGTGAGGAGATGGGAAAGATCTCCCTCGGATCTGCTCTGCTCTATTTCTCTTTGCCAGCAGGGAGAGTAATGTATCGGGGCCATGTACATGTAGGCAAACACATGCATGTGTATTTAAACTTTGGGGTGCACACCCTAATGCAATAGGCTGCGCACACCTATGGGCGGTGTAGGTGGAAGCGGCGGTGGAGGAGGACCAGGGCCAGATTAAGAGCATCATGGGCTTGGTGCTGAGGATTTTGAAGGGCCTTAAGGGCCCTGCCTTGGCATGCACCCAGAGGAGGAAGGGTGCAGCCATGCATGCCTAATTCAACATGGGATGCTGTCTCTGAAGCCCATAAACACATCCATGCATCGGCAACTGTCCCTCCTTGTCCGGCCTTCGTGCTGTGTGGGGAGGTTCTGAGGGAGCTGCCTGGGGAAGTGAGCATAGAAGCCAGACTTCTGTGTTTACAAGTGACAGAAGAGCGGTAACAGTGAATATGGCCAACCCGGGGCCTATATAAAGGTAGGGGCCTGGAGCTGCAGCTCCAATAGCCCCTACGTTAATCTGGCCCTGAGGAGGACGAGGTAGCCAACACTGCTTCTTTTCAGAAATTTTAAATGAGGGTACACCCCAAAAGAGTGAGAAAGAGCAAAAATAGAACAATGGCTGGGTAAGGTCGGTATCCATCGCTATTCTGCACAAGGTATGGAAAAGTCCCGTGGGATCCATGCCTGGTTCATTTTAATGAACGTGAGCTTGTCCACATTGTCTCTGGACAGGCGGCTGCGCTTGTCTGTGATAATGCCCCCAGCCGTGCTAAATACCCGTTCAGATAATACACTGGCTGCAGGGCACGCCAGCACCTCCAAGGCGTAAAGGGCAAGCTCAGGCCATGTGCCCAACTTGGAGACCAAGAAGTTGAAGGGGGCAGACCCGTCATTCAGTACGTCTAGGCGTGTGCACACATACTGCTCCACCACGTTGGTGAAATGCTGCCTCCTGCTAAGACGTTCAATATGAGCTGCTGGTGCTGCTGTTTGTTGTGGCGTGCTGACAAAGCTTTTACACATTTCGGCCATGCTAACCCTGCCTTCTGAGGTGCTGGCGGTTCCCTGGTTGCATTGGCGACCTCTTCCTCCTCCTCCTCCTCCTCCTCTGCCTTGTGCTTCCACTGTGGCCCCGTTGTCAGGTGGGAATTCCAGCAGCATCGCGTCTACCAGCGTGCGCTAGTACTCGCGCATCTTGCGATCGCGCTCCAGTAAGTGAATTAAGGACGGTACGTTGTCCTTGTAATGGGGATCCAGCAGCGTGGCCACCCAGTAATCAGCACAAGTTAGAATGTGGGCAACTCGGCGGTCGTTGTGGAGACACTGCAGCATGTAATCGCTCATGTGTGCCAGGCTGCCCAGAGGCAACGAAAGGCTGTCCTCTGTGGGAGGTGTATCGTCTGTGTCCTCTGTATCCCCCCAGCCACGCACCAGTGATGACCATGAGCTGGCCTGGGTGCCACCCTGCTTTGAACATGGTTCCATCTCCTCCTCCAGCTCCTCCTCC
Organism: Pelophylax lessonae; assembly: GCF_965119305.1. Classification (NCBI taxonomy): domain Eukaryota; kingdom Metazoa; phylum Chordata; class Amphibia; order Anura; family Ranidae; genus Pelophylax; species Pelophylax lessonae. The sequence continues at coordinate 85,296,348 of NC_138770.1, read as the reverse complement.
TCCTCATCCTCCTCATCCTCCAGAACTGTGCCCCTGCTGGACAATTGTGTCCCTGGCGTTTGTGTGTGCAGGAACCCACCCTCGGAGCCCCTTGTGAATGACTGCCCTGAAAGCCTTGGAAATGTTACCTCTTCATCCTCCTCCTCCTCCTCATCCTGTGCCACATCCTCTTCCATCATCGCCCGAATTGTTTTTTCAAGGAGGCATAGAAGTGGGATAGTTAAGCTGACAACGGCGTCATCGGCACTGGCCATGTTGGTGGAGTACTCAAAACAGCGCAACAAGGCATACAGGTCTCGCATGGAGGCCCAGTTATTGGTGGTGAAGTGGTGCTGTTCCGCAGAGCGACTCATGCGTGCGTGCTGCAGCTGAAACTCCACTATGGCCTGCTGCTGCTCGCACAGTCTTTCCAGCATGTGCAAGGTGGAGTTCCACCTTGTGGGCACGTCACATATGAGGCGGTGAGCGGGAAGGCCGAAGTTACACTGCAGCCCTGCCAGGCGAGCAGCAGCAGGGTGAGAACGCCGAAAGTGCGCACAGACGGCCCGCACTTTCTGCAGCAGCTCCGACATATCGGGGTAGTTTTTAAGGAACCTCTGCACCACCAAATTCAGCACATGCGCCAGGCAAGGGATGTGCGTCAAACCGGCTAGGCCCAGAGCTGCTATGAGATTTCGCCCGTTATCGCACACCACCAGGCCGGGCTTGAGGCTCGCTGGCAGCAACCACTCATTTGTTTGCTGTTCCATGCTCCTCCACAACTCCTGCGCGGTGTGTGGTTTTTCCCCCAAACAGGCAAGTTTTAAAACTGCCTGCTGTCGTTTAGGAGGAGGAGTTAGGAACAGGAGGCAAACTGAAGCGCCCTGCAATCCTCGGTGGTGGAAGGACATGCGCCAAATTGCTATCCGCCTCAGGCCCATCCGCCACTGCATTTACCCAGTGTGCCGTTAGGGAGATATAACGCCCCTGACCGTGCTTACTGGTCCACGTATCGGTAGTTAGGTGGACCTTGCCACAGATGGCGTTGTGCAGTGCACACCTGATTTTTTCCCCCACTTGGTTGTGCAGGGAAGGGATGGCTTGCCTGGAAAAGTAGTGGCGGCTGGGCACGACGTACTGTGGGACAGCCACCAACATAAGGTTTTTAAAACTGTGCGTCTCCACCAGACGGAATGACAGCATTTCAAAGGCCAAGAATTTTGAAATGCTGGCATTCAGGGCCAGGGATCGCGGGTGGGTAGGGGGGTACTTCCTCTTCCTCTCAAGTGTTTGGGAGATGGAAAGCTGAACGCTTCCACGGGACATTGTGGAGATGGTTGGTGACCCAGGTGGTGGTGTTGCTGACAGATCGTATGTTTGCGGGGTGGCAGGTGCCAGTATCACTACAGATGTGGCTGGAGCGGCCGAGACTGCAGCAGAAGAGGAAGCAGGATGAGCCAGAGATGTTTCTTGGTTTTGAAGGTGTCTACTCCACTGCAGCTCGTGCTTTGCACTTAGATGCCTGATCATGCAGGTTGTGCTCAGGTTGAGAAGGTTTATGCCTCGCTTCAGGCTCTGATTGCACAGGGTGCAAACCACTCGTGTCCTGTCATCAGCACATTTTCTAAAGAACTTCCACGCTAGAGAACTCCTTTGAGCTGGCTTTGGTGCGCTCGTTCCCTTGCTGCGTTGGGCAGTAGCAGGCGTAGTGTCTAGGGCACGGCCGCTCCGCTTCTGCACCCTGCTCCCTCTTCTGCTGTGCTGGTGGCTCTGTGCGACCACCGCCTCTTCCTCCAAACTACTCAGGTCACCTGCATGACCTTCATTCCATGTGGGGTCGAGGACCTCATCGTCCTCCACATCATCTTCCACCCAGTCTTCACCCCTGCCCTCTTTGTCGGTCTCCACAATTCTGAACGCCGCAGCAGTTGGCACCTGCGTTTCGTCATCATCGGAGACGTGCTGCGATGGTCCTTGCATGTACTCATCTTGAGAAATAAGTGGTTGGGCATTGCTGCACTCAATCTCTTCCACTTCTGGGGCAGGGCTAGGTGGATGGCCCTGGGAAACCCTGCTGACAGAGTCCTCAAAAAGAAGAAGAGACTGCTGTATGGCTTGGGGCTCAGACTGCTTGCCTGATTTGCAAGGGGGTGAGGTGAAAGACGGTTGGACATTGGCTGCAGGTGCCAACTCTGACCTTTCTGCAGTAGACTGGGTGGGAGACAATGTGAAGGAACTGGAGGCACTGTCAGCAACCCAATCTACTATCGCCTGTACTTCTTCAGGCCTCATCACGTCTAGAGGCGCATTATGCCCTACCAAATACTGCTGCAGGTTCTGTCGCCTACTCACACTTGAGGAAGGTGTTTCACTTGTGCGTGTAGCTGGCACAGATCGACCACATCCTCTCCTTGCAACAGGAGCTCTACCAGCAGCACCACGACCCAGGCCACGGCCCCTATTTGACGGTCTCCTCATATTTCTGTAATTTATGATCTTGCCCTAGAAAGGTGTTTATTGAATAGCGGAACAAAACAACAAGAGTATCGCACGGGTGTATCTGACAGTCAAATATGCAAACTATGCCGCAATTTAATGTTTTTTACCCCAAAAGGGTGTATATTGAATAGCGGAATAGGAAAAAGGATAAAAAAGGTGTATCTCACACGTACAAACACAGACTAGGCCCCGATTAAAATTTTTTGTACCCTAAAGGGAGGATGAGGAAGAGGAGTAGGAGGAGTTGGGAACAGGAGGCAAACTGAAGCGCCCTGCAATCCTTGGCGGTGGAAGGAGATGCGCCAAACAAATTTAAAAGGTGTATCTCACACGTACCAATACAGACTATGCCGTAATTTAATTTTCTTACACTCCAAAAGGGTGTATATTGAATAGCGGAATAGGAAAAATGTTATAATACGGTGTATCTCACACGTACAAACACAGACTAGGCCCCGATTACAATTTTTTGTACCCTAAAGGCAGGATGAGGAAGAGGAGTAGGAGGAGTTGGGAACAGGAGGCAAACTGAAGCGCCCTGCAATCCTCGGCGGTAGAAGGAGATGCGCCAAACAAATTTAAAAAGGTGTATCTCACATGTACCGATACAGACTATCCCGCAATTTAATTTTTTACACTCAAACAGGGTGTATATTGAATAGCGGAATAGGACAAATTTTACAAAACGGTGTATCTCACACGTACAAACACAATCTAGGCCCCGATTACAATTTTTTGTACCCTAAAGGCAGGATGAGGAGTAGGAGGAGTTCGGAACAGGCAGGAGGCAGACTGAAGCACCCTCAAATCCTTGGCAGTATGAGATGCGCCCCAAAAATTGGAAAGGTGTATCTCACACGTACGGACACAGACGATCCTGCAATTTAATTGTTTATACCCAAAGGTTTTTATTAAACAGCGGAATAGAAAATATGATCAAAAAAAGTGTATGTATCTCACACGTACACAACCAGACTAGGCCCCAATTACTATTGTTTGTACCCCTAAAGGCAGGATGAGGAGTAGGAGGAGTTTGGAACAGGCAGCACCCTCAAATCTTCAGAAATATGAGATGAACCCCAAAAACTTGGAAAGGTGTATCTCACACGTACCAACACAGACTATCCCGCAATTTAATTGATACCCAAAGGTTTTTATTGAATAGCGGAATAGAAAATATGATCAAAAAAAGTGTATGTATCTCACACGTACACAACCAGACTAGGCCCCAATTACTATTGTTTGTACCCCTAAAAGGCAGGATGAGGAGTAGGAGGAGTTTGGAACAGGCAGCACCCTCAAATCTTCAGAAGTATGAGATGAACCCCAAAAACTTGGAAAGGTGTATCTCACACCTACCAACACAGACTATCCCGCAATTTAATTGATACCCAAAGGTTTTTATTGAATAGCGGAATAGAAAATATGATATAAGATTGGTGTGATTTATCAATAGCACATGATGTGAACAGCAGTGTCTTATATCATTCAGCTCTGCTGCAGGCCACAATTTAATTTTTTTTAACCCAAGGCTGTATATTGAATAGTGGAATAGAAAAAAGTGTATGATTTTTGAAACCACTCAATAATAGCACATGTGAACTGAACACTGAACACAGCAGTGTATGATCAGAGTCAGCACAGCACAGCTGAAGGACAAACGCTGCACACAGTGACTGATAGAAAAAGACTTTTCTCCCTCCTCCTCAGTGGGCAAAAAAGATTGTGTTCACTGCACCCCACACACAGCAAAATCGATGTGGACCACTGACACCTGCCTATCTCCAGCCTCTCCCTAAAAGGATTGATAAGATCGGTCACTGCAAACCCCACCAAGCAATATCGATTGTAGAACACACTGTCTGACCCTAAAAATCAGCAGCCTCTCCCTAAAAGGATTGATAAGATCGGTCACTGCAAAATCGATTGTAGAAAGCTGACCCTAAAAATCAGCAGCCTCTCCCTAAAATGTCCTACAACTCGCCCTGCCTAACACACTCTGACCTGTCCCTCAATTCTATCCGGACACAAATGTTTTTTTTTGCCTGTCTGTCCCTAATCAGCAGCCAGCACGTATGATGTGTGCTCTGTCCCTGAACTAACACAGCAGAATGACGCAGCGGCGCTGCCTCGGACTTATAAAGACTTGGTCACATGCTTCAGATGGCCAGTCACAGCTACTAATACATTTGTAGGCATGGCTGGGATAGCTTAAGGCACACCAGTTAAACGCTTGTTGATTGGCTGTTGAAAGCCTGCCATGAAAAGCGCGCCAATGCATACAAAACCCGGAAATAAAATGACCGAACACGGATTTGTACCCGAACATACAGTCAAGTTTTCGGGTCCGTGTTCAGGTAACAAAAATCCAATTATTCGGTACGAACACGAATAATACAGTCCGTGTTCGCTCAACCCTATCCACCACCACTATAAAGTTTTACCAGGAGTGGGGTTCGAACCCACGCGGATATTTATCCATTGGATCTTAAGTCCAACACCTTAACCACTCGGCCATCCTGGTCCCTATGTGAGTAATAGGTATTGAGAAAGAGTGCTGATTTTCACACTGGAGAAAACCAGTTCAGGTGGGCCTTTATCTATCTCAGGTAAGTCTACCATTTAACAATAGCAATTTGTTCTGATGAGTGTTTTTCTTTTTCTCGATGGGATTACGAAACTCTAACATAGGGTCCTTTCACAGGGCCGCTCCGTGTGTCCGCAAATCATCCCATCCGTTTGCGGATGATTTGCGGACATAATGTAAGTGAATGGCACTGCGGATGTCAGCGGAATACCATCCGCTGACATCCGATTTTCCTCCTTTCAGTTCTGTTCCGTTTTTTCGAATGGAACAGAAAACCATTTTTTCTTCCGTGTAAAAAACGGAAAGGAAGGAAAATCGGATGTCAGCGGTGTCATCCGCTGACATCCGCAGTGCCATATACTTACATTATGTCCGCATATCATCCGCAAACGGATAGGATGATATGCGGGCACACGGAGCAGATGACAGAAATGTCATCCGCTCCGTGGAAAAAAAAAAGTCCCGCAGCGGACCTTTCACACGGAGCGGCCATGTGAAAGGACCCATAGACTTTGAGTCCCAACGATGACTTAACCACTCGTTCATTTTTCTCTCTATGTGACAAAGGACATCTGAGAAGAAAATGCTGATTTTTTCAATGAAAGGTGGTCGGTGCAGGTGGGCTGTTATCCTTTCCATGATGATTCTACCATTAAGCACAGGGATTTGATCTGAAGAGCGTTTTTATTTCTCGATGGGATAAGAAAACTCAAATGAAGACTTTGGGCCCTACAGACAGTTGCTGTCAGCTATTTACCACTGGAAAGTTAGGGGTGATAAGGAGGGACTGTGTTTTTTTTTAACCCCTGTATGTTTTAGGGTCTGTGGCAGTGTCGTATTACTAAATTTCTGGCAGAGAACACCACTGATTTCCAGGCTCTGAACTTTTGCTATTTTTAAAGTTTGCATATTTTTTAGGCACTGGATGGACATATTGACTTTTCCAAGTAACAGGATTCAGTATAGTTTTTGACCTTCTAAGCTGAAATGTGAACAAACGGCACATAGGATGATATGACTGTAAGCAGATGGCGTGACATTTAAATGGGACCTGGAGCATTTGTGGGTTGCCAACAGATGCCTAGATTTTAATCTCATGTGGTGTTTTTTTAAACCTTTTGAACATGTTGATAAAGAACCTTCAGTGTCCACCACCACTATAAATTTTTACCAGGATTGGAATCTTAAGTGCAACGCCTTAAGCACTCAGCCATCCTGGTCCCTATGTGAGTGGTAGGTATTGAGAAAGAGTGCTGATTTTAACACTGGTGAAAACCAGTTCAGGTGGGCCTTTATCTGTCTCAGGTAAGTCTACCATTTAACAATAGCAATTTGTTCTGATGAGTGTTTTTCTTTTTCTCGATGGGATTACGAAACTCTAACATAGACTTTGAGTCCCAACGATGACTTAACCACTCGTTCATTTTTCTCTCTATGTGACAAAGGACATCTGAGAAAAAAATGCAGATTTTTTCAATGAAAGGGGTCGGTGCAGGTGGGCTGTTATCCTTTCCATGATGATTCTACCATTAAGCACAGGGATTTGATCTGAAGAGCATTTTTATTTCTCGATGGGATAAGAAAACTCAAATGAAGACTTTGGGCCCTACTGACAGTTGCTGTCAGCTATTTACCACTGAAAAGTTAGGGGTGATAAGGAGGGACTGTGTTTTTTTTTAATCCCTGTATGTTTCAGGGTCTGTGGCAGTGTCGTATTATTAAATTTCTGGCAGAGAACACCACTGATTTCCAGGCTCTGAACTTTTGCTATTTTTAAAGTTTGCATATTTTTTAGGCACTGGATGGACATATTGACTTTTCCAAGTAACAGGATTCAGTATAGTTTTTGACCTTCTAAACTGAAATGTGAACAAACGGCACATAGGATGATATGACTGTAAGCAGATGGCGTGACATTTAAATGGGACCTGGAGCATTTGTGGGTTGCCAACAGATGCCTAGATTTTATTCTCATGTGGTGATTTTTTAAACCATTTTGAACATGTTGATAAAGAGCCTTCAGTGTCCACCACCACTATAAAGTTTTACCAGGAGTGGGGTTCGAACCCACGTGGATATTCGTCCATGGGATCTTAAGTTCAACACCTTAACCATGCGGCCATCCTGGTCCCTATGTCAGTGATTGGTATTGAGAAAGAGTGCTGAATTTCACGCTGGAGAAAACCAGGTCAGATGGGCCTATCTGTCTCAGGTAAGTCTACCATTTAACAATAAAGATGTCGTGAACATAAAGTTTTCCGTTCGCAAACGGCGAACGCGAACTTCCGCAAATGTTCGCGAACGGGCGAACCGCCATAGACTTCAATAGGCAGGCGAATTTTAAAACCCACAGGGACTCTTTCTGGCCACAATAGTGATGGAAAAGTTGTTTCAAGCGGTCAGGGGTTTAACACCTGGACTGTGGCATGCCGGAAGGGGATCCATGGCAAAACTCCCATGGAAAATTACGTAGTCGGGTTTTAATCCATAAAGGGCATAAATCACTTAACATTCCTAAATTGTTTGGAATAATGTGCTTTAAAACATCCAGTGTGTGAATACGATCAGGTATGATTTTGTATCGATCAGGTAGTGTAAGGGTTACGCCCGCTTCACAGTGACAGACCAAACTCTGACAGACCAAACTCCCCGTTTAACGCACTGCAAACCACCGCAAACAGTCCATTTGCAGTGGGCACAGTACAGTCTGTGGGCCTGACACTCACTGGCAGGCAACTGCAATTATATTACAGAGGAAAAATTAAATTACTTTTTTGTCTGCAAGGTGCTGTGCCACCCTATATGAGTGGTGGGCAGTGGGCACAGTACAGTCTGTGGGCCTGACACTCACTTGCAGGCAACTGCAATTATATTACAGAGGAAAAATTAAATATATAAATATCACTACTTGTACTAAATTAATAGACGATGTTGTAATCCACTGCGCTTTAGGAAATACAGGTAACACAAACCTGACAGAATAACACAAATAACACAAATTGCTGCTACTTAAATGAGTAAATATAATAAAAAATAAAATTCATCCAGAAAAAACAGGAACTGGCTTTTTCATTCGAATTTCAGTAGCGCAGGGATGGTTATAACCTCTTACCAAATAAAGAGGATGATAACATGTACCAAAATAAATGAATCAGATGTGATAAATATAAGCATAAAATCATAAATACATAAAAGCATGAAATCACATCAATAGGAGTCCATAAAGTCCATAGGTATAAAGTGCATAGAGCAATGAAAGTGCAAACATGAAGGATCACAGATGTGACTTATGGGGACCGCCCTTGCTTGCCACCACCACACAGTGGCGGGAGAAGTATCTGAAATTCAGACTCACCAGACGCCTATGCCTAACTACTCTCATGGACTAGGCAACAACAGCATATAGTAAAATCAAGTTTCCTCCAGATCTCTGAGATCTGGAGGAAACCTGATTTTACTATATGCTGTTGTTGCCTAGTCCATGAGAGTGGTTAAGCATAGGCGTCTGGTGAGTCTGAATTTCAGATACTTCTCCCGGCACTGTGTGGTGGTGTCAAGCAAGGGTGGTCCCCACTCCCCATAAGTCGCACCTGTGATCCTTCATGTTTGCACTTTCATTGCTCTATGCACTTTATACCTATGGACTTTATGGACTCCTATTGATGTGATTCCATGCTTTTATGTATTTATGATTTTATGCTATATTTAACACATCTGATTCATATACAGTATTTTGGTATATGTTATCATCCTATTTATTTGGTAAGAGGTTATAACCATCCCTGCGCTACTGAAATTCGAATGAAAAAGCCAGTTCCTGTTTTTTCTGGATACATTTTATTTTTTATTATAGGAAAAATTAAATTAATTTTTTATCTGCAAGGTGCTGTGCCACCCTATATGAGTGGTGGGCAGTGGGCACAATACAGTCTATGGACCTGACACTCACTGGCAGGCAACTGCAATTATATTACAGAGGAAAAATTAAATGAATGTTTTATCTGCAAGGTTCTGTGCCACCCTATATGAGTGGTGGGCAGTGGGCACAATACAGTCTATGGACCTGACACTCACTGGCAGGCAACTGCAATTATATTATAAAAGTGGATATTTCTGCGCTAATATAGTTATTTTGGTAAAAAATTAGTATTGTAGGGTGAGCTGCTGCACAAAGGAATCACAGAAAAAACCCAAAGTGAATATTGAACGAAAATGTGCTGCGCTAGAATATAGTGAATAATGAAATCACCAAAAGGATACAAAAAATATATAATACAAAAAAATATATACCACACTATATCTGTGTGAGGAAAAGGTAACCAGAAATTAATCAGTATTCCTTAAAAGTGTTAATATCACCAATATAAATCAATAATCACATAAATCATAAATCATCCAGTGTAAATTATAATAGTGAAACTTTATTATTGATTTATATTGGTGATATTAACACTTTTAAGGAATACTGATTAATTTCTGGTTACCTTTTCCTCACACAGATATAGTGTGGTATATATTTTTTTGTATTATATATTTTTTGTATCCTTTTGGTGATTTCATTATTCACTATATTCTAGCGCAGCACATTTTCGTTCAATAACTGCAATTATATTACAGAGGAAAAATTAAATGAATGTTTTATCTGCAAGGTTCTGTGCCACCCTATATGAGTGGTGGGCAGTGGGCACAGTACAGTCTGTGGACTTGACACTCACTGGCAGGCAACTGCAATTATATTACAGAGGAAAAATTAAATGAATTTTTTATCCGCAAGGTGCTGTGCCACCCTATATGAGTGGTGGGCAGTGGGCACAGTACAGTCTGTGGGCCTGACACTCACTGGCAGGTAACTGCAATTATATTACAGAGGAAAAGTTAAATACATTTTTTATCTGCAAGGTGCTGTGCCACCCTATATGAGTGGTGGGCAGTGGGCACAGTACGGTCTGTGGACCTGACACTTACTGGCAGGCAACTGCAATTATATTACAGAGGAAAAATTAAATTAATGTTTTATCTGCAAGGTGCTGTGCCACCCTATATGAGTGGTGGGTAGTGAGCACAGTACAGTCTGTGGACCTGACATTCATTGGCAGGCAACTGCAATTATATTACAGAGGAAAAATTTAATTATTTTTTATCTGCAAGGTGCTGTGCCACCCTATATGAGTGGTGGGCAGTGGGCACAGTACAGTCTGTGGACCTGACACTCATTGGCAGGCAACTGCAATTATATTAAAGGGTAATAATTAAATGACCTTTTTATCTGCAAGGTACTGTGCCACCCGATATGAGTGGTGTGCACACAGTACAGTGTGTATATAGTGTATATATAAAAAATAAATAAAAGCAGACTGATATACCAGCCCTAAAAAGGGCTTTTTGGGGTGCTGTCAGGAGTCAGGACGCTGTCCTTACAGCAGGAGTGGACACAGAACACTGGCCTAGCTAATGATTTCCCTATTAATTCAGCAGCAGCAGCAGCACTCTCCCTGCTCTAACTAACTCTGCAGCTTCAGAATGAATCTAAGATGGATGCTGTCCTTGCTTTTTTATAGGAGGTGGGAGGGTCTGGGAGGGAGGGTATGCTGATTGGCTGGAATATGTTTGCTGACTGTGAGGTACAGGGTCAAAGTTTGCACAATGATGTTGTATAGGGGGTGGACCGAACATTGCATATGTTCGCCCGCCGCGGCGAACGCAAGCAGGCGATGTTTGCCGGGAACTGTTCGCCGGCGAATAGTTCGGGACATCTCTAGTCCAGATATATAAGCTCTGTGAGAGGGAAACAGGCTATACATGTAGTTTACGGATTTACGAGGGAAAAGATAGCAATGTGGAGCCCTCCAGCTGTCTAGACTACATGGGGAGCAGCGGCAAGATTGTTTGGGACTTGGTGTCACCCTTATTCGGAAAGGGGTACCATTTATACGTGGACAAATATTACACAAGCGCGCCACTTTTTTGTCACCTTTTTGATTCTGGAATTGGCGCATGTGGCACCCTGCGACCTAATCGCTGGGGCTTCCCCCAACGGCTTGTAGATTCCCAACTTAGACGGGGGGAGAGAGCCTGTTTGAAGTGTAATAAATTGCTTGCAGTGAAGTGGAGGGACACATGGAATGTTTTCGTTCTGTCCTCCATTCACGCAGGTACGACAGTCCAAATTGCAACGGCGACTGGTGTTGTTGAGAAGCCCTTCTGTGTCCACAAATACAACCTTAACATGGGAGGGGTGGACTTCAATGACCAGATGATGGCGCCGTACTTAATTGCCTGTAAGGCCAGAGGCTGGTACAAGAAAGTGTCTGTATACTTATTCCAATTGGCTCTGCTGAACGCTTATGTGCTATACAAAGCGTTAGAAAGAAGTGGATCTTTCCTAAAATTCCAGGAAGAGATTATCACAACCCTTCTGTATCCAGAAGGTGCTGTGGCCCAAATTCACAATCCAGATGCAGTGAGCCGGCTGCATGAGAGGCATTTTCCGGATGTCCTCCCTGGTACCCCTACCCAAAAAGCACTCCAAAGAAAATGTCATGTCTGTAGAAAATGCGGATATAGGCGTGACACCCGTTATTTTTGTCCCTCCTGTCCTGGCCAACCTGGTCTCTGCATCGGGACTGTTTCCGTTGCTACCACACACTTGTAGATTATTAGTATAGGGTACAGCACAGCACAGTCTAGGGCACACTTTCACACAGGGTCTCGAAAGATGTTAGATGGCTATCGTATTTTTAGAGACCCTAGCCTGTAACGACACCTTACACTGTTTTCTCATGCTCTCCTGTCCCACTGGGTAACTCGAGACTGCAGCTGGTGGTTCCATCAGCTGACTATAGAGCTGATTGGAGACCAGAATGGCTCCAATCATCTCTATGGCCTAAGATACAGGAAGCTATGAGCATTTCATGACTTTGGTTTCGCCAGATATAAACAGCGCCATTGAGAAATTGAGAAAGTATCTTATCACACCAATCTTGGCGTGGTCAGATGCTTTAAGGGCAGAGGAGAGATCTAGAGTTTGGAGACCCCATTTAAAAAAAAAAAGAATAACTGTTACTACTTATCATAGGGTATATTTACCTGTATTATTTCCTGTGATAACAATACAAATAATAATAAAAAAAAAATTAAACAGAAGCTTTCAAAATAAAATAAAAAAGCAAAGTAAAGCATAATTAAAAAATTAAACAAAATGCAAGCACCCTTGTCCTCCAGTGTTTGCGTGCCAAGGCGAACACAAGCATTGGTCTGGTGTCATATGTAAACAGCAATTGCACCACACATGTGAGGTATCACCGCAAATGTCAGATTGAGGGCAGTAATTCTAGCAGTAGACCCCCCCTGAAAATTTAAAGTGGTAATCTGTAAAGGCTTTTAAAGGCTTTTAAAAATGTACGTACTTCGTCGCCGCTGCACAGGCGTGCGCAATTTTAAAGCATGTCATGTTTGGTATCTATGTACTCGGCATAAGATCATCTTTTATATTTTACCAGACAATTGGGCAATATATAGTGTATTTGTGCATTCAATTTTAAAAAAGTGTTTTTTTCCCCAAAAAATTTGGAAAATCTCTACGCAAATACCGCGGGACAAAAAAATTGCAACACGCACCATTTTGCTCTGCAGGACCTCTGCTTTAAAAAAATATATAATCTTTGGGGGTTCAAAGTAATTTTCTAGTAAAAAAAAAAAAAATGTTTTCATGTAAACAAAACATGTCAGAAAAGGCTTGGTCTTCAAGTGGTTAGAAGAGTGGGTGATGTGTGGTATAATATTGGGCATAAAATGCTAGGACAATTCAAGCACCCCCAAAATTACCCCTTTTTGGAAAGTACCCCAAGCTATTTGCTGAGAGGCATGTTGAGTCCATGAAATATTTTAAATTTTTGCCACAAGTTTTGGGAAAATTACAACTTTTTTTTTTTTTTTTACACAAAGTTGTCACTAAATGATATCTTGCTCACACATGCCATGGGTATATGTGGAATGACACCCCAAAATGCATTCTACTGCTTCTCCTGAGCAGGGCAGCCATCAGAAATTTTTGGGCCCCTTACAATGCTCTAGGCCTGGGCCCCCCGGGGCCTGACAACCAACATTCCCCATCCCCTCAAAGAATTATCCAACCCTTTCCACAATGTATCCCCTATCCACTCCCAAAATTATCCATCCCTTTCCATAATGTATCCTCCATCCCCGCCCAGAATAATCCATCCCTTTCCAAAATGTATCCCCATCCCTGCACAGAATTATCCAGCCCTCTCCATAATGTTTCCTCCATCCCCGCCCAGAATAATCCATCCCTTTCCAAAATGTATCCCCATCCCTGCACAGAATTATCCATCCCTTTCCATAATGTTTCCCCATCCCCGCCCAGAATAATCCATCCCTTTCCAAAATGTATCCCCATCCCCACACAGAATTATCCATCCCTTTCCATAATGTATCCCTGCCCAGAATTATCCACATCCCTTTCCACAATGTATCCCCCCTCCCCGCCCAACATTATCCATCCCTTTGCACCATGTATCCACCATCCCCGTCCAGAATAATCCATCCCTTTCTGTAATGTATCCCCGTCCCCTCACAGAATTATCCATCCTTTTCCACAATGTATCCTCCATCCCCGGCCAGAACAATCCATCCCTTTCCATAATGTATCCCCTTCCCCATACAGAATAATCCATCCCTTTCCATAATATATCCTCATCCCCACACAGAATTTTCCGCATTCCTTTCCACAATGTATCTCCCCCATCCCCGCCCAGAATCCTGGAGATGATGCTGGGTAGGGATAAGGATACACTGTCGAAAGAGATGGATAATTCTGGACAGGGATGGGGATACATTGTGGAGAGGGATGCATGAATCTGGCCTGGGTGGGGATGAGGATTATGGAGTTGCATTGTGTAAATGGATGAGGATGATTCTGGGTGGGGATGAAAGTTACATAGTGAAGGTGAAGGGACTCTCCACAATGTAACTCTCATCCTCACCCAGAATCATCCTCATCAATTTTCACAATGCATTTCCATCATGCCAGCTTGTCTGGTGTCCGTGTCCCATCTAAGTAGTCCATTCAACAGCACATGCTGCGCACACATAACTTGGTCAGTGACTTACCCTCCATGCTGCTTCCTGCAAGGGCCGGGGTCACTTCCCCTATTGACCAGCTGAACACACCCCCATGCCCGAGTGCTACTCAAATCAGATGATACCTAACTATCCTTCCAGCAGCAGGCTCCGCCTCAGCAGGGAAAGAAACGAAGCGGAGCGAGCTGGCCAGGCTTACCTGCGGGGTGGGGGGTGGTGTTGTCCGCGATCAGGACTGGTGAAAGGAATCACCAGGAAGTGCTCTCATCTCTTTTGCTGGCGCCGCACGGGGGGGGGGGGGGATTGTTGGTGACATGTATCACCAGCAATCAGCTATCTCCCACAACCCCCGCACGCAAACAAACACCCAAACCAACACAACCCCCCCGTGCCACGCGAGGGGTGGGGGGCGTGTGAGTAGAGGACCAGGGCTGGCAGTGAAATTAATCCTGCTGGGTCAATGCTGCTGACATTTTCAAATGATGTAGGGGGCGCGGGCCGGGCCCCTTTGGTAGCTCGGGCCCCTTACAGCTGTACTGCCTGTACCCCCCTGATGGCGTCCCTGCTCCTGAGTATAGGGATACCACATGTGTAAGACTTTTTGGAAGCCTAGCTGTATACGGGACCCCAAAGACCTTATTTTATTTCCTCACTACCTATCACAGTTTCGGAGGCCCTGAAATGTCAAGATAGCACAAACCACCCCAAATAACCCCATTTTGGAAATAAGACACTCAAAGCTATTTGCTGAGAGGCATGTTGAGTCCATGAAATTTTTGCCACAAGTTTTGGGAAAATGACAAAAATCTTTTTTTTTTGTTTACACAATGTTGTCACTTAAATGATATATTGCTCAAAAATGCCATGGCTATATGTGACAATGACACCCCAAAATACATTATGCTGATTCTCCTGAGTATGGGGGTTCTCCTGAGCAGCAGTCTAGCTGCGTACAGGACCTCGAAAACCAATCACTGCCTTCAGGCTTTCTAAGGGCCTAATTGTTGATTTCACTCCTCACTATCTATCGCAGTTTGGGAGGCCATGAAATGCCAATATAGCCCAACACCCCCCCCCCCCCCCCAATTACCCCCTTTCGGAAAGTAGATAACCTAAAATATTTGATAAGAGGCATGGAGAGTATTTTGCAGCCCTCATTTGTTTTGTAAAATGAAGAGACAAAAGGAAAACTTATTTTTCAAAACTTTGTGACAAAAAGTGAGATCTGCAAAAAACTCAACATGCCTCTCGGCAAATAGTTTAGGGTGTCCACTTTCCAAAAAGGGGTCATTTGGAGGGGGGGGTGCTGTCATGGCATGTGTGAGCAATATATAATTTAAATGACAACTTTGTGCAAAAAAAAAAAAAAATTGCCATTTTTTCAAAGCTTGTGGCAAAATATGAAATATATTCCATGGACTCAACATGCCTCTCAGCAAATAGTTTATGGTGTCTACTTTCCGAAAAGGGGTAATTGGGGGGTTTTGTGCTGTCTTGGCATTTCATGGCCTCTGAAACTGTGATAGGTAGTGAGGAATGAAATCAACAATTTCGGCCTTAGAAAGCCTGAAGGTGGTGATTGGATTTCGGGGTCCTGCATGCGGCTAGACTGCCAAAAAGTCTCACACATGGGGTATCCCCATACTCAGGAGAAGCAGCAGAATGTATATTGGGGTGTAATTCCACATATACCCATGGCATGCATGAGCAATATATAATTTCAATGACAACTTTGTGTAAAAAATTTTTTCAAACACCCGTGACAGAAAAATAAAATATTCAATAGCCTTGACATGCCTCTCAGGAAATTCCTTGGGGTGTCCACTTTCCAAAAAAGGTTAATTTAGGGGGAGGGGGGTTGTACTGCTCTGCCATTTTAGCACTTCAAGAAATGAGATAGGCAGTCTAAAATGTACGTAAATTCCAGTATTTACACCATAGTTTTTAGATGCTATAACCTTTGCGCAAACCAATACATTTATGCTTATTGAGATTGTTTTATCAAAGACATGTAGCTAAATACATTTTGGCATACATGTATAACAAAAATTGAGTTTATTGGATATTTTTTACAAGAAAAAGTAGAAAATGTAAATTTGTCTTTTTTAATTTATATCGCAAAAAATAAAAACAGCAGAGGTGATCAAATGCCCCCCCCAAAAAAGCTCTGTTTGTGGGAAAAAAAACATAAATTTTGTTTGGGTACAGCAATGCATGACTGCGCAAATACCAGTTAAAGTCACGCAGTGCCAAATTGCAAAAAATGGCCTGGTCATAAAGGGGGTAAAACCTTCCGGTCCAGAAGTGGTTACCTATGTCCCTTTGAGCCCCTCCCACTGGTAGCACAATTTTACCACACCCACAATTCAGCTTTTCGTTAGTTGTTTACTTAAAAGTCATCAGTCAGCATCCCCGCCCCTTTGCTTACATTCAGCTGCCAACTGGAGAATCTCCCAGCTAGCAGCAGAATGCACCTGGGGGTACATTATTGGCCGCTAGGATGCCAGGGGCCACAGACGTCCTAGCAACCTTCCATGCAGTACTTCTTTTCCACTGCTATATGTCCTCAATCTTCCAGCTTAAATAATAGACAGCATCATTTAACCCACTTCGGCAATTTGAGCCCAGGCCATCATAGACCCACCCCCAGTCTGACTGGACAGCGAAGGGAAAGCAGAACGCTGATGAGCTCATCTCTCTGTCGCTCTTCTTTCTCCTCCTATCAGCATGCTTCTTATTAGTACATAAACTGATTGGCCCTGTTCACACCCGAGCATTTGCGATCACATGCAGACTCTGCTGTTTATCCCAAAACGTTCTGCAAAACTGGCAGTTCACACCATGCTTGTTCAGGTGCCATTCATTTTTAATGGCACCTGAATGTGGGTGCGATTCTACTGTGATTGTCATGCTGCAACAGTCGTGGCAAACTGCATCGCTCAAAGCTTGACGCTCAAAAAGGAGCAGTTTGCCATGATTGTAGCGAAATTTATCCCCAGACAATCAGGGCAGAATTGCACCCGCGGTTAGATGCCATTGAAAATGAATGGCACGGAATAAGCGTGGTGCGATTTGTACATTTTGCATAGAGTTTTGGGATTATGGTGATTCTTCCTACAATCTCAAATGCCCAGGTGTGAACAAGGCCTGAGCAGAGCTCTGCTGTACAGGGACTACAAAAGACTGATACCAGGTGAATAGGGATGGGTGAACGGTTCTGCCAGAGCATGAGTTTGGACCGAACATTTGCCTTTTCTGCCATTCGCCGAACACCTGAATTTGCAGGGTGTTCGCCCCATCGAACACCCTGCAATACACTGAGCGCTTTACAGTGCATTCTGCACTCAATAAAGGGGGAAATGTAAGCTGGTCGTTAAGGAGTGGGGCCGGGAAGCCGGCCGCGGCATCCTTAACAACCGATTAGTCATCAGCTGTCAGTGCTAGTAAAAAAAATAAAGAAAAAAACTGTGTGGGTGCCCCCCCCCCTTCAGGTCTAGTATGGATTTGGAGGGCCCACATTAAAATGAAAATTAAAAAAAAAAACAGTGAGGGGTCCCCTCCAAAATCCATACCAGACCCTTATCCAGGCATGCCGACTGGCAGGTCAGGAGTGGGGGGACGAGCGAGCGCCTCCTCATGAACCATACTAGGCCACATGCCCTCAACATAGAGGGTTGGGTGATTTGGGGCAGGGGGGCTCTGACATCATGTGACATCATAAGGGGGCGGTGCCACCGGGTGATGTAGCTGGGTGGCCCTGCCCCTTACCCATTTAAGAAATGTCAAAGCGTGGAGCGGGCATATGGCAGGAGACCTCCCAGGAGGTGAGAGTGTTTTTATTTTTTTTTTCTATTTTTTGGGTGGGTGGGTGGCGTGATTGACTATGAATTTATATCGAGGAACACTTTTTTTTTTTTTTATTACTTTTGTGCACTTTTTTGGTGAATGGGTAGGGGTACAATGTACCCGATACCCATTCACATAGGGGGGCTGGATCTGGGGGCTCCCCTGTAAAGGGGGCTTCCAGATTCTGATAAGCCCCCCGCCTGCAGATCCCAACAACCACAGCCCAGGTTTGTCGAGAAGAGGCCCCTTGTCTCCATCAACATTGGGACAAGGTGATTTGGGGCAGAGTCCCCCCTGCCCCAAAGCAACCCCCCCCCCCATGTTGAGGGCAGGTGGCCTGCCAGGCTGCATGCCCGGATAAGTGTCTGGTTTAGATTTGGGGGGGGGAGGGGATATGCCATTTTTTTCTACATTTTGACATGGGGTTACCCTTAAAGTCCATACCAGACCTTAAGGGCCTGGTATGGACTGGGAGGGGGGGGGGGACCCAATGCTGGTTTTTTTCTTAATTTTATTAATAGCCGTGTGGCAGCAGTTGTAACAGCCAGTCATTTTAAATAGGATTTGACTCGTTTTTTTTTTTTTTCTTTAGAAATTTAATTTTTGCTGCAGCATGTTTTATGGATGCTACAGATCCACCACTTTACAGTCACATTAAGGCAGCCCCCCCTCAGGCACTATATTTAAAGGAATTTTTTCATTTTTATTGTTGCTCTTTATGCATAATTAAAATCACAGCTCCTATCAATAAACAATATTGAAAATAAAATCACAGCTCCTGAAAAAAAAATATTGTTTTTTTTTTATTGATGCATGTCCCCCAGGGTAGTACCCATTCCCCCATACCCCTTTTATAGTCAATTACTTGCATATAAGCTTTTAAAATGGGCACTTTTGATTTTTTCTTTTTGGCTCCCATAGACTTCAATGAGGTTCGCCGTTCAGGTTAGAACATTTCTGGGAGTTTTGCTGCCAACCGAACAGGGGGGTGTTAGGCCAGTCCCTACAGGTCAAACTCAGATACTTACACTGCTTGCATTTAAAAAATAGCAAGCTGCTTGCAGTGGGGGAACTCAGCAGGAAGGGAGGGGCCAGGAGCACCAGCGAGGGACCCGAGAAGAGGAGGATCTGGGCCGCTCTGTGCAAAACCATTACACAGAGCAGGTAAGTAGAACATGTTTGTAATTTTTAAACAAAAAAAAAAAACGAGACTTTAGTATCACTTTATGGAACAGTGAGCTGTATTAAGCTGTGTCTTTTGTATTTGCCTAGAGCTCATTATTGAGAAAAGCTCATCTTTTACATTGATTTGATCTGGGATTTCACACGTAAACTTGGCTATTCCTTGTGTCAATGATGTCACATTATTTATTTTCTCTGGGAATATTTTGACACAATGGGATTTTCTCATGAGAAATATACGGACAGAATACAATTAAATTGTTATCCTCTAATCACTGCCTTCATTACACCTTCTGAACAGTCCAGACCTGTAGTCACAGGGCACTAACTCCTGCCTGCCTGCTCGTAGAGACAGGACTCCCTGAGAAGGGATCTCCAGCGAGGACCTGTCACATCATATCAGAACATGGTGACTGAGCAAGAAGATAAGGGTTCCTCTGAGGATATAGGAACTGATGGTGTGTACTGTATGCACAGCACTGGGACAGATGAGATCATGACGCAATGTGGTACATTTTTATACTTACATATCATGAAAGAAATGGAAACAGGGTAGATGGATTTAACGCCTGTGTTTAAAGGTAAGGTGGACCTTCACCCTTCCCGCCCACTTTCCATCTGTAGCCCCCTTATCTTAAACAGGGTCTACGGGTTAAACTCAGCTTTGCTGGGTGGTAACTAACCCACCTGATTTGTAGCCTATTTGATCATTTGGGTTTCCCCTAAATCCAGTGTAGCTTTAGTTCCTCCCTTTTGCTAGTAGGTGTCATTGGTGCCTCTGGTATAAGTATGATTATCTATAGTAAAACTGGTTTATGAATATTTATACTTTTCCTAGCCAACCAGTAGGAGTTTCCTGGTCAGTGGTGCATGTTGGGAAAGTGTATAAATATCTGGGGAAGCTAGGTGATCACTCTCTTCCACCTAGGCCCTAGCCTGGGGTGGGTTTACGTGGAGCAGCTGTGTGATTAGGGCTAAAGCCTGAGGTCTAACCCTTTGCTCAAGGCTCTCTGATTTGGAGCTGATCACAGGACACGGTAGGCTCTGATGAGAACCTGAGAGGAAGCGCCAGAGGTTACCCTGCCAAAGTGAGAGGCTGTGAAATATCTGGGAAAGCATTAAGATGGACTCATCCAATCTATTTTATGCTGTGAGTCATGGTTTCCACTGGAGACTGCTGTTGCTAAGAAAGTATAAACTGTAGGTGGGGTGCAGCATTTGATGTGCAAATAATTCACACAGTCAGGTGCAATGCAAAACTTGTATTGAAGTAATGTAGTAACGGTTCACAACAAACCCAGTGAGAAGGCAACCCAGGTGGAGCAAGGAGCAGATTCCAGCCGTACTGACAGCGTCTGTTGAGAGGGGCGGAATCCCAGGAAACCATAGAGGAACCATGTTCCTCATGACTTCCTGTCCAGCTGCAGAGCCACTACGTTTGACCACCACCTGCAGTGGAGAAAATAAACTGCACCTGCCTACAGACACAGAATGCTGGGCCAGGTTAAAGGCACTTTATTTTTTGTTCTTTTGTGCTCTTTTGTTTTTTCTAAAAGTGACTGGCACCTATTTTTCTACATCTGTTCATATCCCACTATGCCCAACTACCTACACCCTGAAGTGGAATGTGAGCCCACCCTGACTGTGTGGGTCAGGGGGGGTGCTACACATCATTTCACACTTACCAATCTCTTCTTTCACGGGGGAAACCATCTCATGCTTCTTGAATTCTTGCCTAGGTGAGAATGCCACATTCAGTTGCTCCCAGCCTTCTGGGATACTCAAAGCATGCATCCTTGGATGCCTTATGGCATTCTACAGCTTATGCACCACAGAGCATCGTTAAAGCACAAGCAAAAGGGTATGGATTCCCAAAACAGTTCAAGGCATTGAATATATGGAGTTCAAGACATGCGTTAAATAACAACTGTTAAAGTTTTTAGTGTTCTTATGTTAGTTCTTAACCAAACTCTCAAGCCATCAAATAGCTGGTGTCAACAGTAGTTTAATTAGTGTCTAAGATGTCAGCTTCCTTGCTGTAAAAAATAGTAGGGTTTAGTTCTGCTTTAAGGAGTTGCCTGTCTCTTTCGCATGTGACATCATGCATCATCAGGGAGGCCAATTTCAAGAACCTGGAGGAGAAGTAATTTATCACAAAAGCTCTACCTTTAAAAATGTAAAAGGCATCTATGAACTCCAGTTGGGTGACTTTGTTTTTAGATGATGGCATTGTTATTACATTCAACACTGGCCTCCTCACTACAAAGGTTACTCTATAGAGGTAAGTCTCTCAACATAATCAGTGGGTCTCCCAGCTGGGGGTGACTCCCACTTCATAACAGACCAACTTTTAAACTGTCTCTTTAAATAATGTATTAGCAAGTTGCAGCAATTGTTACCCATTACCATAGTAGGCCTGGTAGATCTGGAGGGCCAGATAGTGTTACCCATTACATTACATGGAAGTACATGAATGCTAATGGAAGGATGGGAAACAGGTGAGCTTGGACTTCCATGTTTGAGACACTCAGGTTGAGTAGTGTTAGGAAGTGTTAGGACTGCAGGATACACAGGGTGCTGTGGAGTGGCCTGCAGCTTATACATGCGTTTGCAAATGTGTGTTAACTAAACCCCTGTTTTTAACCTATTATGTTAGACAGGTTTATTTGGTTTGTCAGCAGACTGGTGGGTAAGTATAGCAAACTAAGGGTCGGTTGGTTTCCAACACCATCATGTCGCATCTAAAGTCCCAAAACTGCCCAAATTTTCTATGTTATAAGGAATGGAGACGCTTGCTTTACAGGCTGGTGTCTCATATAAAGTCTCAATTTGCCTTTACCATCTATACTATTGGGATGGGGGGGTGTGTTTCCCAACTGGTCATTTTTTAGTTTGCACCCAATGGCTTTTACATAGCCATTCGTTTTTCAATACCAGTCATGGAGGGGAGCAGGTTGGGGGAGGATTGGGCCATCTCCAAGCTCACCTGTTTCCCATCCATCCATTAGCATTCATGTACTTCCATGTTTGAGACACTCAGGTTGAGTAGTGTTAGGAAGTGTTAGGACTGCAGGATACACAGGGTGCCGTGGAGTGGCCTGCAGCTTATACATGCATTTGCAAATGTGTGTTAACTAAACCCCTGTTTTCAACCTATTATGTTAGACAGGTTTATTTGGTTTGTCAGCAGACTGGTGGGTACGTATAGCAAACTAAGGGCCGGTTGGTTTCCACACACACACACACACACACACCTTCTTTAATCCCCTTTTTCTCTTCAGTTCTGTTATATACAGGGATGGAGATGCTGAGCAGTGCTTGCCGGTGTCTCATCTAAAGTCCCAAAACTGCCCAAATTTTTTACCTTGGGTTTTCACTATCTGTAAGCCATAATTATCAAAGTTAAAAGAAAGAAATGCTTAAATTATTTCAATCTTTGTCTAATTTTTGAATTATTATTATCATACAGGATTTATATAGCTCCAACAGTTTGCGCAGCGCTTTACAATGTGAGGGAAGACAATACAGTTACAATACAATTCAAAACAGGAGGAACTAGAGGGCCCTGCTCGTTAGAGCTTACAATCTAGAAGGGAGGGTCAAGTGAAACATTGAATTATAAATTACTAAAATAAATTAACTTTTGAATGTCATTCTAATTTTACGAGCTGCACCTGTGTGTGTGTGTATATATATATATATATATATATATATATATATATAATAATGTATTGTGACAGTGATGTGACTTACCATGGTGTTAGGGGATGTTGGTGTCACCCAAGGTACTGCAGGCTGATTACAACAAGAGTGTGATCAAGCATGAAGCTTGGATTTGAACAGTGACAGAATGTGGATGGTCCCTCAGGGCAGACCATACAGAGGAAGAATTCCAACCTGCCCTCAGGTCTCACAACACTTTGAGTAAATATCTCCCCAGGGCCCTCGTAGGAAGCTGTTGAGGCCAATCGGAGAGCCAGCGCAGAAATAAATTGCAGTATGTTAATGGTAGTTAAAAGCTCACAGACCTGCCCGAGGACTGACAGACAAGGCTAGGAGCTAGAAGAGCAATGTGGGAGACAATGGCAGGAAAACAGATGTCGTGTACAGACATATAGATATTAACAACCATGAGATTTTAGGAAAAAAACTGCTCTACATCTACAAATCTATAGATTAATGGGGAGATATGACAGCGTGGGAAATAGAAAGAGTTTACTTTTAGGAGATATTTTACCATATTCTAGCATGCATATTATCCAATGAACAGGCAGAGGATAAAATATACAACTATAGAATAATACCAAATACATCTGGGCTCTGGACAGAACAGAATATATTAAATTATAGGATTATAATACAGACCCAAATCCAGAATAGATTACAATGCAGATACAGTAGCGTGATTATAGTGATTATAGATATACAGGGACATAATTACAATATAGATACATTAACTGAATAGAGTAAAGATACAGGGAGATTATCATAATATAGATACAATAAAGTGAATATAGTAAAGATGCAGGGTGATGATTAAAATATAGATACAGGAAAGTTATTTTAATAAAGTTACAGGGAGATAATTATAAAGATACAGGGGATGGTTATAATATAAATACAGGAAAGTGATTATAGTAAGGTTACAGGAAGATTATTATAATATAGACAAGGAGGTGATTAT
Source organism: Pelophylax lessonae (assembly GCF_965119305.1). Taxonomy (NCBI): domain Eukaryota; kingdom Metazoa; phylum Chordata; class Amphibia; order Anura; family Ranidae; genus Pelophylax; species Pelophylax lessonae. The sequence goes on along the minus strand of NC_138770.1, from coordinate 85,272,472 downwards.
ACAATAAACACAAGGTCATTGTAATATAGACACAGGGAGGTAATTACAATACAGATACAGGGAGGTAATTACAATACAGATACAAGGAGGTAATTACAATACAGATACAGGGAGGTAATTACAATACAGATACAGGGAGGTGATTACAATACAGATACAGGGAGGTAATTACAATACAGATACAGGGAGGTAATTACAATACAGATACAGGGAGGTAATTACAATACAGATACAGGGAGGTAATTGCAATACAGACACAGGGAGGTAATTACAATACAGATACAGGGAGGTGAATTTATGCTCTTATACATCATTAAGGGTACCAGCAGTATAGTATATAATTGGATTGTTCTGTAAACAGGCCACCATTGCAGTATTCAGTGTTATTTTGTGGAGTAACACAGCACAGTATTGGGGTGGTGGAGTGACTCAGACTGTGGTGTAGAGGAGTAAGCAGGGCTGTACTTGAACTGTAGTGAAATAAGGTAATAATATAACAGCACTCTGCATATATCAAGGCTATCGTCTAGAGACAGAGCTGTGAAATTATGAGAAGCACAGATAGCTGAGGTATAGCAGTTAGACAGAGGCAGATAGAATGTGGTGGAGGTTTTGGTGATAGAAGCATGAGTTGAGGGTAGTAATATTACTGGACAATATTAGTGAAGGACATTGAGGTGTTTGCAGAGGGTAGCAACTGGATTTGCATAGTGCGAGTGGACGGTAGTAGGAGAATAAGTGTGATGGGTAGGAAATTGGAATGGTATGTAAGTGTAATGAATACATGAATGGTTTTTGAGGAAGTTGAGTGTAGGCTGGTGCTCTGACTTAAATAGAGAAAAGCAAGCCAGACTGAAGGGCCGCACAATCTGCCTAGTGGTGTTAGTACGGGGTGTAAAGGGACGGAGAAGAGGGCTGCTCACATGAACAGTGTTAGTGTAGGGAAATAAGTGCTGCAGTGTAAACGTAGTGTAATAAGTGCTGTAGTGTGAGCATAGTGTAGTAAGTGCTGTAGTGTGAGCGTAGTGTAGTAAGTGCTGTAGTGTGAGCGTAGTGTAGTAAGTGCTGTAGTGTGAGCGTAGTGTAGTAAGTGCTGTAGTGTGAGCATAGTGTAGTAAGTGCTGTAGTTTGAGTGGAAGGTAGCAAGCGCTGTAGCTGTGGGCAAGCTGGTTGGTGTAATTAGCTGTTTGCAGTGGAAGTTAAAAGCAGTGTGAGCAGAGCATAATAATTAGTTAGCTTTAATGTGAACAGAGGGTAGTAAGTGGAGCACTGTGATCTTACATATAGAAGCAGTAAGTTTGGGAAAGGCAGACAGGAGGCTGTTGGGTGAATGGCCATGGAGGAGCCATGGATCCGGACCATCCAGAAACTTTTTTACCCCATCATGTGTGTGTTCGGTCTCCCAGGTAAGTCTTTTGTTCCTAATGGCAATGAAAGATAAATTACATGGTACTATTCACTGAACAGTCTGGGGGGCTTCTAATGATGCTGCTTTGGTGTTAATGAAATTAACAACAGGTGCACTAGATGGGCAACAATGAGATGACCCCAAACAGGAATGGTTTTACAGGTGGAGGCTAATGACATTTTTTTTCCCTACTCATCTTTTCTGACTGTTTTCCACTAGTTTTGCATTTGGCTATGGTCCATGTCACTACTGGGAGCATGAGGCCATACCTGGGCCCTGTAGTGGTTGCATAGGCAGTCCAACTCAGCACAGACTCAAGAGCATGGAGGAGATTCCAGGAGACAGGCAGTTATTCTAGGAGAGCTAGACCTGGCCATAGAAGGTCCTTAACCAATCAGCAGGACCGGTATCTGCTCCTTTGTGCAGGGAGGAACAGGCTGAGCACTGCCAGAGCCCTACAAAATTACCTCCAGCAGGCCACTGGTGGAAATTTCTCTGACCAAACAATCATAAACAGACTTCATGAGGGTGGCCTGAGGGCAGACATCCTCTAGTAGGCCCTGTGCTCACTGCCGGGCACCGTGGAGCTCAATTGGCATTTGCCATTGAAGACCAGAATTGGCAGGTCTGCCACTGGTGCCCTGTGCTTTTCACAGATAAGAGCAGATTTACCCTGAGCACATGTGACAGACGTAAAAGGGTCTGGAGAAGCAGTGGAGAACGTTATACAGCCTGGAACATTGTTTAGCATGACCGGTTTGGTGGTGGGTCAGTGATGGTCTGGGGGAGGCATATCCATGGAGGGATGCACAGATCTATACAGGCTAGACAATGTCACCCTGACTGCAATTAGGTATTGGGATGAAATCCTTGGACCCATTGTCAGACCCTATGCTGGTGCAGTGGGTCCTGGGTTCCTCCTGGTGCATGACAATGCCCGCCCTCATGCGGTGAGAGTATGCAGCCAGTTCCTGGAGGATGAAGGAATCGATACCATTGAATGGCCCCCACGCTCGCCTGACCTAAATCCAATAGAATACCATTGGGACATTATGTTTCAGTCCATCTGACGCTGTCTGGTTGCACCGCAGTCTGTTCAGGAGCTCAGTGATGCCCTGGTCAAGATCTGAGAGAAAATACCATCCGTTGAGGACCATTTTGAGTTGCTGCAATGAATTTTCAGCAAAATAGACTAGCCTACTGCATCATTTTTTCACTTTGAATTTCGGGCTAGCTTTGAATTCAGCCCTCTGTAGGATGATAATTTTAATTTCCTTTCGATCGTAACAAATTACCCAGTCCATATCAGTATAGAAATGCAGCATGATATTTTTCCCCATTGAGAACTGATGTGTTTTCAAAGTGTTCCTTACATTTTTTGGAGCAGTGTACATATATATATATATATATATATATATATATATATATATATATATATATATATATAGGGTATTCATTTACACAACCTCTACAGGGGACACACTAAAGTATAATTCCTACAAATTGTATTGCTCATTTACTGTGAATTTGCTAAATTAGAATTGTCAACTTTTGCAAATCTATTCTATAGATGTCAGACTTGCAGCAAAAGCAAGACAACCTTAAAATATTTCTGAATAAGAAATGTTCTACATCAGCCCTCAAATTTTCCACTCGCCTGGTCGCATTTTGCGAGTGGAAAATTCTGTTGGGCGAGCTCTGGGGAAGAGAGGAGAGGAAAGCCGGATAATGTCAGAGCGGCGGATCATCCCGCTGTAATAGCTTCAATTGTAATTGCGGGGCGTTCGCTGACACACACAGTCCCGCCTCCTAGCCCGGCTTCTTTGATAGACAGAACACCTGGCCAACCAGGACGTGTGACGTCTATCAAAGGAGCCAGGCTAGGAGGCGGGACTGTGTATGTCACCGAGCGCCCGGCAATTACAATTGAAGCTATTACAGCGGGATGATCCGCCGCTCTGACATTATCCGGCCGCATACCGATGGGGGGTGTCAAGCCGGCGTGAAAATCGATCTCCCAGAGCTACACCGGTACTCGCGCCGATCATCTCCTGTGAAGGCAGCTGCTCCCTCGGTCTGTGCTGCGCTGCTCACGGGTGCTGGAAGCAGGTGAGTGTCCAAGGATTTAGCAGCCTCCCTGTGTGACTGGATAGGAGGAGCGGTGGGGCGGCTGCATATAGAGGAATTGATCTTTCCAGCTGGATGCCTGATTCTCCTCTCTGCAGGCATTGAGCAGCTGCAGGAGGAATATGCAAAGATCAATTCCTCTATATGCAGCCGCCCCACCGCTCCTCCTATCCAACTTCTTTTTTTCTTTTGCTGGCCCCCCAGTGCTGTACAGCCCCTCCCTCTTCAGCCCTCCCAGTGCTCTTCAGCCCCCCCTCCAGCCCCCCAGTGCTCTTCAGTCCACCCCTCCAGCCCCCCCAGTGCTCTTCAGCCCACCCCTCCAGCCCCCCCAATGCTCTTCAGTCCACCCCTCCAGCCCCCCCAGTGCTCTTCAGCCCACCCCTCCAGCCCCCCAGTGCTCTTCAGCCCACCCCTCCAGCCCCCCCAGTGCTCTTCAGTCCACCCCTCCAGCCCCCCCCCCCCAGTGCTCTTCAGCCCACCCCTCCAGCCCCTTAGTGCTCTTCAGCCCACCCCTCCAGCCCCCCAGTGCTCTTCAGCCCACCCCTCCAGCCCCTTAGTGCTCTTCAGTCCACCCCTCCAGTCCCTCCAGTGATCTTCAGTCCACCCCTCCAGTCCCCCCAGTGATCTTCAGTCCACCCCTCCAGCCCCCCCAGTGCTCTTCAGTCCACCCCTCCAGCCCCCCCAGTGCTCTTCAGCCCACCCCTCCAGCCCCCCCCCCAGTGCTCTTCAGCCCACCCCTCCAGCCCCCCCAGTGCTCTTCAGCCCACCCCTCCAGCCCCCCCAGTGCTCTTCAGTCCACCCCTCCAGCCCCCCCCAGTGCTCTTCAGCCCACCCCTCCAGCCCCTTAGTGCTCTTCAGCCCACCCCTCCAGCCTCCCAGTGCTCTTCAGCCCACCCCTCCAGCCCCTTAGTGCTCTTCAGTCCACCCCTCCAGTCCCCCCAGTGATCTTCAGTCCACCCCTCCAGTCCCCCCAGTGATCTTCAGTCCACCCCTCCAGTCCCCCCAGTGATCTTCAGTCCACCCCTCCAGCCCCCCCAGTGCTTTTCAGCCCACCTCTCCAGCCCCCCAGTGCTTTTCAGACCACCCCTCAAGCCCCCCCAGTGCTCTTCAGCCCATCCCTCCAGCCCCCCAGTGCTCTTCAGCCCATCCCTCCAGCCCCCCCCCAGTGCTCTTCAGCCCATCCCTCCAGCCCCCCAGTGCTCTTCAGCCCATCCCTCCAGCCCCCCCAGTGCTCTTCAGCCCATCCCTCCAGCCCCCCCAGTGCTCTTCAGCCCACCCCTCAAGCCCCTTAGTGCTCTTCAGCCCACCCCTCAAGCCCCTTAGTGCTCTTCAGCCCACCCCTCCAGCCCCCCCAGTGCTCTTCAGCCCACCCCTCCAGCCCCTTAGTGCTATTCAGTCCACCCCTCCAGTCCCCCCAGTGATCTTCAGTCCCCCCAGTGATCTTCAGTCCACCCCTCCAGCTCCCCCCCAGTGCTCTTCAGCCCACTCCTCCAGCCCCTTAGTGCTCTCAGCCCCCCAGTGCTCTTCAGCCCACTCCTCCAGCCCCTTAGTGCTCTCAGCCCCCCCAGCGCTCTTCAGCCCCCCTCCAGCCCCTTAGTGCTCTTCAGCCCCCCCTTTAGCCCCCCCCCAGTGCTCTTCAGCCCCCCACCCTCCAGACCCTTGATGGGCACTGATGAGGCTGCACTGATGGGCACTGAAAACGTTGTTATTAAAATCTATTTTTGTAACTTCTGCATTAATTCAAAAACATTTAACAGTGTAATTTTGAGATAATTTATGAGGGCGTGTTTAGGGGCGGGATTAGGGGCGGGGCATGGTAGGGGTTGGGTGGGGCAACTGGTGGCGAGTAACCCTTAAGGCCTGGCTAGTAGCTCAGGACTTTAAATTTTGAGCCCTGTTCTACATGAAAGAGTAGATAAAAACTCCATAAGGCAGAAATAATAAAATGAGCATTAAAAAGCTGAGGATTCTGCCAAAGGGAGGACACTGTCTGGTTTATTTACTAAAGCTGGAGATTGCAAAACGAGCCACATTTCTGCATAGAAACCAATCAGCTTCGAACCTCAGCTTGTTCCTTTAGGTTTTAGCAATAAAATCTGGAAGCTGATTGGTTTCTATGCAGAATTGTAACTAATTTTGCACTCTCTAGCTTTAGTAAACAAACCCCTAAGTGATATTTTTTGGGGTGTCAAATTGATTGCATATCCCTCATGGTATGCTATATTTTTCCACTTTGTACATTTTTCTTTGCCTTTTTTGCTATACTATTTTTTTTTTTTTTAATCTAATGGATGTTTTTTTTTTTTTTTTTTTCTTTGGGTTTCCTCCATTGCCTTTATTTCACAATAGTTTCTGGTTTTTGCAATTCATGAATCGGTTTATGAATTAGTAGAGATGGTAATAAGGAAGACCCTCATTCTCTCCAGTGACCAATCAGGATATCCTCTATAGCTGTCATCTCTGGGGACTGTGAATTGCGGCAGATGCTCCCGAACAATTTTCAGGAGGACCCTTGTGTGATGGCTCCATTAACATGGCACAGATGTGCTGCTGGACCTCCAAACAACTGGTGATGACACCTGTGGTCTTTCTGTGTCACTCTGTACAGGTCTTGCCCAGAAGCTTAATCTCCAATTATCTTATTTTTTAACTATGGACCCAAAGAAGATATTAAGCTCAGACATTTAATTTACTTAAAACTATACTCTAATAAACAATACCCTGGTTGTCCTACTTTAGCCTATGATGAAAAGTGACAACAGGCTGCTCGTAGAAATAGTTATTTACTTAATAACACATTTGATCTTCTCACACAGACAGTTGTGAATGTCTTAGAAGCTCCTAAGCCTAGTGAGCCATTTGTAGGAAAATTAGAAAACAAATAGATCATATAAAGCAGGGATCCTCAGACTTCGGCCCTCAGCTGTTCTGGAACTACACGTCCCATGAGGCATTGTAAAACTCTGACATTCACAGACATGATCAGGCATGATGGGAATTGAAGTTCCCCAACAACTGGAGGGCCATAGTTTGAAGACCCCTGATATAAAGTGTAACTCCACTTCTGCTGAGAAAAAAAAAAAAAAAAACATACCTTCTGAGTGATTCATTTATATTGCATATTATGTTGCTTTGAAGAAATAGCTGTTTGTTCCACTATGTCCTTAGCAGACTATGTCCTTTGCAGGGTCCAGTTCATTACAATCGCCTGGTGCAATCTGTGTTGTAATGAAAAAAGTTGCAGTGCCTGCATTTTTCTTGAAGTATTTAACTATTGGGGAGTATCTCATCAAAACTGAAAATCCCATTGCAGGGGATGCCTAAAATGTTACGTGTATCTTAGTGTGGGCTTTTGAGAAAATCAGTGAGCCAATCACACAAGCAGGAAGCTACATTTCTGGGGATATTCTGTACATTAGATATTAGTGTATGGAACGCTCTCCGGGTTGCCATATTGCAAAAAAGTTTCCAAAAAATTACAGCTGCAGGAGAAAAAAAAGATAAGGTAATTTTTAATTACTTTAACCACTTGCCTACAGTGCACTTTCACCCCCTTCCTGCCCAGACTGATTTTCAGCTTTCAGCGCTCTCACACTTTGAATGACAATTACTCAGTCATGCAACACTGTACCCATAAAAAATTTGTGTCCTTTTTTCACACAAATAGAGCTTTCTTTTGATGGTATTTAATCACTACTGAGTTTTTTATTTTTTGTGCTATAAATAAAAAAAGACTGAAAATATTGTGAAAAAAACGCATTTTTCTTTGTTTCTGTCATAAAATTTAGCAAATGAGTAATTTTTCTTCACACATTTTGGCCAAAATTCATACTGCTACTTATCTTTGGTAAAAATAATCCAAATAAGTGTATATTATTTGGTCTTTGTGAAAGTTATAGAGTCCACAAGTTATGGTGCTAATCATTGAAAATTGATCACACTTGATCACACCTGATGTACTGAAGGCCTATCTCATTTCTTGAGACATTAAAAAGTCAGGAAAGTACAAATACCCCCCAAATGACCCCTTTTTGGAAAGTAGACATTCCAAGGTATTTAATAAGGGGCATGGTGAGTTTTGTGAAGTTGTCATTTTTTCCCACAACTCTTTGCAAAATGAAGATTTTTTTTATTTATTTATTTTTTTACAAATTGACGTATTAACAGGTTATTTCTCTCACACAGCATATGTATACTTGCAACTACACCCCAAAACACATTCTACTACTCCTCCTGAGTATGGCGATACCACATGTGTGAGACTTTTTCACAGCCTGGCCACATACAGAGGCCTAACATCCAAGTAGCACCGTCCGGCATTCTAGAAGCAGAAATTACACATATAATTTCCTGACAACCTATCGTACTTTTGAAGGCCCTGGAGCACCAGGACAATGGAAACCCCCATAAAATGACCCCATTTTGGAAAGCAAACAGCCCAACGTATAATTTTTGAGGCATAATGAGTCTTTTGAATATGTCATTTTTTTCCACAAGTTTTTGGAAAATGTGGAAAGAAAATGAAAACACATTTTTTTTACACAAAGCTGTCCATTTATGCAATATTTCTAACACATAGCATGTACATAGCAAAAATTGCACCCCAAAATACATTCTGCTATTCCTCCTGAGTATGGCGATACCACATGTGTAACACTTTTTCACAGCCTGGCCACATACATGGGCCTAACATTCAAGTAGCACTTTTCACAAAGTTGTCCATTTATCCACTTTAAGACTGGGCCTATTTTTGACACTTGGTGTTTACAAGCTAAAATCATTTTTTTTGCTAGAAAACTACTTAGAACCCCCAAAAATTATATATTTTTTTTTAGCAGAGACCCTGGAGAATAAAATGGAGATCGTTGCAATATTTTTTATCACACCATATTTGCGCAGCAGTCTTCCAAATGCGATTTTTTTGAAAAAAATTCACTTTTTTGAACTAAAAAATAAGAAAACAATAAATTTAGCCCAATTTTTTTCAAAAAATGTGAAAGATAATGTTACGCTGAGTAATTAGATACCCAACATGTCATGCTTCAAAATTGCGCATGCTCACATAATGGCGCCAAACATTGGTACTTAAAAATCCCCATAGACAACATTTAAAAAATTTCTGCAGGTTACTAGCTTAGAGTTACAGAGGAGGTCTAGGGCTCAAATTATTGCTCTCGCTCTAACGATCGCGGCGATACCTCACATGTATGGCTTGAACACCGTTTACATATGTGGGCGGGACTTGCGTATGAGTTTGCTTCTGCGCGCGAGCTAACGGGGACAGGGCGCTTTAATTTTTTTTTTCTATTTATTTTATTTATTATTTTTTTATTTTTACACAATTTAAAAAAAAAATGTTTTGATCATTTTTATTCCTATTACAAGGAATATAAACATCCCTTGTAATAGAAATAGGCATGACAGGTCCTCTTTATTGTGAGATCTGGGGTCAAAAAGACCTCACACCTCACAACTACACTAAAAAATAAAAAATAAAAAAAAATTGTTGAAAGAGGAAAAAAAAAAAAAAGAAAAAAAAAGCGGCCCTTTAAACCGGTTGCTAGGCAACATCTTTTGACGTAGCTCCGGTCCTCCAAGACCATAGAGTCGAGTGAGGGCCATCTTGCCCTCACTCGACTTCCTGTCTCTGAGGATCCGGGATCGGATAGTTTTCCCCGCTGCCGGCGGGTCCGGTAAGCTGGGAAAACGTCTGGGACGCGGCAGGAGGGGGGGCATCTCTTCCCCTGCACCGTAAGGATAATTCCATGGCGAATCCGCCACTGGGACCACCCTTATCTGAAAGCCGACCGCCCGCCATTTCAAAAAATACCGGGGTTATGGGGGCTATCTGCTGCCATAACCCCAGTATTTAGCTTTTAATGGCCGACGCATATAGTCGTTAGGAGGTCAGTAAGTGATTGCATGTATATGGCAAACAGGTGACGATGACTGATGGGGTGACAGGTGATGATGACTGATGGGGTGACAGGTGACGATGACTGATGGGGTGACAGGTGACGATGATTGATGAGGTGACAGGTGACGATGATTGATGAGGTGACAGGTGACGATGATTGATGAGGTGACAAGTGACGATGATTGATGGGGTGACAGATGACAATCACTGACGGGGTGACATGTGACGATGATTGATGGGGTGACAAGTGACGATCACTGATGGGGTGACAAGTGATGATGATTGATAGGGTGACAGATGACGATGACTGATGGGGTGACAGGTGACGGTGATTGATGGGGGGACAGGTGACGGGCGATGGTCACTGATGGGTGACAGGTGACGGGCGATGGTGCACGGCGGTACTGATGGCAGTCTCTTGTGACCGGTGAACTTTAGGCTATGTCCACATGTGAGCGTAGCGATCGCGGGCAGAATCACTGCGATCCAGAAATCATTGCAAATGGCGGGACGCTGTGCGTTGCCCGTGATTTGCAATAGCACCCCAAACTCTGTGCGATGTTGCAGCGATTTGCAGCATGTGAACGTAGCCTTATGGGTGTCAATTTCTGGGCACTGATGAGGTGACTGTTGGGTGACAGGTGACATTGGGGGGGGGGGCTGAGGACTGTGTGGGGACCTTTATTAGTGTGATTTTACTTTTTACAGGTACACAGAGCAGTAACTCACTCACTGGAAACTGTATGAGGGGAGAAGAGCTAGTAACAGTCAGTTACCGCTCTTTGTTTACATTTTCTGATCGGCTGTGAATGGATTCACAGCCGATCACATAGTAAACAGTCACTGTCAGTGACTGTTTACTACCGCCGGTGACAGCTGTGATCCTACGGAACACAGTGCCACCGACATGACCGCGCTGCGCGCTCCCGATCGCGCATGCGCGGTCATCTTGTGGGCGCCTCCATTGTGATCGGCTGTGTCATTGGAACACAGCCGATCACGTGGGAAACAGCCACGCCCATTGGCTGTTTCCCCCCTGCCGGTGAGGGGGGGTGTCCCGGGGACACCCCGACACCGGCAGTGCAGGGCGGCGCGCACGCGATCGCGCGCCTGCCCTGTATCCTGGGATCACGTCATATGACGTCTTCCCAGGATAATGGTCGCACCGCTCTGCCGTCAATTGACGGCGGGCGGGCGGCAAGTGGTTAAATTACAATATGGCTTGCATAACAAGTGTATATGCTATATTATTTTTTATCTGCTATTTTATTTATTTTTATCACAAAAGTGGAGTTATCCTATATCCTTTAGATACAGATTATGATATTCCAGTTGGACCCTATTGGCTAGCTTTGCCTGCAAAACTGAGGGCCTTTTAGACTAAATAACCAGAGATTTGCAAAGACATATAGGTTAGTTGCAATTTATATGCCTTGTAAATGCTAGCAACAAAATCTCCCATCTATAAATTCATGGCTCTGTTCCTGCCCACCCAGGAGTTATGGGTGCTCCTGCCCACCTTTGTGTGTTTCAGCTATTTCTGTTCCATTCCCCATAAAATAAATAGAAAGCCAAGCAGGGATGCTGGGATGCTGGGAGCTTCTCATAATAGGCACAGCAGGGAGGCAGACCCATGAACTTAGCACAGGGCAGATGGGAACTCCTCGTAAGTGTGAAAACCCAGAAACTCAGTGCAGGGATGGTGGGGACCTCTTATAACGAGCACTGCAGGAGTGAAAACCAAAATGAGCACAGCAGGTGTACAGACCCAAGGTCTTAGAGCTCCTTATAATGTGAACCTCAGGTATGCAGACCAAGGAACTCAGCATAGGGGTGATTGGAACCCCTCATAATGAGCACCACAGATGCATTCCTGTGAGCTCAGTGTAGAGATCTCACTATTAGATTTCCAGGGGAAAAAAAAGATGGTTAGGTGGTTTAACTGTTCAGAAGCTACTAAAAGATAAAATACCACTTTTCTGACGCCAACATGGCAGCATACATACGATATAGCCCTCATACAGGTAAGCGGGCAGCACGGCGGGGGCTCGTTCTAAGGTAAGTATTTCATAATGAGCTAGTATGCGATGCATACTAGCTAATTATGTGTTTCTCTTTCAGGTTGAAAAAAAAAAAATTCTATGGGTTTACAACCTCTTTAAAGGGCACACAGATTCAGCAATAGGTGCCTTTTTCAATCAGGCATTCGGACCAACAGTTTCTTAAAGGAGCAAGCAGAGTTCAGGTAGGGCTTGCTGGAATGAGGATGGGTGAGGGGGTGACTATGACTACAATATTGTGAAGGGTTTCCTTTTCAGATGCCTCCCTGGGTTAAATTTTCTAAAAGGAAAAAAAAAAAACATGTATGTAAAGGAGCGTATACAGTATCTCACAAAAGTAAGTACACCCCTCTCACGTTTTTGTAAATATTTTATTTTATCTTTTCATGTGACAACACTGAAGAAATGACACTTTGCTACAATGTAAAGTAGTGAGTGTACAGCTTGTATAACAGTGTAAATTTCCTGTACTTTCAAAAAAACTCAACACACAGCCATTAATGACTAAACCGCTGGCAACAAAAGTGAGTACACCCCTAAGTGAAAATGTCCAAATTGGGCCCAATTAGCCATTTTCCATCCCCGGTGTCATGTGACTTGTTAGTGTTACAAGGTCTCAGGTGTGAATGGGGAGCAGGTGTGTTAAATTTGGGGTTATCGCTCTCACTCTCATACTGGTCACTGGAAGTTCAATATGGCACCTCATGGCAAAGAACTCTCTGAGGTTCTGAAAAAAATAATTGTTGCTTTACATAAAGATGGCCTAGGCTAAAAGAATATTCCCAAGACCCTGAAGCTGAGCTTCAGCACAGTGGCCAAGACCATACAGCAGTTTAACAGGACAGGTTCTACTCAGAACAAGCCTTGCCATGGTCGACAAAAGAAGTTGAGTACAGGTGCTTAACGTCATATCCAGAGGTTGTCATTAGGAAACAGATGTACGAGTGTTGCAAGCATTGCTGCTGAGGTTTAAGGGGTGGGGGGTCAGCCTGTCAGTGCTCAGACCATATACCGCACACTGCATCAAATTGGTCTGCATGGCTTTCGTCCCAGAAGGAAGCCTCTTCTAAAGATAATGCACAAGAAAGTCCACAAACAGTTTGCTAAAGACAAGCAGACTAAGGACATGGATCACTGGAACCATGTCCTGTGGTCTGATGAGACCAAGATACATTTATTTGGTTCATATGGTGTCAAGCGGGTGTGGCGGCAAACAGGTCAGGAATACAAAGACAAGTGTCTCTTGCCTACAGTCAAGTGGAGACTTGACTTCGGAGACTGGGCTGCAGGGCAGTATTCTAACATGATAACAACCCCAAACACACCTCAAAGACAGCCATTGCCTTGCTAAAGAAGCTGAGGGTAAAGGTGATGGACTGGCCAAGCATGTCTCCAGACCTAAACCCTATTGAGCATCTGTGGGGCATCCTCAAACGGAAGGTGGAGAAGCTCAAGGCCTCTAACTTCCACTAGCTCTGTGATGTCGTCATGGAGGAGTGGAAGAGGACTCCAGTGGCAACCTGAGAAGCTTTGGAAAACTCCATGTCCTAAAACACTGGTCTTCAAGCTATGGCCCTCCAGTTGTTCAGGAACTACAATTCCCATCATGCCTAGTCATGTCTGTGAATGTCAGAATTTTCCAATGCCTTATGGGACGTGTAGTTCTGCCACAGCTGGAGGGCCATAGTTTGAGGATCCCTGCCCTGGAGGGTTAAGGCAGTGCTGGAAAATAATAGTGGCCACACAAAATATTGACACTTTTGGCCCAATTTGGACATTGTCACTTAGGGGTGTACTCACTCTTGTTGCCAGCAGTTTAGACATTAATGGCTGTGTGTTGAGTTATTTTGAGGGGACACCAAATCTACACTGTTATACATGCTGTACACTCACTACTTTACATTGTAGCAAAGTGTCAAAATGTGAGGGGTGTACTCAATTTTTTGAGATAGTAGATAGATAGATAGATAGATAGATAGATAGATAGATAGATAGATAGATAGATAGATAGATAGATAGATAGATAGATAGATAGAGATTTGTGTTTTTTGTTTCTCCCTTTGGGTTATGCCCCGTACACACGTGCAGATTGTCGGCCGAAAAGATTCGGCCGACGACCGATCGGCCGATTGTAGGCTTGTTAGTATGATGCTTCCGACAGCGCACTTTCGGCCGAACAGAATCTATCGTGCAAGCATTAAAATTTTTGTATGCCGACACCAGAACGGCCGATTGTTCGCCAGTCAGTACAGAATTCGGCCAACAGACAGCAGATTTGCAAGACTGGGCATGCTCAGAAAAGAAAAAAGACAAGGAAAGTTAACCATCACATGACATCACTTCTGCAGTCGGCTGTTTTTGGCCGACAAAATTCGTGTGCAGTCTTTTGCAGTTTTCAACAGACACGATAGCCCTCGGACAAAAGACGGCCGATCGCTCGGCCGACGATCGGTACGTGTGTACGAGGCATAAGTAAGAAAATGCGGGAGGAAAAAAATGCATTATGCCTTCATGAGCGTGCCTTCTTTTATCTATTTCAGCTCTGGCCGCTCACACTTCCGCTCTAGTATGTCCAGAGGCTCTCTGGATCATCAGGATTTTCCCAGGGCAGAGAGTGACTCCTCCAGGCCTGTCAGATCCCAGTATAAAGGGTGCAGATGTACACTCAAGAGAAAGCACACAGCTTCACCTCAAAGGGCTCAATGCCCAAAAGGCAAATGTTGGTCATGTGGAGCAATTCAAGGATCCCAACGAGTGGGCCCTTCATGCAGAAATGTTCAAGCAGATTTCCCACGAAGGGGGGGCATCTGCAAATAGATCTTTTTGCCTCATCAACCCACTACAAGGTGAGCCGCTTCCTCTTGCGCTATCCACATTCATTGGCAGAGGGGACGGACGTCTTGACCCATCCTTGGGTTGCGCAACTGACCTATGCCTTCCCTCCAATTTCTTTGAGCTTGAAATTTCTGAAGAGATTGTTGGCAGAGAATCTGACAGTCATTGCAATATTACCATTCTGGCCTCACAGACCTTGGTTCTCGCTGGTAATAGATCTCAGCATTTGCCCACCGATCACTCTGCCAGTGACTCCTCATCTTCTGTTGCAGGGAGAAATCCTGCATCCACATCCATCACGACTGGCCTTAGAGGCCTGGAGATTGAAAGGCAGGGGGGTTACAAGAATTAGGATATTTTCCAAAGGTTATTAGAACTTTACAGAGCTCCAGAAAAGGGTCTACCAATTCCATATACTTCAGAATATGGGATAGGTTCACGAGCTTTGCAGCCAGACATTAGTTTGACCCCAGTGACCCAAATGTGTTTTAAGTCCCTTCTTTCCTGCAATCCAGACTGGATTTGGGGCTCAGCCTGAGTTCACTTAACCACTTAAGCCCCGGAAGATTTTACCCCCTTCCTAACCAGGGGGTTTTTTGCGATTTTTTTACTGCGTGACTTTAACGGACAATTGCGCGGTCGTGTGACGCTGTACCTAAATGTATTTGACGTCCTTTTTTTCCCCACAGAGCTTTCTTTTGGTGGTATTTGATCACCTGTGCGATTTTTACTTTTTGCGCTATAAACAAAAAAAGAGCGTAAATTTTGCAAAAATAACAATATTTTTCACTTTTTTTTATATGAAATTCCCCCCAAAAAAATGTAAAAATCAAAATTTTTTAACATTTTTGGCCAATTTGTTTTCTGCTACATATGTTTGGTAAAAAAAATTGCAAAAAGCGTATTTTGATTGGTTTGCGCAAAAGTTATTGCGTTTACTAACTAAGGGAAAGATTTCGGTCATTTTGATTGATGTTTTTTTTAACACGTAATGGCGGCGATCTGCGATTTTTTTTGCGGTACTGCGATATTGCGGCGGACAGATCGGACCCTTGACTGACATTTTTGACACTTTTGGGGGTACCAGTGACATTACTACAATAATCAGTGCTATACATATGCACTGTTACTGCAAAATTACACTGGCAGGGAAGGGGTTAACTTTATTGGGGAGGGAGGGGTTAAGTGTGTCCCTAGGGGCGTGCTTTTTACTGTAATTGGCTGTGGCTACTAGTGTAGGAACAGTGATCAACGGTCCTACATAGTAGAACCGTATGATCACTGTTTCTACACAGGGGAGAATGACAGGCGGCTTGTTTACATCAGCCGCCTGACTTTCTCCCTCTGCACCGACGATCGGCGAGTGACCGGCGGACATTGGGTCCGCCGGTCACACGCACTGACTTCCCTGTGAACGAGCCGCGGCGGGCACGTGCTCGCCCGCTATTGGCTCACAATGAAGTGACAGGCAAGCGACGTAGATCTACGTCACTTTGCCTGGCCGGGGCTGACCGCCGCAGTAAATAGTCGTGCGGCGGTCGGCAACCGGTTAAGGTGCAGATTTCAGACATCTCTGCTTTTACTGAAAGGAAATGGGCAGCAAGCCCGCTGGTGGAGCGCTTCATGAGAGCTGTGCTCAGACTATGCCCTCCCAAAAAAAAAAATAGGTTCCCGCAATGGGACCTGGCAAAAGTCCTCAATTTTCTGGCAAGCCCTCGTTGTGCTCCTACGGAGGATTGTTTGCTATGGGACATCACCTTAAAAATGGCTTTTCTAATAGCCATAACTTCAGGGGGAAGAGTGTAGGAACTCCAAGCACTGGGGGGTACTGAACCTTATACCATGTTCTTCCCAGACAGGGTTGTGCTGAGACTATTGGATCACTTTGTACCAAAAGTGGCTTCAATATTTCACCTCTCCAGTGAATGGGTGCTTCTAGCCTTCCCAGAAGAATCAGATGCTGACCTGCATGAACTGGTCATTCCAAAAGTCCTCAAATCCTATCTCCAGGCTACTTCTGCATTCAGACGTTCTGACAGACTTTTCATCCTACCTACTGGAAAATTTAAAGGGAAGGAAGCTTCGGCCAGAACTATCTCGGCCTGGATAGTTAAAACTATTCATCGAGCACATAGAGCGGACGGGGAGCATCCTCCAGAGGTGGATAGAGCTCACCCAGTCAGGGCAATGTCTTCTTCTTGGGCAGCACATGCAAGAGTGGAGTGTCTCTGGAGATAGTCTGCAGAGTGGCTAGCTGGTCTTCACATCATACTTTCTTAAGACACTACAGGGTGGATCCAGCAGCTCTCACTACAGTAGAGTTTGGGAGGAAAACTATTCAAGCTTCTATGTCTATTGTCAAATAAAGACTAAGTTTGCAGCATTAAACCCTCCTCTCAAAAGTTCATTATTCATCATATGTATGCTGCCATGTTGGCATTAGGAAAATGGAAAACTGTATCAAATACTTACCGTAATTTTCCTTTCCTGGTGCCAATACATGGCAGCATACGAACCCTCTCTCTGATCTTTATACGGAGAATGGGGGAGGTTGCTCTCAATCAGACTTTTATAGATTTAAACAGGTCCTGTGGGTGGCTATACGGGCGGAGCTATGTCATATGTATGCTGCCACGTATTGGCATCAGGAAAGGAAAATTACGGGAAGTATTTGATACAATTTTCCATTTTTGAGTAGATGTTCAGTGAACTGGATGCTGGGGGAATGTGAATAGGTCAGGGACATATTTTACAGCACCCAATCAGAATTCAGGATTATTTTCCTATAAAATGATTGATGAAATCTGATTGGATGCTACTAAGAATAATGTCACTTCTAATATCATTTTCTTTTTATCCTTGTGTCTATTACAGTTTTGATATTGTTAGATCTCATCATGTCATGTAGTTCCTGTATTGCTTTTTTTCTGCACTGAACACAAGACAAAAGCAGACTTTGATGAGGAGTCAGTAAAGTTATACGATGTCCAGTAAAGATGGATTTCTCTCTCATTGCAGCCAGTATCGTGACCATGGTCGTCTTGTGGAAGGGGAACCTGGACATGTCCAAATCCATTGTCTACTACTTGGTGTCATTGGCTGTTGCCAATATCCTCCTTATCCTTGTGGTGACCATTTTCCGGGACATCTTTTACTTCTACGTTGATGTTACACTGTACTGGCCGGAATCATCTTGCGGAGTCAGTAACTGGATATACTTCACTTGCGTGTACTCTCTAACATGGTTGACAGTGGCCTTCTCCTTTGACCGTTTTGTCATTGTTTGTTGTATGAAGCTGAAGCTTCGGTACTGCAGGCCTTCAGTCACAAGGTGGGTCATTCTTGGTGTTTACACAAGCGCTTTCCTTGTGGCCATGCCAACCTTCTGGATGTACGTTCCCATCCGTACCACCGAGCCTGATGGCACCATCTTCCACATTTGCTCCCTCCACCGGAATCTGAGTTCCATTCCATTTTTGTCAGTCTACGACCATATCCAGACCACCGTGTGGATTGTCTTTCCTCTTGTGTCGCTCTTATTGACCAATGGTTTGACAGTGTGGCATATCACCATGACCACCAGAGTGCGGCAAGTCTTGAAGACAAATGGGGGAAAGCAGTTTGATGATCCAGAGGTGGCACGCAGAAAGAAGTCTGTGACCTTGCTGGCAATGATCTCCATCTCTTTCTTGGCTCACTGGCTGCCTAAGATGGTAGTCAAAGTGGTAGAGAGGGTCACCTACCCACCAGTGAATCGATATGACTTCTACCACCCAGTAAATGTGGTAAGGATGCTATGCAATATGCTGATTGTATTCAGCTCATTCAGTAATGTGTGTATCTACTCCCTCACTGTCACCAAATTCCGAGAGGAACTTTTTCGTGGGGTCAAGGTCATCTTCACCGTCCTCTGCCAGATGTACGGCTCATCTCTCCCACCTTCGAAACCTATGAATGTATTTTCTATATGATGCTACAAGATGGACAGCATATTGCTGCCTCATTTGGGAAGATAAAAGATCATAATTTATGGTTAAGAACTATGAAGACAAACATTTTCTTGGATGTAGAGTGGTATTTCAGTAGATGAACAACTGTTAGACCCACTTTCATTTCTAAGACCAGAAGGACTATTGTTTCTTTTTTTTTTTTTCTGGACAGGAATATGTGTGTAAAGCATATGGAGGTTTTAGTTTGGATGTGTGTTTTGGGGTTGAGCAACATTCAAATAAGTGTGGGGTTGAGTGGGAAAGAAGAGTTGGGCTTTTGTCTTTTACCAAAATGCTGATGCCTTTAGATTCTCTATTAATTTAAATATATTCTATGGCAAAATGTAGCCACTTCTAGTGTTTGTGTCTTGCAAAAAATATATGAAATATCTGTTCTAGACTATACAGCCAAAGGTTTTTGAAATTTTTGCTGTGTATTTAATGTCCATACCAGAAGAACTTTCCTAAACTATATGGCCAAATGTATGTTGGTATAAGTCCAAATGATGGAGTTCAGGTGTTACCTGTGATGAATACTATTAGTGCTACAGCAAACAATTTTGCTATTCCAAACTTGTGGTAACAGTTTAGGGAAGGCCTTTTTCTGAGCAACCAAGACTAAGCCCTGTGTACAAATAAAGCTGTATAAAGACAAGGTGTGACCTGTTTGGTGTGGAGGAACTCAAGTAACCTGCACGGATCCCTAACCTCAGCCCTACTGAACACCTTTGAATAGGAAAGCCAATCACAAGCTGGGTCTACTTGTCCAACATCAGACCGTCTTTTGGCTGTATCAGCATTCCCATAGACATTCTGCAGAATTTTTTGGAAGGCCTTCCCAGAGTGGAGACTGTGCCAGAGAGAATGGCTGCTTTTTTTTAATTGGGGGTCTATTTAAAAAGTATCAGGTGAACGAATGTCACAAGTATTCGACCAGGCTGCACAAATTTTCCTTGTATTTTCTCTAATATTATGGCTTCCTATGATTGTCAGCCCCATCTGGTGGCCAAAATTAAGTATATTTTTTCTGAATTACCTCATCAGAAAATACCACAAGTGGGAGCTGATAACCATATGAAGTAATAATGTTGGAGAAAATAATTCTCTTTAAGGTCTATCTAAAAAGAAAAAAAAAAAAAATTACTTAACCACTTAAGCCCCGGAAAATTTTTACCCCCTTCCTGACCAGGGCCTATTTTGCGATTTGGCACTGCGTGACTTTAACTGACAATTGCGCGGTCGTGCGACGCTGTACCAAAACGAATTTGGCGTCCTTTTTTTCCCCACAAACAGAGCTTGTAAAAATCAAAATTTTTTAACATTTTGGGCCAATTTTTTTTTTACCATACGTTTGGTAAAAAGAAATCGCAAAAAGCGTATTTTGAATGGTTTGCGCAAAAGTTATTGCGTTTACTAACAAAGGAAAAGATTTTTGTCATTTATGTTGTTTTTTTTTTTTAGCGCGTAATGGCGGCGATCTGCAATTTTTTTTTTGTGGGACTGCGACATTGGGGCGGACAGATCGGACCCTTGACTGACATTTTTGGGGTTACCAGTGACATTACTACAGTAATCAGTGCTATATATATATATGCACTGTTACTGTAAAAATGACACTGGCAGTGAAGGAGTTAACTGTATTGGAGAGGGAGGGGTTAAGTGTGTCCTAGGGGCGTGCTTCTAACTGTGATTGGCTGTGGCTTGATGTGTAAGAACAGTGATCAACGGTCCTACATAGTAGAACCGTTTGATCATCATTCTTACACAGGGGAGAATGACAGGCGGCTTTGTTTACATTAGCCGCCTGCCTTTCTCCTGCTGTCACGGACGATTGCGAGTGCCCGGCGGACATAGGGTCCGCCGGGCACACGCGCGGGGGAGTCCGTGACTGCGCGGGAGCGTGCCTCCAGCGGCACGCGCTCGATCTCAAAACCCTCACAGGCTAGTGACGTAGTCCTACGTTACTCTGCCTGTGAGGGGCTGACTGCCGACGTAAATAGTCGTGCGGCAGTCGGCAAGTGGTTAAAGAGATTGTAATGGCAAGCACATGTGACCATGATGACCAATAAGAAGCACATCTGCTCCGGTAAGCATAGTCGTGCTTACCAACAAGCACTTGCCATCATTATGGTGGATACTAAATTTAGGGTTGCATATTGCAGTGTATAGTATACAGACAGCTACACCAGTAGCACAGGGCATCATGGCCGTTATGTGCGGCAGGGTCTGGAAGGGTAGCCAGGGTATTTGGAGTTAGTTCACCCTTTCAATTTTTTATTTGTGAAAAGGGGTAACTCCACTTTCAAGGGAATAAAATTAGCAAATAAAAACATGTTATAGTAGTGTATACAATTGTGACACAAGTCATATTGTAATTGCATGTTATAAAAAAAAAAAATAACCTTTCTGTAGACGCTGTAATTTTCTGTAAAATGCAAATCAATATGGCTACCTAGAGGAGTCCTGCTTGTATGATTGGCTTACTGATTTTCCCAGAAGAATACACTCTACAAGATACAGGTTACATTTATGGCATCCCCTGCAACAAAAATGTCATTTTTGGTGAGATACGACCAAAGAGAAATCATATCCAAGGGGATGCAGACCCTGCCATTTTCCTTAGTAGAGCCCTGCAGATGCAGCAGCTGATTGATCATTATAAAACCACTCCCCTACAGATTTACTCTGCACATAGACACAGACAAACACACATCTATTCCTTTAGAATAACAAAAGGGAGGAATCTGCAACAAAGTTTGTTAAAATCCGTGTAATGTACACAAATCAACCCGAGAAGGTTTTTTTTTTCTCAATAGAAGTGAGGTTACTATTTAAAGCTGAACTATGGGGGAAAAAATATTTACCTGTGAGTCCCCAGGGTTTACTGCTCATTTGATAATGAACAAGGTTATGTATTTCCCTTATCCCTCACATGTACAAACTTCCTCCATGCTGCACGAATGGTCCCCCAAAGTCATTTCCTTTCACTGCGAGATCGGTTGCAGCTTTCCGATGACTTCCCAGGCAGGACCAGCAGTCCTGCGTTGTTTGTAAGGACAGAGAAGGTCCATCCACAGCCTGGATGTCGAACAGTGGAATAGGGTTACTGGCAGGACATGTGGCCGCTGACACCCGCCTGGCATCCGATCCGACAAGATCCGCTGAAAACAGACCGATGGCGACACGTTCGCCATCCCTCCAGTGAAACAGATTGGATAAAAACTGACAGGGGGTCCGTTTTCATCCGATCTCCCATAGAGGAAAGCAGGACTCTGACAGGTCCATCTCTGCACAGTGCGTGGAGACCGAGCAAGTATCTGCCTGCTCAGCGGGGATTACCAGAGCGATTGTCAAAACGGATCCGCCCTGTGTGAAAGAGACCTTAGATTTCTTGGGTTCAAATACACTTCAAAACAAAAAAGCAAAATTACATGCCGTCACATCCATTACAATGTTACAAAATAAGAAATAATTTCTATACTGGGAGAGAGAGAGAAGAGAAGAGAAGAGAAGAGAAGAGAAGAGAAGAGAAGAGAAGAGAAGAGAAGAGAAGAGAAGAGAAGAGAAGAGAAGAGAAGAGAAGAGAAGAGAAGAGAAGAGAAGAGAAGAGAAGAGAAGAGAAGAGAAGAGAAGAGAAGAGAAGAGAACCTTGAGTATGTGGGAGGATTTAAACAAAGAGAGCTTCCAATGGTTGCAGCCTCCTATAAATAGGACAGGAGGGGGCACAGCTACCTGATGGAGTTTTTCAACCAGGCTTTAGGTGAGACTCAAATGGCCTACAGGCAGTACTGGGACAGGGTCATATGGCCCCCAGGGCAAGGATCTTGAATTGAACCCCCCCACTCATTGTTAATAAATGCATCAGGCACCTTAACCAGTTAAGCCCCGGAAGATTTTACCCCCTTCCTGACCAGGGCCTATTTTGCGATTCGGCACTGCATGACTTTAATGGACAATTGCGCGGTCGTGCGACAATGTACCTAAACAATTTTGACGTCCTTTTTTTCCCACAAACAGAGCTTTCTTTTGGTGGTATTTGATCACCTGTGCGATTTTTTGATCATGTGCTATAAACAAAAAAAGAGCGTCAATTTTGCAAAAATAACAATATTTTTCACATTTTTTTATATGAAATTCCCCCCCAAAAAAATGTAAAAATCAAAATTTTTTAACATTTTAGGCCAATTTGTTTTCTGCTACATATGTTTGGTAAAAAAAAAAAAAAAAATCGCAAAAAGCGTATTTTGATTGGTTTGCGCAAAAGTTATTGCGTTTACTAACTAAGGGAAAGATTTTTGTCATTTTTATTGTTTTTTTTAACGAGTAATGGCGGCGATCTGTGATTTTTAATTTTTTTTTGCGGGACTGCGACATTGCGGTGGACAGATCGGACCCTTGACTGACATTTTTGACACTTTTGGGGTTACCAGTGACATTACTACAGTAATCAGTGCTATACATATGCACTGTTACTGTAAAAATTACACTGGCAGTGAAGGGGTTAACTTTATTTGAGAGGGAGGGGGTTATGTGTGTCCCTAGGGGCGTGTTTCTTACTGTGATTGGCTATGGCTAGTGGTATAACAGCACAGATCAATGGTCCTACATAGCAGGACCGAGTGATCTGTGCTGTTACACAGGGGAGAATGACAGGCGGCTTTGTTTACTTTACCCGCCTGCCTTTCTCCCTCTCCACCCGACGATCGCGAGTGACCGGCGGACCCGATGTCACTCGCCGGTCACTCGCGCGGGGTGGGGGGGTCTGTGACCGAGCGGGAGCGTGCCACCAGCGGCGCGCTCTCGCTCCCTAGACCCTCACAGGCTAGCGACGTAGACCTACGTCACTTTGCCTGTGAGGGCTGACTGCCGACGTAAATCGTCGTTAGGCAGCCGGCAAGTGGTTAAAGGATAAGTTCACCTTTAGGAGCATAATAGAGTGTAGCATGTAACATGCTCCCAGAGATTTTTTTCCTCGGAGAATAGGTGCAGGAACTCCCCCCTTCGGAGTCACCCCTTTTCTCTACCCACCTCTGAACACTGTCCCTTGGTTTCACCCCCTACGCACAACAAAATACCTCACCCATCAACAAAAGATCCACCCCAACAACATTAGACCCCCTCCAGTAGTAACAATAGCTCTCCTAGCAACCAGTATCAATATATCAGCCAACAATAGACCTCTACCTCAACAGGAGATCCCTACCAACAACATAAGACCCCCCAGCAACAATAGAACCATCAGGAGCAACAAAAGACCCTCACACAATAACAGATCCCTACCATTGACAATAGATCCCCAAGCAGCCAGCATCAAGAGACCCTCCAACACACCTTGCTATTACATACATTCAGTGCTGGAGGTGCCAGAACTGCGTTCCCCCGCATGCTTGCTGAATAAAAAGCCCTGCATGCTCCTATACATCTGCCTCCCACCCTCAGACCTCTTCTTTCGCAGTACCCGCTGTCACTTTTTGAATATAGCGTGGCTGTGCGGGGCTCCGTCCACACAGCCACATCATTCATTCACAGAGATCTGTGAAGGAAAATACTACAAGTACCATCTTCCACCGGAGCAGACTTGCTTGTAGTCTGAATGGGTTGCTCAGCACGCTCACAGTCCATTCATTCTTCCTCTAGCTTTGTGACTGAAAGCCCATGTGAGAAGACGGGCACAAAGCTAGAGGAAGACTGTACAGGAGCCTGACATTGCACCTGCGATCTGCAGATCTTAGGTGCAGTGTTCTGCAGGCTCCAGGAAAAGAAAAATAATAAATGCACATTGATTCTTTACCTGCAAAAAAAATATGTGCATTTACTTATTTTTTTGAAAGGTATCCTTTAACTTTATGGTGTAATTTATTGAAAAGGTGAACTAACCTTTAATGCACAAACAATCCACATTTGCAGGGCCCTCTGATTCCTCCTGTATTAAATTGTATTGTTTGCCCTAACGTTGTAAAGCGCTGCACAAACTGTTGGTGCCATATAAATCCTGTATAATAATAATAATAACATTTGATGTTCAATAAATATGTATTGCAAGCTAAAAAAAAATGTTATTTGATATTTATTATCTAATTTGAATTGCTCCTCTGAAAGTTTTTTTTTTTTTTTTAGACGTGTGACTGGCACAGCACCAATCAGGGCTCTCCAGACAAAGACTCGCACTGTAGAGAGCAAACATCAGCAGAGTAATAGAAGCCGCTCCCAAAGATCTTTCCCTGCCCATGCCATAGAACAGGAAAAGATCATGTGACCACACAACTGTGCTACAGCAATAAGATACTTAGAGGATTAAAAAAAATAAAAATACAGTGGGATGATTTACAGTATATGATTTATGTGAATGAATTATGGCAATTAACACTTTCTGTTTAGTATCACTTTAACCACATCCTGCCCGGCCTATAGCAAAATGACGGCTGGGCGGTGGCTTTCCTGTTCTGACTGGACGTCAAACGATGTCCTTCAGAATATGGCGCCCAACTCAGTGATCGGTAGTGTGGTGTGTTGCTCGGACACAGAGCATCTCCGATCACAGGAAATAGCTTATGATGTAGGCTCTTTACCATGTGACCAGCTGTATCCAATCACAGTGTAAATAGGAAGTGCCAGTAATCGGCATTCATCCACATGCTGACAGTTGCGTGAGTAGAGGAGAGCTGATAAGCAGCTTTCCTAATGGGGATCTGCACTGATAATCAGTGCAATGATTATCAGTGCAGCTCCATCAGTGATGCCTACCAGAGCCCCCTAGTGATGCCCAACAGTGATGCTCATCAGTGCTGCCCATCAGTGACCACCAGTGCTGCCTATCCATGCCCATGAGTGCTGCATATCAGTGCCGATCAGGGAACCCGGTAGTGAAGCCTTGTGGCTTCATGGGTGGGTCCCTGCTGCGCAGGCGCAAAGCGCATTCGGATTGGCTCGGCGGCGGAGGGTAGGAGGAGGGGTCCTCACTTCGCCACTGCGCCGTTCCCGGAAGTGGGGAAGGCTACCTGTCAAAAACAGGTACCTGTTCCCCCCTCCCCCTGAAAGGTGCCAAATGTGGCTCCGGAGGGGGGGAGGAAGCAAATGAGCGGAAGTTCCACATTTGGGTGGAACTCTGCTTTAAATGATTCAGATCATCAAATTACACAAAGATAACCCGAGTAAATACAAAATGCAGTTTTTAAAGGATGATTTTGTTTATTAAAGGAAAAAACTGTCCAAACCTGCCTGGCCCTATGTGAAAAAGTAATTACCTCCTAAAACTAGTGCCTGGTTGTGCCACCCTTGGTGGCAACAAATGCAATCAAGTGTTTGTGATAACTGGCAATGAGTCTTTCACATTGCTGTGGAGGAATTTTGGCCCACTCTTTCCAGAATTGTTTTATTGCAGCCATATTGGAGGGTTTTCCAGCATGAACTGCCTGTTTAAGGTCATGCCACAGCATCTTAATTGGATTGAAGTCTGGACTTTGAATAGGCCACTCCAAAATCTTTTTTTTTTGTTGAGGCATTCAGAGGTGGACTTGCTGGTGTGTTTCGGTATATTGACCTGCTGCACACCCCAAGTGAGCCTGAGCTTTAGGTCACAAACTGATGGCAGGACATTCTCCTTCAGGATTTTCCGGTAGAGTGCAGAATTCATGATTCCATCAATTATGGCAAGTCGTCCAGGTCCTGCAAAGCAGCCCCAGACCATCACACTACCACCACCATACTTAACTGTTGGTATGATGTTCTTTTTATGAAATGCTGTGTTCGTTTTACTCCAGATGTAATAGGACACACGCATTTCAAAAAGTTCAACTTTTGTCTCATCAGTCCATAGAAAATTTGCCCAAAAGTTTGGGGATAATCAAGATGTTTTTTGGCAATTGTGAGACGAGCCTTTGCTTTCTTTTTGGCCAGCTGGGGCATAAGCCCTGAAACTCTCCCATGGATGTCATTTTTGCCC
Organism: Pelophylax lessonae; assembly: GCF_965119305.1. Classification (NCBI taxonomy): domain Eukaryota; kingdom Metazoa; phylum Chordata; class Amphibia; order Anura; family Ranidae; genus Pelophylax; species Pelophylax lessonae. The sequence goes on along the minus strand of NC_138770.1, from coordinate 85,246,194 downwards.
AGTCTCTTTCTTATTGTTGAATCACAAACACTGACCTTAACTGAGGCAAGTGAGGCCTGCAGTTCTTTAGATGTTGTTCTGGGTTCTTTTATGACCTTCTGGATGGGTCGTCGTTGTGCTCTTAAGGCCCGTACACACGTAATGATTGTCGGCCGTAAATATTCGGCCACCGACCGATCGGCCGATTGTCGGCTTGTTAGTATGATGCTTCCGACAACCGACTGCGAATTTTCGGCCGAACAGAATCGGGTGTGCAGGCTCTAAAATTTTTGTTGGCCAACACCAGAACGGCCGATTGTTCCTCAGTCAGTACAGAATTCGGCCGACAAACAGCAGATGAGCAAGACTGGGCATGCTCAGAGAAGAAAAAACACACGGAAAGTTAACCATCACATGACATCACTTCTGCAGTCGGCTGTTGTTGGCTGACAAAATTCGTGTGCAGTCTTTAGCACTTTTCAGCCGACAGGACAGCACCGGACAAAAGACGGCCGATCGTTTGGCCGACAATCAGTACGTGTGTACGGGGCTTTAGAGTCATTTTGGAATGCTGGCCAATCATGGGAAGGTTTACCACTGTTCCCAGCTTTCTCTATTTGTGGATAATGGCTCTCACTGAGATCTTTTAGCATGCTTCACTTTGTCAGACAGCTTCTATTTAAGTGATTTCTTGATTCAACAGGTCTGGCAGTAATCATGCCTGGGTGTGGCGAGCAAAATTTAATTCAGCTTTCCAACAAATGTGGTAATCACAGTTCATTCATGATTTAGCACGGAGGGGGCAATTACTTTTTCACATATGGCCAGGCAGGTTTAGACAGCTTTTTTCCCTTAAACAAAATAATCATTTAAAAATTGCATTTTGTATTTAGGTTATCTTTGTGTAATATTAACATTTGTTTGATGAATCTATTAAGTGTGACAAATCAACAAAGAAAAAAATTGAAAAACTTCATGAAGGGGGTAGCACTGTAGATTGGTCCAGCTTGGACCGATGGAACTATGCATACACCACATCTGTGGGACTCCCCTGTAAACAGTAAATGGCTGAAGCAGGCACCACTAGCTTCTGGATCACTGCTACTCCAATGATCTCCACTAGCTTCCGAGTTTGTGCTGAGCAGGTGACTTCCTTTGTTCACAATGCAGCAGGCCAGCCACGCGGCCTCGTACCTGGTAACTAGTGGAGTAGCGGTGCCTGCTACAATTGGGGGGGGGGGGTATCATCCAAGTATGGTATATACATAATTATATTGGTTAGAGCTGGACAAGTGTAACCATGTATAAAATATCCATACCTGGAATTCTACCTTAAAGTGGAGTTCCGGGCACAAAATCATGTCTTTATATTTAATGGCATCTGCTTCCTTATCGTTCCCTGTACAAGAATTGGATATTCCCGGCCTTTTTTTTTTTTTACTTACCTTATTTCAGAAGGTAATATACTTCACCTATACATCCACTTCCTCCTTCCTCGGCCCGCGGCGTGACTTCCTGTCCCGCAATGCGTCCTGGGAGCTCTTACTCGTCGCTCCCAGGATGCAATGCACAGTGACGTAGACGGCCGGCCGCTCCTCTCATCGCGTTATTTCCAAGCAGGAAATGACGCGATGTTAGGCGGAGCCCAGCGCGGATGGCGCCATATTTAAAAGAAGAGAATGGCTTTATAGGGGCGGCAACTTCCTCCACGCCGCCGTCCCTATGGAAACCCAGTACTATGCCGATCGCATAGTACTGGGCATGCGCGAGATTTCGCGCTGGATTCACCGCCCTCCTCCCACTAGAAGCAGGGCAGACATTTCCCCACTGCGGACTCGGCTCACCAGGACAAAGATGGCGGCGCTCTGCAGAAAATAAAGTAAGATTTTATGCTTGTCTAACTCGTATTTAACTATATGAAACAGGATTAGCGGATATATAAAGGTCGGAGGGTTACTGTTTGGGGGGTATTAAAAAAAAAAAAAAAAGATTCTGTGCCCGGAACTCCGCTTTAAAGAAGAATGCCTGCCACCAGGATCCTGTTAGAATGCAGGGCATGCTGATTTCCCAAGTACTTCAAGCCTAATGCCATGGATAAGGGACTAGAAATATGAGAGGGCAAGACAATGAATGACTGCCTTTGCCTGAGCAGCCAGTTTTCAGTCAACTGCAGCATTAGTTAAAATCAGTTGGGCTTGTGGACCCATAGCGGAACCTCTCAGGGTCACAGGTAAGTATCTGGTTGCTGTTTTATACTACTATTGAATGCAGCATGCTGGGCCAGCAGACCTGAAATCCATGCCAAATCAAGTTCCACTTTAGCCTTAATGCTGAACTCCAGCTTGGCAGAGTGTATATATATACAGTATATATATATATATATATATATATATGCGCATGGCTATATGCTACTGGAGAAGCTGTAAATCGCTTTGATAGTCGACACTGCTACAGTGATAGCTGTAATCTTCCAGGTCATGGCTGCCCCACTGCACATTGGCTATAGGGGGTTGCTTGCTTGGCGCTGCCACCATTCACAGAATGCCTTGTGTTTGGTTTTGTTTTTTCACTGAATACAGGACATTTTCCGATCAGATGAGATGGACATCGAGATGGTAAAGCCATTCCTCTCCATGTTGACCAATCAGAGAATGCCTTGTATTCACAGAAAAAAAAAAAAAATACAAGCATTCTACAAATGGCGGATCCCTTGTGGTCAGTGTTCAATGGGGCAGCCTCTTGCATAGAACCGGAGCAGAACCCAGGTTGTGTCTGAATAGACACACAAAGCTGTGACTCAGCTCAGGCGCCCCCATTTTAAGCTGCTTGCTGTGGGGGCACTTGGCAGGAGGGAGGGGCCAGGAGCAGCGAAGAGGGAGCTGAGAAGAGGAGGATCCAGGCTGCTCTATGCAACACCAACTGCACAGAGGAGGTAAGTATACCATGTTTTTTTTTTTTTTTTTAATAACAAAACACACAAGACTTTACAATCACTTTAACCTAATGTGCTAGTATGTGATGCATACTAGCATATTATGGCTGTACCTTGCAGGGTAAAAAAAAAAAAAAAATGTCCAGCGATTTATAATTGCCTTGCGTGGAGTTGGGACACATGGGCATTCTGATTTAAATCACCTGGATTCAGCTCATGGTTGTGAACTGATCACATCATTTATATGAACTTTTTTCTTTTATTTTTTTCTGAAGTTTTTATGTTGTTTTTTTATTAATAATTTAGCATGGCATGTGATCTATCCTTTATTTTCTGTTTGTTGTCCTCTACATATATTTGCTGCAGCTCATTCAGATATTTTATTACCATTTACGCGTTTTCGCTTGGATTGATAGTGTAGCACCCTCCTAGGTAGGTGCTAGGAAAAAGCATCTATTTTGCTCCTTCTGCTTATCAGGGGAGCTGATCTGTTAGTTTACCTGTCACATGTTTCCAGGTGTGATTTACTGGGTCTGGGGGAGTGTCCCCACTGTATCTAATAAGGGAGCTTGTTGGACAGTGGAGGAAACCTAACCAGTAGCACATCAGGATGTATGGCTGTCTCAGTGGGTGGGCATTGCTGCAATGCATCCTGGGATCGGCAATAAATTCTGAGGGAGCATGTGACAGGGCATCTTTTGGTGGGAGCAAAGTCCCAGGAGGAGGTGGGCGGCTGTCTCTCCTCCTGCAGGTGTGAGGAAGGTGGTTCAGGCGGTCGGCCTAGTGGACCAGGTGTGGAGCTGAGCTGCAGAGGATCCAGAGTGCTGACCAGTGGAGTTGCTGGCAGAGTAATTTGGGAAAAAACTGTATCGTGAGTATCAGAGGATTCGCACCTAAGGGTCTGCCTGAGAGAGGGACCACTCCAGAGAAGTCAGGGGATCAAGGAGTGTATCAGTAAAGGGGGTGCTGTGTAGTTGACCATGAAGATTAGGAACAAAGGGGGAGCCAGAAAGGGCCCTGAAGTTCTTCAGCATTACAGTACAGATTATCTCAGAAAGCTCATTCAATTATACTTCACAGCTAAGGGCAAAGTGAAGCAGCGGCCTAGCCGTGACTAGCGTTACTCAGCATTTACAAGTCGTCCCAGCCAATTGTGCATAGTGTATAAAGTTGGAGTATCCCACTCATTCCCTTCTCCTATCCATGTTCCAAATAAAAACACAAAAACCAAAGCTACTGGACTGTTTCCTGACTGAGCTAAAACACTTGGGAAAATGTCAAACTGTCATGTTGTTACGAATGGTAACCCAGGGGAACCCGTAACCAGCAGCTCCTAAGGAAATAGTGCTACAATAGCATATCCTGAAATATGAATACTTACATTATGCCAAGCTGGATCAATATAAATATGCAATACAAATAATTCCTGGAATTCAACTTCAACCTCTAACACCAACTCCTTACAATCTGCATTACATTATGCTTAATAAATAGATAAAATTGCTGCGCTACAATCATAAACATAAATCATAAATTAAAGGTTAAAAACAAAGATTAAAAGCAGCTGACACAAAAAGACATGAAAACGATATCTTCCAAAAGCAATGTGAGAGATAGTGTTGCGCTAATCACAGCATAAATATGATCCAACTGACTGCATGAGTCCCATGTGCAATAAAAGTCCAAATCTATCCAAAGGAGTGCAGAGAGAGAAGGATCCACCACCAAACAGAGCCACTAAACACTCTTACCAGCTGCTTAGACCCAACAGGGTCACACAACGCCCAAAGTGCTGATGTATTCACAACAGGTGGGATCCAATAGCCACTAGAAAACTACTGCTGCTGCGGACTGGAATCACCTCCAATAGACTTTTGCTACACTCAGAAGACAAAAACAAAGGATCCCCTCATGGTGTAGTAAATCTTAACAATTTATTTGAGTAAAAAGAGAGTAGCTTACATTGTAGGAGTCAGTTGTCAGCATTCAATAGTGTAGCAAGATGCGATCGTTGGTTTCCCCACCAACAAGATGGCCGCCGCGTCCCTCGTCTGTGCATGCGTCAGCCAATCCCGACGTGTTTCGTCATACAGTGACGTCGTCAGGGGTGTGGCTAGACGGAGACGCTGTACCTATATATAGCCGAGGGAGGCAAAGCAGCAAAACGGAACCCGGAAGTGAACGCTCATCACAAGCGTTCCACCAACCGGAAGCCACCAATACCTCGCACAGGAGATCATTAAGCGGCAACGAATAAATAATATAAAAACCCAATTCATATTGAAATGGATGATGGGCCGCAAAAGAAATATATTAAGCTCATCCTAATATTATAACATGTATATTAAAAAAGAATAGCGCGCAAATGCAAAAGAAATTACTACCAAATCTGAAGACAATCCATAAATAAAAATGGGGGTTTGGTCCCACCATATGGCCATATCGTGCTCAAGCCCACTACTGCGTCAAAGTACCCCATTATCAGTGGGTCCTACACTATCCATGAAAAAGAGATGAATCCAGCCTTTCTAACCCTTGGAGATAATACTCCTTGCTGGGAAAGATGTGCAAATGCACTACAGGGGACTCCTCCTATATCCACTTGATGGTGGACACTGATTGAGTACAGGTGTGTGTGGGGGGGTGGGAAGGGTTGCTCAACCTCGATAGTCTGGTCAGACCGAATACATAATAAACAGGCAAAACATTTGGGGGAGCATACCCATGTATTTCTAAAGCTGCTGCAGCTATGAACCAAAAGACATGTATATTAAAAAAGAATAGCGCGCAAATGCAAAAGAAATTACTACCAAATCTGAAGACAATCCATAAATAAAAATGGGGACCCCATTTTTATTTATGGATTGTCTTCAGATTTGGTAGTAATTTCTTTTGCATTTGCGCGCTATTCTTTTTTAATATACATGTCAATATTATAACATAGCTCAGACCGGGAAGCGGCTCCATCTAGTGGCGGAAAAACAGTATTGCATAACCAATTGATAAAGTGACAATGCATATACACATATAAAACACATAAAAATGCTGAAGCCATGCAGAGGATCCAGAGAGCTGACAAGGGAAGCTGCTGGCAGAGTAATTTGGGAAAAACTGTATCGTGAGTATCAGAGGATTCGCACCTAAGGGTCTGCCTGAGAGAGGGACCACTCCAGAGAAGTCAGGGGATCAAGGAGTGTATCAGTAAAGGGGTGCCATGTAGTTGACCATGAAGATTAGGAACAAAGGGGGTGCCAGAAAGGGCCCTGAAGTTCTTCAGCAGTACAGTACAGATTACCTCAGAAAGCTCATTCAATTATACTTCACAGCTGAGGGCAAAGTGGAGCAGTGGCCTAGCCGTGACTAGCATTACTCGGAATTTACAAGTCGTCCCAGCCAATTGTGCATAGTGTATAAAGTTGGAGTATCCCACTCATTCCCTTCTCCTATCCAAGTTCCAAATAAAAACACAAAAACCAAAGCTACTGGACTGTTTCCTGACTGAGCTAAAACACTTGGGAAAATGTCAAACTGTCTTGTTGTTGCTAATGGTAACCCAGGGGAATTCGTCACCAGCAGCTCCTAAGGAAATAGTGCTACAAAAGCATATCCTGAAATATGAATACTTACATTATGCCAAGCTGGATCAATATATATATGCAATACAAATAATTCCTGGAATTCAACTTCAACCTCTAACACCAATCTGCATTACATTATGCTTGTCGAATGTACTAGGTGTTCCCTTGTTGGGTAAAACCACTCCACTGAGCCAAAAGCAAGTGGCACCAGGTTCTTTGTGACAAACTTGTGATTTCTGTAATTAATTCTCAGGACACAGAAGAAGATTTGTGCTCGACTGGGAGCGACACAAAGAAATCCCCTTTGGCTCCAACTGCACAGACTGCACAATACTGTATTAATTATCGGCATAAAAAATACAAGGAAAAATGTAAAAAAGTAAAACTTTTTTTAAGATGATATATTAACAGAAAAATATATTTAAGGAAAAGAATTGCCAATAAATTTGCACATTACTAAGCCAATTTTTTTAAGGTAAGGTAAAGTGAGAGCCACAACAAAATTCATTTGTGGATAGATCAGAACAGGGTCCTAACAACTCTCTCATGCTTGTTCATTGTTCATTTCAAGGAGATTCTCTTCTGATACCAGGACATAAAGTAAAAAAGTTGTACAGGGGTCACCTTTTCTGTTGTCAAAGGTGGGACATCCTCTCATTTTGGGGAGATTTCTTCAACACAGAAGAAAAACCTCCCCAATGAGAAAACAGAGAGCAAAAGAAATGACAGAATTATCAACATTTCCCCACTCCAAAAACTAGAAAGCAAATTGGTTTGAGGTCTACTAAAGCCCGTGTTTAACCACTTGCCGACTGCCGCAAGCAAGTACATATACTGCGGCAGTCAGCCCCGTGCAGGCAAAGTGACGTACTGGTACGTCACTCGCCTGTGAGCCAATAGGGGGCGAGCGCGCGCCACCGGAGGCGCGCTCCTGCCCCCGCTCGTTCACGGACACCTCCACGCGAGTGACCGGCTGACCCGATGTCCGCCGGTCACTCGCAATCATCCGTTACAGAGGGAGAAAGGCAGGCGGCTAATGTAAACAAAGGTGCCTGTCATTCTCCCCTGTGTAACAGCAGAGATCATACGGTCCTGCTATGTAGGATCGTAGATCTCTGCTGTTACATGAACAGCCACATCCCTGCACAGTTAGAAACACGCCCCTAGGGACACACTTAACCCCTCCTTCTCCAATAAAGTTAACCCCTTCCCTGCCAGTGTCATTTTTACAGTAACAGTGCATATGTATAGCACTGATTACTGTAGTAATGTCACTGGTACCCCCAAAAGTGTCAAAAATGTCAGTCAAGGGTCCGATCTGTCCGCCGCAATGTCACAGTCCCGTAAAAAAAAAAAAATAATAATAATAAAAAAAAAAAAAAAACGCAGATTGCCGCCATTACTCGTTGAAAAAAAAAAAAACAACAAAAATGACAAAAATCTTTCCCTTAGTTAGTAAACGCAATAACTTTTGCGCAAACCAATCAAAATATGCCTTTTGCGATTTTTTTTTTTTACCAAACATATGTAGCAGAAAACAAATTGGCCAAAAATGTTTAAACAATTTTGATTTTTACTTTTTTTTTCTGGGGAATTTCATATAAAAAATGTGAAAAATATTGTTATTTTTTCAAAATTTACGCTCTTTTTTTGTTTATAGCGCATGATCAAAAAATCGCACAGGTGATCAAATACCACCAAAAGAAAGCTCTGTTTGTGGGAAAAAAGGACGTCAAATTCGTTTAGGTACAGCATCGCACGACCGCGCAATTGTCTGTTAAAGTCACGCAGTGCCGAATCGCAAAATAGGGCCTAGTCAGGAAGGGGGTAAAATCTTCCGGGGCTTAAGTGGTTAAACTCCCAGTTCCCGGGTACATATTTTGAACTGTTGGCTTGGCATTTTAGCAGGCCTAAATCTAATGTGGTCAGTGTTTTTTCTGCCATATGAAAACCAAGTCCTCAGTCTTTGACTGGTGTAAAATGTGGCAACAGATAACCTCCTGGTATGTCTGATATCCTTAGTGCATGAGATGACTTCAAAATTAAGAAGTGGCCAATGATCTCACAGTACAGGGTGAGTATTTTTTTTATTAAAAATGAGGAATTATTTGGTGCCCCCCTCCAAGATCCTGCTGAGTCCTAAGTCTTTCGTTGTTGAGTTTACCATAAATTCTTCAGCTTTCCTTGGGCATACCTCACCTCTTTCTGACATTGTTGCTCTCTCCGTAACTGTTTATTTTGCTCCAGCAGCTTCTTTTTCTGGGCCTGCAGGTCCCGGTATTGGTTGATAAGTTGGAGAAGCTCCTGCCTCAAAGTTTGGTTCTCTTCTTTCACCTTCCGGCTCACATCATGCAGAACGTTCCTGGCCTCCTCATGGGCCTTCTGCGACAGCTGGTTCAGCTGCCGTTCTGAGTCCTGCTGACATTCTACTTTCTGCCGTAAGAAGGCACTCTTCACCCTCAGCAGGGACTCTGCATGCTTACCCCGGGATGCCATGACTTCAGACTCCAGATGCTTAATGAGTGAGATCTGGTCCTTCTGAATCTCCTTCATAGGTTCTAACTCCTTCAGCTCTTTCCTCAAATTGGCCAACTCGGTTTCCAGCTGGAGAAGCTGATCTTTCATCTTATTTTCTTTCTCTTGGAAGGAGGCCTCAAGTTCCTCTTTCTGCTTCCTGATATTTTCCAGCTCTCGTGTGTTCTGGTCATTCAGGCTGATGATGGCATCCTGCCGCCGTTGGCTTCTTTTGCCCATGTACAATAAATATTCTTGACTCTCCACACGGACTCTTTCAGCCTCTTCCTGGAGGAACTCATTCTCCCGACGTAGTTGCTCTAGTCGTCTTCTCAGGCCATCGTGTTCAGCGATCAGGCGGTTCTGTTCATCATGTAGATGTGCTTCTCTCTCACTAACCACAACTTCTTTCCCATCCCCGCCATCTTCAGCTTGTTCAGGGCTTGTCTTCCCAGAATCTTTTGCAGCTTTGCCTTGTGACTTCTTTTTAGGTGGCATCTGTGACATACATGAATAGAGGTTTAGTGACCATTTTATGATGAGATTCCATTAGATAATTTCTCTACCTGAGCTCAATAAAATACTAGCAATCTAAGGGATTTGGATGTTTTGTAGAAAACATTTTCAGTTGTTATCTGTCAGTTTTGTTGCAGAATTAACATTTTTACACAAGAGGCTTAGTCATTATAACAATACAGTATATCCTATGCAGTGAGGATCAGGACCATACTTAAAATGTTGACTCTACTAAGCCATATAATCTGTGCCATGTCCTCCATACAACATAAAAGTTCAGCAACTAAAACAAAACAGCCAACAAAGGGGTCTACTTATAAAGGATTCACTGTGCAATTCATACCCCAAATGTTTGCTCAACATTCAGCCATCTGTATTTTATAGTGTTTTCAAAGAAGATTCAGTCTATGAGGTCCCCATCTAGTGGCTATAATGTTGTATTTTCCAGAAATACCTCAAATCAGGAAAATATTGCTTTATACCACTAGTTGGCAGTCTCTTAATGACCCTGCCCCTGCTGATTTTGACAAATTGTCAGTGGATGGATTGATATCAGCAAAGTTGCCCGTATGTCATCAGCCTATAGCCCCATACACACGCAGCGATTATTGGCCGACCGATCGTCCGTCTTTTGTCCAGAGTGGTGTTTTGTTGGTTGGAATGTGCCTAGACTGCACAGAAATTTTCTCGTCCAACAAAATTCTACTTCAGAAGTGATGTCATGTTCTGGTTTGCTTTCTTTGTGTTCTTTCTTCTCTGAGCATGCCCAGACTTGCTCATCAGATTTTTCCCTGTCGAAATCTGTACTGACTGCACGAAAATCGGCCGTTGTGTTGACGGCCAACAAACATTTTATAGTCTGCACACCAGATTTTTTTCGGCCGAAAAGTCAGAGTTGGTTGTCGGAGGTATCATACTAACAAGCCGAAAATCGGCAGATCGGACATTGGCCGAAAATTCCCTGCCAATTTTCGATGCGTGTGTACGGGGCTTTAAAGTGGTTATAAGCCTCAGACATGAAATATGAACAAGGCATTTCCTTCTATAGTGTGTACTTCTTTCAATCCAGAGCACTAAGTGTCATTTCTGTCTGCTGTTCCTTCCTCCACTATCAGCATGAATGACTTCTAACAAGTTTTCCTGACACCAAAAGAAAAATAGTGACAGGGAAGGGCACAGCCTGTGAATGACAGCCTCAGCACTGTTCCTGTGTACTGTGTGAAAGGGGGGGGGGGTGTCTCTTCCCTCCAATCAGCTCTCAGAGCTCTCCTCACTGAGCTCTGCAGTGTGTAATTTCAGCTCTCTGCCCCCTTTTTTCTGACATCTCAGACAAGCTTTATAAATTCTGGACTTTAAGACTCCATTCACACTAATACGACTTGTCAGGCGACTTGGTCAGCCTGACAAGTCGCGGACCGTCGCGGTCCATTGTGTGGTACAGGAACGGTTCTAATAGGAGCGACACAAGTCGCTCCGACCTAGAAAAAGGTTCCTGTACTAATTTGGGGCGACCTGGAGCGACTTGCATAGACATTCATTTTATGAAGTCCGTGCAAGTTGCGCCAAAGTCACGCTGCATGCGACTTCACAGGTCGCCAACGAAGTCGTGCCGCTGTGTGAATGCGGTGTAAATGGATGTAGAAAAGAGAAGACTACAGATAAACTGATTTGTTACATCCCTGTGTATCACCTGAGGACAGTCATTTCACTGGGTAAATGGAGGGGTTTACAACCACTTTAACCACTTCTGGACTGCCCACCGTGTATTTACGTTGGTACTTTGACATTAAATACCAGGGTTATGGCAGCAGATAGCTGCCATAAACCCATTTTTTTTTAAACAACGGGCGGTCCGCTTTAACATAAAGGTGGTCCCAGCAGCGGATTCGCCACGGGATCACCTTTATGGGCAGCGGGAGAGGTGTCCCCGCCGCTTCCCGGTTAATCTTCCTGTTTACCGGAGCCATCGGTAGCGGAGAAAACGATACGGTTCGCTCTCCTCTTAGGCAGGAAGTCGAGTGAGGGCAAGATGGCCCCCACTCGACTCTATGGCCTTGGAGGACCGGAGCGACGTCATACGTTGCTTCCTCCAAATGGCCTTAAAGGGACAATTTTTTTCATCATGAAAAAAAATTACTTTTTTTTTTTTTTTTTGCTTTTTAGTGTAGATGTAAGATGTGAGGTCTTTTTGACCCCAGATCTACCATTACAGAGGTCCTGTCATGCTTATTTCTGATACAAGGGATGTTTACATTTCTTGTCATAGGAATAAAAGTGATCAACATTTTTTTTTTTTTAAAGGGACAGTGTAAAAAAAAAAATAAAAGATAAAATAGGAAAAAATAAATAAAAAATTAAAGCACCTCGTCCCTGTTAGCTCGCGCGCAGAAGCGAATGCATACGCAAGTCACGCCCACAAATGTAAACGGTGTTCAAACCACACATGTGAGGTATCGCCGTGATCGTTCGAGCGAGAGAAATAATTCCAACCCTGGAACTCCTCTTTAACTCTAAACTGGTAACCTGTAGAAATGTTTAAAATATGGAGACTATGGAGATTTTTAAGTACCAATGTTTGTCGCCATTTCACGAGCATGCGCAATTTTGAAGCATGACATGTTAGGTATCTCTTTACTCGGCGTAACATTATCTTTCACATTATAGAAAAAAATTGGGCTAACTTTCTGTTTTCTTATTTTTTAATTCAAAAAGGTGTCTTTTTTCCCAAAAAATTGTGATTGTAAGACCGCTGTGTAAATACGGTGTGATAAAAAAATATTGCAACGCTCTCCATTTTATTCTCTAGGGTCTCTGCTAAAAAAAAATATATTTAACGTTTGGGGGTTCTAACTAATTTTCTAGCAAAAATTATTTTACCTTGTAAACAGCAAGTGTGAGAAATAGGCCCGGTCCTTAAGTGGTTAAAGCGGAAATGAAGTTCCGCTGTAACAAACGGCGAGCAGGCAGGTCTTTATTGCTGAAGAGACATGCACCATCCTGCCTGCTCCCTGCCTTCTCCAGTGCTGCAAACTGAGCTGCACATGTGCATCTCAGCTTACAGCACCGGGCTTGTCCCTGATTGCTGGAATGACAGCCTCCTGTACCTGCCCAAGTGTGACGTGATCCTACTTCAGCCAATAAGGAAGCCTGGAGACCAGGACACAGGAGAAGAAGCCAGCGAGGAAAAACTGTTGGACATTTAACCCTTTAGTTCCGCTTTTTAAATCAACTCATCGCTCTATCACTCAGCAACCAAAACAAATCAGTATTTCAGCTTGGCAGTGAAATCACACTTGGGCTCCTTTCATACTATTGGTATCATTTACCAATCAAAATACGCTTATTGGGATTTTTGTTTACCAAAAATATGTAGCAGAATACAAATTGGCTTAAAATGATTTTCGATTTTCAATTTTTTTTGGGGGGAATGTTATATAGCAGAATGTGAAAAATATTGTTTTTTTTTTTTTTTTTTCAGAATTGTCGCTGTTCTTTTGTTTATAGCGCAAATAATAAAAATCGCACAGGTGATCAAATACCACCGAAAGAAAGCTCTATTTGTGGGGAAAAAAGGACATCAATTTTATTTGGGTACAGCCTCGCACGACCGTGCAATCAGTGGCGGCCTCTGCATAGGGGGCGCAAGGCCACCGCCCCCCCAAAAAAAAACGGAAAAAAAAAAATTACAAAAAGCACAATAAAGTTTTGAAAAAAAAAAATTGCGTTCGCCGGCCTATGTGGTGGCTATGGGTAGGGGGGGGGGTGGGGTTTACGACCCAGAAGAGGCGCCGATTGGCTGCCTTCTGGGGGCGTAACCTGGGCGCAGGTCATAGCGCTAGGACACCCCCACTTTCGTGATATCCTGGCTGTGATTGGTCCAGTCTCCAGCCTGGACCAATCATCATCCAGGACATCCGATTGCTGACGTCGCAATAGGGGCGGTGCCGGTGCGTGCGTCAGTCACGCACCGTCACCGCCCGATCTCCTTCCCGCCGCCCGGACCGATCGGAAGACCAGAAGACTGAAGAGGACGAGACGAGCAGCGCCATGGACGGTTCCTGGAATCCCGCCGCCGTCAGAAGAAGAGGACTCGAGGAGAGGAGCAGCGCTGTGGACGTCTCGCAGGCAGCCCAGGAGGAGAGCAGGTAAGTGATTGAAGCCGACCTGTGCTCTCACCTGTACCATGCCGCCAATACCATCACCTGTACCACGCCGCCTATAACATCACCTGTACCATGCCGCCTATACCATCACCTGTGCCATGCCGCCTATACCATCACCTGTGCCATGCCGCCTATACCATCACCTGTACCATGCCTATACCATCACCTGTGCCATGCCTGTACCATCACCTGTGCCATGCCTATACCATCACCTGTGCCATGCCTATACCATCACCTGTGCCATGCCTGTGCCATGCCTATACCATCACCTGTGCCATGCCTGTGCCATGCCTATACCATCACCTGTGCCATGCCTATACCATTACCTGTGCCATGCATGTACCATCACCTGTGCCATGCCTATACCATCACCTGTGCCCTGCCTGTGCCATGCCTATACCATCACCTGTGCCATGCCTGTATCATGACCTCAAAGTCACTCAATTTTTTTACCGCGTTTTTTGCCGCGAACCAATACCTATTACATTTTTCTTTTTGAGCCCCCCCCCCCCAAAAAATTTTGAGCACCAGCCGCCACTGCGTGCAATTGTCCATTAACATAACGCAGTGTCGAATTGCAAAAAATGGCCTGATGACTGGTCATTGAGGGGGGAAAATGTTTTGGTCCAGAAGTTGTTAACCACTTTACCACCGGAGGATTTTGCTGTCTTACGTCCAGGCCACTTTTTGCGATTCGGCACTGTGCGACTTTACCTGACAATTGCGCGGGCATGCAATGCCGTACCCAAACGAAATTTACGTCCTTTTTTTCCCACAAACAGAGCTTTCTTTTGGTGGTATTTGATCACCTGTGCGATTTTTACTTTTTGCGCTAAAAACAAAAAAAGAACGACAATTTTGAAAAAATAACAATATTTTTCACATTTTTTTATATGAAATTCCCCCCAAAAAATGTAAAAATCTAATTTTTTTATCATTTTAGGCCAATTTGTTTTCTGCCACATATTTTTGGTAAAAAAAATTGCAATAAGCGTATTTTGATTGGTTTGCGCAAAAGTTATCGCGTTTACTAACGAAGGGAAAGATTTCTGTCATTTTTGGTGTTTTTTTTTTTTTAACGAGTAATGGCGGCGATCTGCGATTTTTTTTGCAGGACTGCGACATTGCGGCGGACAGATTGGACCCTTGACTGACATTTTTGACACTTTTGGGGTTACCAGTGACATTACTACAGTAATCAGTGCTATAAATATGCACTGTTACTGTAAAAATGACACTGGCAGGGAAGGGGTTAATTTTTTATTGGTGATCAAGGGGTTAATGTATGCCTGGTGTTTACTGACGTGTGTGGGGGGAGGTGACTGTGTGACACAAGGACAGATCGGATGTTCAGCTATGCTGAACCCTGCAATCTGACCCTGTCTGTCACTTAGGAGATCCGCCCGCTTTGTTTACACAAGCGGGCGGATCTCCACACTCGATTCCCCGACGATCTGGGAAGAGCGGCGGTGATCACCGCCGCTCCTCCCCTGGCCCGACTCCCGCTGTAACTGAATACAGCGGGAGCGAGCCTCCGGCGGCGCGCGCGCTGCCCACAAGGGGAGGAGTCCAGCGACATAGGTCTACGTCGCTGGACGGGAACGAGCCACTTTGCCTTAGTGCAGTCAACGTGACCGGTCGGCATGGGCGCGGGAGTCATTTTCCGGCAAGCTCCCGGCAAGGGAAGCTGAAGGTCCGCCGGATCTTCAGAGCACATGCGCCGCTAGCGTGAGCGTCTGCATGCACTGCAAATATCTCCTAAACCGTGCCGGTTTAGGAGATATTAATTGTACCTACAGGTAAGCCTTATTATAGGCTTACCTGTAGGTAAAAGTGAAAAAAAGCGGGATACTACCGCTTTAAATGCTGATTGGCAATTTTACATTATGGCACCATGCTGCAACAGTGACCATTCACTTACATGGGAGAGCTTGACAGTAGCCAGTGACTCTGTAGATTGAATCGCTAGCTACAGAGCACTGTTAATCCGTTGATATTAGCAAACTGTAGCAGTCATTAACCCTTCACGCTTAAAGGTAATACAAATCTAAATGTTTTTTTTTTTTTTTAATTTGATAGCCCGAAGCGTGTGAAATCACACTCAAAAAAGACTTAGCACCCGGTGCATAAAAAAGTGCACACACGCAAACGTGAACACACAAAAACTGCACAGGGTGTGCGAAAATGGTCTGGCCTCCGAAGAGGTTGGACCTATACCTTGATCCCCCGGGGCGCAAGACTCCTGACAGGGACTGAGGTACTTCCTATGGTTTGCCTGGCCGAGACCTGGCAAACCCCGTTCTCCAGGGGGACTGCCGAAACAGCCCACCCCAAGTACTGGGTGGGGCTCCCCCGAAGGGAGACCCCCATGAGAGAGGGCGAACTAAGCCAAAAGGCCATGTCCACCCCCTCCCAAGACTTTCAAGGTAGGCCCAGAGACCCACACCGTACTCGTCGTGCAGGAAGAGAAGAGTGATAGTGAAGTGACACACCACAAAGAAAAATACACACAAACAAAAAGGTGGGGAAGGGGAGGTGGAGGAGTGAATTAGTGCCTAAGTGAAAAACAAAGGCAGGCCTTCCGGCCGGAATAAAAATTCCTCTGGTCGAAGCCAAAAGGCCTTGCCCAAGAGGCAGGTGCTTAAAAAAAGTGTGTAGGTGCAGTGACCATGGTGCCGAAAAACTCAAGGCGAGCTGCCCCTCACCAGTGAGAATTAAGGCACCCCTGGGCTGCCACCCCAGGGGCACATACACTACGGGCTTTTTTCTACCCCGGCCCAATAGCCATAATACAAATCTAAATGTTTAACCACTTGCCGACCGCCGCACGACTATCTACGGCGGCGGTCAGCCCCTCACAGGCAAAGTGACGTAGGGCTACGTCACTAGCTTGTGAGGTTCTAGGGAGCGAGCGAGCGCGCGCCGCCGGAGGCGCTCTCCCGCTCCCGCGTGGTCACGGACCCCCCCGCGCGTGTGACCGGCGGACTCTGCGATCGGCGGGGGGAGAGGGAGAATGTCAGGAGGCTTGTGTAAACAAGCTGCCTGTCATTCTCCCCTCTGTATGAGAGATGATCATATGGATCTACTATGTAGATCCGTTGATCACTCTGCATACAGCTGAAGCCACAGCCAATCACAGTTAGAATCACGCCCCTAGGGACACACACAGCCCCTCCCTCTCAAATAAAGTTAACCCCTTCACTACCAGTGTATTTTTACAGTAACAGTGCATATATATAGCACTGATTACTGTAGAAATGTCACTGGTAACCCCAAAAGTGTCAAAAATGTCAGTCAAGGGTCCGATCTGTCCGCCGCAATGTCGCAGTACCGCAAAAAAAAATCGCAGATCGCCGCCATTACGCGTTAAAAAAAAAAAACAACAAAAATGACAAAAATCTTTCCCTTAGTTAGTAAACGCAATAACTTTTGCGCAAACCAATCAAAATACGCTTTTTGCGATTTTTTTTTACCAAACATGGGTAGCATAAAACAAATTGGCCGAAAATGTTAAAAAATTTTGATTTTTACATTTTTTTGGGGGGGAATTTCATATAAAAAAAAAAGGGAAAAATATTGCTATTTTTGCAAAATTTACGCTCTTTTTTTGTTTATAGCGCGTGATCAAAAAATCGCACAGGTGATCAAATACCGCCAAAAGAAAGCTCTGTTTGTGGGAAAAAAAGGACGCCAAATTCGTTTAGGTACAGCCTCGCACGACCGCGCAATTGTCCGTTAAAGTCACGCAGTGCCGAATCGCAAAATACCCCCTGGTCAGGAAGGGGGTAAAATCTTCCGGGGCTTAAGTGGTTAAACCCAATTTTGTCATTTTGACACATGTTAGTAAAACCGTACATATCATCACAACTACTTTATGCGCCCAGGTGGATTACACTGCGTTTCTTTCAGGACAAATTGGGCTTTCATTTGGTGGTAAATGGTAATGGATATCTCCTGATTTTTTTTTTTTTATATTATTATCAAGGTAAAACCGGCCCAAAATAGTAAAATTGAGCTGTATATTTCTTGCTACTACCATAATCTATCCACCAAACAAAACACAAAAAAATATTCTCCTGCTTATGAGGATTGCAGCAATACCACATATGTGTATGTAAGTTTTTGTTTGTACCTGTAGTTCAGCCCAGAATCAATAGCGCAAATTTTGATATTTTTATTTGAATTTTCAAACCCTACCTAAAACACACTGACACTAACGGACACAGATACTAATTAAAAAAAAAAAAAAAAAAAGAAAAACTTGTCAGAAGTGACTCATGCTGATGGCAGAGGAATGGAGCAGCAGAGAGAAATGACACTTAGTGCTCTGGATTGAGACAAGTACACACTATAGAGCAGTGATGGCGAACCTTGGCACCCCAGATGTTTTAGAACTACATTTCCCATGATGCTCATGCACTCTGCAGTGTAGTTGAGCATCATGGGAAATGTAGTTCCAAAACATCTGGGGTGCCAAAGTTCGCCATCACTGCTATAGAGGGATATGCTTTGTTCATATTTCATGTTTGAGGTTTACAGCCATAATAATGGGCCTTCAGCACAGCAGTTTTCCCTCACCACCTGTCAAACACCCTCTAAAAAGTAACCAGGATGGGCCCCTCCGGGTAGGTACCTCCGCTTACTCCAATGGCAGCTATCGCTCCTCCTTTGCCCTTATCCAGCCGGGTATGTTAAAAGAAGGGAGAGCTCCAGATTGTGCAAATAAAACCTTTTAAAACGATACTGCACTTACATGAATCCAAAAGTTGCATGGTCAAAGACCTGTAAAAAACGCCATCACATATGGAGCTGTGGAGTGGAGAGCGGTGACTACCGGTTTGCTTTCCACCCAGCTCCTGTGCGTGCGTTCCATCTTACGTGTTTCATCACTGCGTTGAGTTCTTCAGACCTCTGAAGACGTCAATGCAGTGACGAAACGCATAAGTTGGAACGCGCGTCGTGATGTCACAGGAGCTGGGTGGAACGCAAACCGGTAGTCACATTCATGCACTTTACCTTGAAGCACTAATATTTAGTTTTGAACCATATTTGCATTGTTTACACTTAATATTTATGTACTTTATTTGATACTATCAAGCAAGCGCTATAGGTAACCTTTCCTACTAAGGTTACTCACACTCATATCACTAGCACTTTACTATAGCAGCTGCCTTCTTTTTCCCTTTTAGTATAATATAGGCCCATTGGCGCAGGGGATATACTACTAGTATATCATATCCAAAAGTATTGGGACGCCTACCTGTATACGCACATGAGCTTTAATGGCATCCCAGTCTTAGTCCGTAGGGTTCAAAATTGAGTTGGCCCACCCTTTGCAGCTATAACAGCTTCAACTCTTCTGGGAAGGCTGTCCACAAGGTTTAGGAGTGTGTCTATGGGAATGTTTGACCATTCTTCCAGAAGCACATTTGTGAGGTCAGGCACTGATGTTGGACGAGAAGGTCTGGCTCGCAGTCTCCACTCTGATTTATCCCAAAGGTGTTCTGTCGGGTTGAAGTCAGGACTCTGTGCAGGCCAGTCAAGTTCCTCCACCCCAAACTCGCTCATCCATGTCTTTATTGACTTTGCTTTGTGCACTGGTGTGCAGTCATGTTGAAATATTGACAATATAAAATGTTGACAATATAAAGCTGACATGAAAATTCTAGATGATGAGATTAATGATCTTAATCTTGAATATAAACATGTCACTGAATTACAAGAATTTGCAGGAAAGTGGACTGATATCAAACTCAAGTTAGAGAAATTGAATGAAGATATTTTTTTTAAAAAACAATCTAAATTTAATCAAGACAAGTTGGCCTTTATGGGCGGATACGCACATAAATGGAATGAAAAACAGCCTTTACTGGCTGTGGCACCCAGACAACCTGGTTTACAAGCTCACATGAATGACCAAACTGATCATAATGTATCTAATTTCTCTTCCATTCCTTCACAGATGAACGCACGCCCTCCACCTGCACGTTCTAGAGCACCTAAACGCACTCGTCACGGCGGTGGGTCTCCTTCTAACCCAATGGGTAAGAGACGCCCTTCCCTTCCACAAACCCAAGTCACCGATCTCACTCCTGCACTACAACAAATTTTGTCCAACCCTCTCCCTCCATCACAAATTTCACACCCTTCACAGGATGATGGGGTTTTTTTAGACCCACAATCAGGGGCCATCCCGAAAACGACCAAAAAACAGACCAAACTAACAGGTTTTGTTACTCAAAGTCCCAACACCACCACACCCCCATAGAGAATCACTCCGACGCATTCAATATTATAAATCTCACTCCATTCCCACTTACACCTGATCAGGTTGAAGTGCTACAGTTAGGCCTGGGTTTCTGCCCAACGCAACAGATAGACGTCTTTGACACAATCAAGGACGTCTATCTGTTTGCTCGTAACCTGACCTATAAATTTATGTTTGATGACAATAGACAACAAAAGAGACTTGAACTCGAACTCACGGAACAACTAAAAAACTACACTATGGAGGAATTTCGGGCCCTGAGGGACCTCATGCTCCTCTATGAGGAGGGGTCGGTCGATCCGGTGGATCTCCGACCCCCCTCTGAGGAGCCTGGGGTCCCAATGGACCTCCCTCGGAAACCATTCAAATTGAAATCACAGAGATTCCCTGATCTGACCATTTGTCCTCAAATTTGGTCTTTTGTCTGTGAGACAATAAGAGATTTGAAACGGACTCGCTGGCTACCCACGTCTGAAAACCTCACTGCATCACAAAGATTGGCTCTCCAGCATCTACAGAAAAATCCGCATTATGTCATAAAACCCTCTGACAAGGGGGGTAATGTGGTCATAATGACGCACGACCAATACCAGAATATGTGCCTTGATATTCTAAGCAACCGTCGATGGTATATCCCCATCCACCCCGATCTAACTACAAATTTTCAAAATGTTTTAAAAAATTTATGTTTTGAAGCTTTTTCATCAGGGATCATAGATAAAGATGTACATGATTTTATCATAATCAAACATCCTAGGATCCCTACAATGTATTCTCTGCCAAAAATACATAAAAACCCCAAAAAAAACCCTGGCAGACCCATTGTCTCTGGGATTGGTTCAATTTCGGAAAACGCAAGCAAATATGTTGACTTCTTCTTACGTCCCTTTGTTCAATCTCTACCGTCTTTCATTCAGGACACCCCTGACCTACTTAGACGTATTGATGGTGTCCAGGTACCCCCGGATGCCCTCCTCGTAGAGGTGGATATCGAGGCCCTTTACTCGAGTATACCGCACGAGGAGGGCATCCGGCAGGTTGGATCATTCCTCTATGGTCAACATCAACGTACATGGCCTCACAGTGATTTCGTTTTGTCCCTCCTTAGATTTATTCTAACTCATAATTTTTTCACTTTTATGAATATCACCTATTTACAACAGCAGGGTGTCGCAATGGGAACGTGCTGTGCCCCCTCCTATGCGAATTTATTCCTGGGAGGGTGGGAGAAGCACGTTTCCTCTTGCGACACCTATGCATCTTGGTTGACAAATGTAACACACTGGTTTCGTTACATTGACGACTTGTTCCTAATTTGGACAGGCCCCCAAGTCGAATTAGAAGAAATGTTATCTTCACTCAATGTGAATGACTTTAATCTAAAGTTCACCTACAATCTTCATCCAGAATGTATTGTTTTTTTAGACATCGAAATCAGGAAGGACATTAACGGTTATATCACTACGAGCCTGTACAGGAAACCTAGTGCAGGAAACATGTTATTGCACGCCTCCAGTGCACATCCAGTCCCACTAAAGAACAGTATTCCCTTTGCGCAATATTTGCGCATAAGAAGAAACTGCTCCTTGGAACCGGATTTCCTTCGGGAAGCTAAAAAATTACAACAGAGATTGCTTCTAAGGGGATACTCTCGTACAACCCTAAGAAAAGCCTTTAATAAGGCTAAGGCACTGGCAAGAGAGGACCTATTGCAGCGTAAAAATAAAATGGACCCCAACCCCACGATAAAAATAATCACCCAGTTTTCCAACAATCATGAGCAACTCAGAACCATATTCCAGAGACACTGGCATCTGCTAAAAGAGGAAAATACTCTTGGCAAATATGTCAAGGAATATCCTGAAATCGTGTTTAGACGAGGTACATCTCTTAGAGATTTGTTGATCAAAAGCCATTATACTGAGGACCGACCTCGACCCGGGGGCAGACTGGGCACTTACCAATGTGGTGGCTGTTCCCGCTGCCCTTGGATCGAGGAGGGTCCGATCACACAGTTACCTAATGGCTCCTTCCACAGACTGCGGGGATCCGCAGACTGTGCGACCCGGGGTGTGATATACCTTATGACTTGCCAGTGTTCCGCCTTCTACGTTGGCAAAACAATCAGACAACTAGGCCAACGAGTGGGGGACCACATATACCATTCGGGAGGGGGGAAAATCCTTACCCCGGTCACCCGACATATAGGGCTACATCATAGGTTTGATAACTCAGTTGTTAAATTTAGGGTACTGGAAATCATTCCCCCTGACCCTAGAGGGGGCAACTGGGATCAGAGAATATTACAGCGTGAAACCCTCTGGATAGAGAGGCTAAACGCTACTATACCTCCAGGATTGAATGAAGCTCACTCTTACAAAGCGTTTCTATAGGTCATATATACTGTTTTGTGTTTATTCCGCTCTTATGTTTTTCCCCCTCCCCCCTTTCCCCCCCCCCCCCTTTTGTTTTCTCCTCTGTTACTATTTTGTATATTATTTGTCCACCTCATTCTCTCATCCTTCCCCCTAGCTTTTTCCTATTCCTATTGTCCCTTTCTGTTGCTGCTAAGAACAACCTTTCTCTCCCTGTCCAGCATCACCAACATTATCCATGCGATACGGTTAGTAGATATATATATGAACCTCAGCATCCTGGGGAGTTGAACTACCCCATGGATAGCCGGGTTGTTGATGTATAGTGTCTCACTATACGTGTATCATTTGTTTCCTTTCAACATGGCTATATATATATATTGTAACCTTTTGATTTATATTTTGCCTGTTGTTCTTTTATTATTGATGGCACAATGAATATTTTGGCCTCTTATAATATTGACATTTGTATGATTATGTTGCCTAATACTTCTTATGTCCATGATACAGCGTCCAGCATTATATCACATTCCTCTTTCCGCTCCTGTTTATTTGGTTCAATCTCGGCATGTAGTCTGCCCATTCTTGATCCACATACATTGGGATGCGATCACTTTGGGCTCCCCCAATGGCGGGCACGTGACATCAGGTATTGCCCCTCCCCCCTCGGGGGGTTGGAGTTGATATGCCGATTTGGCTTGCCCCTCCTTCCCTTGCCCACATAGCCGTTTCCATGGCTTCGGCAAGCGGTCCGGGTATGTTGGCGGGCCCTCGGCTGATGCGCATGCGCGAGTTGCGCGCGCATCCCTGACGTCAGCCCGGATGTTCGTCAGGACGCACGTCCTATACGTCACCCGGGTGGAGCTACCTGTCTATACAAATAGCGGCAACTCGGCGTCCACCACCGCGACCTGCGGGGACTGGATGTGACCCGTGTCTTCTTATCAGGTAACGCTGGGGATTTTTGCTCCGATCATTGTACCTTCTAATCTGCAGTACTATCAACGATGGGTGAGCCTAGTTCATTGGCTTATTTCCTCATTGACTATGTATAGGATATTTATTGAACGTACCTCACTTTACTCTTGATCTCCCCTATGGTTTATTATTTAATGTACCTATGGATTCTTAGATGCATGTGCCATTGGGCCACGCTTACATATTTATATATATTGGCATATGAGGTGTTGACCCTAGGGTTAAAACTTACCAGCTTTACTCTTCCTTGGTGATATGATGCACATATTGGTTGAACACCTTATATTAACCCCTTTGGTTGATATACATTATATACATACTATTGTATATCTGCTTTTTCTAGGAAGCACTTTTGTGGATCTTTTATTTTTGATCTACCACATATAGCAACATCATCTCACCCAGTCCCCGCCCTTTTCCATTGCTGGGCAATATTGAGGTAAGAATTATCTCTTCAGTTTTTTCTTCCCTTTTTTGAATATTTTAGTTCCAAGGGCTTTGGCTCAATCTGGCATTATCAGATGCCTTTTCGTTCTCCCCTTGTCAGGTGAGACACTAGATGGCCGTATATGGAACTGAAAATATATCTTTTTACTTTGAATTTCCAGACC
Organism: Pelophylax lessonae; assembly: GCF_965119305.1. Taxonomy (NCBI): domain Eukaryota; kingdom Metazoa; phylum Chordata; class Amphibia; order Anura; family Ranidae; genus Pelophylax; species Pelophylax lessonae. Next base: position 85,222,280 of record NC_138770.1, on the reverse strand, counting down.
TCATCTCTCTTCAGCCGTACTTTTTGTGCCCTATTTGTGGTCGGTCTCCCGTGTCCGCCCCCTGGGGGTCTCCCCCCTGTGCCTTGTGGTCGTATTTCCCATTGCAGTGTGCTGTACTGCATGTTTAACAGGTATGATGATGTGTATTATTCTCGCTGCCTCTCTATCATGGACATCATGCAATATTTGTTTACTATAGATATGACTTCTATATGTTGTAATATTATATCATTAATTGCATAAGCCATTGTAAACATACGTTTGATGATTTTGTATTGATTTCTCTTTTCTCTTTTTTATTTTTATTTTTCCCATTTAAGTCGTTATTTTCATGACAAATATATCTATGTGATACCCTCAAAGATACCCCTGAAGAAGCGGCGGCAGTGCCGCGAAACATGTTGGGTTAATGGCTGTGGGCCACTACGCCTCCTGCACAAAGACCATCCATTGTGGATGCAACTGGGTATAAAGCATATATACCATCTACCCTTGTGCTAGGAGAGTATATATATATATTTGTATGATACTGTATGGCTGTTTACTGTATATGTTTTTAATACAATTCAGTTTTGTACAGTATATTGTAATCCTTTCAATTACAGTATACTTTTTACTGTTGTTTCAGAATAAAAAAATTTTTCATGTTTTTTTACTAAAAATAAATTCTCTCTAGTCTTACTCTATATATCAAGGAATACTTAAGCACCCCAATTGAAAAGTCCCCCCCTTGTGGCACCCCCAAAAAATCTTTCACGTTATAATATTTACTAGGGACGTGGTGCTTTGTATCTGTTATAAATTTGTAGAGATAGCCTCTTTTCTATACAGTCATGTTGAAAGACATTTTGGACAATTTCATGCTCCCAACTTTGTGGGAACAGTTTGGGGATGTCCCCTTCCTGTTCCAACATGACTGCGTACCAGTGCACAAAGCAAGGTCCATAAATACATGGATGAGTGAGTTTGGGGTGGAGGAACTTGACTGGTCTGCACAGAGTCCTGACCTCAACCCGATAGAACATCTTTGGGATGAATTAGAGCGGAGACTGCGAGTCAGGCCTTCTCGTCCAACATCAGTGCCTGACCTCACAAATGCGCTTCTGGAAGAATGGTCAAACATTCCCATAGACAGACTCCTAAACCTTGTGGACAGCCTTCCCAGAAGAGTTGAAGCTGTTATAGCTGCAAAGGGTGGGCCAGCTCAATATTGAACCCTACAGACTAAGACTGGGATGCCATTAACATTTGTGTGTGTGTAAAGGAAGGCGTCCCAATACTTTTGGTAATATAATGAATATAGGAAGCAATGTAGGCTGTATTACTCACCCCTGGTTAGGAGGAATCACACCTGTGCTGGTAGAACGTGTTCTGCACTCTGTGTATTCATCCCTCTGCTTGTTACCTGGAGACCATAAACACATCTAATTACTCCGCCCACCTACACCAATCACTGCTGTCCAACTCCACCCTCCACCAATCACTGCTGTCCAACTCCATCTCCACCAATCACTGCTGTCCAACTCCACCCTCCACCAATCACTGCTGTCCAACTCCACCCTCCACCAATCACTGCTGTCCAACTCCACCCTCCACCAATCACTGCTGTCCAACTCCATCTCCACCAATCACTGCTGTCCAACTCCACCCTCAACCAATCGCTGCTGTCCAACTCCACCCTCCACCAATCGCTGCTGTCCAACTCCACCCTCCACCAATCACTGCTGTCCAACTCCACCCTCCACCAAAAACTTTTGTCTAACTCTGCCTCCACCAATCTCTTCTGTCCAACTCCACCTCTAATCACTTCAACCAACTCCGCCCTCCATTAATTCTCACCAACCCCCTACTCCACTCCCCCTCCCGCCCATACTCAGTAGATACTGGACAGCAGGTGTTCTAAAATTTTCTCGGACCCGTGAAAAAATCGGACCTCGTCACTTCCGGTTATAGGAGTCTCAAGTGCGCATGCGCATAAGACATTATCTTGGTTTGATAAACTTATAACACATAGCGGGCAGCTGAATGAGAGGAGGCGGGGCTGAGGTGGGACGGAAGACACCGCCGCGTCATCTGCAGAGCTGAATAGAGGAGGCGGGACGGAGGTGCGGCCGTGTCATAAATGCAGGACTTTAGCGACTCCTTGTTTTATTATCTTTAGCAATTATCGTATTATTTATCCTTAGGATTTCATTACATTTACTATTTATATAATACAAAATAAGAAATACTAAATGTAATGAAATCCTAAGGATAAATAATACGATAATTACTAAAGATAATAAAACAAAGAGTCGCTAAAGTCCTGCATATATTACACGGCCGCACCTCCGTCCCGCCTCTTCCACCAGCTCTGCATATGTGTCCTCCGTCCTCCATCGCACCTCAGCCCCGCCTCCTCTCAATCAGCTGTCCGCTCTCTTATAATTTTGCCAAACCTCGAAAAATCTCTTCTGCGCATGCGCACGGACGACTCCCATCCGCTGTTTTGTGATGCTCTATCACCGGAAGTGACGAGATCCGATTTTTTCACGGGTCCGACAAAATTTTACAACACAGGCTCTATCCTCTAGTCTAGGTACACCGTTGTAATGTATGTACTATGGAATGAATCACGTTTCTACTATTTATAATGAAAGAGTCATTTGCAGAACCCCCAGCGCGCTGTGGTACCCTAAGCATGCGCAGACGCGTCACACAGGGGCCGCGCTCTCCTAGACAAATCTGGAGCATGCGCAAATGCAGTACGCACCAGGAAAGCGCGACTGTGAATTGTTGAGCGCTTTACGTCACGCGCATACACCCACCAGCGTACGGGGAGACAGACTCTGGGTGTAGTAAGGTGGCCGCCGCGCACTGACGATTGGTTAGCCATAGAGAGGGGGGCGGTGCTTGCCTGAGGAGGCGGCAGAGGGGTGACGTGTCTGTACAGAGCGGAAGAGACTCTACAGAGGTAGCAGACAGACATTATAAAGGAGCCGGACACCGGGGAGAGGTAATATTAGAGTGGGGTATGGAGGGGGAGAGGTAATAATTGACTGGGGTATGGAGGGGAGAGGTAATATTAGAGTCGGGTATAGAGGGGAAGAGGTAATAATAGAGGGGCACTGGTGTTGGTGGGAGGCTCACCCTTATCTCCATTAATAAAGACTTGTGATATGGGGGAATATAAGTGTGCCTAGGCACCCCTCCTTTATTTGGGTGTGTTTTCAGGTCTCAGGCACAGCTCCCTGTGACAGGCCCTCAGCACATGGGGGCGATGGGGAGTAGTGAGGAGGTAAGGTGCCCCCCCTATCTGCAGGACATTGGCACATGAGCACAGGCCACTGGACCAATCATGGCACATGAGCACAGGCCACTGGACCAATCATGGCACGTGAGCACTGGCCACTGGACCAATCATGGCACGTGAGCATAGGCCACTGGACCAATCATGGCACGTGAGCACTGGCCACTGGACCAATCATGGCACGTGAGCACAGGCCACTGGACCAATCATGGAACGTGAGCACTGGCCACTGGACCAATCATGGCACGTGAGCACAGGCCACTGGACCAATCATGGAACGTGAGCACTGGCCACTGGACCAATCATGGCACATGAGCACAAGCCACTGGACCAATCATGGAACGTGAGCACTGGCCACTGGACCAATCATGGCACGTGAGCACTGGCCACTGGACCAATCATGGCACGTGAGCACTGGGCACTGGACCAATCATGTCACGTGAGCACTGGCCACTGGACCAATCATGGCACGTGAGCACTGGCCACTGGACCAATCATGGCACGTGAGCACTGGCCACTGGACCAATCATGGCACGTGAGCACTGGGCACTGGACCAATCATGTCACGTGAGCACTGGCCACTGGACCAATCATGGCACGTGAGCACTGGCCACTGGACCAATCATGGCACGTGAGCACTGGCCACTGGACCAATCATGGCACGTGAGCACTGGGCACTGGACCAATCATGGCACGTGAGCACTGGGCACTGGACCAATCATGGCACATGAGCACAGGCCACTGGACCAATCATGGAACGTGAGCACTGGCCACTGGACCAATCATGGCACGTGAGCACTGGCCACTGGACCAATCATGGCACGTGAGCACTGGCCACTGGACCAATCATGGCACATGAGCACAAGCCACTGGACCAATCATGGAACGTGAGCACTGGCCACTGGACCAATCATGGCACGTGAGCACTGGCCAGTGGACCAATCATGGCACGTGAGCACTGGGCACTGGACCAATCATGTCACGTGAGCACTGGCCACTGGACCAATCATGGCACGTGAGCACTGGCCACTGGACCAATCATGGCACGTGAGCACTGGCCACTGGACCAATCATGGCACGTGAGCACTGGGCACTGGACCAATCATGGCACGTGAGCACTGGGCACTGGACCAATCATGTCACGTGAGCACTGGACCAATCGTGTCACGTGAGCACTGGGCACTGGACCAATCATGTCACGTGGGCACTGGACCAATCCTGGCACGTGAGCACTGGCCACTGGACCAATCATGGAACGTGAGCACTGGCCACTGGACCAATCATGGCACGTGAGCACAGGCCACTGGACCAATCATGGAACGTGAGCACTGGCCACTGGACCAATCGTGAGCACTGGCCACTGGACCAATCATGGCACGTGAGCACTGGCCACTGGACCAATCATGGCATGTGAGCACTGGACCAATCATGTCACGTGAGCACTGGGCACTGGACCAATCATGTCACGTGAGCACTGGCCACTGGACCAATCATGGCACGTGAGCACTGGCCACTGGACCAATCATGGCACGTGAGCACTGGCCACTGGACCAATCATGGCACGTGAGCACTGGGCACTGGACCAATCATGTCACGTGAGCACTGGCCACTGGACCAATCATGGCACGTGAGCACAGGCCACTGGACCAATCATGGCACGTGAGCACTGGCCACTGGACCAATCATGGCACGTGAGCACTGGCCACTGGACCAATCATGGCACGTGAGCACAGGCCACTGGACCAATCATGGAACGTGAGCACTGGCCACTGGACCAATCATGGCACGTGAGCACAGGCCACTGGACCAATCATGGAACGTGAGCACTGGCCACTGGACCAATCGTGAGCACTGGCCACTGGACCAATCATGGCACGTGAGCACTGGCCACTGGACCAATCATGGCATGTGAGCACTGGACCAATCATGTCACGTGAGCACTGGGCACTGGACCAATCATGTCACGTGAGCACTGGCCACTGGACCAATCATGGCACGTGAGCACTGGCCACTGGACCAATCATGGCACGTGAGCACTGGCCACTGGACCAATCATGGCACGTGAGCACTGGGCACTGGACCAATCATGTCACGTGAGCACTGGCCACTGGACCAATCATGGCACGTGAGCACAGGCCACTGGACCAATCATGGCACGTGAGCACTGGCCACTGGACCAATCATGGCACGTGAGCACTGGCCACTGGACCAATCATGGCACGTGAGCACAGGCCACTGGACCAATCATGGAACGTGAGCACTGGCCACTGGACCAATCGTGAGCACTGGCCACTGGACCAATCATGGCACGTGAGCACTGGCCACTGGACCAATCATGGCATGTGAGCACTGGGCACTGGACCAATCATGTCACGTGAGCACTGGCCACTGGACCAATCATGGCACGTGAGCACTGGCCACTGGACCAATCATGGCACGTGAGCACTGGCCACTGGACCAATCATGGCACGTGAGCACTGGCCACTGGACCAATCATGGCACGTGAGCACTGGCCACTGGACCAATCATGGCACGTGAGCACTGGCCACTGGACCAATCATGTCACGTGAGCACTGGCCACTGGACCAATCATGTCACGTGAGCACTGGCCACTGGACCAATCATGTCACGTGAGCACTGGCCACTGGACCAATCATGGCATGTGAGCACTGGGCACTGGACCAATCATGTCACATGAGCACTGGCCACTGGACCAATCATGGCACATGAGCACAGGCCACTGGACCAATCATGGAACGTGAGCACTGGCCACTGGACCAATCATGGCACGTGAGCACTGGCCACTGGACCAATCATGGCACGTGAGCACTGGCCACTGGACCAATCATGGCACGTGAGCATAGGCCACTGGACCAATCATGGCACGTGAGCACTGGCCACTGGACCAATCATGGCACGTGAGCACAGGCCACTGGACCAATCATGGCACGTGAGCACAGGCCACTGGACCAATCATGGCACATGAGCACAGGCCACTGGACCAATCATGGCACGTGAGCACAGGCCACTGGACCAATCATGGAACGTGAGCACTGGCCACTGGACCAATCATGGCACGTGAGCACTGGCCACTGGACCAATCATGGCACATGAGCACAAGCCACTGGACCAATCATGGCACATGAGCACAAGCCACTGGACCAATCATGGAACGTGAGCACTGGCCACTGGACCAATCATGGCACGTGAGCACTGGGCACTGGACCAATCATGGCACGTGAGCACTGGGCACTGGACCAATCATGGCACGTGAGCACTGGGCACTGGACCAATCATGTCACGTGAGCACTGGGCACTGGACCAATCCTGGCACGTGAGCACTGGCCACTGGACCAATCATGGAACGTGAGCACTGGCCACTGGACCAATCATGGAACGTGAGCACTGGCCACTGGACCAATCATGGCACGTGAGCACAGGCCACTGGACCAATCATGGAACGTGAGCACTGGCCACTGGACCAATCGTGAGCACTGGCCACTGGACCAATCATGGCACGTGAGCACTGGCCACTGGACCAATCATGTCACGTGAGCACTGGCCACTGGACCAATCATGGCACGTGAGCACTGGCCACTGGACCAATCATGGCACGTGAGCACTGGCCACTGGACCAATCATGGCACGTGAGCACTGGCCACTGGACCAATCATGGCATGTGAGCACTGGGCACTGGACCAATCATGTCACGTGAGCACTGGCCACTGGACCAATCATGGCACGTGAGCACAGGCCACTGGACCAATCATGGCACGTGAGCACTGGCCACTGGACCAATCATGGCACGTGAGCACTGGCCACTGGACCAATCATGGCACATGAGCACAGGCCACTGGACCAATCATGGAACGTGAGCACTGGACCAATCATGGCACATGAGCACTGGCCACTGGACCAATCATGGCACGTGAGCACTGGGCACTGGACCAATCATGGCACGTGAGCACTGGGCACTGGACCAATCATGGCACGTGAGCACTGGGCACTGGACCAATCATGACACGTGAGCACTGGCCACTGGACCAATCATGGAACGTGAGCACTGGCCACTGGACCAATCATGGAACGTGAGCACTGGCCACTGGACCAATCATGGCACGTGAGCACTGGCCACTGGACCAATCATGGCACGTGAGCACTGGCCACTGGACCAATCATGGCACGTGAGCACTGGCCACTGGACCAATCATGGCACGTGAGCACTGGCCACTGGACCAATCATGGCACGTGAGCACTGGCCACTGGACCAATCATGGCACGTGAGCACTGGCCACTGGACCAATCATGTCACGTGAGCACTGGGCACTGGACCAATCATGGCACGTGAGCACTGGGCACTGGACCAATCATGGCACGTGAGCACTGGGCACTGGACCAATCATGGCACGTGAGCACTGGCCACTGGACCAATCATGGCACGTGAGCACTGGCCACTGGACCAATCATGGCACGTGAGCACTGGCCACTGGACCAATCATGTCACGTGAGCACTGGCCACTGGACCAATCATGTCACGTGAGCACTGGCCACTGGACCAATCATGTCACGTGAGCACTGGCCACTGGACCAATCATGTCACGTGAGCACTGGCCACTGGACCAATCATGGCACATGAGCACTGGCCACTGGACCAATCGTGACACGTGAGCACTGGCCACTGGACCAATCATGGCACGTGAGCACTGGCCACTGGACCAATCATGGCACGTGAGCACTGGCCACTGAACCAATCATGGCACGTGAGCACTGGCCACTGAACCAATCATGGCACGTGAGCACTGGACCAATCGTGGGACATGAGCACTGGCCACTGGACCAATCATGGGACGTGAGCACTGGCCAGTGGACCAATCATGGCACATGAGCACTGGCCACTGGACCAATCATGGCACGTGAGCACTGGACCAATCATGGCACGTGAGCACTGGCCACTGGACCAATCATGTCACGTGAGCACTGGGCACTGGACCAATCGTCACGTGGGCACTGGACCAATCATGTCACGTGAGCACTGGGCACTGGACCAATCATGGCACGTGAGCACTGGGCACTGGACCAATCATGGCACGTGAGCACTGGCCACTGGACCAATCATGGCACGTGAGCACTGGCCACTGGACCAATCATGGCACGTGAGCACTGGCCACTGGACCAATCATGGCACGTGAGCACTGGCCACTGGACCAATCATGGCACGTGAGCACTGGCCACTGGACCAATCATGGCACGTGAGCACTGGCCACTGGACCAATCATGGCACATGAGCACTGGCCACTGGACCAATCATGACACATGAGCACTGGCCACTGGACCAATCATGGCACGTGAGCACTGGCCACTGGACCAATCATGGCACGTGAGCACTGGACCAATCGTGGGACATGAGCACTGGCCACTGGACCAATCATGGGACGTGAGCACTGGCCAGTGGACCAATCATGGCACATGAGCACTGGCCACTGGACCAATCATGGCACGTGAGCACTGGACCAATCATGGCACGTGAGCACTGGACCAATCATGGCACGTGAGCACTGGACCAATCATGGCACGTGAGCACTGGCCACTGGACCATTTGCAGGCATGTGAATTCCCCTCCCCTGCTGTCACAATGTGACAAAAGGAGGTGATAGTGACCTAATATGGACTAATTAAATGGAAGCAAACCCGCCGATTTAAGGTGGAACTAAAGAGCTTTTTATTTATTTATTTTTTTCTATGTTTAGGGAGGGTTATATCCTATAACCCCTGCCAGGTATTTGCCATCTGTGTCCTATAGGGGACATTTTCTTTCACTTCCTGTCCTATAGCCAAAACAGGAAAACCTATCTCACACGGGTTTGCTTGTTATAAGAGCCGTGTGACCAGCAAGTACATTTTTCAGCAAATATCAAGCAGCTTTCTCTAAACCTATAAAGTGTCATTTTTTAGCTCCAGTTTTGAAATGCTGGACGCTGATCCCAATGGGAGTGCTGATTGTCACTTTAATCAAGCTGCTAGCAGGCTTCAGCAGTACTTGAAGTCTACTAGCAGCTTGTTTAAAGTGGCAATCAGCACTCCCTTTAGGATTTGTGTTCCTCATTTACCGATGGACTGAAACATAATGTCCCAGAGGTATTCTATTGGATTTATGTCAGGTGAGCGTGGGGGCCATTCAATGGTATCAATTCCTTCATCCTCCAGAAACTGGTTGCATACTCTCGCCACATGAGGCCGGGCATTGTTGTGCACCAGGAGGAACCCAGGACCCACTGCACCAGCATAGGGTCTGATAATGGGTCCAAGGATTTCATCCAGATACCTAATGGTAGTCAGGGTGCCATTGACTAGCTTATAGAGGTCTGTACATCCCTTTATGGATATGTCTCCCCAGACTGTCACTGACCACCACCAAACCATTCATGCTGATAAATGTTACAGGCAGCATAACGTTCTCCATGGCTTCTCCAGACCCTTTCACATCTGTAACATGTGCTCAGGGTGAACCTCCTCTCATCTGTGAAAAGCACAGGGTGCCAGTGGTGGACCTGCCAATTCGGGTGTTCAATAGAAAATGCCAATCGAGCTCCATGGTGCCAGTCAGTGAGCACAGGGCCCACTAGAGGATGTTGGACCCTCAGGCCACCCTCATGAAGTCTTTTCCTGATTGTTTGGTCAGAGACATTCACACCAGTGGCCTGCTGGAGGTAAATTTGTAGGGCTCTGGCAGTGCTCATTCTGTTCCTCCTTGCACAAAGGAGCAGATATCGGTCCTGCTGATTGGTTAAGGACCTTCTATGGACCTGTCCAGCTCTCCTAGAGTGACTGCCTGTCTCCTGGAATCTCCAAGCTCTTGAGACATGGCTAGGAGATGCAAAAAACCTTCTGGCAACGGCACACATTAAAGTGCCATCCTGAAAAAGTTGGAATGCCTGTGCAACCTAGGGTCCAGGTATCCCTCTGCTACTTAACTGACCAGATCAATAATCAATATCCCAGGAGTTGAATTGCCTTGATGCTGTACTCTGATTAAAAGGTGTTCCTTTAATTTTTAAGCAGTGTCCTTGTCCCTCATGACAATCTACTTGTCCTGATAAAAAAACAAAAAAAAAACCCTCTTCTCTGCCCTTAAAAAAGCATCAAGATTGGTGTGATCAGATGCTTTCACAAGCTTATAATTACTTGTTAACATCCAGAAGCAACAAAATCCTCATTTAGTTGCTGAGACCATAGAAATGATTGGGGATGTTCTGGTCCTCATTCATCTCTATGGTAAGGCTGGCTTCAGTCCTGGGTTCCCCCGGATGGGGCGAGAGTACAGAAAGGCGGGGGGGGGGGGCGCCTCGCCTCCCACCGCATGTTAAAGCAATCCAGGGGCTATTTAGCCCCTAGGGTTGCTTTTACATTTAACAGCAACACCAGCTGAAAAAAAGGTACTGGGATGATGTCTGTAGCTGCAGGCATCATCCCGGTATTACCACTCAAAGAACAGGACGTCACCTGACTTCCCTATGGGTGGGAAGTGGTTAAAGTACCCTTCAGCTGGAGCTTGTAAATGTAGAACACAGATCCTAATGGGAGTGTTGATTGCCACATTAATCAAGCTGCAAGCAGGCTTCAGCACTACTAGAAGCTTGTTGAAAGCCTGCTGAAGCCTGTTAGCAGCTTGATTAAAGTGGCAATCAACACTCCCATTCGGATTGGTGTTCAACACTTACAAATTGGAGCTGAATGGCACTTTAAAGCGATCGTAAAGGCAGATTTTTTAAATGATAAACATGTCATACTTCCATTGACCAGTCCATCCATCCCCCCCCCACCCCCCCCCCGCTGTGTGCCCCTGCAGCAAGCCGTTTGCTATATGGGCACTCGTGCGTGTTCACTCATGAGCCGGCTGTGGGTGTTCATAAGACACACAGAGCGGGGTTCAGCCCTGCTCCCCCCTCACTAGCTGTGATTGACAGCAGCGGGAGCCAATGGCTTCCACTGCTGTATCTGAGCCGATGAGAAGGGAGAGAGCTGCTGCTCTCATGCACATTGCTGGATCCAGATAGGGTTTAAGTTTGTATTTAGGGGAGAATCTGCACACAGAAGGCTTTTTCATTACTGCATAGAATACATGAAGTTAAAAAAAAAAAAAAAAATTGCCTTTACAACCACTTTCAAAGTTTCTGCAAATGCTTTGTAAAGTAAACACTTGCTGTTCACACTCTTATACAACCTTAATTCCATGTGAGATAGGCCAAAGTGAGAGGAAATCCCTCCAAACAGAAGGAATCCCAGACTAATGGGCCATACACACTATAAGATTTTCTGAAGACTTTTTCCTTTAGATTTACCAAAACCAGATAATATGAGGTCAAACCTAAAAACACTTTCAATTTGTATGCAATCTGGCAGGCCCTTACACTACATAGAAAAGGTAAATCTGAAGGAAATCTAACCACAAAAGTTGGATAGTGTGTATCCAGCCTTAGTGTCCCCATTGGAAGATTTCCCCTCTACACTATATTACCAAAAAAATTGGGACGCCTGCCTTTACACGCACATGAACATTAATGGCATCCCAGTCTTAGTCCATAGGGTTCAATATTGAGTTGGCCCACCCTTTGCAGCTATAACAGCTTCAGATCCTCTGGGAAGGCTGTCCACAAGGTTTAGGAGTGTCTATGAGAATGTTTGACCATTCTTCCAGAAGCGCATTTGTGAGGTCAGGTACTGATGTTGGACGAGAAGGTCTGGCTCGCAGTCTAATTCATCCCAAAGGTGCTCTATTGGGTTGATGTCAGGACTCTGTGCAGGCCAGTCAAGTTCCTCCACCCCAAACTCGCTCATCCATGTCTTTATGGACCTTGCTTTGTGCATTGGTCCAAATCATTTGGTGGGGAGGGAATTCTGGTGTGGGGTTTTTCAGGGATTGGGCTTGGCCCCTTAGTTCCAGTGAAGGAACATTTTGGACAATTTCATGCTCCCAACTTTGTGGGAACAGTTTGTGGATGGCCCCTTTCTGTTCCAACATAACTGCACACCAGAGCACAAAGCAAGGTCCATAAAGACCTGGATGAGTTAGTTTGGGCGGATTAACTTGACTGGCCTGAACTCAACCCGATAGAACACCTTTGGGATGAATCAGAGTGGAGACTGTGAGCTAGGCCTTCTTATCCAACATCAGTGCCTGACCTCACAAATGCACTTCTAGAAGAATGGTCAAACATTCCCATAGACACACTCCTAAACCTTGCAGACAGCCTTCCCAGAAGAGTTGAAGCTGTTATAGCTGCAAAGGGTGGGCCAACTCAATATTGAACCCTATGGACTAAGATTGGGATGCCATTAAAGTTCATGTAGGTGTAAAGGCCAGGGTCCCAATACTTTTGGTAATATAGTGCAGGGCTCAAAATTTTCAAGTCCTGAGCTACTAGCCAGGCCTTAAGGGTTACTGCCCCCCCCCCCACCATCATCATGTGACCATAAATAAGACATGCTGTGCCTTGTAGTCCTATGAGACCCCCCCATCATGTGACCATAAGACATGCTCTGCCTTGTAGTCCTATATGAAACCCCCCCCGATCATGTGACCATAAGACATGCTCTGCCTTGTAGTCCTATATGAGACCCCCCCTTAGCCATGTGACTAGAAATATGGAGTGCTTAGCCTTGTAGTCCTATAGGAGGTGCCCCCCCCCCATTATGTGACCATAAGACATGCTGTGCCTTGTAGTCCTATATGAGACCCCCCCCCCCCCTTAGCCATGTGACTAGTAATATGGAATGCTTAGCCTTGTAGTCCTATAAGAGATGCCCCCCCTTCCCCCATCATGTGACCATAAATAAGACATGCTGTGCCTTGTAGTCCTATGAGACCCCCCCATCATGTGACCATAAGACATGCTCTGCCTTGTAGTCCTATATGAGACCCCCCCCCCGGTCATGTGACCATAAGACATGCTCTGCCTTGTAGTCCTATATGAGACCCCCCCCCCCCCCTTAGCCATGTGACTAGAAATATGGAGTGCTTAGCCTTGTAGTCCTATAGGAGATGCCCCCCCCCCATTATGTGACCATAAGACATGCTGTGCCTTGTAGTCCTATATGAGACCCCCCCCCCCCCTTAGCCATGTGACTAGAAATATGGAATGCTTAGCCTTGTAGTCCTATAGGAGACGCCCCCCCAACTATGTGACCATAAATAAGACATGCTGAGCCTTGTAATCCTATATTTGACCCTGTTACCATTGTGACCATAAATATGGATTGCAGCCTCACCTGTGCAGGAGAAGAGAGAGGAAAGGCGGCCGGATAATCAGAGCGGGGATCGCTGCACTGTAACATCTTTCATTTGAATTGCCGGGCGCTCAGCTTCACACATAAACTCCTGGCTTGGCTCCTATGATAGATGTCACATGTACCGGCGGTGTTCTGTCTATCAAAGGAGCCGAGCCAGGAGGCGTGACTATGTGTGAAGCTGAGCGCCCGGCAATTCAAATGAAAGATGTTACAGTGCAGCGATCCTCGCTCTGATTATCTGGCCGCCTTTCCTCTTCCTCTCCTCTCTCGTCCTCGCCCGCAATCATTTTCCACTCGCAAAATGCGAGCAGGCGAGTGGAAAATTTGAGGGCTGATATAGTGTATTCTTGTGTTGGGGAAAACCCAAAATTTGCGATTTACTTTTACTTTCAGATGATACAAATAACCAATAGAGAAGGTAAATTTCCCTAATGGGGGCACAGACCGCAATAAAACCTTACTGGGGTTCTAATCCCTCTCCACTCTATCCAAAACTAGATAAATTGTAGATATAAACAACCTGTGCAGCTTTGAGTAAAGATAGATAATGCCGTTGGGTTTAGGTGTAGACAGTTTATGTACCAAGCCTGACTGGAATACTCCCGGGACGTTTCTAAGTGAGGCCTAGTTGTTGGTGGTCACTTCCACCATCACAGGAGTGAGCTTTCTCTGATCCAAGCCCCTCATGCTCTCTCTCCTGATGGAGTAGCGTTACAAGTTCCATGTTTGATGGTGTGATGGAGGTGACCAGTAATGAGTAGGCCTCGCTTAGCAACCTTCTAGAACAGCCTTTCGCAACAATGGTGACATTGGAAACTTATCTGAGAGGCAGAAATTGCCCATTGCTCAAGGAACCCCTGGCAGTCTCAGGAGGAACCCTGGTTGAGAAACCCTGATCTAGATTCATCCTGGGAGTATTCCAGATCCTTTAGTTTTTTTTTTTTTTTTTTTTTAATTTATGGTGAGTTTATGTTGAAAAACCTCCATGGCAGTGTTGGTCACTGGTTCTGAAGGAAGCAGAAGGAGCACAGCAGAGGCTTGGGTGGTGTGTGTGCAGAATGGGCTGATGACGTTCCTCTCTCTCTCCATAGGATGATCACAGACGTGCAGCTGGCCATATTCGCCAACATGCTGGGGGTGTCCCTCTTCCTGCTGGTGGTCTTGTATCACTACGTGGCTGTCAATAACCCCAAGAAACAAGAATGAGGGGCTGGTGTCTAGGTGCTGAATCGGGTAAGATCTGTATATGGGTGTGCATACGGGTTGTATTTCTATCAGGTATGCCTGAGGGCTATCACAAAGGATCACAGAACTACTATGAGTCAAATAATATTTTTTAAAAATCACAGAATATTTTTTGCACTTTTTTTTTTTTTTTGCTTGATTTGAAAGGCCATTCATTCAATGTTTGGGGGGGGGGGGGGCTGTCAGCATATCTCATGCAGTAGAAGCACATTTTACCATGTTGTCTCTTTAGCCACTTCACCCCCTTCCTGCCCAGGCAAGTTTTCAGCTTTCAGAGCGGTCACGCTTTGAATAACAATTACTCAGTCAAGCAACACTGTACCCATTTGAAGGTTTTTTTCCTCTTTTTTTTTTAAACTGCTTTCTTGTGGTGGTATTTGGTGGCATTTGATTTTTTGTATGTAGCATTTTGGGAAAAAAATAAAAATTTTTTTCGTTATTTCTGCAAATAAAATATCTTTCTTTATAGATTTGGGCCAAAATGTATTCTGCTACATTTCTTTGGCTAAAATAACCCAAATCAGTGTCTATTCAGCCCATAGGAAAATTATGAAATTCAAAAACTATGGTATATACTGTATATCTGAAAATTGATCAGTCCTGATGTAGACGGCCTATCTCATTTCTTGAGACCCGTAAAGCCAGGACAGTACAAATACTCCCCAAATTCCACCCGTTTTAATAAGTTTAGATGTACATAATCCCCTTTAAAAAATACTTTTACCAATTTAAACAATTTTTTTCCAAGGAAATACCTTTTTTTTTTTTTTTTTTTTTTTTTTTTCTTCTTTATTCATCCGCACTTCTGGGTCCGGCCGCCTATAGGCGATTACGTCATTCGACGATTCGCAAGAGCTGCTGGGATGCAGCAGCCCTTGCGAATCGCCTAGTGACGAAATCCCGCATTATTACACCGCCACTAGCTGTACTCGGATGTATTGCATTGAGTCCATGCTCTGCCCCGCCTCCTCTCAGTGACCTCTACGGAATGTATTGCTTTGAGTCCGATTTCCGCTCCTCCTTCCCCCCGCCTCCTCTGAGCTCTACGGGATGTAATGCTTTCAGTCCGCGCTCACTGAGAGGAGGCGGAGCGGAGCGCGGACTCAAAGCAATACATTCCGTAGACCTCACTGAGAGGAGGCGGGGTGGTGCGCAGACTCAAAGCAATTCATCCCGTAGAGCTCACTGAGAGGAGGCGGAGCGGAGCGTGGACTCAAAGCAATACATCCCGTAGAGCTCACTGAGAGGAGGCGGGGCGGAGCGCGGACTCAAAGCAATTCATCCCGTAGAGCTCACTGAGAGGAGGCGGGGCGGAGCGCGGACTCAAAGCAATTCATCCCGTAGAGCTCACTGAGAGGAGGCGGGGCGGAGCGCGGACTCAAAGCAATTCATCCCGTAGAGCTCACTGAGAGGAGGCGGAGCGGAGCGCGGACTCAAAGCAATTCATCCCGTAGAGCTCACTGAGAGGAGGCGGGGCGGAGCGCGGACTCAAAGCAATTCATCCCGTAGAGCTCACTGAGAGGAGGCGGGGCAGAGCGCGGACTCAAAGCAATACATCCGAGCACATCTGGTGCTGGTGTAATAATGCGAGATTTCGTCACTAGGCGATTCGCAAGGGCTGCTGGGATACATCTCAGCAGCTCTTGCGAATCGCCAAGTAATGTAATCGCCTATAGGCGGCCGGACCCGAAAGTGCAGAAGAATAAAGAAGAAAAAAAGGTATTTGATTGCAAAAAAAAGTTTCCATTGGTAAAAGTATTTTTAAAGGGGATTACGTACATCTAAACTTATTAAAATGGGTGGAACTCCGCTTTAACTTTTTGGACAGTAGACATTCCAAGGTATTT
Organism: Pelophylax lessonae; assembly: GCF_965119305.1. Lineage (NCBI taxonomy): Eukaryota > Metazoa > Chordata > Amphibia > Anura > Ranidae > Pelophylax > Pelophylax lessonae. The sequence goes on along the minus strand of NC_138770.1, from coordinate 85,205,612 downwards.
CTTTGTCACCATTTTATGAAAATAAAGAAATTAAATAAAATAAATTTTTAGAAATGTTTTTTTACATACTGTCACCAGTGCAGTACAGAGTCGTCATATGGTGTGGCGGTGATCAGGGACACTGACTGGTGACAGTATGTAAAAAAAAAAATTAACATTTGTTTAAAATTTTTAACTTTTTTTTTTAACATACTGTGTCCACAGCGATGCAGTGTTACCATAGTGACACTGCACTACCCTGGGGAAGTGACCAAGGTTTTTCTTTTTACACTGAGGGCCAGTTCACACCATAGAAACGCAGTCCGGATGCGTTCCAGATGCTTTTCTGCATGTGCATTTTTGATGCGTTCCAGTGCGTTTTTCCCCCTTTCTTTTCTTAACCTTCAATAAGGACGTGTTAACTTTTTGGGGAAAAAAAAAAGACGTGTGTTCCTGTGCGTTTTTGATGCATTTTACAGTGTTCCAGTCCAGTGCAGGTGCAGCATGGTCTCCTTTTTTTTTTTTTTTAATCTGTAACAAACGCACTGGTGTAAACTATGCTATTAACCACTTCCATGAATGATGCCTGCAGCTGCAGCAGGAGGGGACGTGTCCACTGCCGCCCTCCAGTGCTTCTACTTGCTCGCTTGTGAGACCGGCAACCCGGAGAATGAATCGGCCCGCGGCGGAAGTACACCATAGAGAATACCGAGAACTAGAAGGTTCCGTCAGTCTCTATGACTCTCGGAGGCCAGGAGTGAAGTATGACATCACGCCCGGCCTGGCAGTTGTAAATACTGCTGTGATCTCAGCTGGATAGCCAAGATCGTTTTTTTTTTTTTTTTCCTCTTTGATTTCAGGCTTTCCAGCCTGTAGGAGAGATCTGAGGTCCTGTTGACCCCAGATCTCTCCATAAAGAGGACCTGCCATGCCCTATTCCTATTTCTTGTAATATGAATATAAGTGATCGAAAAATAAAATTAAAGGGAAAGTGTAAAAGTAAATTAAAATAAATTTAAACAAAAATGTAGTGTCCTTGCCTGCATACGTACGTCGCGCCCACATAAGTAAACAGCATTCATCCCACACGTGAGTTATTGCCGCAAATGTTACAGTGAGAGCAACAATTCTAGCCCAAGATCTCCTCTTTAACTCCAAACAGGTAGCCTGTAAAAAATTTTAAAACGTTGCCTCTTGAGATTTTTATGTGCTGAAGTTTGGCACCATTCCACGAGTGTGCACAGTTTTAAAGCGTGACATGTTAGGTATCTATTTACTCTGCGTAACATCATCTTTCACATTATACAAAAAAAATTGGGCTAACTTTACTGTTTTTTTTTTTTTTTTCTCCAAAAAAAATTACGTGTTTAAAAATTGCTGCATGACATAAGTAGCAATGGCCGCCATTTTATTCCCTAGGGTCTCTGCTAAAAAAAAAAACATATATAAAGTTTGGCGGTTCTGAGTAGTTTTCTAGCAGAAAAAAGATGATTATTAGATGTAGGAGCGAAGTGCCAGAATTGGCCTGGTATGGAAGTGGTTAAAACCATATGACCTACTTTCCATGCTTTTTTGATGCAGAAAATAAACACACTGGCCTGCATGTGGTGTGAACTGGTCCTGATTCCTTATAACAGTGATGATCACTATTACAAGCAATCGTTTTTCTGAATGGCATCCATCCACTCATTGAGTACTATTGTTAGAACTGATTGGCCACAGCTATCACATGGCACAAATGCATGAATGCACAAATGTCAGGTATATCCACCCTGATTGGAACCCTTCCCTACTCTATACAAACCTAAGTTTCTGTCTGGAATATTTCATGTTCATCTGCAGCCACCTTTTAACCAGTTGCTGACCGCCCACCACAGACATACTGCGGCAGGGTGGCTCGGCTGCGCAAAATCACGTATATCTGTATGATTTTGTGCACACAATCTCGGCTTCGGCCTCCAGCGATTGTCAGAGAAACTGACAGAAGACCCGCCTGCTTATGTAAACAAAGCAGACGAGTCTTCTGTCAGACAGGCAGAGAGAGATCAGGAGTTTCTGCTAAGCAAACCCCCCAGTGCATATTATTTAGCACTGATTACTGTATTAATGTCATTGGTCCTCAAAAAGTGTCAATGTCAGGGGTCCAATCTGTCCGCTGCAATGTTGCAGTCCCGCTAAAAATCGCTGCTCGCCGCCATTACTAATAAAAACAAAAAAAAAGTCAAAAAATCTATCCTGTAGTTTGTAAACGCGATAGCCAATTAGAATGCGCTTGGGATTTTATTTATTTTTTTACCAAAAATATGTAACAGAATACAAATTGGCCTAAACTGATAAATTTGATTTTAATTTTTTTTATTGGGAGTGTTTTATAGCAGAAAGTAAAAAATATTGTGGTTGTTTTTTTTTTTTTTTCAGAATTGTCGCTTTTTTTTTTTTTTTTTTGTTTATAACACAAAATCAGAGGTGATCAAATACCACCAAAAGAAAGCTCTATTTGTGGGGAAAAACCGACATCAATTGTATTTAGGTACAGCATCGCACGACTGCGCAATTTTCAGTTAAAGTAACGCAGTGCCGAATCTCAAAAAATGGCCTGGTCATTAAGGGGGTTAAACCTCCTGGAGCTGAAGTGGTTAAAAAATGAATTTGTTTTTATGTTTTTTTTATGCAGTTATCTTGTGAAATGTATTTATTATGAGTGAGGATCCAAGGATTAGTATCTGAAATGTCTTTCCCTATACCAGCCCATGTAGGGCAGTAGGGAGACTTCCTTCACCTCTCTGAAGGAGCCCCACAGAGCCATGCAAATTTTAGGTGACAGTAGCTGTGGGGGGGAAAAGAGCCCCCATATGCTGTCACAGGAGTGGGGGGTACTGTAGCCACTAAGTTAGAAAATGAAAGCTGCATCTCTTTTTGAGAGGTCTCCAGAGCCAGTTCATTGTCCATCAGACTGCTGGGAGGCCACACTGGCCAGAGGGATAAAATATAAAAATGCCCAGGAGACAGTGAGAGTAATACATGTCCTCGGTTTAGTGATCATTTGGTGTTCAGTGGGAGGGAGGTAGCCCTATTGTCGGTGGGTGGGGTGTAGCCTGAACGTCACAGTTGCACTTACCTTGCAGACTCCATATCTCCTGTTGCTGCTTGTGTTGACGGTACAGGCAGGAGATCACCGCACCGGATAGTGCCTGTGCTAAACTTTTGGGTGCTGGAATGCTCGGTCACTCTGCATTTAGCGGTCCACTACTTTCTGGAAAAAGTGTCAGTAACAGGCACCTTTAGTGGTTGATTTATTAAAATTGGGGAGTGCAAAATATGGTGCAGCTGTTCATGGTAGCCAATCGGCTTCTAACTTTAGCTTGTTCAATTTAGCTTTGACCATATAACCTGGAAGCTGGTTGATTGGTTTCTATACAAACAAAAAGGAGCTGGGGGAGCACACCCTGAACATGCATTTCTAAAGCTGGTGCAGCTATAGACCAAGAGACATACATATTTACAAAAAAGCGCACACATGCAAAAGAAATGACTATCAAATATAAAGGCAATCAATAAATGAATAAAAATGGGGATTTGGTCCCACCATATGGCCATATCGTGCTCAAGCCCACCACTACGTCAAAGATATAGGATGAGTCCCTCATAGTGCAGTCGCACATCTCTTCCAGTAAGGAGTAAGTATCTCCAATGGTTTTAGAAGCTGGATTCATCCTTCTTTATATGGATAGTGTAGGACCCACTGATAATGGGGTACTTTGACGCAGTGGTGGGCTTGAGCACGATATGGCCATATGGTGGGACCAAATCCCCATTTTTATTCATTTATTGATTGCCTTTATATTTGATAGTCATTTCTTTTGCATGTGTGCGCTTTTTTGTAAATATGTACCTGATTGGTTTCTATGCAGAGCTGCACCATATTTTGCACTCTCCACTTAATAAATGAACCCCAATATTTGTGTTACTGACTGTAGCTAGACAGTTTGTTGGTCCTATAGGATATAAATCTGTGTTTTTCATTTTCTAGGTCTGATGTTTGGCCGTCCTTGTGTGATCACAGCCAGTATGAAGCTCGTATTCCGGTGGCATGCCTCTTGCTGTACATATCTTCTGTGATGGCGATGTCCATATATTGTTACCATGCTTAGATCTCTGTTTTTGATATGTAGATGGAGGAAATAAAGGGATATATTCTCTATACACCGACTCTCGTCTGCTTTGCCATGAGAAGTTTAGTGTGGATTGAGTGTATATAACTACTTCATCTATGAACAATGACCGAATTACAAAGTGTACCCATTCAATAAGCATGTAATTTAGTTGAAAACTCAAATACCTTTTTTTTTTTTTTTTTAGTTTACCAGTGGTCACGTGACTGCTTAGTCTCCTCTTTTTCTCCACTTCATAGGATTGGGGGCAGAGCCTCTGAACAACACTTGGCACCTTGCCTTCCGTCTAGATTTCAGTTCAGCAGAGGCACTGGGGGAGATTTAATAAAACTGTAGCACTCCGAATCTAGTGCAGCTGTGCATGGTAGCCAATCGGCTCCTAACTTCAGCTTGTTGGATTAGTGATACTAAACCCACAACAGTAAAATCAGTCTTTATATGCAGTAAAGCATGCTTGTTAAACTCACTGTGAAAACAAATGGATTATCACTTTGCATTGTGTTTAAAGGCTCTCTGATCCTCCCCTTCTTTCACTGTCTCCAAAACATAACCTGATATATACAGAGGGGACAAGCTGCACATGCTCAGTTTTGTGTGTATTGCTAGAGAGTTTGGCTCCTTTCACACGGCCGCTCCGTGTGTCCCCAAATCATCCCATCCGTTTGCGGATGATTTGCGGACATAATGTAAGTGAATGGCACTGTGGGTGTCAGCGGAATACCATCCGCTGACATCCGATTTTCCTCCTGTCAGTTCTGTTCCGTTTTTACGAATGGAACAGAACCCCATTTTTCCTTCCGTGTAAAAAACGGAAAGGAAGGAAAATCGGATGTCAGCGGTGTCATCCGCTGACATCCGCAGTGCCATATACTTACATTATGTCCGCATATCATCCGCAAACGGATGGGATGATATGCGGACACACGGAGCGGATGACAGAAATGTCATCCGCTCCGTGTAAAAAAAAAAAAAAAAAAAAATCCCGCAGCGGACCTTTCACACGGAGCGGCCGTGTGAAAGGAGCCTTTATTTTTTTTTTGTTTCTTGGGAGAGTGCATGTGATCAGCACTGTCCAGACAGAAGGTCAGGGGAGAATGAAAACTCCTCCTACAAGCTTTACTAGGAACTGATAGAAGTAACAAGACTGCTATATACTGCTGGTAAGAAAAGGTGTTAAGCGGTTTATATTTACTAAAATAATTGCATTTCCATGTACTGTGGGAGACCAAATATAGTGAATGCAGGGTCCTGGATTTAGTAATACTAAGCTTTGGTAATAAAAACTGGAAGCTGATTGGTTAGATATGCAGTGCTGCACCAGATTTTGCACTCCAGTTTTAGTAAATCTTTCCCACAGCAAACATATCACACTACACAAGCAAAGCCTGCAGGGTTAACAACCAACCCCCTCCCTGTGTTCTGACCTGAGCAGGGGGCTGCAGAGAAATTGAGCATGCAGCTCAAGCTCCCAAGTTCTCTGTGCTGTTAAATAAAAAAAGAAAAAAAAAAGGGGGGGGGTGGAGAATACAGCTGTGTAGTACGGTCTGTATAAAGTAGGCTTTAAGAAAACCAAGCAACTTGAAGTACAAAAAATCTGTTTAATAGTGTATAAATATACAGAACATCCATGTATATATTTCATACATTCATGTGTCCGGCACTGCAGAACAGACAAAAAAGCAACCTCTACTCCATTTTTATGTTCAGAAGAGTGGTGTAAGCATGGTGCTTGCATCACTCTTATCAGTTTCTCCTTTTGTTCAAGAAGTCAGGAAGTATAGAACTGTGCTTTGGATAAATGTCAGAGGAGTGAAAAAAAGTAAGCATACTTTGAGGGCCCTTTCACAATTCTGTTAAAGCGGTAGTATACTCCGCTTTTTAACTTTTACCTACAGGTAAGCCTATAGTAAGGATTACCTGTAGGTAAAATTAAACCGTGCAGGTTTAGGAGGTATTCGCCCTGCATGCAGCTGCTGACACCAGCGGTGCATGCGCTCTGAAAGCTCCTTGCCGACTCCTCGTCGGAAAGTGAACTCCCGCGCGCATGCGCGGGAGTGACGTCATCGCGGCTCCGATCACTCACAGCGTCTGAGCCGCCGAGCCAAGAAGAGACGCCGAGGGAAGGTGTCCGGGTGATGGTGTCGGGGCTTTGTTCTAAGGTAAGTATTTTATGATGTGCTAGTATGCGATGCAAACTAGCTCATTATGCCATTGTCCTCCTGCAGGGTTTTGCTTTTTTTTTTTTTTTTTTTTTAGGGTACAACCCCTTTAAGGCGGCCAATTCACTTAAATGAATGCATCAAACGGTGCGTGTAGTGTTTTTAGCTGTGCAATGCATCCCTGGGGGTGCCATTTGGAATGACCATTAGTGTAAAATAGGGCCTGGGAAAGTTATTCACCCTGTAAGTAGTGAGCTAATAAAATTAACCTTTTCCCTGCATAGGCATACAAGTTTTCAGTACTATTTTCCTGAAGAGTCTGACCTTGTTTCTGATTACTGACTTCTAAGTGTATCTAAACAAAAGACCAACACTGTATGATGATTTTGGAATTAATCATTCATTGCATGTGGCTGCATTTGTTTTTATTTTTTAGGCATTTTCCCTTTTATCTGGTGATCCTGCCATTAAAACACTTCCTGTCCCAAGGTGATAAACATTCACTCAAATGTATTGGGGGAGATTTACTAAAACTGGAGCACACAGAATTAGGTGCAGCTGTGCATGGTAGTCAATCAGCTTCTAACTTTAGCTTGTTCAATTAAGCTTTGACAATAATCCCCCATTCACGCTGAACGCAGCTTTGAAATTGTGCGAGTTTTGCTGAACTCGAACGATTTGAGGGTGACTTTGAGGGCGACTTCAAAGACATCTGTGGCAGCTTCATGCACAGATATCTATTGAAATCACCCCCAAAGTCACCAAAAGTAGTGCAGGAACTACTTTTGGAAATCGATGCGGCGCTGCAAAGTCAGAGTTGCGCCGATTGGGACTCTACCATTGCTGGCAATAGGCTGCGAATTGACCTGTCAAATCGTGCTGATATGAACGGGAGCTCAAACCTGGACGCTGATTGGTGTTAGTAAATCCCCCCGTATCAAGACAACAGAATCCCTTCTCTCCTTCATAACAGAGGAACATAGTTCTGTAGTCCTCCAGAGATAGCTAAAAACAATGTAACCACAATCAAAAAGGTTGTCAGCTGATAAGATTTCGGTCAGGATCAAAAGGCAAATTTTTTTTGTTTTATTGAAAAAAAAAAAAAATGAAACGCTTTTAATGACCATTAAGGAGTAAATAAAGAAGTTCATTGGGGTTTGCATCTACTTTAACAGAGATCACACGGGACAGCAGGCACAATTAAATACAACTTTATTTAAATATATTGCATTCGATTGGCCACTGCAAAGTACATAAAAACACAGGACAATATTAAAATTCTTCACAAGATTGTCTGTGAATCTCTTATTTACAAAGTGGAGATAAATCACTCGAAAAGGAGCCGTCAATATATCAAACTTAGAAACAGGAAAAGTATCAGATAAAACATTTCAATCAAAGTGGGAATTGAGGGGTTCACAGAGCCGGAGGTTATAGAAAACGTTTCTGAGGTTCGGAGACCGCGCTCTATAAAAACGAGTTGTGTAAACACAGTTTAGAGTCGGATTCATGAGACTAAAGTACCATCTTCTTCATCCTTCACTGGAGGCCAACTCCACCTAAAACTCATACTTCACTTGAAAGTTGCTGATTAACTGGATCCAGAGGTGAAATTTCCCCACCGACACTCACAGTTCTGTCACACTGCTAAGGCCAAATGACAATCCGGTTCTTCTCCGATGGATAATCCAGTGCTGAGAGAGGCTTTGTGGTAGGTAGGTCAAGAAAGCCACAGAATTGGGATTTACAAAAGATCTAAGAATTGCCTGATTAAACCCACTCCCCTCCACCCAAAACTGACCTAGTCAGCCCACCTACAACTCACTTTGCTTTAAAGAGACCCTGTCAACAATTTTACAAAAAACCCAGTATTTTAAATGTTTTCTAGCAGCTGGTTTTCATACCATAAATGATTTTTATTGACTTACAATGTGTTTCTAAACTAGTAAAACTGGCTACTCCAGAAGAGTTCGCTCTTTAGCAAAGCCCCCCCCCCTCTCCTTGCACATCATAAGCCTCTCCTCTTTTGGGAATGTCTAGTTACTCTCTGGGCTGGCACAACTTCTTAACCCTCGCCTACATAACCTTTTATTCAGTTTTGAACAGTATTGCAATTATTCTATCCCCTATTTATTGTAAAGAGCTGTGTAAACTGTTGGCGCTATATAAATCCTGTATATTAACCTGTTGCCGCCCGCCCACCGTAGTATTACTGCCGCAGGGTGGCTCGGCTGCACAAAATCAGTTCGTACTACGTGATTTCGTGCACGAGGTATTGGCGGCGCGCTCAAGCTTTGTTTAGACACAGCGGGAGGAGCGGCGGCAATCGCCGCCGGCCTCCCGCGATCATCAGATAAACTGACAGAAGACCCGCCTGCGTATGTAAACAAAGCAGGCGAGTCTTCTGTCAGACAGGCAGGGAGAGATCAGGAGTTTCAGCTAGGTTGAAACTCCCGATCTCTCTGTGCCTGTCACAGAACCCCCCCCCTACAGTGAGTAAGCATATTTAGGCACACATTAACCCCTTTGATCACCCCCAGTGTTAACCTCTTCCCTGCCAGTGTCATTTATACAGTAACAGTGCATATTATTTAGCACTGATTACTGTATTAATGTCACTGGTCCCCAAAAAGTGTACAAAATGTCAGTTAGGGGCCCGATCTGTCTGCTGCAATGTCGCAGTCCTGCTAAAAAAATGCTGATCGCTGCCATTACTAATAAAAAAAAAAAATTCCAAAAATGTATCCCGTAGTTTGTAAACTAAACTGATAAAAAAAATTAGATTTTTTAATTTTTTTTTTTATTGGGAATGTTTTATAGCAGAAAGTAAAAAATATGGCGTTTTTTTTCAAAATTGACACTTTTTTTTTTGTTTATAGCGCAAAATCTAAAAACCACAGAGGTGATCAAATACCAACAAAAGAAAGCTCTATTTGTGGAGAAAAAAGGACATCAATTGTATTTGGGTACAGCGTCACACGACCACGCAATTGTTCGTTAAAGTAACGCAGTGCGGAATTGCAAAACATGGCCTGGTCATTAAGGGGTTAAAACCTTCCGGAGTTGAAGTGGTTAATGTAGCTTGCCAGGGAGGGGGTGAAAGGGACTACTATAGAGTGACAGCTCTGGGGCTGCTGACATTACATCCAAGATGGGGACTCCCAGAAGCAGTTTTGGGTGCCTGCAGAAGGGAGGCTTTTACAGGGAAATAACATGCATAAGATATGTTAAAATGCACGTAAATTCCTCAGGGGGGACTGCTGTTGAAATGACTAGTTTGGTAACCGGGTCTCTTTAGCCACTTAAGCCCCGGAGGATTTGGCTGCTCAAAGACCAGGCCCTATTTTGCGATTCGGCACTGCGTGACTTTAACGGACAATTTTTTCCCCACAAACAGAGCTTTCTTTTGGTGGTATTTAATCACCTGTGCGATATTTATTTTGCGCTATAAACAAAAAAAGCGACAATTTTGAAAAAAAATAATATTTTTCAAATTTTTTTATATGAAATTCTCAAAAAAAAAAAAATGTAAAAATCAAAATTTAACATTTTAGGCCAATTTGTTTTCTGCTACATATTTTTGGTAAAAAAAAAAAAAAAATCGCAATAAGCGTATTTTGATTGGTTTGCGCAAAAGTTATTGCGTTTACTAACTAAGGGAAAGGTTTATGTCATTTTTATTGTTTTTTTTTTTTTTTTTAACTAGTAACGGCGGCGATCTGCGTTTTTTTTTTTCTGTGGGACTGCGACATTGCGGCGGACAGATCGGACCCCTAACTGACATTTTTGACACTTTTAGGGGGACCAGTGACATTACTACAGTAATCAGTGCTAAAAATATGCACTGTTACTGTAAAAATGGCACTGGCAGGGAAGGGGTTAACTTTATTGGTGATCAAGGGGTTAAGTGTGACCCTAGGGGCGTGATTCTAACTGTAAAGGGGTGTTGCTTGTGATGTAACCACAGACACATACGATCCTACATAACAGGATCGTATGATCTCTGCAGGTACACCAGGGAGAATGACAGGCGGCTTTGTTTACATCAGCCGCCTGCCTTTCTCCCTCTCCACTGGGAGATCGCGAGTGACCGGCGGACATCGGAGCCGCCGGTCACTCGAGCGGGGGCAGGAGCGCGCTCGCCCCCCTGCAGGCTCCTGGGCTTTGCCCAGGAGGGGCTGACTGCCGCAGTAAATGTACTGTGGGCGGTCGGCAAGCGGTTAAGTTGAAAGTCTTTGGGGCATCTTCGGTGTCAAAGACTCTGGTGGTGATGGGTCTCTATTACTGTTGCTGTTAACAAGTCCGTATTTATCGGCGTATAACACGCACTTTTTCCTCCTAAAAATGGAGGGCAAAACACCAGTGCGTGTTATACGCCGATCTATTAGAAAAAAAAAAAAACAGTCCAGGCATCGCTGAGAGGCAGAGGAGGGGGACGGGCCAAGTAGAAGGAAGGAAGAGCGGCCTCCTATGATAGACAGCACAGTGATCCAATGCCAGGATGCAGGACGTGAGACGTCTATCATAGGCGCCGGGACTACTGATGACAGCGACCACTCGTCCTCGCTTCTCCTCGGTCCGGCCCGCCCTCCTCTGCCTCTCTTTTTAAAATACCGGTATGTCACTGCTCTCTGCAATGGCGCTGGCGAGGCTGCTGTTACTTTGCCCTGCATTGATGTACACTGCGCTGGCGAGGCTGCACTGGGGGACACTGCGCTGGCGAGGCTGCACTGGGGGACACTGCGCTGGCGAGGCTGCACTGGGGGACACTGCGCTGGCGAGGCTGCACTGGGGGACACTGCGCTGTCGAGGCTGCACTGGGGGACACTGCGCTGGCGAGGCTGCACTGGGGGACACTGCGCTGTCGAGGCTGCACTGGGGGACACTGCGCTGTCGAGGCTGCACTGGGGGACACTGCGCTGGCGAGGCTGCACTGGGGGACACTGCGATGTCGAGGCTGCACTGGGGGACACTGCGATGTCGAGGCTGCACTGGGGGACACTGTGCTGGTGAGGCTGAATGAACACTGCGCTGATGAGGATGCATTCACAGGCAATGGTAAGACCATTTGATTTAAAAAAAAAAAGTTCTGAGTTTAATGCCGTTTATTTCAAATTTAAGCTTTTTTCCTAAAATTTGAGGTGCGTGTTATACGCCGATAAATTTGGTATTTAACATGAATTTCTCCTTCTTCCTCCATGACAATTGTTCCAATTGTCATGTAGTAGAGAGGAGACTGCCATTAAAGCTGACCATGCAGTAAAATACAAGGTGGGGTCCAATCACCTACTGGTAATAAGAGTAAAAAGTAAAGTAGAAGTTCAGGCAAAACCTAACTAAGGCTAAACCTGCTCTTTGCCACAATCCAAACCTAATCTATCTAACCCTTTTAAACAAAAATCTGTATACATACCCGTTTTGCAGCCGGTCCCGGCCTCAGCTGTGAGCGGTGGTTTCAGTGTGGAGGCAGGTGCAGGAGGCGCAGCCAACATCGGAAGCTCCATAGTAACTCTATGGATGATGTCACTTCACAGCCGTTGCCGGTCCCCTCCAGCACACAGCATCCACCGCTGGAGACCGGATCAGCTGCAGAATAGGTAAGCACAGCGATTTTTGCTTTACAGGGTTCGATTATGTTTAGAATGTGGCAGAGAGCAGGTTTAGCCTGGATTCGCACTTTATTCTAGCCAAACCCAGGGCAAATTTTGGCCAGTTCCTGATCAACCATTAAAAAATTCAATCCGGGGGTTGCCTTGTCAGCACCCTACCACCTGACAACCAGGCAAAAAATTGATGGACAATCACTGGCTGCATCTGATTAGATGCAGCCACTGTTCAGGTATTCAGGGGCTGGCTATAGGAATGCAATAGCCAGCAGGAGAGATTCCTTCATCTCTCTTAATGGACGGGAGAATCCATAGATAGATTTCTCTCATTCAGCCCATTACCGAGCACATGGAAGAACAGAAGAAATGGTAAGTATCGGTGGGGAAGGTTGTCTTTTAATTTGCCCTAAATAGGCAAAGAGATTGATTTCCTCTAAGGTACACAGAAAGCAGCTGAAAAACATAGAAAAGAATACCTTGATGCTGGAGTCACTGAGAGATAAAAAGCCTATAGGCTGATTATTGCCCTGCAGTGTTTATCCAAAATGTATATTAACACTGTCAGATGTATGGATTTATTAAAGCGGAACAAAACCCTCCTTTCCTTTACAGCCTGATAAAGGAATTGGCAGCACTCCAGGTTGAGTCAAAATCCAGATTTATTGACTGGACATCCAAATATGACAATCGTGACAAGGTAGACGCGTTTCACACACTGACGGTGTGCTTAATCATTACCTGGTAATGATTAAGCACACAGTCAGTGTGTGAAACGCGTCTACCAGGTAATGATTAAGCACACAGTCAGTGTGTGAAACGGGTCTACCTTGTCACAATTGTCATATTTGGATGTCCAGTCAATAAATCTGGATTTTGACTCAACCTGGAGTGCTGCCAATTCCATTATCAAGTTTTCACGGAGGCGAGCCAGGGCATGCAACGGTGTGAGTCAACAGGCAATCACACCACCTTGAGCAGTGAGTTCTTGTCTTTTCAATTTCCTTTACAGCCAATGAAGCTGCCATCTTGGCCTCTGTTTGATCTGCAACTGCCATGGTGCTGCACATGTGGACAGTTATGATACCAATCAATGGATGGCTTGACAGTTTGAGAGCACATGCAACTGTGACAGGCCTTGATTGTAGCCCAAAACAATGAATAGTACCACTCAAATGCCCCCCAAACCTATATCATCAGTTGGATCAGCATGTGGATAGACTGGTGCAGGGAAGACAGGATTGGCTTGTCAGGCTCCAGTAGAGTCTTGCTTCTCTGATCGGCAGGCTGTAATCCAAGTCCATAGTCTGTATGAGATGCCGCCCTGTCACTGCCACAGAACTCAGGATTAGCAAAAACTCCCAAAGACAATGCAAAAATGGCTTTATTAGCAAAAAAAGTAAAAGCATTACAAGATGGGTATGTAGGCAGGGGAGGAAGGAGAAGGGTTGACGCGTTTCACGGGATAAACATGCGTTATCAAAACCACCAGAACACGTCAACACTTCTCCTTCCTACCCTGCCTACATGCCTGTTTTGTAATGCTTTTCCTTTTTTGCTAGACTTCAACAAAATGGCAGCCACCAGTGCACACAAACCGTAGAATCCTCAACGATTAAGCCCTGAAAAGGTCTCTACAGGTGGTCTAAAGCCATCTTTTACCCATTCACACTCATGCAACAGGGAGTTGGCGTCTGTGTGCAGATGGTCACCATTTTGTTGATGCCTTGATTGTAACTGTTTCAGGAAACTGGTCAGTGGGTTTAGTTCTGCTTTAATGTATTTACGGTATTGGTTGGAGTGGCCATTGAACACCTTCAGTGCCAGAAAAAGCTTATAAAACACTGTGACAAGAACCTTGAGCGATAGCAGATGGGAATACAGTATGTGACTCAAGTGTGTATGATACAACCCCACAGTGACCATACAACACAGAGGGGGAGGAGGGTTGTAGTGTAGGAATATAAACACTGTGGGGCGCTGTTGGTCCTATTCTCATTGTGGTGGTTTATCTCACCACCTAGCACCATAAATCTGTAGATCCACAGGCGGTCCGGTCCCCATCATCCCTCCGCGCAGAAGGACAGGACGCTCTGATAAGGAGAGAGACGAGTGGCGTCTGGTGACACAACGGGGAAACTCTAATAAAAAAAAAAAGACAGAATGGTCAACATTGAGGTATGGATGAGTTTGGTTATACAGATCACTTTCTCTCCAGTTGATACCGTGCCTTGAAAAAGTATTCATACCCCTTGAAATTTTCCACATTTTGTCATGTTACAACCAAAAACGTAAATGTATTTTATTGGGATTTTATGTGATAGACCAACACAAAGTGGCACATAATTGTGAAGTGGAAGGAAAATGATAAATGGTTTTCAATTTTTTTTTACAAATAAATATCTGAAAAGTGTGGCGTGCATTTGTATTCAGCCCCCTTTACTCCGATACCCCTAACTAAAATCTAGTGGAACCAATTGCCTTCCAAAGTAACCTAATTAATAGAGTCCACCTGTGTGTAACTGAATCTCAGTATAAATACAGCTGTTCTGTGAAGCCCTCAGAGGTTTGTTAGAGAACCTTAGTGAACAAACAGCATCATGAAGGCTGAGGAATACACCAGACTGGTCAGGGATAAAGTTGTGAAGTTTAAAGCAGGGTTAGGTTCTAAAAAATGTTTTCCCAAGTTTTGAACATCTCACGGAGCACAGTTCAATCAATCATCTGAAAAATGGAAAGAGTATGGCACAACTGCAAACCTACCAAGACCTAGCTGTCCACCTAAACTGACAGGCCGGGCAAGCAGAGCATTAATCAGAGAAGCAGCCAAGAGGCCCATGGTAACTCTGGAGGAGCTGCAGAGATCCACAGCTCAGGTGGGAGAATCTATCCACAGGACAACTATTAGTCGTGCGCTCCACAAATCTGGCCTTTATGGAAGAGTGGCAAGAAGAAAGCCATTGTGGAAAGAAAGGCATAAGAAGTCCCGTTTGCGAGAAGCCATGTGAGGGACACAGCAAATATGTGGAAGAAGGTGCTCTGTTCAGATGAGACCAACATTTAACTTTTTGGCCTAAAAGCAAAATGCTATGTGTGACGGAAAACTAACACTGCACATCATCCTGAACACACCATCCCTACTGTGAAACATGGTGGTGGTAGCATTATGTTGTGGGGAGGCATTTATTCAGCAGGGACAGGGAAGCTGGTCAGAGTTGATGGGAAGATGGATGGAGCCAATATAGGGCAATCTTAGAAGAAAACCTTCTTCTGTAAATTATTTCCACAATCAGCACTTGCATGCACAAATATGTCAGGCATACAGATTGTGGGAATGATTTACAGAAATTGTTGTAACAGCTGGTATAATAATATCATCAATATGAAATTGACAATATATCTGTTTAAGATGACTAGATTGTGACACGCTTATTGTTAGTCCTGAAGAAGCATACAGCGAAACGCGTCGATCAGCAATCAAGATTATATTTGCATCTACTGTCACACACGTACGGGTGTACACAGTGATATTCTCCTAATATCACTTAAGTTTGACATGTATTTCAATTAGTTGCCCCTTTTGGGTGTGTATTCTGATTTTATATCTGTTAAATTAAATAATATTTTTTATCTAATCTCTGTTTCATGTTTAGTGCCATTAAAATCCACCATAACAGGACTAGGTCTTGCAATATGTGTTAGTATACATGTTACTAGGATGCGGCACTGGTAAAGCCCTCCCCCTCCCTCCTCCTTGTCTATCGCTCTCATGTTTAGTGCCATTAAAATCCACCATAGCAGGACTTCGTTTTGCAAAATTTGTTAACACATGTTGGGCACATTTAACCTCTTGATCGCCCTAGATGTTTAACCCCTTCCCTACCAGTGTCATTTCGTTCAGTGACAGTGCATATTTTTAGCACTGATCACTGTATTAGTGTCACTGATTCCCTAAAAAGGTGTCAAAAAAGTGTCAGGCAGTGTCCGATTGGCTGCCGCAATATCGCAGTTCTGCAATAAGTTGCTGATTGCCGCCATTACTAGTAAAAAATAAAAAAAACTCCATGAATATATCCCATAGTTTGTAGACGCTATAACGTTTGCGCAAACCAATCAATATACGCTTATTGGGATATTTTTTTTTTTTTACCAAAAATATGTAGCAGAATACAAATTGGCCTAAAATGATGAAGAAAATGTTTTATAGTAGAAATTAAAACATTTTTTTTTTTTTTCAAAATTGTCAGTATTTAAAAAAAAAAAAAAAAAAAATAGCAGGGGTGATTGAATACCACCAAAAAGCTCTATTTGCGGGGGGGGGGGGGGAAAGACATACATTGTATTTGGGTACAGCGTCGCACGACTGCGCAATTGTCAGTTAAAGTAATCGCAAAAAATGGCCAGGTCATTGAGGGAGTAAATCTTGCGGAGCTGAAGTGATTAAGGAAGGAAGATGGAGAGAATTGCAGAGATATAATAGAAATGTCACACATTACCTCCTCTCCAATCTCTTTGCCAGTCTCACAGATGAACAGAGGATCCTCGGTTTTGGAGCGAAGAAGTGGCACTGAGCACACTGTGAGACTAGACGTCACAGCTGCCAGATCTGTAAAATAATGAGACAGTGATATATTATTTATTTCAGGTACTTGTACAGCGCTGTCAGTTTACACAGTGCTTTACATATACATTATACATTCACATCAGTCCCTACCCTCGAGAGCTTACAATCTAAGGTCCCTAACTCACATTCATACATACATAGTAGGGCCAATTTATACAGGATCCAATTAACCTACCAGCATTTCTTTGGAGTGTGGGAGGAAACCGGAGCACCCGGAGGAAACCCACGCAGGCACAGGGAGAACATGCAAACTCCAGGCAGGTAGTGTCGTGGTTGGGATTCGAATCAAAAGTGCTAACCACTACACCACTGTGTCGCCCATAATCAGATATATATCGCTCCAGGCACTCCTCTTTCCTCCCTTCCTTCTTGGCCCCATGCACACTGGATATTTAGCCCCTGTGCAGGACACTCTTGGGTTTAGGTGCGGGCAGAGAACACAGCCATCGGCAGTCTGTCAAACTCTATGAGAAGCTGACAGGGCTGGACAGTGCACCTAGCATTCTAACATTTAGGGCAGTATGTGCCCAGGGATGAATACCCAGGACACAAGCAGTCTGCATTCTAGGCATTCATCCCTGAGAGCATACCGCCCTAAAATACTGCTGGGTGTGCCGTCCAGCCGCAGCAGCTGCCAGGCTGTCAGAGTATAGGAGGCTGCTGGCAGTAGGGCTGGATGGTGCTCCTGTGTCCTCACCCTGTAGAGAACATTCCATACACTCTGCTGTCCCCTTCCATTGGGAATGCAGAGTAGATTCCATACAATGTGCTGTACTTTACCATCTATCATTGGGGTTGCAGAGTACATTTTATACACTGTGCTGTACTTCACCCCCTACCATTGGGAATGCAGAGTAGATGCCATACAATGTGCTGTACCTCACCATCTACCATCCAGAATGTACAGAACTCATTCCATACACTGTGCTATACCGCACCATCTACCATCCAGAATGTACAGAATACATTCCATACAGTGAGCTGTACCTCACCATCTACCATCCAGAACGTACAGAGCTCATTCCCTACACTGTGCTGTACCTCACCATCTACCATCCAGAATGTACAGAATACATTCCATACACTGTGCTGTACCTCACCATCTACCACTCAGAATGTACAGAATACATATCATACACTGTGCTGTACCTCACCATCAACCACTCAGAATGTACAGAATACATACCATACACTGTGCTGTACCTCACCATCTACCACTCAGAATGTACAGAATACATATCATACACTGTGCTGTACCTCACCATCTACCACTCAGAATGTACAGAATACATACCATACACTGTGCTGTACCTCACCATCTACCATCCAGAATGTACAGAATACATTCCATGCACTGTGCTATACCGCACCATCTACCATCCAGAATGTACAGAATACATTCCATACACTGTGCTGTACTTCACCATCTACCATCCAGAATGTACAGAATACATTCCATACACTGTGCTATACCGCACCATCTACCATCCAGAATGTACAGAATACATTCCCTACACTGTGCTGTACCTCACCATCTACCATCCAGAATGTACAGAATACATTCCATGCACTGTGCTGTACTTCACCATCTACCATCCAGAATGTACAGAATACATTCCATACACTGTGCTATACCGCACCATCTACCATCCAGAATGTACAGAATACATTCCATACACTGTGCTGTACCTCACCATCTACCATCCAGAATGTACAGAATACATTCCATTCACTGTGCTGTATCTCACACCATCTACCACTCAGAATGTACAGAATACATTCCATACACTGTGCTGTATCTCACCATCTACCACCCAGAATGTAGAATACATTCCATACACTGTGCTGTACCTCACCATCTACCACTCAGAATGTACAGAATACATTCCATACACTGTGTTATACCGCACCATCTACCATCCAGAATATACAGAACTCATTCCATACACTGTGCTATACCGCACCATCTACCATCCAGAATGTACAGAATACATTCCATACACTGTGCTGTACCTCACCATCTACCATCCAGAATGTAGAATACATTCCATACACTGTGCTGTATCTCACCATCTACCACCCAAAATGTAGAATACATTCCATACACTGTGCTGTACCTCACCATCTACCACTCTGAATGTACAGAATACATTCCATACACTGTGCTGCACTTCACCTTCTACTATGGGGAATGCAGAGTACATTCCATACACTCTACTGTACCTCCCCCAAAGACTGAAAATGCCGAGTACATTCTATATACTGTACCTCACCGCCCATCACTGGGAATGCAGAGTACGTTCTATACATTGTGCTGTACTTCATCGTCTACCACTCGGAATATAGAGTACATTCTATATAATGTGCTGTACTTTACCCTCTAGCATTGGGAATGCAGACACCACCCTGTACCTTTCCCCTTACCTGTGAGCGCGCAGTGTTTCAGGGTCTGGTCCGCAGTGTATTTCCACACTCTGAGGATGGGGGAATCCCTCTCCTTGGTGACATGGACGAGGCTCTGGGTGTGCAGTAGCCCATTCCTCCTCACTGGGATCCGGCTGGGACGCACACCCAAACTTTCCAGAGACCTAGAAGAGAGG
The DNA here is from genome assembly GCF_965119305.1 of Pelophylax lessonae. Lineage (NCBI taxonomy): Eukaryota > Metazoa > Chordata > Amphibia > Anura > Ranidae > Pelophylax > Pelophylax lessonae. The sequence continues at coordinate 85,186,475 of NC_138770.1, read as the reverse complement.
TCGGCAGTGAAATATATGACTAGTAAAGTGTACTGGGATATCAGCTGGAATAAAATTATCTGTAATGATCCAAACCCTCTTCCACCAAAGAGTGCCACTGAACCCTCAGAGGTCCTTCTCCATCGAAAGCCAGAGGAACTAAGTTTCAGTTCACCCTCATGGCGCACATCCCTACAGCCACAAAGCAGGTGATTGGGAAGGCATGGCTCTCACTGCACATATCTGCTTCTGAAGTCAAAACCCGAGTTCATAGGACTCTAATGAGATATTCCCTGCTAGACTTCAAGGTAGCATGTCTACATTTCGTAGAGTATGGGAACCACACATCTCAACGTATCTCCCATGTCATTTTGACCAACAACTGTTGGAGTTGTAACAACAGCCTCCACATTGCCTTAGCACCTTGGTCAAGGGCCTCCCACCCCCCTTATCTTTGACCCCCTAACTCACCTTCTTCCTTTCCCCTTCTGTGTACTATCTTATCGTACACAGAAGCTTATTGAACATGCTGCATATGTGATCCATATTGTATCATGCGTTGCCAGCATAATGCTTATTGTTACCATGTCAACTCTGTTCCACAACTTACATACTAGTATAGGGGTGTTAAACTCCATTTCATCGCAGGCCGCATCAGCATTATCATTGCCCTCAAAGGGCCGAACTAGACGTCCACAGCACCCCAACCCCCCTTACATCAGATGTCAAGAGTCCTCGCATTATCAGAAGTCAAGTCCCCCACCCTCCCATACATCACATTGCACCCCCCTATCCTGTGGAGCTGGGAAGCAGAAAGGACCTGAGGAGGGCTGGAATCTGCTGAATTCTGAGATCAGGGGGCAAAGATGAGGAGGTGCTGCAGCTGCACAGAGAGGTGCAGGATCTGTAGGAGAAGTTCTGTCCTCCTCCCTGCTTCTAGCTGCTGAGAGTGGGGGCGGAGATGAGGGGGTGCCGCAGTTGCAGGAGAAGGAAAAAGGCCACATAATATGGCCTGGTGGGCCGGATTCGGCCCGTGGGCCTTGTGTTTGACATGTGTACTAGTATGTCTCGCTGTTGACTACCTTATCTCACCACCCATATGCTACATGTACATACTATCAGACCTGTTCATTTTTGTACCTCTGTACTTATTTTTTGAAACTCAAAAAAAAAAAAACCATTAACATTTTTTTTGATTCATAAAGTGAGCAAAAAGAAATATGAAGGCTGCAATTGCCGACCCCTTTCTTTGGCTATCCTTGGCCCCAGTGCTTTCAGTCAAGAACCTCAGAACTTTGGATCTACTACTTGTCACAAAGTACTGGAGTCAGTGAACCAACATACCAGCCAGACAGCAAATATTTTTCAAAAGCAATGCCCAGTAATGGCAGTCTATGCAGGTTTCCTTTAAGGTGATATTTTGTGGCAAAAACACAAACATGGTTTTAGAGACTACGAGTAGAAGGCCATCAAGAGTGATAAATTTACATTTTCAGTGTATTGGCTGTCATCCTTTCTGTTAACCTGGACATAGATGTTTCAATCTGATTGTATAATCTCCTTCAGATCTACCAACAACTTTGAGGAACATGGGTCTGACCTATTGGCTATAAACAGAATGGATGGTTTAGTGTGGCCCCTACACTACACAGAGGCTGGTGGTAAGTAGGACCGATTGTATAGAAGTAGAACGCTCTATTACTATTACAGTGCTAAGCTATCAATTCTGATCATGTTTAAATTATCAGCTGTAACAAAGCGAGGTGTAACAAATCATATAGAGCAGTGGTCCTCAACTCCGGTCCTCAGGGCCCACTAACAGGCCAGGTTTGCAAGATAACTGAAATACGTACATCCCAGGTGATATAATTTGCGCTCAGTGATTGCAGTACTCTAGTCTGCATCTCCCCAAGGTAATACTTAAAATCTGGCCTGTTAGTGGGCCCTGAGGACCGGAGTTGAGGACCACTGATATAGAGGACCATAGAAGGTGACAGATGACCATGTTTAAAGTTGTTGTGGGCTACTAATAAATGTGGAATGGCAACTACTAATTCCGACCCCCCCCCCCCATCCCCCTCCGCCCCTACCATGGTTCCTGACCCTATTCCCTCTCACCCTGCTGTATTCTCCATAATAAAAATAAACAGTCATATAAAATGTGCAAATTAACTGGTATTCTGTTAAAACGGACACAGCAAATGTGCAGCATTTGAATTGTGGGTGGAGTGACACTCGAAGGGGTTAAAAGAAAGAAAAGATACCTGGAATAATCTGTGCTATGGCTGTTACTTCTTTTCTGCAAGTTCTAGAAAAAGAAAGAAAACGTTATACATACAGAAGTTATAGTAAAAAAACAACCTCTATCATATGTCTCCAGGTATGCTCAGTAAAGCTGAAGTTTGAAGTTATAGTAAACTCTGTTACACCACTTATATCTACAGGTAAGCCTATAATAAGGCCTATAAATAAGGCTTATCTGTAGGTACTGTGAATATCTCCTAAACTTGCACTGTTTAGGAGATATTCAGAGTGCATGAAGCCGGTGACGTCACTGACGCATGCCTTCTGAAGTACCGGCATACAGTGCCAGACTTCAGAGCCCAGTGCTGTAAACAGCAACTCTCCTGATGTCATGGCGCCCCTGGCCACTCATGTAGCCGAGGCTGTGAACCATAAAGGAAGACCCAGGGGAAGATTTCAGCCCTCTCAAGGGTGACAGCGCGGTGCTGGGTGTCTTTGTTCTAATGTAAGTTTCTCATAATATGCTAGTATGCGATGCATACTAGCACATTAGGACATTGCCTTGCATGGGATTTTTTTTTTCCACCAACTCCGGTTTGGTACCGATTTAATCTGCTTATAATTGCCTTGTCTGGTTCTTGCTCTGGTTCTCTTCAATAGTTCCCCCAATCATCATTTAAATTATGGTTTACTTAATTTAGTTCTCTGTTTACATGTTTTGGGGGTTCTTCCTGCCATGATGGTGGGTCATATCTTTTTAAATCACATGTGTGACGGTACTCACCATCACTGGGAGTGAAAGATAGATACTTAATGGACACTAAGAATATGGTTTGGACTGCTTCAAATGTATTCTGTGTTTACACTTCTGATAATGTGTATTGTACCTCAATGTTCGAGACAATCTGTCACTGGTGGTCGCTTCCTATTGTCTGTGTATTGAGGTGTGATGTGTATTCTGTTAAGCCTGTCTGTCCCATTGTTAATCAACTGACATATTGTGTCTGTCCAGATGGCTAGATAATTAGTTCAGGTTAATTCTATTTCTGTAAACAATTTCATCTGCATATGATAATGTAATCAGGCAACCCCTGACCTGTATGTGTGGTAATCTGATCAGGAGGGGGGATGTCCATGCTGTAAAAAACTGTGTGACTATTCAATAAAGGAGAGGGTTCCAGTATAAGCTAAGTTGTCGGCTAGCTTTGTATGGGGGCGGCTGGAATATTTGATATCTATGTTCAAGACTGAAGAAAGCCGTATACTGACGGAAGCCCACAAGCACAGTGAGGGCCGCGGTTTCGTTACAACATGTATGTTGTTTTATACAAAAAAACTATTTATGTAATAAACCTTTGACATGTTATTTTGATATCTGTGAAGTTTATTGAGTAAGTCTGTATTTTTCCACATCCCCTTGTATTTAAGTTCCTATAAGGATATGGTACGCCTTTACTAGTTTAACTCTGCATCAGCCCAACAAACTGTATAATACAACAATAAAAATAAAACAAAAAAATGATTGCAAGCAAGTGAATTTTGAAGCTAATAGTTCAAAACACCACTCAGGCAACTAACATTTTTATAAGTCCAGATTTCATAGCTCTTTTGTGACCTTTCATATTCAGAGGTGTGTGACTTCCCTCTCTCTCTCTATTTTTGCCCGATTACACAGAGCGGGCATTCAGAGTACAAAGAACCACTCACATTATTTCCCTTTAGAGGTTACACTCTAATATCCCTGACACCGGTCTGCAGAAACACACAGTATGCAGTAGTGTATACTATATTTTCAAAATGTGGTGGACACCTGTCCATCACACCTAAATTACTTTGTTAGGTATCCTATTCCGAAACCATGGGTGTTAATACGGTGTTGGCCCCTCTTTGTGGCTATACCAGCCTACACTCTTCTGGCAAGAATTTCCACAAAAGTTGGAGAGTCTGTGGAAATTTGTACCATTTCAGCCAAAGGATCATTTGTGAGGAAAGGGTTCTAAAGCTGGATGAGAAGGCCTGGCTTTCAATTGGCATATATGGGACTGATTTTAAACAGAAGGGCACAGTCATGTCTGAAAAAAAAAAAAGGACCTTCTCAAAACTGTTGGTACCAGAAGAGAAAGGCACAATTTTCCAAAATGGGTTTGTCTGTGTTTGCAGCGCTGCTATAAAGTGTTAACGTGCATATATACCATAAATTGCAATAAAATTCATAAGTGCAAAATAAATAGATAGGAACTGCATAATAAAATAAAATATATCATCAAGTGCAATTGTGCTGTGCTGCAAGTGTGCAAAACGACCTGTTGAATATCACCATAAAACAAGTGCAACAATAAATGCTCATATACAGTCCATTATAAAAGTCCTTTTTCAAATTATAAAGTGCTGGTGCTCATCCGTGTTGCTTGTGGGGTCTCCCCCTTTGTGGATGTACTTACCACAATCTGGCTTAAGCAGAGCAGGAAATAATGATCATGGTGATCCTTGGATTCATTGATATTTGCTAGAGATCCAAAAAGACTCATTTTCCTCTTTAAATGCTCCCAAGTGTCCTCATAAAAAGAAAAGACTTTCCATGGTGAAGCCCGTTAAAAATACAATTTATTAGGGTTAACAGACAATGGGATACTCACAAACATAGTAATATAAAAGACATGTAATACACTCGGCTCGGTGGTTAGCTGCTCCCGCAGCGTGCGCTTCACCGACCGGATATCATGTGACAGGGCGCTCGGCCAATGGCTAGACGCGTTTCGCTGTTGAACACAGCGTCTTCTGAACGAAGAAAGACGCTGTGTTCAACAGCGAAACGCGTCTAGCCATTGGCAGAGCGCCCTGTCACATGATATCCGGTCGGTGAAGCGCACGCTGCGGGAGCAGCTAACCACCGAGCCGAGTGTATTACATGTCTTTTATATTACTATGTTTGTGAGTATCCCATTGTCTGTTAACCCTAATAAATTGTATTTTTAACGGGCTTCACCATGGAAAGTCTTTTCTTTTTATGAGGACACTTGGGAGCATTTAAAGAGGAAAAATTTGATTTTTGTAAGATCTTACCGTAAAATCCTTTTCTCTTAGCTCATTGACAGATGTAGTCCTCTTTGATTCACATCAATTGGGTTATGCTGCCTCCGCAGGAGTAGGACTAGGCAGAAAGAAAAAACGTTCTGGCTCCACCCTAGGGGCAGTCCCAGAGGGTATATCCTCTTCCTGTCTGCTACAGAGAATCAGTTCTGTTACGAAGCAGTGTCAGAGACCCAACTCAATGATAGAGGGGCGGGTACTACGTCTGTCAATGAGCTAAGAGAAAAGGATTTTACGGTAAGATCTTACAAAAATCCAATTTTCTCTGTCGCTCATTGACAGACGTAGTCCTCTTTGATTCACATCAATTGGGACATCCAGAAGCAGTGCCACAAATGAGGGGTGGGATTGACAGAAATCAAAATCCAATCTAGAAGGCCCAACCGGAGCCAACCAGAAGTATCAAGGGACTCATCGAGCAAACAGATGAGACCTACCCAACAAACCCTCGAGGTAGACCAACAGTCTCCTCAAACAGCGGCCTGCAGGAACCTTGCAGCCAGAAGAGGCATCTGACGATGCCCTCACATAAACCTTATACAATCTTGTAAAGGTATGAACCGACGACTAGGTAGTCGCCTTGAAAACCTGAACCACTGACGCCTGATGGCGGAAGGTCCAGGAAACACTAAGCGCCCGAGTAGAATGCGCCTTAACAGGGAACGGGGGATCCCGACCCTTAGATAGAATAAGCCTATACCAACGTCTGTCTGATCCATCTAAAGATGGTCGCGGCAGAAACAGGCAACCCCTTCTTAGGGCCATCCGTGATCACAAACAGTGAATCCGTCTTACAAAATGAATCCGTAGTATTCAAATATATCCTAATCGCCTGAACTACATCCAAGGAATGCAACGCAATTCTCAAGGATGATAGGGCTTAGGACATCTTGAAGATCTCACAGGAAAACTGGAGACAAAAAAACTACCTAAAAGAAAAATTTTTTCTAAAAAATCTTGCCAGGACCAGAGATCCCAGCAAGGAACTTAGGTCCTTACTCCTGACTAGACAGAAAAAAACTGATTCTCTGTAGCAGACAGGAAGAGGATATACCCTCTGGGACTGCCCCTAGGGTGGAGCCAGAAAGTTTTTTCTTTCTGCCTAGTCCTACTCCTGCGGAGGCAGCATAACCCAATTGATGTGAATCAAAGAGGACTACGTCTGTCAATGAGCGACAGAGAAAGGAGTCTTTTTGGATCTCTAGCAAATATCAATGAATCCAAGGATCACCATGATCATTATTTCCTGCTCTGCTTAAGCCAGATTGTGGTAAGTACATCCACAAAGGGGGAGACCCCACAAGCAACACGGATGAGCACCAGCACTTTATAATTTGAAAAAGGACTTTTATAATGGACTGTATATGAGCATTTATTGTTGCACTTGTTTTATGGTGATATTCAACAGGTCGTTTTGCACACTTTCAGCACAGCACAATTGCACTTGATGATATATTTTATTTTATTATGCAGTTCCTATCTATTTATTTTGCACTTATGAATTTTATTATGCACCTATGAATTTTATTGCAATTTATGGTATATATGCACGTTAACACTTTATAGCAGCGCTGCAAACACAGACAAACACATCTAAAAAGCACTTGCACTTTTTATTGCAGCAGGCAGCTTATTCATTTGTTTTAGTTTTTTTTACTTACCATAAGCGCGAGGCACATCAGTTTTACGTTTTAAATTTTCCAAAATGTCTTTGTATACTGTAGTAGAATGTTGACTTTCGATTGCTCGGATACTCCCCCACATCTCTTTTCCAATAAATCACTAACTGAATACCTTGCTTTTTTATGTTTTTTTAAGGTTATGTGTCCGCAAAGCTGTAGCTAGGCTTGTGTCCTGTGAAGGGCCAATCCCGTAGAGAAGTTACATAATTTCACCGGCGTTCATATGGACGGTATCAGAGCAATGGGGAGGCAACATTTAAGAGATAGATTATTGAATAGACTTTCCTTATTTTTTAACTGAACTCTTTACTGGAAACGTCTCGACTCAATCATTTGGAGGGGTGCCCCCATATCTGGTCATATTGTGAATGTGTGCCAGTGACATACGTTTCTGTTTACTATTGGACAGCAAATCTGCCGGGTCTCTAAAATAACCATTTGGAGTGTGATTCACACATATCTTCTCCAACTCATGCCCTTGTCATAGTTAAAAGGAACACACACACACACACACTAGTGCCTGGCTCTCATACCATGACCCTAAAGGAGTATTTATGGATTGCTGAAGGAAACACACAAACCCAAAAAGAAAATACAATCTGCATATACAGGAGGTATTTCTGGTGGGTTTTACCTGGATGAGAGTGGCCCCGGGGTCTGGGCGGATGCGACTCTTGCTGATGTCTCCTTCCCGTGAGCCTTTCCTGATTTGTACTGAGGTCTTTGTCTTGGAGGTGAGGCTGGTGAAACCGCTGCCTGCACAAAACACAAGTTCAGAAAAATACATCACCACCAACAGCACTGAACCTTATGGGCAATGTTATAGTCCAGATATCTGGCGCACAATGACCAGATGCTGTTGACCAGAGCAACCTCTGGTGATCTCTCGCCTTGACTACTACAACTCCTTCCTCGTTGGCTTACCTTTACTTACTGGAGGCTATACCCCTCCAGTCCATCATGAATGCTGCTGCCAGACTCATCCATCTTACCAACCGGTCAGTGTCTGCCACCCCTTTCTGCCAAATCCCTCCATTGGCTGCCACTCACCCAATGAATTCAATTCAAAATACTAACAATACCTTAAAAAGCCATCTACAACTTGGCCCCCAGCTACATCACTAGCCTAATCTCAAAATACCAACCTAATCATTCTCTTCGTTCCTACCAAGGCTTCTTGTTCTCTAGTTCTCTTGTCACCTCCTCCCATGCTCGCTTCCAGGACTAGGACTAGGAATTCCCCCCCCCCTTCCAATTATCTCCTACTCCATCTACTTTAAGGCGATCCCTGAAAACTTTTCCGAGAAGCTTATCCTGCCTCCACCTAACAACGGTACTTTTAGTTTCTCCATCAGCTCATCCACCCACAGTTATTACCCTTTGTATCACTTGACCCTCCCTTTTATATTGTAAGCTCTAATGAGCAGGGCCCTCCAATTTCTCCTGTACTGAATTGAACTGTAACTGTACTGTCTGCCCTCACATTGAAAAGCATTGCACAAACTGTTGGCGCTATATAAATTCTGTATTATAATAACCTAGAATGATCATGGATATAGGTCATAGTACTCTTTTAGACTTAGCAGTAGTTAGTCACATTCAATTGGCCTTGTAAGTTAAGATATTTTGTAGTTTATCCAAGCCACTTCTTCCGTTTCATCAAATGTCAGGAACATACCCCAGCAGTTAAATCTTGACAGGTAGCACGGACACCTTAATCCAATTACCATGGAAAGTGTCAAAGTGCCCATTTTGGTGGAGGTTGGGCAGACCATCATTGCAGGTGGAAGTTCAGTGCATGCTCGGCCTATAGTAACTTGGTGGTAAGCCCTATGTGAATTTAATGTGAAATTTCTTGATTGCTTTTTAGTACATTTTATATTATGGATATTTTTAAATTTGTAGATGCTCCCACAATGTCCCTGAAGCAGTGATTAGGTTGTAAAACACCTTGGACCAAGCGGGAACATGCAAGCATCAACTTCAAATTTGTGCAGAACCTTTTATGGTTTTAATGTGATGTTCTTTGTATTATGTAAGCATTATATGGTCACACTTGATCAAATTGTTATGTTTATATTGTTACAATAAAATTCTGTATCTGGAAGTTGTCTTTTTGCCTCAGTATGAAGCCTTGAAAGTCCCTTATAGCTAGGAATGATTTATTCCTGTTGATGTGGTCTATGACTTCTTTGGGATGTGACATCATACATTTCTTCTCCAAGAATTGGCAGAAATCTTTTGTCAAAGCAGATGTTGATTATCCTAGAACACACTGGGAGGCGTGAAAGCTGAGGAACCACCTTGTTCTAGGTACATCATCCTGTTCTTGGTGATAGAAAGTCTGTATATGTGATATTTTTTTTAATTACACTGCTGAAAGGGTGAATTGCTGTCAAGCCTCCAAGGTAGACATAGTAAAATGGCAGTATATGTGGAAGACAAATGGTGGCGAAGGACCTCACCCCTGCTGAATGATGGTTGCTCCAGTTTGACATAGATGGCCTCTTTTATGCCTCTTGTAAACCAGTTGTCCTTTCTTTCCAAAATGGACACCTCGCTGTCCTCAAAAGAATGTCCATTTTCTTTAACATGTAGCCTGCAGAAATTGCCTGTTATAATGGGCCATTCGTTTGTTGAGAGGTTGTTTTGCCTCCCCAAAAGTGAAGGCCAAGATTCTTTGTTAGTGGTTGGGTGTTGGGTCTTTAGAATATACAAGCTTCTGTCTAAAGGCCCGCACACACGAGTCGAAATTCGGCCGGGAATTTTCGTCCGACGACCGATCTGCTGATTTTCGGCTTGTTAGTATGATGCTTCCGACAACCGACTCTGACTTTTCGGCCGAAAAAATCCTGGTGTGCGGCCTATAGACTTTTTGTTGACCGTCAAAACACATCCGATTTTCGTCTCATTAGTACAGATTTCGATGGGGAAAAAATCTTATGAGCAAGACTAGGCATGCTCAGAGATGAAAGAACACAAAGAAAGCAATCCAACACATGACATCACTTCTGAAGTAGAATTCTGTTGTGCGGGAAAATTTGTGTGCAGTCTAGAGCACATTCCAACCAACAGACACCACTCTGGACAAAAGACGGACGACCGGTCGGCGGAAATTCGTTGCGTGTGTACGAGGCTTTAGTGTATTTACTTGAAGTACACAGTTATGCAATGTTTGTTAAGGATCCTTCTGAGTTTTTCTGACACTCCACATTCATAAGGAATTACTCCTTGTGTTCGGCTTCTCCTCTCGGTTTAATAGTCCCATATTTTTGCTTGTCCTTGTGGAATGTTTTAACAAAAGCTTCAACTTTTAGACTTGTGCTTTTGACCATATCGAATGTTTTGCTATGCCCATGTATCAACAGGGAAATCCATAAGTATATGCATTTGTTCTTTTATTTTTATTATGGAACATGTACATTTTATGCAGTGTTTTAGAAAGAAAACTGAACCATTAAGATCAGTCTCTAATCTAGGAGTTTACACTCTTTTGCCCACTTCATACACAGGTCTCCAACTTGGTTAGAAGCCAAGTATGATTTTGGATGGTGAGTTAAAGATGAAGCTCCTAGAGAAATCCCACCAAAAAGAGGAAAGCCTCTTTGTCATTAGCATTCAGCACAACATATAATGCTCTCTAAAGGCCCGTACACACGTACCGATTGTCGGCCGAAAATGTTCGGCCGCCGAACGATCGGCCGATTTTCAGCTTGTTAGTATGATGCTTCCGACAGCCGACAGCGCACTTTCGGCCCAAAAGAATCTGTCGTGCAAGCATTAAAATTTTTGTTGGCCAACACCAGAACGGCCGATTGTTCGCCAGTCAGTACAGAATTCGGCCGACAGACAGCAGATTTGCAAGACTGGGCATGCTCAGAAAAGAAAAAACACATGGAAAGTTAACCATCACATGACATCACTTCTGCAGTCGGCTGTTGTTGGCCGACAAAATTCGTGTGCAGTCTTTTGCACTTTTCAACAGACAAGACAGCCCTCGGACAAAAGACGGGGGATCGTTCGGCCGACGATCGGTACGTGTGTACGGGGCTTAAGACCCCATTTACATATTTCTGTGCATTATGGTTCACATGTTAAGGTAGACCATTCATTTGAATAGGCTGGCACTGTACCAGAAAATACACCAGAACTATTTTTCCTCACGCAGTACACCACAATACAGGACAATGTACTGTGACAAAGGAACATGTCTTTAGTGCTTTCATTTTAAAGGCTACATCTATGCGCTAACATATTTATGGTGCAATACCATGCACTGTGTTAATACATGCTATCCCAATGCCTAGGTGTAAAACCAGCCTTAAAGTATTGCTGGGAAATATAATGTCATACATGGCGGGCTTAGAAATAAACAGCCCACATATTGGATGTTTGTTTTATGTATATATTTGTATTATGATCTAAACTAAAATGTTTAAAATGAGTCAGTCCAGTACATAATTTGGACAAAACTTTGTGGACACCCAGCCATCACACTGATATGACCTTGTAGGACCTACTATTCCAAAACAATGAGCATCGACAGCAGGCATGTCCAACCTGCGGCTCGGAACCGCAGGCAATGCGGCCCACTGCCCCCTGACAATTTTTTTATTTATTTTTTTGCTGGGGAGGAAGGAAGTCGAGTCAGGGGCACGGCCACAGCGGCTTCCAACTAACTGTAGGAAGAGGATGCCTTGGAGGGGAGGGGAGGCAAGCGCCGCCGGATTAAAAACAGAGCAGGGATCTCCTGATTACCCGGCCACTGTCATACGAAGCCCCACCTCCTGGACCGGCTCCTATGATAGACAGCATATTGGTGAAGTCTATCATAGGAGCCGGTCCAGGAGGCAGGACTTTGTATGACAGCGGTCGCCGGGTAAGCTGGAGTTCCCCGCTCTGTGTAATTCAGCGGCTCCCCTCTCTCTTCATTGCAGACTGCATTGGATGGGCTTGGACTGGTGAGGCTGCATTGGATGGGCTTGGACTGGTGAGGCTGCATTGGATGGGCTTGGACTGGTGAGGCTGCATTGGATGGGCTTGCACTGGTGAGGCTGCATTGGATGGGCTTGCACTGGTGAGGCTGCATTGGATGGGCTTGCACTGGTGAGGCTACATTGGATGGGCAATGTTTAGGCTGCATTGGATGGGCACGCACTAGACTGCAGGTGCCGTGTGATCTCCCCGCTGCTGTGGGAGACTTAGGATGTCTGCAGTCAGTGACAGAGCCGCTGCTTCCTGTATAGTTCTGATTCTCTGTCACAGACGAAGTTATATGAAATGCACTCCTCCTCCACCTGTGACAGGAGCCATACAGGAAGCAGCGGCTCTGCTCTCTACTGCAGCCGCTGCTTCCTCCAGCATTACCCGCCAGCAGTCTGCAAAATGAGTAGAAAAGGTATGTGCATTAGCGTATGTAAATTGTTGCAATATCTTTTTTAACAACTAGTTGTGTTTTGTCATAATATGTACATGTATGAATAAAGACATGACCTTTTCTCGCTGCCTAAGTTACATGTGCTAGGGGTGCAACCAGCACCCAGCACATAACTGTAAATATCTGCATGTGCAGTGTTTCTGACTCCTACCACTTCAAATCACTGAAGTGGTCATGGTGGTTAGAGTGTTCCTTTAATATCTCTCAGAAGTAAACCTCTGTATACTGATTCCATTTCATTTGATCATCCTTTAGTTGTGTTAAATTAGAGCTGGGGGATGGGGCGTGGCGGCACTGGAAGGCCACGGCCCCGTTTTAGTACTTGTATATCTTAACTATAGTATATATTTTATATGCGGCCCGAGAAAATTTCTCTACACTCAATGTGGCCCAGAGAAGCCAAAAGGTTGGACACCCATGATCTACAGTATAAGGAGTTGCATCCCCTTTGTGGCTATAACAGCATATACACTTATAGAGCATTTAGAGCTTTATACTGATGTTGGATGAGAAGACCAGGCTTCAGGTATGCATTCAAATGTAGCCCGAGGGTATACTGTAGAGTTTGAGCTCAGGATTTAGGAAGCTGGCTTTGTGCATCTGAACTCTTTTCAGCGGGGTGTGTGTGTGTGTGTGTGTGTGTGTGTGTGTGTGTGTGTGTGTGTGTGTGTAAAAATTGAATATCATCAAAAAGTTAATTTATTTCATTAAATTCAAAAAGTGAAACTTCTATATTATATTGATTTATCACACACAGAGTGATATATTTCAATAATTTCTTTGTTTTAATTTTGATGATTATGGCTTACAGCTAGTGAAAGCTCAAAACTTAGTATCTCAGAAAATTATAATATTGTGAAAAAGTTCAATATTGTAGACTTAACTCAAAACAACTGTAAAGATTTCCTGAGCCTTTAAATGGTCTCTTAGTCTGGTTCAGTAGGTTACACAATCACGAGGAAGACTGCTGACTTGACAGTTGTCCAGATGACAGTCATTGACAACTCCCACAAGGAGGGTAAGTCACAAAAGGTCATTTCTTAAGAAGCTGGATGTTCACAGAGTGCTGTATCCAAGCATATTATTGGAGTGGAAGGAAAAAGTTTGGTGGAAAAAGGTGCACACGCAACAGGGATAACTGCAGCCCTGAGAGGTTTGTGAAGCAAAGGCTAGAATTTGGGGAAGATTCCCAAGGAGTGGACTACAGCTAGTGTCAGAGCCACCACACATCCAGGACATGGGCTAAAACTGTTGCATTCCTTGTGTCAAGCCACTCCTAAACCAGAGACGTCGTCAGAAACGTCTTACCTGGGCTAAGGTAGAAAAAGGACTGGACTGTTGCTTAGTGGTCCAACGTCCTCTTTTCGGATGTAGGTAAATTTTGCATTTAATTTGGAAATCAAGGTCCCAGAGGCTGGAGGAAGAGTGTAGAGGCACAGAATCAGGTGCATGAGGTCCAGTGTGAAGCCTCCACAGTCAGTGATGATTTAGGGAGCCATGTCATCTGCTGATGTTGATCCACTGTATTTTATCTAGTTTGAAGTCAGTGCAGCCCTCTACCATGAAATTCTAGAGCAGTGTTTTTCAACTTCGGTCCTCAGGGCACACTAACAGGCCAGATTTTAAGTATTTCCTTGGGGAGATGCAGACTAAAATACTTCAATCACTGAGCAGCAAATGATATCACCTGTGATGTATTTCAGTTTTCTTGCAAACCTGGCCTGTTAGTGTGCCCTGAGGACCAGAGTTGAGAAACGCTGTTCTAGAGCACTTCATGCTTCCATCTGCTGACCAGCTTTATGGAGATGCCGATTTCATTTTCCAGCAGCACTTAACACCTCCCCACACTGCCAAAAGTGCAAATACCTGGTTTAATGATCATGCTATCACTGTGCTTGATTGGCCATCAAACTCGCCTAACCTAAACCCCTAGAGAATCTGTGGGGTATTGTCAAGAGGAAGATGAGAGACACAAGACCCAACAATGCAGGCGAGCTGAAGGCCAATATCAAAGCAACCTGGGCTTCCTTAACACCTCAGCAGTGACACAGGCTGATCACCTCCATGCCACACTGCATTAATTCATGCAAAAGGAGCCCCGACCAAATATTGAATGCATACTACACTGTACATGGACATACTTTTCAGTAAGCCAACATTTCTGTATTAAATTTTTTTTTTTTTTTTTTATTGGTCTTCTATAATATTCTAATTTTTTGAGATAATGACTATTGGGTTTTTATTAGATGTAAGCCATAATCATCAAAATTAAAAGAAAAGAAATGCTTGAAATATATCACCCTATGTGTAATGAATCTGTATAATATAAGAGTTTCACTTTTTGAATTCATTTACTGAAATAAATTAACTTTTTGATGCTATTGCACCTGTATTACACTAGATGGTCAAAACGTTTTGGATGTCTAACTATCACATCTACACTACATAGCCAAAAGAATGCGGCTACCCTTCTAAATGTGTTAAAAAGGTAATTTTACCTTTTCACAAAAAATGAAAACGGGAACTTCAAAGATTCTGGCCACGCCTCCAGACCCCTCTGTACATAGTAGCCATAAGTATGTAGTGGTCCATACACCATAATGCACAGCTCCAGAGTAAGTATACATCATAAGGCTTGCAATGACATGCACTCATTGGTCAGTGCAGCCACATGATTTTTCTGACCAATGAGAAGTGCTTCTCAGAGCTTGGTATTACGATCTATAAACCACTACACTGACAGCATGACCGCTATGTGCGGCAGGGTCCAGAGGGTTGGTCAGGATATTTGGCGTTGGCTCAACCCCCTTTTTTTTGTTAAGATGAACCTATCCAGTAAAGGGTACTGTTAATGCTACAGGATACAAAGACATTTTAGGTTGCTCCTCCAACCTTGTGGTAATGTTTGGGGAAGATCTTTTTCTGTTCCAGCTAGACTGTACCCCTTGTGCACAAACAAGTTCCATAAAGACATGGTCTGACCAGCTTGATGTGAATGTACGCATGTGGCTTGCACACAGCCCCCAACATCAACCCTACTAATCCTTTTTGCAACATCAATTTTGAGTTAAGTCTACTCATCCAACAGAAGTCTTTGAGGAAGTATATCTTCGTTCAGGCAAATGTGGTCAAACACACTCCGAAATGTTGTGGGAAAATGAAGATTGTTACAGCTACAAAGGGGAGACAATGCCCATAGATTTGGAATGGGAAGGGGGGGGGGGGGGGGAAAGCTGTCTACTCAATATCTCAAGCTGAGTTAAGCTGGCCATAGAGGAATTGAATTTAAAACAAAAATTCGTAGGAAAAGTCTTAGACCGTTCAAAAGGCTTCTTTTGCTTTTAACATTTGATTTTGGAAGAAAAGGACTTTACCAAATAGTTTTAAGAGGGCAGTAACAAGGGAAGATGGTTGTTGAAATGAATGGCCTTCTGACAGAGTATCTTTAATCCAAGTACTACTCAGCAAGGATCCAGGGTCTCTTTAATCCAAGTACTACTCAGCAAGGATCCAAAGTGCACCTTACATTGTCACTTAGAAAGTACTTCCTGTGCTTTGCAACTTCTTCTTGCATTACCAATCACATTTAAACTTATAAGTGTATATCTGATTGGGGACAGTAAGAAACTTCTTGCTACATCAGCATGAGTGAAGCAGCAAGAAGTGGGAATTTCTGGGAAATCCTCTCCTGCTACACAAACCGTGGTTCCTAGATAACCAATAAAAAGGAGTGGGGTGGACTGGTGCACTACTGCAACCAATAAAAAGGAGTGGGGTGGACTGGTGCACTACTGCAATGGCTGATTGTAAAACTAAAATTACATATAGCACCATATCCAGAGTTTGAAAAGTGAAGTTTACAAATCTTATTTCAATTTAACATGCACATGCTAACTCAACAAGTTTCAAATGTTTCAAACTTCTTCATCAGGAGAACATGTGAACAGTATCCGTATAGGAACACCTACTAATGTAAAATCTAAAGTTTCTATACAGTTTGCTAAAAATTGCAGTTCTAGTCTGGTGTTCAATCCTGCCATCCATAGAGGGAATGCAACTGCACGCCGAGTAGGGGTGTTGAAATTAATCGTAGCATCAATGCATCGCGATGCAGCCTTGAACAATTCTAATTCGATGCAGAGGAACGGCTGCATCGATGCATGGACGATGTCAAACCGGCTCCCCCCGCCTCTCCCAGGACAGCCCTGCCAGTGCACTTTAAAGTTAAAACATATTAGTGTCAGTTAATCAGTTTCAGGGACCCCTCCCTACAGTGTAAACTGATGCCTGATTACCTTATTATCTCGGATCTTTCATCGCTGTCAGTTACGTGCTCTTTGGCCGGCCGTTCTCCTCCTCCCTGCCGGCTGGAGTGCACAAGATGAAAGATCGGAGATAATAATAAGGTAATTAGGCATCAGTTTACATTAACCCTTACACGCTGTAGGAAGGGGTCCCTGAAACTGAGTCACTGACACTAATTTGTTTTAACTTTAGAGTGCACTGGCAAGGCTGAAGTCTTGCTCACCTCTCAAGATGATGGGTTTTTCACACAAACTGAAAGCATAAAAGACAAGAGAAGGGCGCACCGACCTAGTGCAATACCATAAAACATTTATTGGAAAATTGTTAAAACCACGTCATACATTATACTCACAAGAGTATGCTATATAAAAGCATAAAATCAAAGAATTCCTTTGACTATCCATTGACCGCAGGACCATATTCCTTAATTAGGACAAGCGAACTTGAAGGTGTCCATATAGATAGGGCTAACGTGTGTCGAGGGAGAACCCTCTTCCTCAGAGCCATCTGATAAAGAATCGAATCAAATCGAATAGTTGACAGGATAATCGTAATTGAATCGATTCCTGAGACCAGTGAAGATCCGCACCTCTAACGCCGAGATCCTCAACCACAACCACAATATATACAGTATATTGCAGGTAGTTTTGATGTGTTACATCAAAAGCAACAAAGAGCGTCAAATAATAAAAAAACGAAATATTCATACAAAAATCCACATCAGTCTTGTTCTGGAGTTCAATCCTGTCACCCATAGAGGCGAAGCAACATCATGCCTAGATCCTGAACCACAAGAGCAATTTATGTATTCCAGGAAGTTTAATACTCAGTAGATCAAGATACTCTGGAATCTGCCTGGGGGATGATGTCTGAAGTATCTTTAATGGATGGGAGAAGTGAACTCCAGACCAGAACGGATTTGGATTCTTGCACAAATATTTTGCTCTTGATCTTTGAAGTAAAAAAAGTGGAGCACTTATTACATCTTTTGAACTACTATCTTCATGTCCCTCGGCTATCCTCTTCTGGATTTGAGAATTTCCACTGCAGCAAACTGTATGGAAACTTTTTATTTTACATTAGTGGGCATTTGAAGCGTGTTGGGCAAACATGTGGATGTTGAATTAAGATTTGTGAACTTCACTTTGCAAACACTGGATATGGTGCTATATACAATTATAATATCTGAATAATACATTTTTAGGAATTTATTTTGGGGAACCATTCTCTATATGCTCAGAAAAATCCATTGCTACAATACACTGAACATGGTGCTATATATAATTTTAATATGTGTACAATACATTTTATGATTTTATGAATTTACCCCGAAAAATGCATCGCTACAAGAATTTTTCGGTTTTAGGTTTGAGGATGTGGGCAAATAGGAAATAAAACCTTTATTGTGTATATATAAACATATATTAATAATATTTCATATGAGGTCTTACTAATGATTTGTACAGGGGCAAAATGATGTCCCTCTCTGCAGTCCATACCCCTTTTAATACAAGAAAGGACTTTGCGCGTTTTGGAAACCGAAGCTCGTCATTTCATGCTATTAGTAAGCTTATGATCTACCAGAATACCCAGATTCTTCTCCACCATTGATTCCCCCAGTATGTATGATGTATGAATGTTTTTAACCCCAAGTCCATAACTTTACATTTCTCAACACTAAACCCCATTTGCCACATAGTTGCCCAATGAGGTCGGCTTTTAAGTTGGAGACATCCTTATAAGGACGTTATTCCACTGCATAGCTTGGTGTCATCTGCAAAGACTGAAATTGCAACTTTTAATCCCAGACCCTAGATCATTAATATATTTAAAAAATTGGATTTTTGTACTTACCGTTCATCAACGGACACAGCGCTCCATAAAATCACAACTACTGGGTTATATTGCCTCCTCCAGACGTAGGGCAAGGCAGAACAAAAAACACCTGGCTATACCCAGGGGCCGTTTTCAGCTTGGTATATAACCCCCCTCTCTGCTCTAGGTAACCAGTTTAGTAGCAAGCAGTATTAGAAGTATCAGAACTCCATAGAGGGATGGGTGCTGTGTCTGTCGATGAACGGTAAGTACAAAAATCCCATTTTCTCTTTCGTTAATCAACGAACACAGCGCTCCATAAATCATAACTACTGGGACATCCAAAAGCAGTGCCAAAAGGAAAATGCGGGGGTCGGGAAAATAACCCAAGGCTAAACACATGCCCCTTAAAAAGGACACCGGAGCGTCTGAAAAAAATAAAAAGTTTAAAGAAAAACACCCCTCAAGAGGGAACAGCCCCTCTTAAAACAGCAGCCTGCAAAACTTTGCGGCCAAAAGAAGCATCAGCAGATGCCAAAGTATCTGTCATATAGAATTTTGTGAAGGTATGCACCGATGACCAAGTGGCTGCCTTGCAAACTTGCGATATTGATGCCGGAAGGCCCAAGAAGCACTCAGCGCCCGAGTAGAATGCGCCATGGCAGGGAAAGGCGGAACCAAGCCTTTTTCTTGGTCCGTCCATAACTACAAAAAGCGATTCTGACCTCCGAAAGGACTCAGTAGCTGTCAGATACACCCAAATCGCATGAACCACATCCAAGGTATGCAAAGCAAATTTCTTGGGATGAGCTGGCTTGGGACACAAGGAAGGCAACACAATGTCCTCATTCAACTGGAATCAGAGACAACTTTAGGCAGGAATGATGGACAGGGACGAAGAACCACTTTATCCCTATGGGCCACCAAATAGGGTCTGCGACAGGATAATACCGCCAATTCAGATACCCTGTGGGCCGAGGTAATAGCCACCAAGAATGTCACCTTCTTAGATAAAGTAGACAAGGGAATCTCAAGGATATTCTCAAATCGAAGTTTCCGTAGAACTGAAAACGCTAAATTTAAATCCCATAGCGGCAAAAGAGACCTGACAGTTGGAGCCACACGTTGAACCCCCTGAATGAAGGTACAAAACGAAAGAGTGCATGGCTAGGGGTCGCTGAAAGAAGATTGCCAAGGCAGATGCCTGGCCCTTGATGGTATTCAAGGCCAACTTCTGAACAATGCCCATTGAAGAAAGGTTACGATCCGAGCCACAGAAAGAATTCGAGGATGAGCGCCAATCGACTCACACCAAGAAACGTACGCTTTACACGTACAACGGTATATCTTGCTGGAAGACGACTTCCTCGCCTTCATTATGGTAGGGATCACTGATCCAGACAAACCTCTACACCTCAGTACCTGGCTTTCAATTGCTAAGCCATTAAAACCAGCGACTCTAAAGCAGGATGGTAGATTAGCCCTTGGGACAACTGGTCTTCTCCGAGAGGAGGCCCTAAAGGGACGTTTACGGCCACCAGGATGATTGGAAGATCCTCGCTCTTGATTCCTCACAGGAACTGCGTAAGAAGCCTGAGCCGATGATGATACTGGCCTTACCATGGCCCTTGGACGCCCGCTGCGTCTGCCAGAGGAACCCGTGATCTCACCACAAACTTCGGTATCCTCCTGTGGGGCTCAACCTGCTAAAGGAGCTGCACGTAGGATTGTGCAAACAGAACTGTCTTGAAGGTAGATACCACCAGACTCAGAACCTGTATGCAAAATCGGGAGAGAGAACTATCTGTGTGACAGCAGTCAGT
The DNA here is from genome assembly GCF_965119305.1 of Pelophylax lessonae. Lineage (NCBI taxonomy): Eukaryota > Metazoa > Chordata > Amphibia > Anura > Ranidae > Pelophylax > Pelophylax lessonae. Next base: position 85,166,100 of record NC_138770.1, on the reverse strand, counting down.
GAATCACAGCCTGTGTTTCCTGAAATTTTTCCAGAGGAAGGATCACACTGGTCAGAATTAAAATCAGACCTAGGTAATTCAATTCCCTAGACAGGGATAGAGGGTCCCTTCGGTAGTTAGGACATTACCTGAACCTTTGCAGGAATTAAATTTGCACAAGGAAATTGAGGACCTAAAAAACCTGAAAAGAACAAACTTTGCCCCCCTTTCTGGGTACCCCCAAAATAAAAATTTCACGGATCTCCTTGACGCTCACAAAAGAAGTCCACAGGCAAAACACCAGCAAAGATGTTCCCCCACCCCAATAATTTGTGAGGGCAGACCGTCATGCTGAAGGGGTCTTGTCTGCAGGTCTGGAGAAGCTAGCACTAGGCTTACCATACCAAGGTTGCTTGGAACCTCCCAGGGAAGAGGCTCCTTTCCTGGAATGTGGCAGAAAGGTACTCTTCCTCCCGTTATACCCTTAATGATATCATCCAGGGTAGCCCCAAACAGGCGATTGCCTTGAAAGGGCAGATCAATGAGAGCTTTCTTGGAGGCTTGGTCTGTGGACCAATTCTTAAGCCACAGCACGCGCCTAATCACCAACGCTGAAACAAAGTTTGGACAGCACAGGAGCTGTTTTCAAAGCTGCATCACAAACTGCAGTCCATGGACCAAGTGGTCCCCTAAATCAACAGCGCAAGGCCCTGGCGCAAAAGCTTGGCCCATTCAGTTAGGGTCGGAGATACCACAGTGCCAAACCATCCATAATACACATGCTGCATGCCACAGCCTCTGTTTTTCGGGTCCTTAAAAGGACAGGGATTCCTTTACTGGTTATCGTACAGCAAAATGTTTGGGGACCACAAAGGGTATTTTTGGTTGTTCCCATTCCTTACAGGAAAACCTGTCAAAATAAGGCACATAAGGAAACACCTTTGGAGTATGAGGTGACTTATGCGTACCAAACGACACAGCCATGTCCGTGGCTACATCAGCCGCATCCGCCATTTTTAAAGTCTCACGCACTGCAGTGATAAGTGCGTCTACCAGCGCCTTTTCATTCGCTGCTGCGACCATGGAGGAATTGTCCTCACTATCCCTGGACGGGCCGCGACCACGCCAGCATCAGACTCAGAATCAGATGACAGACTGAGCAGGGGGACACTTCCCCAAGGGCCTTTGCCCACACGCCACCTTCACCCGGGACACGAAGGACTGCAGGACCGCCGCCGTCAGTGCAACCACGGGAAGCTGGGGTTTCTGAGGGACCTACAACCTCCATGAGGGAGTCAGTGGGGGAGATGTGACCCTGAGGCGCCATAAGGAAAGGAAGACCTTGTAATACAAAAATGATCTTTTGGCACCACTAAATTATCCCCTCAAGGCTCAGGGTACCTATCAGCAGAGAGAGAGAGAGAGAACAGGGACCCCCAAGGACTCACTCTACCGACCGGAGGTCACCGAGCCAGCCTCTGTCTGTGAGGCTATTTCCCGGCCCACCTAGAGCGTAGCTGCGGTCTTCGTGCGCTTACTGGCTGGGCTGCGGGAACCACTGGATTTATATTATCCAACCCATCGCCCAGCCCGGCAGTTGATAGGAGATCTCCCAAGAGAAAAAACAAAAAAGATGTAAGGAAGGAGAACAAAATGCTAGGAACAGAGATCCCAGCCGGGACCCTAGGTCCTTACTCCTGACTAGACAGATTAAAACTGAATACCTAGAGCAGGGGGGGGGGGGTTTATATACCAAACTGAGGAACTGAGGACAGCCCATGGACACAGCCAGGTGTTTTTTGTTCTGCCTAGTCCTACTCCTGGAGGAGGAAATATAACCCAGTCGTTATGATTTATGGAGTGCTGTGTCCGGCGAACGAAAGAGAAGGTAAGGTTCTCAACACTGAACCTTGGGGAACACCACTAATAGCATTAGACCATTCAGAGTATAAATCATCACCCACTACTCTCTGAATGCGGGCTTTTAGCCAGTTTTCTATCCATTCGCAAACAGATATTTTCAAGCCTGTAGACTTTACCTTACACATTAGCCGTGTGTGGGTAACTGTCAAAAACTTTTGAAAAATCCAAGTATACTATATCCACAGCCACTCTAAGTTTTTGCTTACATCTTTATAAAAATAAAAATCAGATTAGTTGAACCAACTTCGATCTTTTGTGAATCCTTGCTGACTATTGCTTAAAATATTATTTTCTACCAAAAACCCATCTATGTAGTCTATTAAACTCTCCATTATCTTCCCAACAATAGAAGTTAAACTAACCAGTCTGTAGTTACTTGATAAAGATTTGATCCCTTTTAAAACATAGGCATCACATTGGATTTACACCAATTCAGATGTACCATGCTAATCATTAAGTGAGACGTATAGCCAAATCGATTTGTGCTATACCTCTCCTATGGATCAGAGTAGCGCAGTTCATTATGCACTCCTGTGGCCCGTTTTCAGCCAGTCCAGGCTCGAGAAAGATCTTGATTTTACAGTCCGAATCCACCCAGATGCAAGGACCAGCAGCTGGTTTAGCCTCTCAGCATGCCGCTAAGAGCCTGAACCAGCCCTTCCTGCGCCCTCCACAGCCCAGCAGTCCAGTTAGCGCTGGAGGGGCAGAACAGAGCCGGTGACTGACAGTCACTGCTCTCTGCTAATTTTTCTGTGTAGAGCTGTCGGGGGACAGCGCCAATCAGTGCTGCAGCCATCTAGAGGAGTATGATTTTCTATTCCCATAATTCTCTTTTAAAGGGTCTCTTAAAATTGTATCAGTGAGGCAGTGATGGTCACGGAGGCAGGCCATAGATTACTCAAATTTTCTTTCCTTCCACACATAGTGGAAGGAGAAAAAAAAAAAAAAATCACTTGGATTCCCCCATTAAAACATTCAGTGTTGGTGTTGGAATGCCTCCCATAGTGCTATTGTATTCTGTAAGCAGGGGGGCGTGGGGAGCCTTCCCAGCTGGCAGAATACAACGATTACAGTTAACGCCTATAGCGGCTGGCAGTAATCGTATGTAAGAAAATACGACAGGCTGGTTGTACCAAAGTTGATCGATAAATCGACTTGGGTAAAATCAGCCTGCGCAAACATGGTTTGAAATTCAATCAGTCCCTGCTGGACCAGCCAAATTTCGATCCATATATACCCAGGCTTAAATTTGAGGAAATGGTAAAATACATTTAGCTTATCAGATTTCACTTTGCTGTAAACCAATCCACCGTATTGTACGTGGTTAACATCAATAAATAAGTCCATGTGTATGTATGAGAAACTGGTAAACGAGAAACTAAAAGAAACATCTTGCCCAACAAGACCTAAAGGATAGTCACAATTAAAATGCAGTACAAAGCACCAACATATGATTTTATTGACACTTAAAGGGTACAGAGAGAAAACCCACATTTGAATATATATCTGCAGTTCTATAAGGCAGCGTAGTGTGGCAAAGCATAAGGGGAGGTCTTCTGTTAAAGCAGAAAGCAAGCATGTCCCCACCAGAACCCTTTATTATGCACTGAGTGTGACCAATCTTTCCAATCCACAATGATCCCCACAGTCCCCCACATGGAAGCAACACCAGCAAAGTACAAATGTCTTACATTTCAAAGGGTTTTTCCACCCAGAGCCCAAGTTAGTAGTTGGAAAAGGAAGGCTGACAAGGTTAATTGCCTAACAACTTCTTGTATCTCTCAAGGAGCCTGGTAATGAAATTTCTGAAGGAGCCCCCAAGTTTACAAACATTTCTGAGTCGTTAGCTGGGACTCCCAATTTGCCTTTTGGGTTTGTGTCTGATTTACATGTTGGAGAACACAACAGTAAAGCAAAAATACCACAAAAACAGACAGGAGCAGAGCCAGGAGCTACATGGGAAAAAGGTCATCCATGAAGTCCCAAGTGCCAAACATGCACAAGGTGCAAAGATGACCAAATGGATCAATGGAAACAACTATCATTTTTTTACTGAAAACTTCAGATCACACTTTTCCTGATAGCGAGCTCCACCTACTTTTCTATGAGAAGGTGTGTGTGTGTGTTATATATTGGAATAAGATAATAGAAATATTGGGAGGGCAATGATTCCTGGAAACAAGGACATCAAGAAAATCAGCCTGCCCTAAAGGGGAAAAAAGCATGTTTGAGCTCACAGTTATCCCTGTGCCCTTCTACCCCCCTTATATTAGGATCTCCCCCCCCCCCTTTTTATTTAGTCTTCCTATTCCCCTTCCAGTACCCTCTCTTCTCTCCGCTCCTTCCTATCTTTCCCTTCCCCCTCTTGCCTTCTCTTTCCCCCCCAGTCTGTTGTCCGTTTCTTCCCATCGGCTATACGACATGCTAATCCCTACCTAGTGGGATCACTCCCATACATTGGTCGCTCTCAACCCCTAATATCCATACAACCTGGCTAACTGTATTTTATAAATGGTGCCGCTGTGGCACATGAGCCCTCCTTTGAATGGTTTCAGTTGGCCCAGGAATATGCTTCGTGTATCCTTCTACCATCTGCGGCCCGAATTCCGGTTTATGTTATCTACTCTACATGGATCCCACCGAAGCCTCATTAGCGTATAGCCCATTATGTTATATTGTGTTTTTGTGATGCTCACTTTTACGCATATTGTTCTGATTTCTGTATGCTCCTTGTATACCCTGTATGTTCTTCTTTATTTCTTTAATAAAATGTTTATGGATCAAAAAAAAAAAGCACGTTTGAAGGCATGAAGCGGGGAGGAGACAGGGTGCAAAACTCCAGTTTGTGGTCCCTGGAAATGCCTCTCTGAACCAAGGGGTTGGAGAGTTTCTGGAACCAGAAGGATGCCAATCATCATCACACTGAGAAGTTGGGAGGGGGCTTTACTGGAAAGAGGCCTTGAAACCAGACTTAGAGAGACATTTTTTCTTCCAAAATCATGTTCCTGCTTTAGATTTTTGGAAGACTGTTAGGGTTATGCAAGGAACCTTTCCTAACCACAGGAATAGTCCTACTGGTGGGAGAGAAGAGTACTGGCAGGCAACAATTGTCTGGCAGACTGTCACAGAAGAAGTTGCAAGTTGCATGGCAGTTCCACCAAGGAAAAAGGGGCTTTTAAGAGGGCTTCTAACCTGTTCTATTCTAGGCCCTTGAACACAGGGTTATCTCAACTACAGCCACGAGGGTCTTGTTAAGACAAAATATGGTAAAATCTACCCACTTTTGCATTAAATTCTCCTCAATAGGATAGTTGAACAAAGTGTTTTGGAGGAGTAAAAATATTTTCTGGATAAGGTTAGTCCTCAAACGGCAGGATAAAGCAACAAGTGGACCGGGAAAGGTTTTGCTGGATATATAGAGGTGAGCAGACTCAGGCTGCTCTAGCACTAAGCAGAAGCGTACAGCATCAATAAGGCTGGGTTCACACTGTGTGCGGAGCAGCTCGCAGCAGGGGGTCCGATGCACCCCTGTTCACCGTTTCAGGTTTGAATTTTTGGCTGAATTCGGACCTGAAAACAGACCAGAAACGCAGAGGACCCTTCTGCAAACGGCTCCGCAGCCGCCCCAGGGCTGTGTGAACCGGCTTCATTGAGAGTCAGTCACAGTCTCCTGACATGAGAATTGGATGCGGGTAAACCAATTCACATCAGTGTGAACCCAGCCTAAGAATATGAATGGAATCCTTAAGTTTGGATAAAATCTTTGCTACAAGTGTATCATTCTGATCCAATTTCTCGGAAGGGGAGGAATCATCCTCAACTACTACCTTCTCCCCCTCAAGTAATGTGTCTGACTCAAGGGCAAGGGAAGTCGAAGAGAGGAAGTCTAAGAGAGGAAGCCGAAGAGGTATGGCTGTGACCCCCGCTAGCAATGGTCTTAAGGCCTGAGATTATGCCTGTGAAATCTTGACGCTTTGGAAGAAAAATTCCCCTCCGGACAGGAAAAAAAAAAAGCTTGCGTGGCAGATGGGCCACAGGAAGGCAGTGAGTCCGATGGGGGGGGGGGGGGGGGGGACAGTCAGAGTAAAGGGTTCTATAGTCCTGAGTGGACAAACTACCACTGCCATTGGAGCCAAGTGCTGAGTTTGAGGTAGAAAGTCCATCTCAGCTTTTTCCTTTGTTTCAGTCACCTGCCATGCTCTGTGAGTGAAATTTTGTCCCTGGAGGGATACTTACAACCTCCGCGGCTGTGGGAAGGGAGGCCAAGGCCTTGGTACCAAGCTTTGTGACCTGCTGTGAACCCAGGATTCTCAGTAAGAACGTTGTGCTGTGGGCAATAGAGGAGAGCCCGGAGCTGTTGCAGGTTGGAAGGCGCTGCCAGAAAGGGGGAAGAGGAAGGGTGTACAGTCGCAGTAACCCCTTTAGGAATACCGCGCTCCAGGAGCAGTAAGAACCAGAATCCCACAGGTGCATTAGGGGAAGCAGGCACATTAGAGCCAATCAAATTTATGCCAGTGCATGTAATGGCACCAGATTTAAATCTAATCCTGGAAAGCTGTGCAAGCTAAAGGGAAACCTGGAGCTTAGCTTTAAGGAGCAGTAACTGCTGGAATTAGAGCTATTCCAGAGCATATTACTGTGTGTGACACCACAGGGGCGTGCACCTCTCTGAAACTAGCACCTTTTGAAACAAACGGTTGATGGCAGCCTCTACTGCGATCAGCAATATAATTTAAAAATGTATGCAAGAGAACTATATATTTATATTAACAGTACTTTATAAAACAAATCATTCTCATAACAAAAAAAAAAATGCATGTACTTGTGTAGCAAGCACTGAACAAAATATACACAAACTCCAAAAAATATTACAAAGAAAACAAAAAAAAAATAGCATACTGCGGTTTTACAAAATACATTCTTTATACACAATATATATTTACATCAATGGAAAATTTGTAATGAAGCCAAAAGTAAAAATATTTTTGAAAAGGCATGCAGTGAATCTAGTAGCTGGTGTGCCATACTAGATAGAAAATATCGACGATACTTAAATTGGACATTTCAAAATCTTTTAAGTCTGCATGAAAAAAAATCCTGGACACAACACAATATTCAGCAACGGTGTCAATTTTCAAGAAAGCATTGCAATATTATATTAAATGCCAACTCCAACCAAAACTAATGTGCCCATTTGCAAGTAATGGAGCAGGGTCTAGTCCTCCTCCAGGGTAAATTCCTGCTCTGCTGGACCCAAGAGGCCACATCCTTACCAAACACCTCCCAGTAGGGCTTTTCCAAGAGGTCAGTGGTGGGAGCCTAGAAGCGTTTATTTAGAAAACCATGTCGGGAAAGGAAGCTGTTATTGCCAGGACGCTTGCCTCTCCGGCTCAGTAAACTTGGGATGGGCAGACTAGAAGGAAGCAGGCAAGACAGCCTCTTTGCTAAGGCTTTATTCAGGAAACGCGCCTTGGAGACAGTTTTCAGAGCGGGCACCACCTTACACAGGCTGGAGGAATGGGCAGGGTACAGACCTGACATGCTGAGTGACACTGGCAAGGAACAAGATGGCTTCTGTAGTGAAGTCCGTGGGCACCCCCGGCTGAGGAGTGGTGGGATCTGAGGTGCCTGGGAGCTGGAGGTATGATGGCTGCTTGGTGGGCTATGGACAGCTGCTCTTAGTAATGACTGATGGTGTTGACGCCTTTTCTCCTGAGTTCTCGTTTCTGCAAAACATACACCAGATCACTGTTAAAAGGAAAGCAAATGATATCTAAATTGGTTCCAAGTTTATTGATACAGGAACACAGGATCATGGAACTGGATTAGGAATTAATACAACTAGTATTACTCATTATTACGTTGTTAACGTTTACTAGTACTTATTGTATGTGCTTTCTGTGGAGGCTTCTACAGAGCCTCTGGTCTACGAGAAGAAAGCGCCTGGTCACAGAATGAGCCCAATTGGAGTGACAGGTCCAACCCCTTTTAAGGGGGACCTTCACCAACACCCTAAGGGGTAGTTTAGGTAGTTTGACTACATTTCTTGCACTTATGGTATGCTCATGATGGTTAAAATTTACTACTGTTGCTTCAATAGGTTTTTTTAAAGAGTATATTGTATTGCACTATTTTCTTCCTTTTCAATAAAAAATGATGTATACAAATTCTTAAGTATTAGGATAATATGTAAAATATTGGGGAGTCCCATATGGCAACGGTCCATGACTGGAGCTTAAAAAGATTCCCCCTTTGATCAAGAGGTCAGGCCTTTAGCTTGACACCTGCCTTGTCTGTGGATGTCCATGCATGTTAATCTCACAACTTTCAAATTTTTACTCTTACTTTGTAAAGCTAGCCATACCATATAGGTTTCGTTTCTGAGGGCTTAAGATAAAACTAATCAATACCCCAATCTACACTAAACAGCATAGATGGAGCAATCTGCACTGCCAGCTATTTTATTCAGCAAGAATTAGCCAAAATTTGATATGCGTATGGCCAGATTAAATCTCTTCTAAATAAATGTCATAACCATCAATACGCATACAATTATAATGACCAGTGAACAAAGGCTATAATATAAAACATAATTAAATTAAAAAACAAACAATCATGTAATACATTGCAGCTTACCAGTCCTTAGATGTGGTGGCTGCATTAGGACCTTTTCACATGGGCCATGCCCAATCCAATCAGAACACCACCGGTCCAATGAGAGCGTCAAACCAACCATCATATAGTCCCAGCCTATTTTTTTAATAATGGTAAATGTAAAGTAATTAAAAATTGATTTGGACTCGGTCTGATGCGCATTACATCTTCAAAGTTCGGACTATTGGGGGAGTTATGTATCCTGGGGTTCCTTGTTTTATGTGAGTAGCTTAACCTGAGCTATTGAGTTGTGAACCTGCTTATTTTTGCCTTCCCTGCTCTAAAGCATATCTGAGGCTAAAAGTTATTTCGTCGTTATATATAAAAAAAGTCAACCCGACCCAAGACGGATATTTGAAGAAAGAAGTCAAATGGAAAAGGAACGCCACCAAATACCCAGTTGTTGGGAGAGTTGTAAAACTCTCGCCACTGTGCTTTACCAAAAGTTTGGAGTCACTCCAGTCCATCCATTACCCCTTCCCACCCCTCAATCTGTGTGTATATTAACATTCCTAAGCACATTGTCTCATGTCTGGAAATGCATTACCAACTAGGGATAGACCGATTATCGGCAAGGCCGAAATATCGGTGGCCGATACACACTTTCCCCGATATATCGGTATCGGCCCCCGAAACTGGCCAATATTGCCGATATTTTTGGGACATCATTCTGCCTTCTTAGGTTGCCTCCCTCGCCTTGGACAGCCTCGTCTGGAGTTGGGACTAGTCTCGCGGGAGTGTATCAAAGCCATACACCTACCCACAGCAGCCGGTGCCAGACACCCACATCCACAGGCCCTGTACCAGCCAGCCACAGGCACTGTACCAGTCAGCCATCCACCCAAAGGCCTTGTACCAGCCAGCCCCCCACAGCCCCTGTGCCAGCCACCCACCTGCTCACCACAGGCTGCCAGCCACCCACAGACAGGGTGCCAGACAGCCAGCCACCCACAGACAGGGTGCCAGACAGCCAGCCACCCAGACAGGGTGCCAGACAGCCAGCCACCCAGACAGGGTGCCAGACAGCCAGCCACCCAGACAGGGTGCCAGACAGCCAGCCACCCACAGACAGGGTGCCAGACAGCCAGCCACCCACAGACAGGGTGCCAGACAGCCAGCCACCCACAGACAGGGTGCCAGACAGCCAGCCACCCACAGACAGGGTGCCAGACAGCCAGCCACCCACAGACAGGGTGCCAGACAGCCAGCCACCCACATACAGGGTGCCAGACAGCCAGACACCCACCCACCCACAGACAGGGTGCCAGACAGCCAGACACCCACAGGCCCTGTATCAGCCAGCCACAGGCACTATTCCAGCCAGCTACCCACAGGTCCTGTACAAGCCAGCCACCCACCTACCACAGGGTGCCAGCCACCCACCACAGGGTGCCAGACAGCCACCCACCACAGGGTGCCAGACAGCCAGCCACCCGCCCACCACAGGGTGCCAGCAAGCCAGTCATTAAGCATTAAACAAAAATTAACATGTTCAATACCAGATTTGTGTCAAAAATTGTCTTTATTTTCAAAACTTTAAATGTACAAAATATCGGCCCATAGCGGCCGATACCGATACATTGTGACCAAAATATCGGTATCGGCCCTGAAAAAAACATATCAGTCTATCCCTATTAACACCACATCAAGTCTTAGAGAGACACCAGCCGACACTGCGCAGCTGGTGGCTCTCAATTCCAGTGGTCACAGTTCTGGTCCTTACCAATTAGGGTTGTTCCCAATTCTGGGATCAATATGTTACCTATGACATTGACTACAGTGTGAGCTGGTCCAATTAAGTCTTCAGGCCAAATGTGTGAGCTTGATGCTCAAGTTGACTCTGCAGAAACTTTTAGTCACTTCTTCTTCTGGGTTTATTGCAATTGGCATTGTTAGTTTTTTCAAGGCTGCATTGGCACTACTTTTGTGCATATATGCAGGGAAGCGACTGGGTAAGGTCTATATTGGATACAGGATGATGATGATGATAGTGCATCATTATTGGCCTTGTATCATATAACTAGCAGCAAATCTTATATGTACAGTTGTGCTCATAAGTTTACATACCCTGGCAGAATTTATGATTTCTTAGCCATTTTCCAGAGAATATGAATGAGAACACAAAAACTTCCCGTTCCTGTCCCGTTGAGGCATGGATACCACTAGACCTCTGAAGCTATGCTGTGGTATGTGGCAACAAGCCATCAGTAGCAAATCCTTTAAGTTTTGAAGTGGGGCCTCCATGGATCAGACTTGAACTTGACTAGACTTGACCAGAACATCCCACAGATGCTTCATTGAACTGAAATCTGAAGAGTTTGGGAGTCAAGTCAACAATTCAAACTTATTATTGTGTTCCTCAAAAAATACTTTAACATTTTTGCAGGGTGCATTATCCTGCTAAAAGAGGCAACTGCCATCAGGGAATACGGTTTTCATGAAGGGGTGTACTTGGCCAGCAATAATGTTTAGGTAGTTGGTACGTGTCAATTAACATCCACATGAATGGCAGGACCCAAGGTTTCCCAGTAGAACATTGCCCAAAGTAACACACTGCCTCTACTGACTCGCCTTCTTCCCATACTGCATCCTGGTGCCATCTCTTCCCCAGGTAAGCAACACACACGTACCCGGCCATCCACATGATGTAAAAAAAAAAAAAAAAAAAACGTGATTCCTCAACCCAGGCCACCTTCTTCCATTGCTATGTTGTCCAGTTCTAAAGCTCACATGCCATTTGCTGCCTAATCTAGCCAACGGACTTTCAGATGTCATTGTAATGAGATGATCAGCATTATCTACTTAACCTGTCAGTGGTCATAAAGTTATTTAACATATTTATGTACATACGAAAAAATGCACGTGCATTTAAAAAAATTAGAAAATCATCAAAAAGTTTATTTAAGTAATTCAATTCAAAAGTGAAATTCATATTGTATGGATTCATTACACAGAGTGACATATATTTCAAGCATTTATTTCTTTTAATTTTGAGGCTTACTGAATTCTGGGTTTTCACTAGCTGTATCTCAGAATGAAAAAAGTTAAATATTGTAGACTCATGGTGTCCCAGTCTAATCAGATAAGTAACTCAAAACACCTGTAAAGGTTTCTTGAACCTTTAAATGGTCTCTCAGTCTGGTTCAGTAGGTTACACAATCACGGGGAAGACTGCTGACTTGACAGTTGTCAAGAAGACAGTTATTGACACCCTCCAAAAGGAGGGTAAGTCACAAAAGCTCATTGCTAAAGAAGCTGGATGTTCACAGAGTGCTGTATCCAAGCATAATGGAAAGTTGAGTGAAAGGAAAAAATGTGGTAGAAAACGGTGCACAAGCAACAGGGATAACTGCAGCCTTGAGAGATTTGTGAAGCAAAGGCCATTCAAGAATTTAGGGGAGATTCACAAGGAGTGGACTTCTGCTAGTGTCAGTGCTTCAAGAGCAAACACACATCCAGGACATGGGCTACAACTGTCACATTCCTTGTATCAAGCCACTCCTGAACTAGAGAAGTCAGAATAATCTTACCTGGGCTAAGCAAAAAAAGGTCTGGACTGCTTGCTCAGTGGTCCAAAGCCCTCTTTTCAGATGAAGGCAAATTTTGCATTTCATTTGGAAATCAAGGTCCCAGAATCTGGAGAAAGAGTGGTGTTGGTCCACTGTGTTTTATCAAAGCCAAAATCAGCACAGCCCTCTACCAGGAAATTCTAGAGCAGTTCATGCTTCCCTCTGTTGGCCAGCTTTATGGAGATGCCGATTTCATCTTCCTGCAGGACTAATGATCATGGTGGCACTATGCTTGATTGGCCAGCAAACACGCCTGACCCAAACCCCATAGAGAATCTGTGGGGTATTGTCAAGAGGAAGATGAGACACCCCAAACCCAACAATGCAGACAAGCTGAATGCCGCTATTAAAGCAACCTGGGCTTCTATAACACCTCAACAGTGCCAAAGGAGCCCTGACCATGTATTGAGTGCATACTATACATGAATAAAAAATTGGATATCAGCGCTGCTACATCAATAAAGTGCTATATATATGTAAATCAATAAATAGATAAAAATAAAGTGACATGTGCATAAATAACTATAAATGAAAGTGCTTTGTAAAAAGTCCTTAACCCCTTCCGTACCGCGTCATGTAAAATGACGTCGGCACAAATCCTCTCTCGATCCGGGCGGACGTCATATGACGGCGCCCGGATCTCCCCGCTACTGCGCGCCCCCGGGGGCGCGCAGCGCGGCGATCAGGGGTGAGGCTCGTCCCTCGGACTGAGCCCAACCCCGATCAAGGTAAACAGCCAATGAAATTGGCTGTTTACCACGTCATTGGCTGTGTCAATCACAGCCGATCACATGAGCGGCTCCAGCGCGAGCCACTCGTTCCTTCCTTAATGCGCGCCCCCCCGAGGGCGCGCAGCACGGCGATCGGGGACGAGGCTCGTCCCTCGGACAGAGCCCATCCCCGATCTAGGTAAAGAGCCAATGAAATTGTCTCTTTACCACGTGACCGGCTGTGTCCAATCACAGCCGGTCACAAATGTCATCAGAGAACACGGTAACTAGCTGTGTTCTCCTCCTCACACACTGATCCTGTGTGAGGAGGAGATTGTGGTAACAGCTAGTTACCAAGTACAGTGCACCCCAACCACACTGAACCCCCCCCCCAATAAAAAGCACCTGTCACTAGCCCATCAAAGTACCCGAGTACCTGTCACCAGCCCATCAGGTACTCTGATGACAGGTACTCGGGTACTCTGATGGGCTGATGACAGGTACTCTGATGGGCTGGTGACAGGTACTCGGGTACTCTGATGACGGGTACTCGGGTACTCTGATGACGGGTACTCGGTTTACTCTGATGACGGGTACTCGGTTTACTCTGATGACGGGTACTCGGGTACTCTGATGACGGGTACTCGGGTACTCTGGTGACAGGTACTCGGGTACTCTGGTGACAGGTACTCGGGTACTCTGGTGACAGGTACTCGGGTACTCTGGTGACAGGTACTCTGATGGGCTGGTGACAGGTACTCGGGTACTCTGATGACGGGTACTCGGGTACTCTGACGACGGGTACTCGGGTACTCTGACGACAGGTACTCGGGTACTCTGACGACAGGTACTCGGGTACTCTGACGACAGGTACTCGGGTACTCTGACGACAGGTACTCGGGTACTCTGACGACAGGTACTCTGATGACAGGTACTCGGGTACTCTGATGACAGGTACTCGGGTACTCTGATGACAGGTACTCGGGTACTCTGATGACAGGTACTCGGGTACTCTGATGACAGGTACTCGGGTACTTTGAGTACCCGTCATCGGAGTACCCGAGTACCCGTCATCGGAGTACCCGAGTACCCGTCACCTACCCATCAGAGTACCCGAGTACCTTCCACCTGCTCATCAGAGTACCTGACACCTGAAGTACCCGAGTACTTGCCACCTGCTCATCAGTACCCATCACTACTCATCAGTGCCTATCAGTATCAGTACTGATCATCCGTACCCATCAGTACAGTATCACCTATCAGTACTACTCATCAGCATCTATCACCTGCCTGTCACCTGCCCATAAGAGTACCCGAGTACCTGTCACCTGCCTATCGGAGTACTCGAGTACCTGCCACTTGCTCATCAGTACCAGAGTACCTGTCACCTGCCCAGCAAAGTACCCGAGTACCTGTCACCCTTCATACAGCCACCATGTCTAAGTCCAAAAAGGTTTATATACGTCCTCCGTTTAAACCTAAATACCGGTGTTATGGCAGCAGATAGCTGCCATAACCCTGGTATTTTTTTTAAACGGTGGATGGTTGGCTTTCCGATAAGGGTGGTCCCAGCGGCGGATTCGCCGCGGGATCACCCTTCCGGGGTGGCGGAAGAGGTGCCCCCCCCCGCCGCATTCTGGTCCTTTTCCCCGCTTACCGGACCCGCCGGCAGCGGGGAAAACGATCCGGTCCCAGATCCTCACAGACAGGATGTCGAGTGAGGGCAAGCTTGCCCTCACTCGATTCTATGGTCTTGGAGGACCGGAGCTACGGCAAACATCGTTGCCTAGCAACCAGTTTAAAGGTCCCCTTTTTTTTTTTCCATTTTATTTAATTTTTTTTATTTAATTTTTTTAATTTTTTCTATTTTTTAGTGTACTTGTGAGATCTGAGGACTTTTTGACCCCAGATCTCACAAAAAAGAGGTCCTGTCGTGCCTTTTTCTATTACAAGTAATGTTTACATTTCTTGTAATTGAAATAAAAATGATCAAGTTTTTTTTAAAAAAAAAAACAAAGTGTAAAAATAAAAAAATAATAAATAAAATAAATAGTAAAAAAAAAAAAATTAAACCGCCCTGTCCCCGCGAGCTCGCGCGCAGAAGCGAAAGCATACGGAAACCCCGCCCACATATGTAAACAGTGTTCAAACTACACATGTGAGGTATCGTCGCGATCATTAGAGCAAGAGCAATAATTTGAGCCCTAGACCTCCTCTGTAACTCTAAGATAGCAACCTGTAGAAATTTTTAAAGTGTCGCCTATGGGGATTTTTAAGTACCAAAGTTTGTCACCATTCTGTGAGCGTGCGCAATTTTGAAGCATAACATGTTGGGTATCCATTTACTCGGCGTAACATTATCTTTCACATTATGGAAAACAATTGGGCTAACTTTACTGGTTTCTTATTTTTTAATTCAAAAAAGTGAATTTTTTCGCAAAAAAATTGCGTTTGGAAGACCGCTGCGCAAATACGGTGGGATAAAAAATATTGCAATAATCTCCATTTTATTCTCTAGGGTCTCTGCTAAAAAAATATATACCGTTTTGGGGTTCTAAGTAGTTTTCTAGCAAAAACAACTGATTTTAGCTTGTAAACACTAAATGTCAAAAATAGGCCTAGGCACGTGGCTAGGATGCATGATGATGCTCCTTGGATGTTGGGCCCCTCTATATGGCTAGGCTGTGAAAAAGTCTCACACATGTGTTATTGCCATACTCAGGAGGAGTGGCAGAATGTATTTTGGGGTGTCATTTTTGCTATGTACATGCTATGTGTTAGGAATATCCTATAAATTGACAACTTTGTGTAAAAAAAAAAAAAAGTTTTTATTTTTTCCCCACATTTTCCTAAAACTTGTGGAAAAAAATGACATGTTCATAGGACCCATAATGCCTCATAGAATATACTTTGGAGTGTTTGCTTTCCAAAATGGGGTCATTTTGTGGACTTTTCCATTGTATTGGTGCTCTAGGGCCTTGAAAAGTGTGATAGGTAGTAAGAAAGTTTTATGTGTATTTATGCTCCTAAAACGCCTTATGGTGCTACTTGGACGTGGAGTCTCTTTTTGTGGCCAGGCTGTGTAAAAGTCTCACACATGTGGTATCACCATACTCAGGAGTAGCAGAATGAATTTGGGGTGTCATTTTTGCTGTGTACATGCTATGTGTTAGAAATAGCTTATAAATTGACAACGTTTTTGGAAAAAAAAGAAAAAAAAACATTTTTTCTTCATTTTCCCAAGAATTGTGGGAAAAAATTATAACTTCAAAAAACTCACCATGCCTCTTACTAAATACCTTGGACTGTCTACTTTACAAAAAGGGGTCATTTGGGGGGTATTTGTACTGTCCTGACATTTCAGGGCCTCAAGAAAGGAGATAGGCCATCAGTACATCTGGTGTGATCAATTTTCAGTAATTATACCACGAAAAAAAAAACCCCAGTTGTGATCAAATACCACCAAAAGAAAGCTCTATTTGTGTGAAAAAAATGATAAAAATTTTGTTTGGTTACAGTGTAGCATGACTGAGCAATTGTCATTCAAAGTGTGAGAGTGCTGAAAGCTGAAAATTGGTCTGGGCAGGAAGGGGGTCTAACTGCTCTGTATGGAAGTGGTTAATTTACAATATCAATGAGTGTATATTCATAGGGTTCTTCTGTGCATCAAAGTGCTAGTGCTTTGGAATCCAGGGAAAGGGAATCACTCTGTGCTCCCCTTTTGTGTCACCATTCACCGGAACAATAAGGAATTTGGGCATCAAGTGCTGCGCAAGCACTATAGCTAATGTTTGGGCTCTTTCACTTCCTCCTGATGAGACTGGATGTTTATCATATGCCAATGAATAGACGATGGAGTACTTCCTTGTCTTTTAAGACTCCCCGTATTGGATGTTTATAGGATGAAGAGAGATCCTCATATTGTAAACTGATCATTTTTATCCAATAAATAAATATCTCACACTTACAATTAAATTTCGGCAGTACAGCATAAAAAAAACCTGTGGTGTCGCGCCACTTCGGCAATCGTTCCAACCACCGGAAAGGTCGTCAGACGTTAGTCCCCCTGCTTGACACGTTTCACACCTCCCACTGGGCGTCATCTGAAGCTGGGGTATCCTATCTACTTCTGCTCTTTATACTAAAATCCCCTCCTACTGCACCCAATCCCTCCCACTACACCTTAAACTGTTCTGGAGTATACGTCACCTCCACCGAAGTGCTGCAGCCTCCATCTTGGTACTCCCTTGTTAATACACTTCCTGTATTTGGGAGGATGTTACGAAAGTTTTGGTTTATGGGTATAAATATCCTTTGGATAATAAGTGATATGCTCTAACAATATTACACTACATATTAATACCAATCTTTCATTACTATTAGATTGTTATTGAACGGCATCCATTAATGATCTCTAGGACAGTGATACCTTCTGATTACCAGATGGTGTAATGTATTATCAGTCTTTTAAACCACCAAAAAAAATATATAGAATGCGTAAATATTCCTACTTATTACAATAAATACATATATCATCACATATCTTTAATTTTTTTTTTTTTTTTTTTAAATTCCAAAATTAGAAACACAAATGGGATTCAAAATTATTAATAAAACAATTCATATCAAGTTCTACATTTAACCCTGCAGGAGCCATACTTCGGAGCTGGTAAATTTATTCGGTCTCATTTTGGGAGATAGCCCTTTTCATATTGGTCCACCTCCAATGTCTATTCTATCTATTCAACAAAAAGTTACTAGGATCTCTGTTATGATGTATTCTAAAATGATTTCATAGACTATGTTGACAGAATCCCTTTTTTATATTGTTTACATGTTCTCGTAACCTTGAGCTCACTTGTGGTTCTACCCACGTGTGTGCGCTACACCCTTATACCATCTACCTACGCACAATAGATTTGATCCTATCAAACCTAACACCCCACCACACAGACCTAGAGGCCATACACCCAGTGGACCCTATGGCTATAATGATTCCATTCCCCTCTACAGAGGGGATTTTTAGGACAGGGGGTATGGAAGACCCCGATGGAGGGGCCACAGAGGAAGGGGTTAATACTGGGGACCCCCACGAGGACAAAACATACCAATGGGACAATACAGAGGACACCCTTCCCAATATGAAACAACAGAAGAAGGAAGAGAGGATGCAGAGGGAGCAAGGGGAAAAAGGAAAAGAGAAACTTAGGTTCAGGCATATTTAACCTTAGCAGTGTCAATTTCAGCGAGGAAGAACTTAAGATATTAGATCAGGTATTAAAATATGCACTGCCCAAAAGCATAGCTAAATTCAAAACATTTATATATTTGCACAAATTTATAAGAAAACTAAAATATTAAACATTTCGCAACCAAAATAGAAAAAAATATACAAGTAGAACATCAATATGTACATAGTGGACTGAGAAACAAATCTACGTTTAACCCTAAAATTAAAAGGAACCAATGTTAATGGTAAGAAAACCGTAAAGTTAGCCCAATTTCTTTCTATAATGTGAAAGATAAAATAAATAGAAAAAAAAAAATGAAAGCGCCCCTGGTACCGTTAGCTCGCGCACAGCAGAGAGCGCATACGCAAGTCCCACCCACATATGTAAACGGTGTTCAAACCACACGTGAGGTATTGCTGCAATCTTTAAAGCGAGAGCAATAATTTGAGCCCTAGACCTCCTCTGTAACTCTAAGCTGGTAACCTGTAGAAATTTTTAAATTGTCGCCTATGGGGATTTTTAAGTACCAATGTTTGTCGCCAATCTGTGAGCATGCGCAATTTTGAAGCATGACATGTTGGGTATCTCATTACTCGGCGTAACATTATCTTTCACATTATAGAAAGAAATTGGGCTAACTTTACTGTTTTCTTATTTTTTTAATTTAAAAATTGAATTTTTTCCAAAACATTGCGTTTGTAAGGCCGCTACGCAAATACGGTGTGATAAAAAAATATTGCAACGACCTCCATTTTATTCTCTAGGGTCTCTGCTAAAAAAAAAATTATATATATATATATATATATATATATATATATATATATATATACACACACACACACACACACACACACACACACAGTAAACCCCCGCTCCATCGCGGTTCAGTTTTTGCGGTCCCGGTATATTGCGTTTTTTTGTAATGTTATTTTACTAATTAAATCATTGAAAATTAAATATTTTTGTGTTTTCCATAGCTCTTGCTCTGTCTCTCAGTATCTTTTATGTGTTTAAATCAGTTTCTATTGTTTTAAAAGTGTGTTTAAAGACATTTAAATGCTTCTAAAAGTACAGTGACAGTTAAAAAAACATGCCTACAGTGTATTTTAATAAGTTTTTTCTATTTTGCGGATCTTAAAGTAGTTAAGAGACAATTGAGACAAATAGAGAAACTTTTTAAAACACATTGGCCCATACTGCTCAGAGATCCCATTTTTAAAAAAAAATTTACCAAGAAAAAAAACACAATTTATATATAGGCGCCCACACTTAGGGAGAGGATTGTCAAAAGTATCCCTGACCCGGTTAAGAAAATGGTCACTTTTTTTGACCAGGTAGGATTTTTTAAGTGTGAAAAATGTATTACTTGCAGAACCTGCAAAAAAGAAGGCAAAAAAAGAACTAATTTTAAATCCAACACTACTTCAATGACTTATGAAATTTTCAAATCCATCACATGTAGAACACAAGTCACATATCTATTAGAATGCGAGTGTGGACTACAATACGTGGGTAAAACCACGAGAGAACTCAGAGTAAGGTTACGAGAACATGTAAACAATATAAAAAAGGGATTCCGTCAACACAGTCTATCAAATCATTTTAGATTACATCGTAACAGAGATCCTATCGAATCCGTTTAGATAACATCATAAAAGAGATCCTAGTAAACTTACTTTTTGTGGAATAAATAGAATAGAAAGACATTGGAGGGGCACCAATATGAAAAGGGCCATCTCACAAAATGAGACCAAATGGATTTACCAGCTCCGAAGTATGGCTCCTGCAGAGTTAAATGTAGAACTTGATATAAATGGTTTTATTAATAATTGTAATCCCATTCGTGTTTCTGATGGGAATTTTAAAAAATAATTTAAAAAAAATGTTTAAAATATGTATGTGGATATATGTATTTATTGTAATAAGTAGGAATATTTATTCATTATATACATTTTTAATTGGTGGTTTAAAAGACTTATAATATATTACACCATCTGGTATTCAAAAGGTATCACTGTCATGGAGATCATTAATGGGTCCCGTTCAATAACAATCTAATAGTGATGTAAGCTTGGTATTAATATGTAGTGTAATATTGTTAGAATATAGCATGTCCCTTATTGTCCAAAGGATATTTATACCCATACACCAAAACTTTCGTAACATCCTCCCGAATACAGGAAGTGTATTAACAAAGGAGTACCAAGATGGAGGCTACAGCACTTCCGGTGGAGGGGACATATACTCCAGAACAGTTTAAGGTGTAGTGGGAGGGATTGGGTGCAGTAGTAGGGGATTTTAGTATAAAGAGCAGACATAGATAGGATACCCCAGCTTCAGACGCCGCCCAGTGGGAGATGTGAAACGCGTCAAGCAGGGGACTAACGTCTGGCGACCTTTCCGGTGGTTGTAACGCTTGCCGAGGCGACACCACGAGTTTTCTTATGCTGTACTGCCGAAATGTAATTGTATGATATATTTATTGAATAAAAATAATCTGTTTACAATATGAGGATCTCTCTCCATCTTATAAACATCCAATATGGGGAGTCTTAAAGACAAGGAAGTACTCCATCGTCTATTCATTGGCATATGATAAACATCCAGTCTCATCAGGAGGAAGTGAAACAGCCCAAACATTATCTATAGTGCTTGCGCAGCACTTGATGCCCAAATTCCTGATTGTTCCGGTGAATGGTGACACAAAAGGGGAGCACAGAGTGATTCCCTTTCCCTGGATTCCAAAGCACTAGCACTTTGATGCACAGAAGAACCCTATGAATATACACTCATTGATATTGTAAATTAAGGACTTTTCACAAAGCACTTTCATTTATATTTATTTATTTATGCACACGTCACTTTATTATTATCTATTTATTGATTCACAAGTGTATAGCAGTTATTAATTGATTCACATATGTATAGCACTTTATGGATGTAGCAGCGTTGATAACCAACTTTTTATTTATTGTCAAAAGGTATTTCGCCTTTAACAGCAGCAGCAGCAAATTATTGATGGTTATTTTCACTAGCACAGTTCATTCCTAAGCGCGGATATATCCATAATAATAATACTGTAGATGGACATACTTTTCAGTGAGCCAACATTTCTGTATTAAAAATCCTTTTTTTATTGGCATTATGTTATATTCTAATTTTCTAAGATACTGAACTATGGGTTTTCACTGGCTGTAAGCCATAATCATCAAAATGAAAATAAATAGATGTGTGTAAAAGGTTACTCTGTGTGTAGTGAATCTATATAATATATGAGTTAAACTTTTTGAATTGAATTACTGAAATAAACCTTTTGATATTCCGATGTTTTGAAATGCATATTATATATATATATATATATATACATACATACATACATACATACATACACACATATATATATATATATACATACACATATATATATACACATATACATACACATACACACACACACATATACACGCACACACTCATAAAATACTCAGCCCCTTTACTTTTTTTTTTTCAATTTGGGTATTAACCACTTGACGACTGCCCACCGCAGATTTACTGCGGCAGGCGGCCGCTCCTGGGCAAACCAACGTAGTACTACGTCGCTCGCTCAGGAGACTCTAGGGGGCGAGCGCCCTGCCGGCGGCACACTCCCGCCCCCGCTCGTCAGCCCGGGGAGCCAGTGCATGTGACAGGTGGCTCCGATGGCCACCGGCCACTCGCAATCTCCCCCCTTCTCCCTGAAGTGATCACAGAGGCTATGTGATCCTGCTATATATAGGATTGCATGTCTCTGATAATCTCACAAGCCCAACCCCCCCCCCCCCCCCACAGTTAGAATCACTCCCCTAGGCTTACATTTAACCCCTTGATCACTAATAGTATTAACACCTTCCCTGCCAATGGCATTATTACAGTTACAGTGCATATTTTTAGCACCGATTACTGTAGTAATGTCACTGGTACCCCCAAAAGTGTCAAAAATGATCTGTCCTCCGCAATGTGGCAGTCCCACAAAAAAAATAAAAACAATAAAAATGAAATAAATCTTTCCCGTAGTTAGTAGACGCAATAACTTTTGCGCAAACCAATCAAAATACGCTTATTGCGATTTTTTTTTTACCAAAAAAATGTAGCAGAAAACAAAATTGGCCTAAAATGTTAAAAAATTTTGATTTTACATTTTTTTTTTTTTGGGAATGTTATATAGCAGAATGTGAAAAATATTGTTTTTTTTTCCTTTCAAAATTGTCGATATTGTTTTTGTTTATACCGCAAAAAAAAAAAAAAAAAAAAAACGCACAGGTGATCAAGTACCACCAAAAGAAAGCTCTATTTGTGGGGAAAATAGGACATCAATTTTATTTGGGTACAGCGTCGCACGACCGCGCAATTGTCCGTTACAATAACACAGTGCTGAATCGCAAAATAGGGCCTGGTCATTAAGCAGCAAAATACTCCAGGGCTAAAGTGGTTAAGCAGCCTGACAGTCACCCCCCCCCCTTTTTTTTTCTCTACTCCCTCTCTTTTTTCTCTTTTCTACTCTATATTTAATCCTTTATGTTACTCTGTCTTTGATACTGGCCCAAGAGCTTTACCCCAGAGACTGGTTGGGCTTAAAACAATTTTTGGCGCATTTTTAACTCCCACTACAATACTAAAGTTCGAGTATTCTGTTCGTGCCACTTTACTTTGTTTATGTTATGGCAGAAAGGAATACAGGCGGTAAAAGAAGGAAAAAAGAAAAAGAAGAGAGAAAAAATAAAGAAAACCCAGAATGTTTGATTATATTTTCCGGTTCGTTCTGTGTAAAGGCTATGGAATGTATCCTTGTCATGTACTATTCTCTTGTTCTTTCAATAAAAATTGTTTATGGAAAAAAAAAAAAGCCATGGGGTCAAAGGAATTGCCTGCAGAGCCAGGGAGACAGGAAGGCTAAAGGTTCCCAAGAGCACAGTGGCCTCCATAATTCTTAAATGGAAGAAGTTTGGCACAACCAGGACTCTCCCAATAGCAATTAGGAGAGAAGGGCCTTAGTAAAAGGGGACCAACAACTCAATGGTCACCCTGAGCTCCAGAGATATTGTGTGGAGATCGGACAAAGTTCCAGAAGTACAGCAGCTAAATATATACACACACACACACACTGCCTTGAAAAAGTATACATACCCCGTGATATTTTCCACGTTTGATCATGTTACAACCAAAAACATAAATGTCTTTTATTGGGATTTTAAGTGATAGACTAACACCAAGTAGCACATAATTGTTAAGTGGAAGAAAAAGGATAAATGGATTTTAACATTTTTTACAAATAAAATGTCTCAAAAGTGTGGAGTGCATTTGTATTCAGCCCCCTTTACTCGGTTACCTCTAACTAAAATCTAGTGGAATTAATTCCCATCAGAAGTTACCCAATTAGTAAATTGAGTCCACCTGTGTGTAATTGAATCTTATTATAAATACAGCTGTTCTGTGAAGCCCTCAGATGTTTGTTAGAGATCCTTATGGCGCTTTTCCACTGCATGGAACCGAACGGTTCGGCTCGCTTTTGTGCTTTTCCACTGCTGGTACCGCATGGTATGGTGTAGGAACGGTTCGGTACGGTACGGCGGCGCTTTTCCACTGCATGGAACCGAACGGTACAGCTCTCAAAAACAGTACCACCTCGATTGTGGTTCCAAGAGGTACCATACCCGGTACCATATCCCCCAATCCTTTGCATGCAGTCACTACTAGCCACTGATTGGTCAGAGAATCCCACCCACCCCGTTGTTATCCCACCCACTTAACTTTAGTACTACTTTAGTGGAAAAGCAAACCATACCATATCGTACCGAACCGTTCCAACACCGTACCATGCAGTACCAGCAGTGGAAAAGCAAACCGGGCCAAGCAGGGCCGAGTAGAGCCGAGCCGGTACTTGCAGTGGAAAAGTGAACAAACCGCATCATGAAGACCGAGGAACACACCAGACAGGTCAGGGAAAAATTTGTGGAGAAGTTTAAAGCAGGGTTAGGTTATAAAAACGATCCCAAGCTTTAAAACATCTCACGGAGCACTGTTCAATCAATCATCTGAAAATGGAAAGAGTATGGCACAACTGCAAACCTACCAAGACCTGGCCGTCCACCTTAACTGATAGGCCGGGCAAGCAGAGCATTAATTAGAGAAGCAGCCAAGAAGCCCATGGTAACTCTGGAGGAGCTGCCGAGATCCACAGCTCAGGTGGGAGAATCTGTCCACAGGAAAATTTTTATTTGTGCACTCCACAAATCTGATCATTATGGAAGAGTTGTAAATATGGAAAAACTGTGCTAATTCCCAATGATAGAGGGCATTAAAAGTCCTAGTACTACTACTACTACGTGTCTGTATAAAATTATATAGTGCTGCAAAAAATAAATGTATTGCTACCTTGTAGTATAAAGTGCTTTGATATAAAATTGACTATTCACAGTCAACGAAGTAAAGTGCGAATAAATAACATCAAATGCATAGAATAATAAATAACAAAATTGCCAATAATATATAGTGCAATGTGAAGCAGCAAAATTATTAAAAGTGCTTATATATTAACACAAAAGTGCATAATGACAAAGTCCATAGTAATGCTCAAAAAATGTGCAAATTAATTATAGTGCAAAAAAATGTATTAGTGAAAAAATGTTTTAAAATGAGTCCTTTAAACAAGGTTGGTGAGACTGAATCAGGTGGTGGTACATGCACATATGCAGTAGTGATGGTGCAACCCTCCACTTGAATGGATACCTTTTGGTGGCCATACATGCTTCAACTTTTTACTACAATCGATGTGAGATTCACTCAAAATGATCAAATCCACAAACAGCCATAACTTTACTTCTGATCGATTCAGACTCCATTTCAATCAGATTTGATCAAACTGAGTTGATCTGCCAGGCCTGAAAATGATCGATCGTTTTTCATAAAAATCGGCAGCACCAGGATACTGTGTTCATAAATACGATCGTATTTCCATCGACCAGATTATAAGATTACATGGTGTAAACTGTTACATTAGGATCGTATCCTAATTATCGAAATCCACTTCCTCATGTGAGGCATATCAGTTTATTGGGTTGTTGACTAGAGATCGATTATTCCTCTTGAGAGAGAACATTTGGAAAAGAAACTGATCTTTTTTTGAAGCGTGTATCTCCACTTTTATATCCACCTTTATAATTACTAAAGCCAGCCATAGATGGATCGAATCTCAGCTGGTTTAGCAAAATTCAAACCATCTATGGGCAAGCTGGTTGTACCAAAGTCGATTCAACGATCACCTTCAGTAAAACCAGCATTTTGGATTTTTTGCCTGTGATTACTCCCAATGGCTATAGCTGCTAGCAGTGATGATTGTGTTCTGCCGGCAAAGGCAGCTCCCCACCAGCAGAACACAATAGCGCTGCAGGAGGGATTCCCCCATCGACAATGACTACGTTGATGGGGGAATCAATCCATTTACTTTGCTGCAACCAGTGGTTGCAGGAAAGAAAAGGACATCATCTATGGCTTGCCTTAGGCTCCATGTACACGGGACGCTGGAAATGGCCGTTTAGGAGCAGTTGGGCGTTTTTTTCAGAAGCCCCTGAACCCACCTACATTTTATCCTATCTGTCCATGTACACCAGGTCGTTTACAGTCATTTGCAGGCAGTTGCGTTCAGGGACTGTTTTTAGAACGCAATTATTTGCGTTCGAACGTGTGTTTCAAACGCGTCCGAACGCGTCTGAACGCGTCCAAACGCGATGACCCGCGTTTAGCATTCGCGTTTTTCCATTTTAAAGGGGAATACTTTTTTTGATCTCTAGGAACGCTTCTAAATGCAAACGCCCGCAAACGCCGCTAAACGCGGGTACAAACGCGACCGAACGCACGTTTCAAACGTCCTAAAAATTCCAGCATTCAAAGGGACTTTTAACAACGTCCCGTGTACATGGAGCCTTAGACTTAAAGTGGAATTCCTGGCACAACCCAACTATTCTTAAAAATGCTCCCTCCCTCCTCCTAACATCTAGTCTGACTATCCTGCGTAGGAAAGATCTGTACACTTTCTATTTTCAAGCTGCTCTGGTCCAGTCACATTGTCATCCCTGGGTCAGCCAGCGCTGGCTGCAGTGAATAGAACTTAATAAAACTCTGGCCCGACCACATCTGGAGAATTCTGTCCAGTTCTGGTCGCCGGTCCTCAGGAGGGATGTGTTGGAGCTGGATAGAGTCCAGAGAAGGGCAACTAAACTAATTAGGAGATTGGAGGACCTCAAATATGAAGAGAGTTTACAATCGCTTAATTTATTCTCCCTGGAGAAGAGACGCCTGAGAGGGGACATGATAGCAATTTACAAATACCTCAATGGTGATCTCAGCATAGAAAAAAAGCTATTCAGTCGCAAGGATTGCATGAGGATGCGAGGACATACAATGCGATTAGAGGAGAAGCGTTTTAACCTCAGGCAATGCGGGGGGTTCTTTACTATTAGGGCTACAAGATTGTGGAATTCTCTACCACAAGAGGTGGTTTCTGCAGGAAGTATGGCTATTTTCAAAAGACTCTTGGACATACATTTCAAGGATCAGAACATTAAGGGGTATGAGAGATGATTACGGCCACACACACCTACACAGGTTGAACTGGATGAACTATTGTCTTCATTCAACCTCAACTACTGTGTAAGAGCGCGCTCAACAATGGCTAGTATTGCCTGCAACGGTGACATCACCCATAGGCTCTTATGGCCAACTTGTTGTTGGTGCTCCCTCCTCTCCCCTGCAGCCAGTGCTGGCTGCCATAGGGGAGCTAGATCACGTGACCAGATAAGAGCGGGCTGAGAATAGTTAAGTGTATACATCTTTCTTACACAGGTTAGTCAGCATAGCGGTTTGGAAGGGAGCATTTTAAATAGTAGTTAAGTTTTGCCTGGAATTCTACATTAAAGCCCAACTCCAGGAAATTGTTAAATGATCCTTTGCCGTGGGGCTGCACCCACAGTGGCAAGTGTTCATAGCTGGTTTTGTTTTACGTACCGGATATTCCACTCCCCCTAGCAAATTGCACTCCCCTAAGCTCAGAGAGTGGGCTGTCCCTTGGCATCTTCATGCCCACTGCCCCAGTATTGATTTTGCTTTGGTCTTGATGACATCATCGCCCCAAGACCGCTGCCGTGTAGTTGTAAAAAGCTGCAGGATTGGTCTATCTGCGAGGAGGAACAAAGGAACGGGTAAATAATTCTTTGTTTGTTCCCCTAGACCAGGGGTGCCCAAACTTTAACATAGCTCCAGTTTATGGTCTTTCAAACTTTAGGGGGGCGGTCTGTGGCCTTTGGGAGTATGAAAGGTCCCGAAATTAGTAGGAAAAAAACAATGCCCCATTTTTGGTGTCAGTTTGCAGTTTAGTGCCTCATCTTTGGTGTCAGTGGGAGGAATTGTGCCCCATCACTGGTGTCATTGGAAGGAATTGTGCCCCATCTTAGGTGTCATTGAGAGGAATTGTGCCCCATCTTTGGTGTCATCGAGAGAAACTGTGCCCCATCTCTGGTGTCATCGAGAGAAACTGTGCCCCATCTCTGGAGTCATCGAGAGAAACTGTGCCCCATCTCTGGTGTCATCGAGAGAAACTGTGCCCCATCTCTGGTGTCATCGAGAGAAACTGTGCCCCATCTCTGGTGTCATCGAGAAAAACTGTGCCCCATCTCTGGTGTCATTGAGAGAAACTGTGCCCCATCTCTGGTGTCATCGAGAGAAACTGTGCCCCATCTCTGGTGTCATTGAGAGAAACTGTGCCCCATCTCTGGTGTCATTGAGAGAAACTGTGCCCCATCTCTGGTGTCATTGAGAGGAATCGTGCCCTGTTGATGTCATTGGGAGGGATTGTGCCCCATCGCTGGTGTCATTGGGAGGAATTGTGCCCCATCGCTGGTGTCATTGGGAGGGATTGTGCCCCATCGCTGGTGTCATTGGGAGGAATTGTGCCCCATCGCTGGTGTCATTGGGAGGAATTGTGCCCCATCGCTGGTGTCATTGGGAGGAATTGTACCCCATCGCTGGTGTCATTGGGAGGAATTGTGTCCTATCATTGGTGTCATCGATTGTCATCGAGAGGATTTGTGTCCCATTGTTGGCGTCATTGGGAGTAATTGTGTCCCATCGCTGGAGTCATTGAGAGGAATTTTGTCCCATCACTGGTATCATTGAGAGAAAATGTGTCCCATTGCTGGTGTCAGTGGGAGAAACTGTGCCCCATCATTGGTGTCATTGAGAGGAATTTGGTCCCATCTCTGGTGTCATTGAGAGGAATTATGTCCCATTTTTAGTGTCATTGAGAGGGATTGTGTCCCATCCCTGATGTCATGGAGAGGAATTGTGTCCCATCCCTGGTGTCAATGAAAGGAACCGTACCCCAAGGGCCAGATAAGCAAAAGCTAGGCTGAAAGGAAATGGCTGCATTTGGCCCCTAGGCCACAGTTTGGAGACCACGGCCCTAAACCTAAACAAGCAATTAATCCTTGCAGCACATGTACAGCCCCACTGCAAGGGAATTTTTTTATATTTCTTTTAGCCAGGAGTTGGGTTTTAACAAACAGCTGGCACTGAAACAGTATCTAAAAAATACACCAGAGTTCAGTTTTAAAGAGAGCCTGTCACTTGCTTATTCAGTGCCTCTGAATAGCTCAAATTCCCATCAAATTAAACAAACCTATCAGGGCTTCTCTCTGCACCACCCTACCTTCCAGGTATGAGGGGGAATATATGATCTCCACCATGTGATAGCATTTGGGCCTGAGCAGTCAATCTCCAGACTGGAACATTGTCCCAGGGGGGATGGGAAGGGCCGGTGATGCCATCCACATGGGTAAGCTTCAACCGTGAAAGTTATTTCTGCAGAGGCAGAGGACCGGTCACTCCACCCCGAGTGTAATAAACCAAGTATTATTCTTCAGTGAGGGTCCTTTCACACGAGCAGTGCGCTCGGCGGACTCCGTTTTTCTCAGCGGGGTTCGATCCGCCAATCCCCGCTGAGCAGGCGGATGACAGCTCTATTTCCGCTTACTTTGCAGAGACGGAGCTGTCAGATCCCCGCTCTCCTCTATGGGAGATCGGATGAAAACAGACTGCCTGTCCGTTTTCATCCGATCCGATCCTCCAGACAGATGGAAAATAGGGTTTCCATCCAGCCGAATTTAATGGACAGGATCGGATAGCAGCGGGTGTCAGCGGTGACATCTCCACCCGCTGCTCCATAGGGCTGCATGGAGCATCCGATCAGGTCCGAATGAAAAACCAGCAGGCCGACCGGAACGGAAAGCCTGTGTGAAAGGGGCCCGAGAGGTACGGTATGGCAGGACACTTTTCTTTTTCACTGGTGATTTTTTTTTTTTTTTTTTACGTTCCCAGATTTTACTACTTTCCATTTGGAACTTCTATTAATAAAAAAAAAAAAAAAACACAAGGAGAGGTGAGAGGAGACTACAAGCGGACATGTCCTGATCCATACATATCAGATTATTATTCTGGAATGTGGAATGAGATCACCCAGAAACACACAGCAGACAGGAGATGTAAGCAGAAGATTTTATTGAGATCAGTCACTTACAGAGAGAAACACAGGACAGAATCCACATTAATGAGACACAGGATGGGTCAGACATCGATATCATGGAGATGAGGATGGAGAAGAAGAGGGGATAGAGGAAATGAGACTGCCCCCCCTATGGCTACACCCCCCCCCCCCAAATCACATCATCATTTAAGTGAACCTTTCAGTAGTTTTACAGCTAAAATCCAGAGCTAGAAAACAAACCAGAAACACATACATGGTGACTCTTCTACTCACTGAATCATTTTTAATTCTGTGAAGCCAGTTTTGTGATCTAGGTCCCCCCCTGCCAAACAGCACAGAAAGACTGTGATCCATGAGCCCTCTGCAGGCTGTGTTACAGTTAAGCCAATTCTCAGACCCAGACCAGTCTGTGAATGGACAGCAAAGAGCAGAAGCACACTGATGAGGTCATCACTCTGCCATCTACCCCTTTCAAGAAGCTCTCCGTCTTATAAGGACAGTGCCATGCAATGCAATCGTCTTTGTTTACAAGGCAGGCACCTCCTCTCTGTATGCTGCTCTACAATGTATTACGAGGCTGACAACAAGATTTGGATATTGATTTAATTTGGATTTATGGTCAGGATAGTATGTTGGTATTATGTTAATTGTTATTTGGGGTAATGCATTTGGTAGTTTGATTTTCTGTTTTTTTAATCTATTTATTCTATCTTGTATTTTAAAGAGGTTGTAAACCCACGTTTTTGACATTTACCTATAGGGTAAGCCTATATTAAGGCTTACCTATAGGTGCTATAAATATCTCCTAAACATGCACCGTTTAGGAGATATTTACATTGCATGCAGCCGATGACATCATCGGCGCATGCGCTCTGAAAGAACGGCGACCGGTGCCGTTCCTTTAGAACCCTATGCCGTGAACGGCGGCTCCCGCGCGCATGCTTGGGAGTGATGTAATCGTGCCTCCGGCCACTCAGATGGCCGGAGGATGTGAACAAAGAAGCAGGGCGGCCGGACATGTCGGCCGCCCTGTTGCTTTGTGGGCGACACTGTGGGGGCTTTGTTTTTAGGTAAGTATTTCATAATGAGCAAGTATGTGATGCATACTAGCTCATTATGCCTTTGTCTTTACGGGGTTTTTTTTTATGTGCGTTTACTTCCTCTTTATTTGTCTGAATGGTTTCATTGGTAGTGTAGTTTTATTTGGTGCTAAGGGCTGTTATTGGTAAATTTGTTGCATTTTTTTATCTTGTTCTGTTCATTGTTGTGATCTTGTCATAGTTGAGTGTGGCTGTGTCACAACAATTTCCCTTTTGGTTTAATAAAGTATTCTCTATTTTTGCCAGCTATATAGACTATACCAATACATGTACAATAAGCCAGCACACAGATTATGCAATTTTCTTAGGAAAAAGAAAATGCTTGATTTCCCCATCAACAAGGTCAGTATTGATGGGGAAATCCCTCCCGCAGCGGTATTGTGTTCTTCTGGCAAAGAGCCTTCACTTGCGCTCTTAATAGAGACAAGTACACACTATAGAGAGGGATAGGTTTTCTTCATATTTCATGTCTGAGGTTTACAACCACTTTGAGTATTCTATACATTTGCAATTGAAAAATGCATACTGTAAAGGAGTTTCTTAGAAGATACACTACAATACCAAAAGAATTAGGATGCCTGCCTTTACACGCAAATTAACTTTATTAGCATCCCAGTCTAAGTCCATAGGGTTCAATATTGATTTGGCCCACCCTTTGCAGCTATAACAGCTTCAACTCTTCTGGGAAGGCTGTCCACAAGGTTTAGGAGTGTGTCTATGGGAATGTCGATAGATGAAACCCGATAGAACACCTTTGGGATGAATTAGAGCAGAGATTGTGAGCCAAGCCTTCTCACCAACATCAGTGCCTGACCTCACAAATGCACTTCTGGAAGAATGGTCAAACATTCCCATAGACACTCCTAAACCTTGCAGACAGCCTTCCCAGAAGAGTTAAAGCCGTTATAGCTGCAAAGGGTGGGCCAACTCAATATTGAACCCTACAGACCAAGATTGGGATACCATTAAAGTTCATATGCATGTAAAAGCAGGTATCCCAATACTTTTGGTAATATAGTGTATTTTTATACACACGAGTTATTGTATATGCCTCCAGGGATAACTAGAAGACCTTTATGCTTTACTACAAAGACAAAAATCAATACAAACCTCAAAAAAAAAAATAAAAAAAAAATAATAACCACCTGAAACCAATGCACACTGCGTGTGCTTATCATGACAGATTCCACACAGACTGAATAACATGAGATGTTAGAAAAAGATCCCCCACAGACTGGATTATTTAAAATCCCAGGGACAGATCCCACAGCGACTGGATTATTTCAAATCCCAGGGACAGATCCCACAAACACTGGATAACATGAGATCTCAGAGATCGATCCCACACAGAGTAGATCATTTCAAATCCCAGCGACAGATCCCACACCGACTGGATTATTCCAAATCCCAGGGACAAATCCCACAGCGACTGGATTATTCCAAATCCCAGGGACAGATCCCACAAACGCTGGATAACATGAGATCTAGATCCCACACAGAGTGGATTATTTCAAATCCCAGGGACAGATCCCACACTGACTGGATTACATAGTTACATAGTTTGTGAGGTTGAAAAAAGACATCAGTCCATCCAGTTCAACCTATGATGTGTTTGTGTGTTTGCTGTTAACCGTACATTGTATACCCCTGTATGTTGTACATTGTATACCCCTCTATGTTGTGTTCTTTAAGGTGCCCATCTAATAGTTTTTCAAACTATCAATGCTCCCTGCTGATACGACTGCTTGTGGAAGAGAATTCCACATCCTTACTGCTCTGACAGTGAAGAACCCCTTACGTATTTTAAGGTTAAACGGTTTTTCCTCTAGTTTTAGTGAGTGGCCACGCGTCTTATTGTATTCCCTTTCTCTAAAAAGTTTGTTCCTTATGCTAGGGTCACCAGTACAGTATTTGTACATTGATATCATATCCCCCCCTCAATCGTCTCTTCTCCAGACAGAATAAGTTCAGTGCTTGTAGTCTTTCCTCATAGCTGATGCCCTCCATTCCCCTAATTATTTTTGTTGCCCTTCTCTGGACTCTCTCCAGTTCCAGCACATCCTTCCTGAGGACCGGTGCCCAGAACTGGACAGCATACTCCAGATGTGGCCGGACCAGAGTCTTGTAGAGTGGGAAAATGTTCCCACTACAGACTGCTGAGGTTCAAGGGCCGCACATCATATACCAAAGGGCCGTAGCTTTGGTACCAGGAACTCTCTACATTCACTTCAGCAGGTCAGGGACTTTATTACAGAGAAATCAGTGTACAGTGTGGTTTCATCTGATGTACAATAATAATGCTATACTTTGGTGGACCCCACATTATTATTTCAAATCCCAGGGACAGATCCCACACTGACTGGATCATTCCAAATCCCAGGGACAGATCCCACACTGACTGGATTATTCCAAATCCCAGGGACAGATCCCACACTGACTGGATTATTCCAAATCCCAGGGACAGATCCCACACTGACTGGATTATTCCAAATCCCAGGGACAGATCCCACACTGACTGGATTATTCCAAATCCCAGGGACAGATCCCACACTGACTGGATTATTCCAAATCCCAGGGACAGATCCCACACTGACTGGATTATTCCAAATCCCAGGGACAGATCCCACACTGACTGGATTATTCCAAATCCCAGGGACAGATCCCACAGCGACTGGATTATTCCAAATCCCAGGGACAGATCCCACACCGACTGGATTTCAAATCCCAGGGACAGATCCCACAAACACTGGATAACATGAGATCTTAGAGATAGATCCCACACAGAGTGGATTATTTCAGATCCACACCGGCCAAATTATATCTATCAAACACTAGACATAAATCTCCCACAGGCTATTATAGGAGATCCAAAACACAGATTTCAGTGGGAAGATTATATAGTATCCCAGACACAGGTCCAGACCAGGTCATTTGAGATCCCAGAGACAGATTTCACATAGAACAGATCACAAGCAATCTAGATCTCACACAGACTGGATATAATGAGATCTCAGGGGCAGATACTACAAACAGAGTGGATTATTTGAGATCCAAAAGACAGATCCCACACATACTAGAATTTATTAAATCCCTAAACTCAATATCATACAGAATTGATTATTTGAGATCTCAATGGCAGGTCACGTGCAGACTAGATTAAATGAGATCCCAGAGACAGATCTCCAACACACACTATATATTTTATAAAGTTCTAGTAAATAGATTATATGAGAATCCAGAGACTGATCCCACAGGGTGGATTATATTGAGATGACATGGAAAGCCCCTCCCCCCCCCCAGACCAATCTATAATAAATCAGAGTTGGTTGTATGCATAGAGAGACAAAATTAAATGATAAAAACACTGTGACAGATCCCACACAGATTAAATATTAGATCACAAAGACACATCAAACCCATGGGCTGGATTAAAATAAATCACAAAGGCAGATTCCCCAATAGGTTATATCAAACACCAGAATCAGATCACAAACACTCCACACTCAGAACTGGATTACACAGATCAGAGAGATCTCTCACACACAGGCAGGAATAGGTCAGGTTACAGAGACAGATCTACCAAACAACCTGGTGAACAGATCCCAAAGACACTAGATGATCTCATTTGATCACACAGAAATAGCACACAGGTCATACACAGACTGGTCACATTAGGACCACAAAGATCTCAGTGACAGGATCACAGACTGGTTATGTCAGAATCACATTCAGATCCCACAGAGATGACAAAGTTTTAAAAGATCCCTTCATACAATGAATCCCAGCTGGACCAAATTGGAGAAGAAGACTTGCCATTTGTCAGACACACCGCACATTACACTCAATACAGTCAGATCCTGGTCTGTAACAGACCATACACATTTCATGAATACAAAAAAAGGACAAGCGGGTCCTAGAAGGAGACAGACCATTCTCTGCATTATACAGGTAAATAAGAGCACTTCACAAAGTGTAATCACTGAAAATGAAGAGGAATCCCTGGTCAAGCTGAAAATTAAAATTCGAAAAGTGAACCATTTTACATGCCCAACTATTTACAGTTCTGTGCAGCCTGTTTTATGATTCACGTACTGCTGCCCCAAACATAAAGCCAAGAAGGCGTCACCTACTGCCTCTGGACTACAACCCCAATTAAAAAAAAAAAAAAAAAGGTTTGAGCGCTGTGAAAAATCTGCAAAAAATATATCAAATGTTTAAACTGAGTAAATGTACCGTTTTAATTAATAATTTTGAAACTGATGGCAGCAACAAGCCCCACAAAAGTTGGGACAGAGCCATGTTTACCATGGTGTGGCATCCCCTCTTCTGTTAACACTGTAAATGTCTGGGAACTGAGAAGGCCAGTTGCTGGAGTTTTGGGAGAGGAATGTTGTCCCATTCTTGCCTGATATAGGGTTCTAACTGCTCAACAGTCCTGGGTTGTATTTTTCATTTCAAGATGCACCAAATATTTTATTAGTGAAAGGTCTGGACTGCAGGCAGGCCAGGTAAGCACCTGGAATACTACTATGAAGCCATGCTGTTGTCATAGATGCAGCATGTTGTTTGGCATTGTCCTGCTCAAATATGAAAGGCCTTCCCTAAAAAAAGGCCTTGTCTGAATGGGAGCGTATGCTGCTCTAAAACCTGGATATATCTTTTAGCATTGGTGTTGCCTTTTCAGATGTGCAAGCTGCCCATTCCATACACACCAATGGACCCCCATACCATCAGAGATGTAAACTTTTGAACTGACGCTGATAAGCCAGAAGGTCACTCTACTCTTTAGTCCAGAGCACATGGCACTCATGGTTGCCAAAAACTTTCAATTCGTCTGACCACAGAGTAGTTTTCCCACTTTGCAACAGACCATTTTAAATAAGCTACAGGCTGGTGCTTCATTTAAAGTCCCACCGTGCGATTTTCGTGCGTTTTTGGTGGATGCAGTCTAATTTGACCCAGTTTTTTCATATACAGGGATGGAGACCATAGCATGACATGCTTGTCTCACGTAAAGTCCCAAATATTTTATGAAATTAGGGATGGAGGCACTGAGCTATACAGGCAAATTGCCTCATATAAAGTCCCAATCTGTGTTTTATACTGCATCCGCCAAGGGATTGGAGGTGTATGCTTCTCAGCTGGTCGTTTTCAGTTTGTACCATCTTAAGAACATTGCTATTAGAGCATTGAGATACTATACCAGTCGTGGATGGAGGTGGGTTGGGGGAAGTTTGGGCTGCTCCCTCCCACCTGCCTCCTATCCACCCATTAGCAGCCATGTGCTCCCAGAGTGGATACACTCAAATTTAAAAGTGTTAGGGACTGCAGATAAAACAGGGTGCCGTGTCGTGGCTCTGAAGCTTACTCATGCGTTTGCAAATGCATGTCAATAAAACCCCTGTTCTTTATTTATATCGAGACAGGTCTACTTGGTTGGTGGCAGACTGGAGGGTGAGTACATCAGACTGGGGGCTGGCTGGCCTCCATGCACCTCTTTTAATCCTTTTCAATTAGTTTTTTCCGATATAGGGATGGAGACGCTGGGCATACCTGCTGGTGTCTTATTTAAAGTCCCACAAAGCCCACATTGTCTATGTTTTCCCACTTTGCAACAGACCATTTTAAATAAGCTTTGGCCCAGAGAAGGTGGCAGTGTTTTTGGATCATATTCAGATGTGGCTTCTTCTTTGTATGACAGAGCCATACCTTGCATTTTTTTGGATGGCACGGAAAACTGTGTTCACAGACCGTGATCTTTGGAAGTATTCCTGAGCCCATGCAGTAATGGCCATTGCAGAATCATGCCAGTTTTTAATTCAGTGCTGTTTGAGGGCCCAAAGATCACAGGCATCCAATATTGCCTTTCAGCCTTGTCCCTTGTGCACAAAAATTGCTCCAGATTTGAATCTTTGAATATTATGTTCTGTAGATGATGATATATTTAAAGTCTTTGCCATTTTATGTTGAGGAACATCATTCTAAAATTGTTCAACAATTTTTAGCTGCAGCTTTTTACAGATTGGTGAACATCTGCCCATCTTTACTTCTGAGACGGTCTGGGCATAAAAAGAGCATCTTAGAAAGTCAATCATGTTACTGACCTGAGGCCAATGAAGTTGCAAATAAACCTTCCAGCTCTTCCTTGGCACTTACTTTGCCAGCTTTTTGTTTCCCTGTTACAACTTTGAGATGTGTTGCGGCCATCAATTTCAAAATTGCCTTTTTTTTCTTAAAATGGTCCATTTTCTCAGTTTATAAATTTAATATGTTTCCAATTTTGCATAAAATAAGGGTCTATAAGATTTGCAAATCATTACATTGTTTCCATGTAGATTTTACACAGCCCGACAACTTTTTGGAATTGGGATTTTACAAATAAACATATTCTAGAAGGTGCACCCATGATGAAAGGATTCTCAGAGTGCCCAACTCCTTTTAGAAGCTCTCAGGGGAATTTAGAAAGGTTTCAAACTCCGTTGGGGAGCAGCGTGAAAGTGTTGGTAAATGCGTCTGATTTATGTACACGCCAGAAACAAGTACTTTGTCAGTGTTCCCGCTGGACACTCCCCCAGTTACTCCAACAGGCGCGTGGCCGAGAAATTTTGTACTAGAGGCGGGCCGAGCCCTATGGGGAACTGAGGCTAGATCCCCACTGAGTAACATTTTCCCCAAATATTGGTGCAAAACACCCATCTCCTGCGCTCTGAGACGTAATCTTCAAACCACATGCGGCTACCGAAGGCCTTCTACTTGGCTTTATTTGGATGCTTCAGCCTTGCAGCCCCTTTTCAAGACCATGGTAGTCTGAGACCACTAAAAATCAAAGACCAAACACAAGGGCGCACCGGCCTAGTGCATTATCCTCTATAAAGGTTTTATTGAATAAAAAGGTATAAAAATACACACAGAGTCTTGGTATAAGCATATCAAATGGATATATTGCCAGCCGCTTTAAAACCAAAGGGTATAGTGTCCTCTGAAGCTAGGCTTACACGTTTCGAGACTTCGCCTCCTTCTCAGAGCCTCGGAGAAAGGCATTGCGGAGATGCGTTAACTTTTTCTCATTCTGAGCACTGCCATATCTAAAAACTAGCATCATATTGACAGCAGTGACCAAAAAGAAATGATCTGATCCGTCCTGAAATCATTGACAGAGAAAAGGCAGAAGAGGGGGGCGGTTGTTCAAATACCTTGGACCGCTAAACTGGCTGACAGTTTGGCAACCCTGGAGGTAAGTACAGCAGGGATCGGGGGGGGGGGATTGGGGGTGTCCAGCATTAGTTCACCTTTTTATTTTTTCTGTAATGTTGAACTAACCCTTTAGCTGCCTTCACCCTTTTTAGACATCGTTCCATACCTAGCCAATCCCCAGGAAGCTGGGAATCACTGAAGTAGACACCACTACTACAGTGATCTCCACTTGCTTCCAGGTCCTGTATTAAGAAGCCCGGCACATGTACTATTCAAAGAATGCTCTGCTTTTTCTGAATGAATGCAAAGCAAAGATTGGATAAGGTAGAGCGGTCATGTCACACAGAGACCTGCATATTTTTCAGCTTTCTAAGTGCCCTTTTCACACTTGACTGCAGCCTTCAAACTCAACTCCAGCCAAAAATAACAAAATAAAATTAAATAGTCCTTTAAGAGGTAAAATAATCTCAGCTTTTGGTGTAATATTTACATTCAATCCAAAGATTCCACTCGCAGTACTTTTTTTTCTCTCACCATTTTAATGGCCAGCATCATTCAACCCACTTCCTCGGAGTCCAGGTCTCCCTGGAACTGCCCCAAGCCCATACAGTAAAAGGAGAAGCAGCAGTAATTATCTCATCAATCTATCAGTTTTCTCCTTCTATGAGCATTGTTGTCTGCACATGAACTCATTGATTCCTCGTGCTGCTTCCCCTGTCACCCTCCAGCCCTGCTGTACAGAGACTGCAAATCCAAGTACTCCTTTTATTTAAAAATAAATAAATAATAAATAAAAAAAACACAAAAAGTATTTCTGAAAAACTTAATAATATTTGATATTCTTTGTCTATGAATACCATGTTTAATAAAGATCTATTGAAAAAAAAAAATACAAAAATAAAAAAAGGAATTGCATAAAACAAATTAATAAAATTTACAGACATAATGACAATTACTGATGTGCATTGATTTGCGTCTTTTGTATCTGTCTAGAGGTTAGCTCGAAATTTCATGAAGCATTATTTTAATTCTACCCAGAAAGGTTCCTTCCTTCGCCGCCCCCCCCCCCCCCCCCCTCAACAGAGACATACAAAACACCACATTAGAACAAAAAAAGTGATATAATGAGTATGCAGTAAATTCAGTTGGTCACCGAGACAAAAACCTTAAATCGAAAAAAAAAAATATATATATTTTTTTTTTTTTCATTGTAAAAAAATGAGCAACTAAGGCAGAGTCATTAAAATACCCTTCATGTGTTATGCTTTAGTGGATAGAATAAAAAGCCAAATCCTTCTGGTGAAAATTCTTGTTGTGTCTTGTTAGGAAGGTGCAAAATGCCTGTTACCATGAAGAGAATAAACACCTCCATTGGAAATATCGAAACCCATGGATAAAAACACAGAAGGAAGCAGAATCAAAAAACTAAAGCTGCAGGAGAGCCCGTACACGCCAACATAAGAGTTATCTGCAGGTAGGAAAGCATTTCACGGAGCAATCTCCAGGCAGCACACAATAAGGCGAGGGTAAGTATACAGTCCAGACTTGTAATGACAAAGATGCTGCTAAACCCGGGTAACACCGAGGCTGCTCTTCAAATCTGCTTGGACCAAAAACGCCAGATGTATTCTAGGGGGGTGAAGACGGGAGACCAGCACTGAGCAGAGCACAGCTTACCTCTCACGGGTCCCAGGAATCGGTGGCTGCCCTTGGGTGGACTCTGGCTGCTGCTGGAACAGACGAAGGTGAAGCTGGGGCACGGTTTGGTCGGGGGAGAGTTCTGCTGACTGCTGCTGCTGGTGGTAGTGCCGTTGCTGTAACTCCGTGACCTGGTCAGACTGTTTTCCGTCAATGAAGAGGAGCTGGAAGGGAATTTGCAGAAACATGCTCAAAAATTGGCAGTTAATCGCCTACCCTTACTGCTCTAAAATGTTAGAGTTCTCCCCACACTGCGGTAGTCTTGGACAATTGATTAGGTTTAAAGATAAAATCTTTTATTCCTTCCCTGATCCAAACTGGCCGACTTATCCCTTCCCCAGAGTCATACATGCCCCCATCCATCACCCTTGGCCTTTAGAGTTTTTTTACATCCTGTAGGCTGACCATTATAGCTGTCCATAGACTTTATTTTGGACTAATGCCTCGTACACACGCAACGATTGTTGGCCGTGAATTTTCGGCCAACGTCCGATCGGCCGATTTTCGGCTTGTTAGTATGATGCTGCCGACAAACGACTCAGACTTTTCGGCCGAACAAAATCTGGTGTGCATGCTATAAAATTTTTGTTGGCCGTCAACAGAACGGCCGATTTTCCGTCAGTCAGTACAGATTTCGACAGACAAAATTCAGATGAGCAAGACTGGGCATGCTCAGAGAAGAAAAAACACACGGAAAGTTAACCAGCACATGACATGACATCACTTCTGAAGTTGGTTTTTGTTGGCCGAGAAAATTCGTGTGCAGTCTAGAGCACATTTCAACCAACACAACAACACTGGAGAAAAGACGGCCGATCGGTCGGCAGATAATTGTTGCGTGTGTACGAGGCTTAAGAATGTAAAAAAAAAAAAACACCTAGGCATTACACACCCAGGCTCAGGTTCAACCTGGAAGTTGTATTGTGCTCCAGAACACATCAGACTGTGTACAGGAAGGACCAATATGCTCAGAAACACAATGGACTGTGTATAGAAAGGAGTACTATGCTCAGAAACACAATGGACTGTGTATAGAAAGGAGTACTATGCTCAGAAACACAATGGACTGTGTATAGAAAGGAGTACTATGCTCAGAAACACAATGGACTGTGTATAGAAAGGAGTACTATGCTCAGAAACACAATGGACTGTGTATAGAAAGGAGTACTATGCTCAGAAACACAATGGACTGTGTATAGAAAGGAGTACTATGCTCAGAAACACAATGGACTGTGTATAGAAAGGAGTACTATGCTCAGAAACACAATGGGGTGTGTATAGAAAGGAGTACTATGCTCAGAAACACAATGGACTGTGTATAGAAAGGAGTACTATGCTCAGAAACACAATGGGCTGTGTATAGAAAGGAGTACTATGCTCATAAACACAATGGACTGTGTATAGAAAGGTGTACTATGCTCATTAACACAATGTACTGTGTATAGAAAGGCATACTATGCTCAGAAACACAATGGACTGTGTATAGAAAGGAGTACTATGCTCATAAACACAATGGACTGTGTATAGAAAGGCGTACTATGCTCATTAACACAATGTACTGTGTATAGAAAGGCATACTATGCTCAGAACCACAATGGACTGTGTATAGAAAGGAGTACTATGCTCATAAACACAATGGACTGTGTATAGAAAGGCGTACTATGCTCAGAAAACCAATGGACTGTGTATAGAAAGGAGTAATATGCTCATAAACACAATGGACTGTGTATAGAAAGGCGTACTATGCTCAGAAAAACAATGGACTGTGTATAGAAAGGAGTACAGTGTACTGTGTTCAGCAAGACACTATAAAAATGTCGTATCTAAAAAATGTATTACTAGATGGGTTTTGGTGGGGTCTTCGTTCCTTTCTTCTTTGACCCCCCACTGGTAGTGGTTTTGGTGTTTCTGACATGTTTCAGCATCCAGGCTCTCAGGTTAGAGAGACTGTTATACTCTGACATGATAAGACGGGGCCAGGGGTTACTTTCCTCCACATCCAATGCTGCAATGGCCACAGCTCGGCCCACCTAGGAGTCAAAAACACATAAAAAAATCGAATTAAAAAAATCATACACTTACAGTATCTCACAAAAGTGAGTACACCCATCACATTTCTGTAAATATTTTATTATATCTTTTCATGTGACAACACTGAAGAAATGACACTTTGCTACAATGTAAAGTAGTGAGTGTACAGCTTGTTTAACGGTGTAGATTTGCTGTCCCCTCAAAATAACTCAACACACAGCCAATAATGTCTAAACCGCTGGCAACAAAAGTGAGTATGCCCCTAAGTGAAAAAGGCCAAATTGGGCCCAATTAGCCATTTTCCCTCCCCAGTGTCATGTGACTCAGTGTTACAGGGTCTCAGGTGTGAAAGGGGAGCAGGTGTGTTAAATGTGGTGTTATCGCTCTCACTCTCGCATACTGGTCACTGGAAGTTCAACATAGCACCTCAAAGCAAAGAACTCTCTGAGGAGCTAAAAAAAAAATAATAATTGTTACCCTACATTAAAGATGGCCTAGGCTATAAGAAGATTGCCAAGACCCTGAAACTGAGCTGCAGCATGGTGGTCAAGACAATACAGTGGTTTACCAGGACAGGTTCCACTCAGGACAGGCCTCACTATGGTCGACCAAAGGAGTTAAGTGTACGTGCTCAGAGTCATATCTATAGGTTGTCTTTGGGAAACAGACGTATGAGTGCTGCCAGCATTACTGCAGAGGTTGAAGGAGTGGGGGGGTCAGCCTGTCAGTGCTCAGACCATACGCCGTACACTGCATCAAATTGGTCTGCATGGCTGTCGTACCAGAAGGAAACCTCTTCTAAAGATGATGCACAAGAAAGCCCACAAACAGTTTGCTGAAGACAAGCAGACTAAAGACATGAATTATTGGAACCATGTCCTGTGGACTGATGAGACCAAGATAAACTTATTTGGTTCAGATGGTGTCAAGTGAGTGTGGCAGCAACCAGGTGAGGAGTACAAAGACAAGTGTGTCTTGCCTACAGTCAAGCATGGTGGGGGGAGTGTCATGGTCTGGGGCTGCATGAGTGCTGCAG
The DNA here is from genome assembly GCF_965119305.1 of Pelophylax lessonae. Taxonomy (NCBI): domain Eukaryota; kingdom Metazoa; phylum Chordata; class Amphibia; order Anura; family Ranidae; genus Pelophylax; species Pelophylax lessonae. The sequence goes on along the minus strand of NC_138770.1, from coordinate 85,123,403 downwards.
TTCATTGAGGGAACCATGAATGTCAACATGTACTGTGGCATACTGAAGCAAAGCATGATTCCCCTCCCTTCGGAGAATGGGCCACAGGGCAGTATTTCAACATGATAACAACCCCGAACACACCTCCAAGACGACCAATGTCTCGCTAAAGAAGCTGAGGGTAAAGGTGATGGACTGGCCAAGCATGTCTCCAGACCTAAACCCTATTGAGCATCTGTGGGGCATCCTCAAACGGAAGGTGGAGGAGCGTAAGGTCTTTAAACATCCACCAGCTCTGTGATGTCGTCATAGAGGAGTGGAAGAGGACTCCAGTGGCAACCTGTGAAGCTTTGGTGAACTCCATGCCCAAGAGGGTTAAGGCAGTGCTGGAAAATAATGGTTGGCACACAAAATGTTGACACTTTGGGCCCAATTTGGACATTTTCACTTAGGGGTGTACTCACTTTTGTTGCCAGCGGTTTAGACATTAATGGCTGTGTGTTGAGTTATTTTGAGGGGACAGCAAATTTACACTGTTCTGCATGCTGTACACTCACTACTTTACATTGTAGCAAAGTGTCATTTCTTTATGTATGTCACATGAAAAGATATTAAAATATTTACAAAAATGTCATGGGCGTACTCACTTTTGTGAGATACTTTATATCAAATCACAACAATACTACAAATTCCCTAAACCCCCGAAGCCTCAAGGTAATCAATAGAAATGCATGGAAGTGTATACATATGTTCTTTAAACGTTCTATATACACAGGCTCCGCTACTGTTTTGCATTGTCACCTTGTCCATGTAGAGCAAACTGACATGGTCACCGGAAAGGGCATCCCCTGATCTTACCTGCAATTTCCCACACAACTGCATGTTCCCCCTTTACAGCAGTCACTAAAATCAGAAAGGTATATACACCGCTCAGGAGAATGAGTATCAGCAATCCAGTGTGGGTGCCTTGCCCCAGCTCACAACCACACAGCGTGGTTGTTCACAAGTCTACATTTTCCTGTTTGTACCTTGAGTCTTGACGTGTCAGTAAAAAAGGATTTACTCCATCCAAGCTCTGCTGTGGTGTGTGGCCGTATTCTCTTCTTGACTGGTCACTAAAATCAGCTGTGTTGGCAATCTGGGGGAGCTGTGACATCTCTCACCTTGGTCTAGCAATTGGCTGTTACGCCCAGGCACCACAACAGAGTAGCAGGTTACATGCTCCTTCATATTCCCCAGAGGTGCTGGGCAATGTTGACAGCTGCAGAGGAGTCAGGGGGCTGTTATGAAAATGCAGGAAAGTTGTATATAAAATGGGGTTGTTGATGGCCTTTGCAGGCACACTGACTCTGACCTGGGGCAGGGTGGCACTCTCACTTTAAGCGGAGAGGCAAAAATCAAACAAATAGTGCTCCATCTTGTGGTGAATTTACAAATTTCTATCACAGTAACAAAAATATGGAAGTGAAAAACCCCACTGAAAGATAACATTACACACTAAAATAACTAAAAAACACCCTCCACTTTCCAGTGACAAGGTGTATTTACATATGAGAAACTGACAGCAAACTTTTCTTTTGGGGACACGGATGGTTTAGCTCTTGTGACCGGAGATTGACTTTTATTACAATACTCGGTCATGTCAAAACTCGTTGGCCAATGCTTCATAATAGGGCAAGCTGTGACATGTCCTCTTCGCAGTATTAACATTATGTCATTATGTCCCTGGCACTAGAGATGGAGAGAGAGGACACACAGAGACTACAAGTCTGTTTCACAGTGTGAGATTTATACGCATGATGTGCCACAATATGAACTTTGAGATTCAGGTACAACCTAAAGCATCATATATTTATTTGCGTTAAAAAAAATGAAGGCGATAATAAAGCAGATCTGTAATTTCCAAGTGTAGTTTTAAAGCAATAAAAGTGGTCCTTGTCAAGCAGCCTGCAATCATCTTTACAGATGATCAGGAAGCAATTTTAAAGCAAAACTTTGTGAAAATGTGTTAACAGGTTTTTTCACAAGTTCTACAAGGGGTACAGCAGATCACATCAAGCAACAATTTAGTAAGATAAATGAGTAATACACACTTTTTAAGATCCTGTATCTAGAGGGGCATGGGTAAGTAGGCTAGAGACCCACTGGTCCCCAATTTTATCAAACATTTGGGGTTTCTTCCCAAGTTCAAAAGGAAACTTTTATAATGGAACACTAGCATTAAACAATTTCAACCAGGTGTTGGTTGCCAGAGGAGAAGGCCCTTTTTAAGTTAGAAGGTTTTTTCTTGTGTAGAAGTAACCGATACGCAGTAGGGTTGAGGTAAGCATATTTGGAGCCAAGTAAGTTGCCGGGCAGGCTTTTTATTGCTGAAGAAGCACACTAAAACTGGAGAGTGCAAACTCTGGCACAGCTGTGCATGGGAGCCAATCAGCTTCTAACTTCAGCTTGTTCAATTAAGGCCCCTTTCACACAGGCGGACCGTTCAGATCCACCTGTCCGTTTTTTTTTGGCGGATCTGAATGGTCCCCCCATGCATCCCTATGGGGCATCGGATGGCAGCGGAGACATGTCCGCTGACACCCGACCCGATCAGTCAAATCTGGATGGATGGAAACCCTATTTTCCATCCGTCCAGCGGATCGGATGAGAACGGACCGACGGTCAGTTCCCATCCGATTTCCCCCATAGAGATGCATGGGGAACTGACAGTTGTATCTCCGCACACAGAGCGGAGACACAGCTGTCCTCCTGCTGCTCAGCGGGGGATCGGCGGCTCGATCCCCCGCTGAGAAAAACGGAATCCGTCCGACGGACGGATAGTGTGAAAGGGGCCAACAAGGTTACTAAACCCACAACGGCAAAATCAGTCTGTATATGCAAGCAATGCATGCTGGTTATACTCACTGTGAAAGCGAAGGGGTTAATTTTCTGCATTGTGTAAAAAGGCCATTTGATCCTGTCTCCTCTGAGCCTCACCTTATTCCAGTGTCCCCAATTAATCTCCGGATAGTAAAGAGGGTAGGGGGCAAGCTGCAGTGTGTATTGCTAGAGAGTTTTTTTTTTTTTTTCTTCTTGGGAGAGTGCATGTGATCAGCACAGGGCCAATCAGCACTGTCCAGACAGAGCGTCGGGGGTCCTGCATCCTCATAGGATAGCTAAAGCAGTATGAAAACTCCTCCTACAAGCTTTACCGGACACTGATAGAAGTCACAAGACTGCAACAATTGTGCTCATAAGTTTACATACCCTGGCAGAATTTAGGATTTCTTGGCCATTTTTCCGAGAATATGAATGATAACACAAAACTTTTATTTTTCACTCGTGGTTAGTGTTTGGCTGAAGCCATTTATTATCAATCAACTGTGTTTACTCTTTTTAAATCATAATGACAACAGAAACTACCCAAATGACCCTGATCAAAGGTTTACACACCCTGGTGATTTTGGCCTGATAACATGCGCACACAAAGGTGTTTGAATGGCTTTTAAAAGGTAACCATCCTCACCTGTGATGTGTTTGCTTGTAATTAATGCGTGTGTATAAAAGGTCAATGAGTTTCTGGACTCCTGACAGACCCTTGCATCCTTCATCCAGTGCTGCACTGACGTTTCTGGATTCCGAGTCATGGGGAAAGCAAGAGAATTGTCAAAGGATCTGCGGGAAAAGGCAGTTGAACTGTATAAAACAAAAAAGGGATATAAAAAGATATCCAAGTAATTGAGAAAGCCAATCAGCAGTGTTCAAACTCTGGGGTTCTGTTGAAACCAAACCACGGTCAGGTAGACCAACTAAAATTTCAGCCACGACTGCCAGGAAAATTGTTCGGGATGCAAAGAAAAACCCACAAATAACTTCAGGTGAAATACAGGACCCCCTGAAAACATGGTGTGTGGCTGTTTCAAGATGCACAATAAGGAGGCACTTAAAGAAAAATGGGCTGCATGGTCGAGTCGCCAGAAGAAAGCCATTACTATGCAAATGCCACAAAGTATCCCGCTTACAATACACCAAACAGCACAGAGACAAGCCTCAAACCTTCTGCCACAAAGTCATTTGGAGTGATGAGACCAAAATTGAACTTTTTGCCCACAACCATAAATGCTACATTTGGAGAGGAGTCAACAAGGCCTATGATGAAAGTTACACCATTCCTACTGTGAAACACGGAGGTGGATCACTGGTGTTTTGGTGATGTATGAGCTACAAAAAGGCACAGGAAATTTGGTCAGAATTGATGGCAAGATGAATGCAATGTGTTCTCAAAAATACTGGAGGAAAATTGACATTCATCAGCCTGAAAAACTGCGCATGGGACGTACTTGGACATTCCAGCATGACAATGATCCTAAACACAAGGCCAAGTCGACCGGTCATTGGCTACAGCCGAATAAAGTGAAGGTTCTGGAGTGGCCATCTCAGTCTCCTGACCTCAATATCATTGAGCCACTCAGGGGAGATCTCAAACGTTCAGTTTGATAGGGTAATTGGCGCTGCCAGTAATTGTAAAAAAATATATATATATACAGGGGAGTAATATATCTTACAAATAGAAGGACGATGTAGGTGATAAAAATGTGATAACAATGGTATAAGTAATGGTCCTTATATATACCCAATGATTCCAATGTAATGCCACAGTGTGTATTCTAACCAACACTTGATAAACTTATAGCATTAATAAATAATTAATAATTAATCATAAACCAATAAAAATAAAGTGAAATGACATAAATAAATAAAATGTGTGCAGTGCCTACAGGCAATAAATATGTCCCAACTGGTAGAAAATATGTGAGTCTAAAAATAAATAATTAAGGTGACTCGTGTAATAAATAATGTAGACACTAGGTGGCAGTGCTATTAAAAGATGATAAGTGTGGATATCCAAGTAAAACAATTGTAAAGTGATGAAACGTGCCAAGTGGTGTATTAATATCAGGAGTAAAATGTCAATACCAAAAAAGTGAAATAATGGATATCCAGGTGAGAATCAATATATAAAAATGGTACTAAAAAATTAAATATTGTGCCAAGTGAAAATAGAATAGTTTGGGATCTCTAAAACACTTATAGGGATTCCAGGAATAAATATACACAAAGAATTAAATAGTCCGTAATAAAAGTGAAGAAAGTCCACAGATTTAATCAATATAATGATCTTCCAAAATAGTGCAGCAATATTGTGCTATAAGGTGCCAGAAGAAATTTTCATGGATGGAGGGGGTGCTTCCCAGTGATGGATCAGGATGTGGGTGCCGGGTGAGGGAATTTCAGTGCTCCCCTTCCTATATAGCCCGCACTCACCAGAGAGCGGCACCCCTACAGGGGTAACCAGCGTTGGATTAGTGGGGTGTTCCCCGGAAAACTGCGGTGAGCCTCTCCACTTCTTCTGGGATCAAATGCACTTCCAGTAATCAGGTATTTAGGCAAGCGATGTGTAGTGTGGGATCATAGGCAGCGCTCCAGAGTATTAGGAATGATGTCCGAGATTATATGGATAGAAAACGCTAATATAGTGATGTACCATAAAATGTGTCAGCTTGATGACGAAACGCGTAGAGCGTAGGCACGTCAGTTCCGCCCTTTGAGACGCACATCCGGTTGCTGAGACGCACGGCGTCCGGAAGTACCGCTATACGAGGGGTTCGCGGTCCCTACCTGCTTACGGATGCTGTATCTTTATTTTAAATGTGAGTACTTTATGTAAATTGTTTAATAAATGGACACATTTTACGGTACATCACTATATTAGCGTTTTCTATCCATATAATCTCGGACATCATTCCTAATACTCTGGAGCGCTGCCTATGATCACACACTACACATCGCTTGCCTAAATACCTGATTACTGGAAGGAGGAAGTGCATTTGATCCCAGAAGGAGTGGAGAGGCTCACCGCAGTTTTCCGGGGAACACCCCACAAATTCAACGCTGGTTACCCCTGTAGGGGTGCCGCTCTCTGGTGAGTGCGGGCTATATAGGAAGGGGAGCACGGAAATTCCCTCACCCGGCACCCACATCCTGATCCATCACTGGGAAGCACCCCCTCCATCCATGAAAATTTCTTCTGGCACCTTATAGCACAATATTGCTGCACTATTTTGGAAGATCATTATATTGATCAAATCTGTGGACTTTCTTCACTTTTATTACGGACTATTTAATTCTTTGTGTATATTTATTCCTGGAATCCCTATAAGTGTTTTTAGAGATCCCAAACTATTCTATTTTCACTTGGCACAATATTTAATTTTTTAGTACCATTTTTATATAGTGATTCTCACCTGGATATCCATTATTTCACTTTTTTGGTATTGACATTTTACTCCTGATATTAATACACCACTTGGCACGTTTCATCACTTTACAATTGTTTTACTTGGATATCCACACTTATCTTTTAATAGCACTGCCACCTAGTGTCTACATTATTTATTACATGAGTCACCTTAATTATTTATTTATTTTTAGACTCACATATTTTCTACCAGTTGGGACATATTTATTGCCTGTAGGCACTGCACACATTTTATTTATTTATGTCATTTCACTTTATTTTTATTGGTTTATGATTAATTATTTATTAATGCTATAAGTTTATCAAGTGTTGGTTAGAATACACACTGTGGCATTACATTGGAATCATTGGTTATATATAAGGACCATTACTTATACCATTGTTATCACATTTTTATCACCTACATCGTCCTTGTATTTGTAAGATATATTACTCCCCTGTATATATATATTTTTTTTTACAATTACTGGCAGCGCCAATTACCCTATCAAACTCCTATTATCTTGATATAGTTTTACTATATTTTTGGGGTAGGCTGCAGCTAATCTAGTAACCAGATCCATTCGCGCGGAATTTTCTTTTCATCATCAAACGCTCAGTTCATACAAGACAGCCCAAGAATTTACAGGAACTGGAGGCTTTTTGCCAGGAAGATCGGGCAGTTTTACCATCTGAGAAGATAAAGAGCCTCATCCACAAATACCACAAAAGACTTCAAGCGGTCATTGATGTTAAAGGGGGCAATACATGGTATTAAGAACTGGGGTATGTAAACTTTTGATGAGGGTCATTTGGGGTAGTTTCTGTTGTCCTTGTGATTTAAAAGGCGTAAACACAGTTGATTGATAATAAATGGCTTCAGCCAAACACTAACCAGAAGTGAAAGAAATGCTTTTGCGTTATCATTCATATTCTCTGAAAAATGGCCAAGAAATCATAAAATTCTGCCAGGGGATGTAATTGTAAACTTATGAGCACAACTGTATATACTGTTGATGAGAAAAGGTATTTAGAAGTTTAGATTTACTAAAACTATTGCTGTTCCATGTTCTGCGTACTGTGGAAGACCAGATCTAGTGAACGCAGGGTCCTGGGTTAAGCTTTGACAAAAAAAAATAAGTGGATTGTTTTTTCTGCAGAGCTGCAGCAGATTGAACTCCTAGCTTTGGTAAATCAACCCCTATGTATTTTATGCAATAAAAGGATTTGTACCTGTTTGTTTGCAATCTTTTTGACAATGTACACCATGTGCAGGAGTTACATCATTCATGTGGCCAATCAAGATGGTTGAAGATCCCAAAAACTAATTAATGGAAGCTGCAAGATCCAAGCTCACCTTCTTTTTTACACATCAGCAGATCCTCCTTGGATTCTTGCATTATGCAAAGTATTGTTGGATTGACGGCTAAGTTTAGCACAAATTCTAACTATTAATTTCTGATTTTGCCAGGTGACTGCATTTGAGCTTGTAGGGGCCATGGACTGGTAACACAGGGGAAAAAAAAAAGCCAGTTTTTTGGCAGGAAAAAAAACGCTCATATAGAGCATTTTTGTACAGGCGTTTAGGCTCAGTTTAAACCTAGGAGTCCCAGATCGCGTGCAGAATCGCTGCGATTCTGCCTGCGATCTCGAATTATACCAAATCGTGGGGCGCCCGTGATCAGTCACTTCCAATGGCACCCAGATTGCGGCCCCATTTTTCTGCAATTGTCGCCTGACAAATCGCAGTAAAATCACGCAACCAGAATTGCAGGACGCCTGTCACCCAAGAGAAGTTCTTGCCTCGATTGGGATGCCATTGGAAGGGATAGGGATCACCGGGCATCCCACGATTTGCCGCGATCCAGGACGCCTAGATGTGAACAAAGCCTTCATGGGTTTTTTTTGCCAGAAAACTCCTCTAAAAAATGCAAATCAGAAGGGTTTTTTTTCTGCCTCTAAAGGATATGCCTAAAATACACGTCTTTATGTGCATGGACTCATAGGATAACATTGAACTGCTTCTACAGGAAAAATGCAAAACTCTTGTAGAAGCAGCATTTTTTTTTTAAGCCCAGTGTGCATGGACCCTAAAAGGACAGAAATATAGGTACAGCCACAGCAAACTTGATTTAAAAACGATAGAGTCATGGGAGCTGCCATTTCTGACTTATTCTAGGGTCCAAGGCTATAGCCCTCATAACTAGTGAATTTCTGACCAGAGAAACAAGATTGCAGAGAGTTCAGATATTTCAGCCGTCACCAGCTACACACGTATTACAGATAATGACGAAGACGGTCGTGCATTAAGGTCCTTTAAATATTAAATCAAAATGGCAGCTCCAATAAGTCCATCCTGGCAGATTTCCTTTAAAATGAACCTGCAATATCTGGTGATATGGAGGGTTTAGCACCAGGAGATTGTGTGTTTAATCTGGATTTGTACAGCCTAGGCCCAGCGGCCACCACAAGGACCAAATTTGTAGAGCAACAAAGAGGTGCAGGAACCAAAAAGATATTTCTGTTTTAGCACCGTTTTGCAAACAGATTTGACTTCACAGACTACACAAAGCTTAGGACACAAAAACGGAGTAACTCACAGTCTCAGCAGTAGGACTATTTATGCTTCTGTTGTGTTTGTCGCATCATTATCAGGCTCCCAGATTGGACAAAAGAGCCCAGTAAAGGCGGCGATTGGGGGGTGGCGGGCGGATTTGGTACCTCCTTCAGCCGCCTGTAGAAGTAATTTAGTGGCTGTAAAATCACTTCTACATTAACCAGTTCTGGACTGGAAGGATTTGCCCCCTTAACCTTCCTAGCGGTATTCCCGAGTGTGACTCGGGGTAAGATTTTTGAGCCAAAAGCGGTAACCCCGAGTCACACTCGGGGTAGCGCTGGGAAGATCGCTGGATCCTGGTGGAGGTTTCACTTACCTTTTCTCCGGGATCCAGCGATGTATGAGAGCGGTGTCCGGCGGCGGATGTTCCTCTCGATCGTCTGTAAGCCCCGGCTTCCGTCTCCGGCGACGTGACGTCCGCCGGGGGGTGGAACCGGCGGCAAATTCAAAAAGTATAAACACCAAACACACTGACACACTGTAATCCTATTGGATTACATTCCCAAAATATAATAAAGTGACCTTTTTATGCCCCCCAGTGCTTTCTCCATTGCACTTCCTGCATTATTTCCATACTTTGTATCTGGATTATTGCAGAGCGACCATGGCCTCAAGCAAGCGTGCCGCAACATCAAAAGCGATGTATGACCTGCTGGGCGATAGCGACAGCGATCCCGAATCGCACGGAGAGTGGAGTGACAGCGATGCATGGGAAAGCTCATCATCCGACGAAAGTGAGTTTAGTGATGATGATGTGCCGAGCGATGTGCGTACGTGGTGCGTGATCGACTGCGGTATGGAGCACGTAGCGCCCCCAAGGTTCCCGTATACCGGAACGCCTGGTCTCAAAGTTGATGTTGAGGAGGATAACCCCTTGGCGTATCTGCAGCTTTTTTTGACCGATGAGGTCATCGAAAAAATTGTTGTGGAGACCAACCGGTACCAGCAACAACAAACCGCAGCACATCGGCGGTTTTCCAGGAGCAGGATGTGGGAACCCGTTACCAGTGCGGATAACTGGAGATTCCTGGGCCTTATTATTCTGCAGGGAGTGGTGGGGAAACCCCTGCAGAAGTGGTATTGGACCACCAACAAATTATTGGCCACTCCTTTTTTTGGAACCATAATGTCGGAGTACAAATTTTCCCTTATAATGCGATATTTGCACTTTGCCAACAATGAGGAGTTTGATGAAACATCTCATCCGGCTCCGAAGCTGAAAAAAATCTGGGACATTTATCAATTAATTTTGAAAAACTTCCAGCGGTCCTATGTCCCAGAAAGAGACATTTGCATTGACGAAAGTCTTATGGCGTATAAAGGGAGACTTAGCTGGATCCAATATATTGCGTCCAAGCGAGCACGCTTTGGAATAAAATCCTTTATGCTGTGTGAATCCAGCTCTGGATATATTTGGAACTCGGTCCTATATACCGGAAGAGGAACTAAGTTTAACCCAAGGTTCAGCAGCTATGGGATGGCAACTGCTTCAGTTCTGACGCTGATTGAGCCTCTGCTGGATCAGGGGTACTGTGTCACTACAGACAATTTTTACACCTCCCCAGAACTGTTTGAGTTCCTCCTACAGCACAAGACGGATGCTTATGGGACCGTCAGAGCAAACCGGCGTGACATGCCCCCCAGCTTTGCCAACAAAAAACTCAAGCCTGGAGAGTTAGTTGCCTGGCAGAAAGGCAAAATGTTGGCACTTAGATGGCGCGACAAAAAAGATGTCTGCCTGATGAGCACCATCCATAGCACCGCCACTGTCATGGTCCATACAAAAGGGGGAAAAGATGTGCTGAAACCGCAACTGGCCCTGGATTACAATAACACCATGGGAGGTGTGGACAGAGCTGACCAGGCCATGACCTTCTATCCAGCAATGCGGAAACAGCAGAAGAAATACTATAAAAAAATTTTCAGACACCTCCTGGAGCAGTGTTTATGGAATGCCTTCATTCTGCTGAAAAAGAAAAGCGACCGGCCTATGATCCATGCGGACTTTGTGTGGAAAATTGCGGAGCTGATTTTTCTCAGGCACCAGACACCAACTGTAAGTCGATCCGGACGCCGTGCGGCTGGTGTCGTGAACCCCGAACGACTGACCGGTCGTCATTTTATGGACCTCATTCCGCCGACGGAGAAGAAGGCTGCACCCACAAGAATGTGTGTGGTGTGCTGTTCCAAGCACGACGACACCGGGCGGAAAATAAGAAAAGAAACACGGTACTACTGTCCAGACTGTGATGTTGGACTTTGCGCTGTACCCTGTTTCAAAATTTTCCACACCCGGGACGTTTATTGAAGCAGTATGAAGAGTAATATTGCATCCTTTTTGGGAAAAAAAAAAATATATTGCATCCTTGATTGACAAAAAAAAAATGTCAGTGTTTTTGATTACATGATTTACTATCATTTATTGAATAAAAAGTGTTATTTTTTGGAAAAAAAAAAAGTGTTATTATTATATTATTATTTTATAGTTATTTATTATATTATAATTTAGGATTTTGTGTTTCAAACTTTATCATACTCGGGATGTTATAAAGAAGAACACACGGTAAAAAGAAATCATTAGTAAATAGCTGGTTTGGGCTGCTCATTCTCCAGAATTGCAAGCAAAATAATGGTACCGCTTTCAGCACCTAAAATCCGAAAGAATCATACCGCCAGGGAGGTTAATGACCAGGCCATTTCTTGCGATTCGGCACTGCGTTACTTTACGGACAATTGCGGATGTTCGACGCTGTACCAAAATAAAACTGATGTCCTTTTTTTCCCCCCACAAAAAGAGCTTTTCTTTGGTGGTATCTGATTACCTGTGCGATTTTTATTTTTTGTGCTAAAAAAAAAAATCGGATTTTTGTAAGATCTTACCGTAAAATCCTTTTCTCTTAGCTCATTGACAGACGTAGTCTTCTTGATTCACAAGAACTGGGTTATGTTGTCTCCGCAGGAGTAGGACTAGGCAGAAAAGAAAAAACGTTCTGGCTCCACCCCAGGGGCAGTCCCAGAGGGTATATCCTCCCTCTCTCTGCTACAAGGCATCAGTTCTGTCACAAAGCAGCAACAGAGAATTTAACCCAACCCAACTCAATGATAGAGGGGCGGGTACTACGTCTGTCAATGAGCTAAGAGAAAAGGATTTTACGGTAAGATCTTACAAAAATCCGATTTTCTCTGTCGCTCATTGACAGACGTAGTCTTCTTGATTCACAAGAACTGGGACATCCAGAAGCAGTGCCACAAATGAGGGGTGGGATTGACAGAAATCAAAATCCAATCTAGAAGGCCCAACCGGTGCCAAACTAGAAGTTTTAAAGGCTCATTATAAAGAAAGAATGAGACTCAAATAAAAATTCCAACGGAAAAAAACCCTCGAGGTAGACCACTGGTCTCCTCAAATGGCGGCCTGCAAAACCTTGCGGCCAAACGAGGCATCAGACGATGCCATTACATCAACTTTATAATGTTTTGTAAAGGTATGCACCGACGACCAGGTAGCCGCCTTGCACACCTGGACCACTGACGCCTGATGGCGAAAGGCCCATGACGCACTAAGTGCCCGAGTGGAGTGCGCCTTAACAGGGAACGGGGGCTCCCGACCCTTAATAGAATAAGCCTGTACCACCGTCTGTCTGATCCATTTGGAAATAGTCGCGGCAGATGCAGGCAACCCCTTTTTGGGTCCATCCGGGATCACAAAAAGTGAATCCGTCTTGCGAAACGAGTCTGTCGTTTTCAAGTATACCCTGATCGCCCGGACCACATCCAAGGAGTGTAAAGCAAACTCCCGAGGATGACTGGGCTTAGGACACAGGGAAGGTAATACAATTTCTTCATTCAGATGAAATTCTGAAACCACTTTTGGTAGGAAGGATGGGTTCGGACGAAGAACCACCTTATCTCTATGAACCACCAGATATGGGGAACGACAAGATAAAGCAGCCATTTCTGACACCCTGCGTGCAGAAGTAATAGCCACCAAGAAGGCCACCTTCTGGGACAACGTAGGTAGAGGAATCTCCCTAATATCTTCAAAGGGAGGTTTCTGAAGAACCGACAATACTAAATTAAGATCCCAGGGTGGTAACGGCGCGTGCACTGGCGGAGCCAGGTGTCGCACCCCCTGGATGAAATTCCGCACCAAGGAATGAGTAGCCAAAGGCTTCTGAAAGAAGATAGCTAATGCTGAGACCTGACCCTTGATAGTACTCAAGGCCAGTTTCTGCTCAACCCCTTGTTGCAGAAAAGCTAATATTTGACTAACCGAATAAGACCGTGGACGGAACCCCAGAGGTTCACACCATGCATGTGCGATGATAAATCTTTCTGGAAGTCGCTTTCCTTGCTTTAACTAGAGTAGGAATAACTGAAGCTGACAATCCCTTGTCCTTCAGCACCTGGGTCTCAATAGCCAGGCCGTTAAAGCCAGCGATCGTAAAGCAGGATGGAAGATCGGTCCCTGAGACAGTAGGTCCTCCCTGAGAGGAAGTCTCCACGGGACGTCCACCATCAGTCTGACCAAGTCGGCGTACCAAGCTCGGCGAGGCCAGTCCGGAGCTACCAGGATTACTGGAATTCCTTCCTCCTCTATCCTGCGAAGAAGTCTTGGCAGTAACCCGAGAGGAGGGAAGGCATACATTAGCTGGTATTGCCCCCACGGGGCGATCAGTGCGTCTGCGGTCTCTGCTAGAGGATCGCGGGAGCGAGCCACGAATCTCTGTACTTTCCTGTTGAATCGTGATGCCAACAGATCCACATCCGGGGTGCCCCAACGTAGGCACAACTGGTGGAAAACTTCTGGATGGAGGGAGGGACCATTCCCCCTGATCCAGAGTCTGACGGCTGAGATAATCTGCCTGCCAATTTTCCACCCCCGGAATGAACACCGCAGAGATCGCTGGAACAAATCGTTCCGCCCAGCGAAGAATGCAAGCCACTTCCTTGGCCGCTCGGACACTCTTGGTGCCCCCCTGGTGATTGACATAAGCCACGGCCGTGGCGTTGTCCTACTGGATCCGAACCGGGCTGCCCTGGAGCTGCTCGGTCCAGTGAATCAGACAAAGTCTGATCGCTCTAAGTTCCAATACATTTATCGGCAACCTGGATTCTTCCAGGGACCAAAGTCCCTGGACAGATAACTGACCGAGAATTCCTCCCCATACGGATAGACTGGCATCCGTAGTCACTATCGTCCAATATATTGGCAGAAATGACTTTCCCTGGCTGAGCATCGGGGACCGAAGCCACCAGATCAGAGACTCTCTGGTCTGTTTGCTCAATCGGATCCGATTGTCCAGGGATTCCGGATTCCGATTCCATCTGAGAAGAATCTCTTGCTGAAGAATTCGGGTATGGGACTGGGCAAATGGGACTGCTTCGAAGGAAGCCACCATCAACCCCAGAACCCTCATGCAAGTTCGAAGAGAAGACCAGCTGTTGGATAGTAACAACTGGACTGCTGATTGAATCTTCCGGAGTTTCACTACCGGAAGGAAAACTCTTGACCTGACAGTGTCTAGAATTAGACCCAGATATTCGAGCCTCTGGGTGGGAACCAGAAATGACTTTTGCTGGTTCACCAGCCACCCGAATTCCTGTAAAGAAATTATAGTAATTTCTATGTTTTGTAGCAGGGTCTGAGGAGACTCTGCATGAAGCAGGAGATCGTCTAGGTAACCTAGAATCGATATGCCTCTTTGGCGCAGTAGTGCCAACATTGGGGCCAACACCTTCGTGAAGACCCGAGGAGCCGTGGCGAGACCGAAAGGTAACGCCACAAACTGATAGTGGTTCTCTTCTACGGAAAAGCGTAGAAACCGCTGATGTCCTGCGAAAATGGGAATGTGAAGATAGGCGTCCTTGATGTCTATGGACGCTAGGACATCCCCTGGATGCAGGAAGGCCGCTACTGTGCGAATGGATTCCATCTTGAATTTCCTTATGTTGAGAAAGGAATTGAGTGCCCTTAAGTCCAGAATTGGACGCACTTTGCCCTCTTTCCTGGGTATTGTAAATAGGTTTGAATAAAACCCTTGAAAACGTTCTGTCCAAGGAACGTGGACTATCACTCCTTGTTGTAGTAAATCCGTGACTGCTCTCCGCAGATCTTCTAAACGATCCGGGGATAGTCGGATATTGGAAGGGAAGAATCGTGCCGATGGGAGAGATCGAAACTCGATCTTGTACCCTGACCTTATGACTTCGCAAACCCACTTGTCCGGGATTCTGGAAAGCCATGGATCCGGGAACCGGCGAAGACGTCCCCCCACCCCAATTATGGGTGGGGGCGCACCTTCAGGCTTTGGACGATTTATCTTCAGGTCTGGAGGGGGAGGGCTTTTGCTTGCCCGACCAACGTCCCCTGAAGCCTCCTGAAGGAGCTTTGGAGGACTTAATTTTTTCACCCGCGGGACGAAAAAAACTTTTTGTGAGCAGAGAAAGAAGGCCCTCGTCTTTGACGAGTTCCTTTACCCTTAACATTTTGCGGTAAAAAGGTGCTCTTTCCACCCGTGAGATCCTTAATGATCTCATCTAAGTTGGCTCCAAATAGACGCTCTCCTAAAAAGGGGATATTAGCCAATGCTTTTTTGGAACCTTGGTCGGCTAACCAACCTTTTAGCCACAGTGTACGCCTGAGAACCACTTTGATTGGATTGCCAAAACCTTCGCCACTTTGATGCGTTTTTTAGTCCCAAAAGGGATTTCAGTTTCAGCTATTTCCGACGGAATACCCTGTAATCTTAAGGTTTCTTGAACAGATACAATGAGTGCGTTTACCAACGCTTCCTCTCGGGCTATGGCTGATGCCGAAACATCCTCCTCACTGTCTGAAGAGACAGTACCCGAGACACCAATCCCAGATGAAGTACCTGCAACTGCAGAAATAGGCTCAGATTCTGAATCCGAAGTTTCAGATAATAAGGGGTTAGGCGGGGGTCGCTTTCTTGCGCCCTGTCCCTGACAAGCCACTTCCACCCGGGACACAAAAGTTTCCATAATAGCGGACAATGATTCAACCGTCAGTGGGGTGCTGGAGGATCCTGCAGACACCTCGAGGGGATCCGGTGGAGATACATGAGTGGCAGGGTCCATGTTAATTCAGGACACCTCTGCCAGAAAAAACAAAAAAAATTTTTTTATTTTTTTTTTTTTAAATAAAAAAATACCGAACCGACAGGCACCCTCTCTTCACAATACCCTCTCCACCGGGGTGGGGGGTTGTGGACCACTCCGGACGCCTCGACTCTCTGGTTCCTGGCGTCCAAGCGAGACTTTTAACTCGCAAGGTCAGTCCCTCCAATGGGACTCCGTCGTGGCCGACCCAGCGCGGAGCTCTGGTCTGCACGCGCTCGTAGGCAGAAACCGGGGTGACCACTGGATCTCAACATCCAGCCCGTCGCCCGGCCCCGCATATTTACTTGAATGTGTCGCGGCCGACCAAGCGCAATGCAATGGTCTGCGCGCGCTCGTAGGCCGGCTGGGGTGACCACTAGTGTCGCCCAGTCCGGCGTATTTGCTTGAAGATCTCACAGGAAAAAAACACTGGAGAAAACTGCCTAAAAAATATTTTTTCTAAAGAAAAAATCTTGCCAGGACCAAAAAGATCCCAGCAAGGAACTTAGGTCCTTACTCCTGACTAGACAGAAAAAAACTGATGCCTTGTAGCAGAGAGAGGGAGGATATACCCTCTGGGACTGCCCCTAGGGTGGAGCCAGAACGTTTTTTCTTTTCTGCCTAGTCCTACTCCTGCGGAGACAACATAACCCAGTTCTTGTGAATCAAGAAGACTACGTCTGTCAATGAGCGACAGAGAAAAGAAATTTAAAAAAAATCGAAACCTTTTCATCTTATTAGGCCAATTTGTACTCTGCTACATATTTTTTTTAACAAAAAATAAACAGATTTGACTTGAATAGAGTATTTCAGTCTGGTTCACACCATGTACAGAGACCTGCATTTTTCTAACATAGGTCTCTGTAGGGACACAAAGAGAAACATTGTTTTCTACGTGCCCTGTTCACACCACAATGTTGCGGTCATGATTTTTTCTGTGTAAGAATACGCAATATACCGTCCTCTGCAAGGACACAAAGGAAAAAAAAAATAGTTTTTGTTGTGTGCTATTTGTTGGTTACTGTTGTGTGTTATTTTAGCCATTCTGTCGTGTGCACTTGCTTTTTGCCGAACGTAGTACCACCATCCTTGTGTTAGTACTCTCAGGGTGACATGGGAGTTAATTTGGCAGGCGCAGCAGGATTCCCTGCTATGTGTTAAATATTGATCATTGCGCTATCTCTTTTTTGGATAGGCCAATATTTTTTACTATCAAGACAATGAGGTCCTGAGGAAGCGGTTAGATACAAAACGCGTCAACCTCTTGGAGCATAAAGCAAAGATCTAGGATTGTATTTTAAAATGTATGGCTGGTATCATCCAATTAGAATACTCTTTTCATGTTATTATGTTTTTTTCATTATATCCTGGAATACTTACTTTTTTGTATAATAATGTCTGACCATCCCTTTCTGGTACCAGTAGTCCTCTAATCATTTTCTCTTTTGGTTAGAATTTATGGATGATGTACCCTATATTATAGCATGTCTCCTCTTTAATTGTTTTCTATGCACCCCGTTCCCACCACAATGGTAATGTCAAGTAAGTTTTTTTTTTCTGTGCAGAAACCTACTTTTCACAGATTTCTGCACAAACAAAATGAAGCAGATGATACTAGTGCTGTGGTGTGAACAGGGCACATGGAAAACAAATTGCTTTCCTTATTCCCTTACAGACTGGTGCAAAACTTGAATCTCTGCACATGGTATGAACGAGGCCTAAAAAACAAAGAAGACTTCTGGTGCCTACACTGTCTACATATGCTGCAGGTCACATGACTAATTCCAGGCTCATATAAGGTGACCAGCAAGTCCAACGCTCCCACCGGGGCCCTGCTGATGAAGTCACGCCCATTGACGCAACGCGTACGGGGGGAGGAGTCTGACGTCACCCGCAGCCACCCATTATGGATGCTTGATCCGAAAATGCCTGCACTATTCACTGTGTCAGTGCTCTGTTTGTAAGTTCATTTTAACTTGTTTTAATACATTTTGAGTAAGATGGAGAGCACTTAGATTGTTCTTACTCTTTTTTGAATGGATGACATGCCCATACCAAGTCGAGGATATATACAGGAGGATTGCTGTCAGCAGCCCTGCTCTTTGGCATGGTTACCCCTAGTGGTCACTTGCTGGAAGTGAGAGGCAGCATTACTCTCTGGTGGAAGGGTTCACATCTTGAAACAACGTTGTTTTTCATTTACCCTTTCTGCACTGAAGACATCTCTTCTTTTGGGACTTTTATGGACTCTCATACCACTGTGTGTTATTTTTAAATTGTCATAATTTCTAGCACTGCACTATTGTTTCTTTTATGTTTTTAAGGTTTGGTTGGTTTGACCTTTTTCCAGTGTTCAGCTGCTTACATGTTAGGTTTTTTTGATTTAGCGCTGAATAATTTATTGCTTTAATCTATTTGCACTAACACTCCCGTGTTTAGATTTTTGTAAATGCAAGAGTGCGGTGCGTCCAGGCGGCCGAATAGCGGTCTATTTAAACTTCCCTGATTGTGGATAGCCTCCCCCAGCTACACGGTTTTTGTTGGAAAGGTGAGAGAGTTTGGTTGCCTTCTTCTTCCACCCCCCCCTCCAGTCTAAGGCGGTATAACTAATGCTGGGTTTCTCCTTGTACTTTGATGCAGCCAGCAGGGACTTGTATCTGTGCCTTAAATATGGATTTGTCTCCGCCCCCTAGTGGCCAGCCCGCTCATACCAGGTATGTGCAGGGCTGAAAGGGGGTAGGGAGGGTTTTTTCTGTCTATGGCCATTGCCTCTATGTTTTGCATGTCTGTCTCCAGCTCTTCTAGGTCCGATCCGCAGCATAATGCACGCAGAGAAGATCGGTGTTCTAAATCGCAACACCGGCACTCCTCATCCAGGTCCAGACGCAGATCCCCCCATAGTCCTGGGCCCGAGGGCCAGTCTTCTTCTGCTAAACATCATGGCTGCTCAGAGCGTCCTCATGGAAGAAAATGCTGGGGATGTCGTATACTGGTTCTGGACGGTACGTCCCTCTGCAACTGCTGCTATGCCCAAGCAACGGGCAAACGGGAAAAATCGGACCAGCACATTGAAGATGTAGTGCGCAAGGTCCTCAAGGACTCTCTGGCCGAGCATAATCGTCCAAGTACATCTGCAGGGCCATCTCGCTCGCCAGAGAGGCAATCTGGATCAAGATCCGTTTGAATCTTCTCAGCCACCCTTCCATCCTTCCTTCGGATTCGGATGACTCCTGTCTGGGGTTTGAATTTAACCTAGTTTCCCCCTTGGTAAGAGCCGTAAGAGAAGCTCTCGATTGGGAGGATCCTGCAGTCTCCCCCCTGAAGCAGAAGAAATTCTTCAAACAATTATGTAAGGAACGTTTGAATTTTCAGTTCCTAGGGGAATTGGGAGATATCATCTCCGAGGAATGCAGTAAGGTTGAGAGGAAAAACTCC
This sequence comes from Pelophylax lessonae, assembly GCF_965119305.1. Classification (NCBI taxonomy): domain Eukaryota; kingdom Metazoa; phylum Chordata; class Amphibia; order Anura; family Ranidae; genus Pelophylax; species Pelophylax lessonae. Next base: position 85,103,970 of record NC_138770.1, on the reverse strand, counting down.
ATGATTACTAAAATGGCGAAACTATACCCCTTCAAGCAGGAGGAAGTCAATTTTCCATTTTTTTTGCCTCCCAGATCACTTTTTCCTGCGTTTAGATGTTCCAGCTTTAAAGCAGAAGAAACCTATGAATTTAACAGTTTAAAAAAACATTTACATTCCCGTACCTGTCACATTAGTTGTGTTCTCAATCAAACTGTCAAACCATCCAATGGCTGGTGTCATAATCATAACTTATCACGTGTGCAGCATCATGGCACTGAAAGATTAAACAGAGGCCAAGATGGCAGCTTTCTTGGCTGAAAATGATAGGAGGGTTTACTTCACTTTAAAGGAGGTTAAGGCAGTTGATTCCTGGACACACAGACGTCTATTTTCTCTAAACGTTGCTAAACTGACTGCGCCTAAAACGCAGGCAAGCACACAGTGTGAATGGCATCATGAAAAAAATCATTACATACATTTATGGGTTTAGAAATACTCTCCAAAAGCATACAATCAAGCCTGAGAAGGCCAGTCTGAATGCTTAAAGTGCCATAAGATTTTAGTTTAGATCTGTATTAATGACACCTCTTTACCTGCTCAAAGATGTCTGTGGTAAACTTAGGAGGGAATGCTGGCGGAGGTGGTGGAGTGGCTCGCCCGTTATCATGACACGCCACGGGGATGGAGTTTACACAGCGGCCCGTGTTGTAATTACACTCCAAGGTATAACTAAAACCGAGGATAAAGAGTGCAGTTAGGTAAAGAGTTTGCATTTCTGAAGAAATTCCCTGATGAAAGTCTAGTGTAACTTGAATATTGGCTAACTTTCTGAATACAGATCTAATACATCCTGTAAATTTTTAACAAAATCCTTCTGAAAGTAAACAAGAAAGAAATATTCAGCAATCGGTGGCATGACTTTAATTCTCACAATAGGGGTAAAATGAGGTTTTATATCAGAGAAACAAAATTATCTAAGTAACCATTCATAATTGACTA